>NC_081244.1:2245072-3445072 GCF_902713425.1 Acipenser ruthenus
GAGAAGGATAGAAAGCAAACACAGGCACACAGACAGATAGAAGGATAGAAAGCTAACACAGACACACAGACAGATAGAAGGATCAAGAGCTAACACAGACACACAGACAGATAGAAGGATCAAGAGCTAACACAGACACACAGACAGATAGAAGGATAGAAAGCTAACACAGACACACAGACAAATAGAAGGATCAAGAGCTAACACAGACAAACAGACAGATGGAAGGATAGCAAGCTAACACAGACACACAGACAGATAGAAGGATCAAGAAATAACACAGGCACACAGACAGATAGAAGGATCAAGAGCTAACACAGACAAACAGACAGATAGAAGGATAGAAAGCTAACACAGACACACAGACAGATATAAGGATCAAGAGATAACACAGGCACACAGACAGATAGAAGGATCAAGAGCTAACACAGACACACAGACAGAGAGAAGGATAGAAAGCAAACACAGACACATACAGATAGATGGATAGAAAGCTAACACAGACACATAGACAGACAGAAGGATCAAGAGCTAACACAGACACACAGACAGATAGAAGGATAGAGAGCTAACACAGACACACAGACAGATAGAAGGATAGAAAGCTAACACAGACACACAGACAGATAGAAGGATAGAAAGCTAACACAGACACATAGACAGATAGAAGGATCAAGAAATAACACAGGCACACAGACAGATAGAAGGATCAAGAGATAACACAGGCACACAGACAGATAGAAGGATCAAGAAATAACACAGGCACACAGACAGATAGAAGGATCAAGAGATAACACAGGCACACAGACAGATAGAAGGATAGAAAGCAAACACAGGCACACAGACAGATAGAAGGATCAAGAGATAACACAGACACACAGACAGATAGAAGGATAGCAAGCTAACACAGACACACAGACAGATAGAAGGATAGAAAGCAAACACAGGCACACAGACAGATAGAAGGATCAAGAGATAACACAGACACACAGACAGATAGAAGGATAGCAAGCTAACACAGACACACAGACAGATAGAAGGATAGAAAGCTAACACAGGCACACAGACAGATAGAAGGATCAAGAGATAACACAGGCACACAGACAGATAGAAGGATAGCAAGCTAACACAGGCACACAGACAGATAGAAGGATCAAGAGCTAACACAGACACACAGACAGATAGAAGGATAAAGAGATAACACAGGCACACAGACAGATAGAAGGATAGAAAGCTAACACAGACACACAGACAGATAGAAGGATCAAGAGATAACACAGGCACACAGACAGATAGAAGGATCAAGAGATAACACAGACACACAGACAGATAGAAGGATCAAGAGATAACACAGGCACACAGACAGATAGAAGGATAGCAAGCTAACACAGGCACACAGACAGATAGAAGGATCAAGAGCTAACACAGACACACAGACAGATAGAAGGATAGAAAGCTAACACAGACACACAGACAGATAGAAGGATAAAGAGATAACACAGGCACACAGACAGATAGAAGGATAGAAAGCTAACACAGACACACAGACAGATAGAAGGATCAAGAGATAACACAGGCACACAGACACAAAGAAGGATCAAGAGATAACACAGGCTCACAGACAGATAGAAGGATCAATGGCTAACACAGACACACAGACAGAGAGAAGGATAGAAAGCTAACAAAGACACATAGACAGATAGAAGGATAGAAAGCTAACACAGGCACACAGACAGAAAGAAGGATAGAAAGCTAACACAGACACACAGACAGATAGAAGGATCAAGAGCTAACACAGACACCCAGACAGATAGAAGGATCAAGAGCTAACACAGACACACAGACAGATAGAAGGATAGAAAGCTAACACAGACACACAGACAGATAGAATGATCAAGAGCTAACACAGACACACAGACAGATAGAAGGATCAAGAGATAACACAGGCACACAGACAGATAGAAGGATAGAAAGCTAACACAGGCACACAGACAGATAGAATGATAGAAAGCTAACACAGGCACACAGACAGATAGATGGATCAAGAGATAACACCGACACACAGACATATAAAGGATAGCAAGCTAACACAAGCACACAGACACATAGAAGGATCAATAGCTAACACAGGCACACAGACAGAGAGAAGGATAGAAAGCTAACACAGACACATAGACAGATAGAAGGATAGAAAGCTAACACAGACACAGAGACAGGTAGAAGGATCAAGAGCTAACACAGGCACACAGACAGATAGAAGGATCAAGAGCTAACACAGACAAACAGACAGATAGAAGGATAGAAAGCTAACACAGGCACACAGACAGATAGAAGGATAGCAAGCTAACACAGACACACAGACAGATAGAATGATCAAGAGATAACACAGGCACACAGACAGATAGAAGGATAGAAAGCTAACACAGACACAGAGACAGATAGAAGGATCAAGAGCTAACACAGGCACACAGACAGATAGAAGGATCAAGAGCTAACACAGACAAACAGACAGATAGAAGGATAGCAAGCTAACACAGACACACAGACAGATAGGAGGATAGCAAGCTAACACAGGCACACAGACAGATAGAAGGATCAAGAGATAACACAGACACACAGACAGATAGAAGGATAGCAAGCTAACACAGACAGATAGAAGGATCAAGAGATAACACAGGCACACAGACAGATAGAAGGATAGCAAGCTAACACAGACAAACAGACAGATAGAAGGATCAAGAGCTAACACAGGCACACAGACAGATAGAAGGATCAAGAGCTAACACAGGCACACAGACAGAGAGAAGGATAGAAAGCTAACACAGACACATAGACAGATAGAAGGATAGAAAGCTAACACAGTCACACAGACACATAGAAGGATCAATAGCTAACACAGACACACAGACAGAGAGAAGGATAGAAAGCTAACACAGACACATAGACAGATAGAAGGATAGAAAGCTAACACAGGCACACAGACAGATAGAATGATCAAGAGATAACACAGGCACACAGACAGATAGAAGGATAGAAAGCTAACACAGACACAGAGAAAGGTAGAAGGATCAAGAGCTAACACAGGCAGACAGACAGATAGAAGGATCAAGAGCTAACACAGACAAACAGACAGATAGAAGGATAGAAAGCTAACACAGGCACACAGACAGATAGAAGGATAGCAAGCTAACACAGACACACAGACAGATAGAATGATCAAGAGATAACACAGGCACACAGACAGATAGAAGGATAGAAAGCTAACACAGACACAGAGACAGGTAGAAGGATCAAGAGCTAACACAGGCAGACAGACAGATAGAAGGATCAAGAGCTAACACAGACAAACAGACAGATAGAAGGATAGAAAGCTAACACAGTCACACAGACACATAGAAGGATCAGTAGCTAACACAGACACACAGACAGAGAGAAGGATAGAAAGCTAACACAGACACATATACAGATAGAAGGAAGGAAAGCTAACACAGGCACACAGACAGATAGAAGTATAGAAAGCTAACACAGACACACAGACAGATAGAAGGATCAAGAGCTAACACAGGCAGACAGACAGATAGAAGGATCAAGAGCTAACACAGACAAACAGACAGATAGAAGGATAGAAAGCTAACACAGGCACACAGACAGATAGAAGGATAGCAAGCTAACACAGACACACAGACAGATAGAATGATCAAGAGATAACACAGGCACACAGACAGATAGAAGGATAGAAAGCTAACACAGACACAGAGACAGATAGAAGGATCAAGAGCTAACACAGGCACACAGACAGAGAGAAGGATAGAAAGCTAACACAGACACATAGACAGATAGAAGGATAGAAAGCTAACACAGTCACACAGACACATAGAAGGATCAATAGCTAACACAGACACACAGACAGAGAGAAGGATAGAAAGCTAACACAGACACATAGACAGATAGAAGGATAGAAAGCTAACACAGGCACACAGACAGATAGAAGTATAGAAAGCTAACACAGACACACAGACAGATAGAAGGATCAAGAGATAACACAGACACACAGACAGATAGAAGGATAGCAAGCTAACACAGACACACAGACAGATAGAATGATCAAGAGATAACACAGGCACACAGACAGATAGAAGGATAGAAAGCTAACACAGACACAGAGAAAGGTAGAAGGATCAAGAGCTAACACAGGCAGACAGACAGATAGAAGGATCAAGAGCTAACACAGACAAACAGACAGATAGAAGGATAGAAAGCTAACACAGGCACACAGACAGATAGAAGGATAGCAAGCTAACACAGACACACAGACAGATAGAATGATCAAGAGATAACACAGGCACACAGACAGATAGAAGGATAGAAAGCTAACACAGACACAGAGACAGGTAGAAGGATCAAGAGCTAACACAGGCAGACAGACAGATAGAAGGATCAAGAGCTAACACAGACAAACAGACAGATAGAAGGATAGAAAGCTAACACAGTCACACAGACACATAGAAGGATCAATAGCTAACACAGACACACAGACAGAGAGAAGGATAGAAAGCTAACACAGACACATATACAGATAGAAGGAAGGAAAGCTAACACAGGCACACAGACAGATAGAAGTATAGAAAGCTAACACAGACACACAGACAGATAGAAGGATCAAGAGCTAACACAGGCAGACAGACAGATAGAAGGATCAAGAGCTAACACAGACAAACAGACAGATAGAAGGATAGAAAGCTAACACAGGCACACAGACAGATAGAAGGATAGCAAGCTAACACAGACACACAGACAGATAGAATGATCAAGAGATAACACAGGCACACAGACAGATAGAAGGATAGAAAGCTAACACAGACACAGAGACAGATAGAAGGATCAAGAGCTAACACAGGCACACAGACAGATAGAAGGATCAAGAGCTAACACAGACAAACAGACAGATAGAAGAATAGCAAGCTAACACAGACACACAGACAGATAGAAGGATCAAGAGCTAACACAGACACACAGACAGATAGAAGGATCAAGAGCTAACACAGACACACAGACAGATAGAATGATCAAGAGATAACACAGGCCCACAGACAGATAGAAGGATAGAAAGCTAACACAGACACACAGACAGATAGGAGGATAGCAAGCTAACACAGGCACACAGACAGATAGAAGGATCAAGAGATAACACAGACACACAGACAGATAGAAGGATAGCAAGCTAACACAGGCACACAGACACATAGAAGGATCAAGAGCTAACACAGACACACAGACAGATAGAAGGATCAAGTGATAACACAGGCACACAGACAGATAGAAGGATAGCAAGCTAACACAGACACACAGACAGATAGAAGGATCAAGAGCTAACACAGACACACAGACAGATAGAAGAATCAAGAGCTAACACAGGCACACAGACAGAGAGAAGGATAGAAAGCTAACACAGACACATAGACAGATAGAAGGATAGAATGCTAACACAGTCACACAGACACATAGAAGGATTAATAGCTAACACAGACACACAGACAGAGAGAAGGATAGAAAGCTAACACAGACACATAGACAGATAGAAGGATAGAAAGCTAACACAGGCACACAGACAGATAGAAGGATAGAAAGCTAACACAGACACACAGACAGATAGAAGGATAGCAAGCTAACACAGGCACACAGACAGATAGAAGGATCAAGAGATAACACAGACACACAGACAGATAGAAGGATAGCAAGCTAACACAGGCACACAGACACATAGAAGGATCAAGAGATAACACAGGCTCACAGACAGAAGGATAGCAAGCTAACACAGACACACAGACAGATAGAAGGATCAAGAGCTAACACAGACACACAGACAGATAGAAGGATCAAGAGCTAACACAGGCACACAGACAGAGAGAAGGATAGAAAGCTAACACAGACACATAGACAGATAGAAGGATAGAAAGCTAACACAGGCACACAGACAGATAGAAGGATCAAGAGATAACACAGACACACAGACAGATAGAAGGATAGCAAGCTAACACAGGCACACAGACACATAGAAGTATCAATAGCTAACACAGACACACAGACAGATAGAAGGATAGAAAGCTAACACAGACACATAGACAGATAGAAGGATAGAAAGCTAACACAGGCACACAGACAGATAGAAGGATAGTAAGCTAACACAGACACACAGACAGATAGAAGGATCAAGAGATAACACAGGCACACAGACAGATAGAAAGATAGAAAGCTAACATAGACACACAGACAGATAGAAGGATCAAGAGCTAACACAGGCACACAGACAGATAGAAGGATCAAGAGCTAACACAGACAAACAGACAGATAGAAGGATAGTAAGCTAACACAGACACACAGACAGATAGAAGGATCAAGAGATAACACAGGCACACAGACAGATAGAAAGATAGAAAGCTAACACAGACACACAGACAGATAGAAGGATCAAGAGCTAACACAGGCACACAGACAGAGAGAAGGATAGAAAGCTAACACAGACACACAGACAGATAGAAGGATAGAAAGTTAACACAGGCACACAGACAGATAGAAGGATAGCAAGCTAACACAGGCACACAGACAGATAGAAGGATCAAGAGATAACACAGACACACAGACAGATAGAAGGATAGCAAGCTAACACAGGCACACAGACACATAGAAGGATCAAGAGATAACACAGGCTCACAGACAGATAGAAAGATAGCAAGCTAACACAGGCACACAGACAGATAGAAGGATCAAGAGCTAACACAGACACACAGACAGATAGAAGGATCAAGAGCTAACACAGGCAGACAGACAGAGAGAAGGATAGAAAGCTAACACAGACACATAGACAGATAGAAGGATAGAAAGCTAACACAGGCACACAGACAGATAGAAGGATCAAGAGATAACACAGGCACACAGACAGATAGAAGGATAGTAAGCTAACACAGACACACAGACAGATAGAAGGATCAAGAGATAACACAGGCACACAGACAGATAGAAAGATAGAAAGCTAACACAGACAGATAGAAGGATCAAGAGCTAACACAGACACACAGACAGATAGAAGGATCAAGAGCTAACACAGGCACACATACAGAGAGAAGGATAGAAAGCTAACACAGACACATAGACAGATAGAAGGATAGAAAGCTAACACAGGCACACAGACAGATAGAAGGATCAAGAGATAACACAGACACACAGACAGATAGAAGGATAGCAAGCTAACACAGGCACACAGACACATAGAAGTATCAATAGCTAACACAGACACACAGACAGAGAGAAGGATAGAAAGCTAACACAGACACATAGACAGATAGAAGGATAGAAAGCTAACACAGGCACACAGACAGATAGAAGGATAGTAAGCTAACACAGACACACGGACAGATAGAAGGATCAAGAGATAACACAGGCACACAGACAGATAGAAAGATAGAAAGCTAACATAGACACACAGACAGATAGAAGGATCAAGAGCTAACACATGCACACAGACAGATAGAAGGATCAAGAGCTAACACAGACAAACAGACAGATAGAAGGATAGTAAGCTAACACAGACACACAGACAGATAGAAGGATCAAGAGATAACACAGGCACACAGACAGATAGAAAGATAGAAAGCTAACACAGACACACAGACAGATAGAAGGATCAAGAGCTAACACAGGCACACAGACAGAGAGAAGGATAGAAAGCTAACACAGACACACAGACAGATAGAAGGATAGAAAGTTAACACAGGCACACAGACAGATAGAAGGATAGCAAGCTAACACAGGCACACAGACAGATAGAAGGATCAAGAGATAACACAGACACACAGACAGATAGAAGGATAGCAAGCTAACACAGGCACACAGACACATAGAAGGATCAAGAGATAACACAGGCTCACAGACAGATAGAAAGATAGCAAGCTAACACAGGCACACAGACAGATAGAAGGATCAAGAGCTAACACAGACACACAGACAGATAGAAGGATCAAGAGCTAACACAGGCAGACAGACAGAGAGAAGGATAGAAAGCTAACACAGGCACACAGACAGATAGAAGGATAGTAAGCTAACACAGACACACGGACAGATAGAAGGATCAAGAGATAACACAGGCACACAGACAGATAGAAAGATAGAAAGCTAACATAGACACACAGACAGATAGAAGGATCAAGAGCTAACACATGCACACAGACAGATAGAAGGATCAAGAGCTAACACAGACAAACAGACAGATAGAAGGATAGTAAGCTAACACAGACACACAGACAGATAGAAGGATCAAGAGATAACACAGGCACACAGACAGATAGAAAGATAGAAAGCTAACACAGACACACAGACAGATAGAAGGATCAAGAGCTAACACAGGCACACAGACAGAGAGAAGGATAGAAAGCTAACACAGACACACAGACAGATAGAAGGATAGAAAGTTAACACAGGCACACAGACAGATAGAAGGATAGCAAGCTAACACAGGCACACAGACAGATAGAAGGATCAAGAGATAACACAGACACACAGACAGATAGAAGGATAGCAAGCTAACACAGGCACACAGACACATAGAAGGATCAAGAGATAACACAGGCTCACAGACAGATAGAAAGATAGCAAGCTAACACAGGCACACAGACAGATAGAAGGATCAAGAGCTAACACAGACACACAGACAGATAGAAGGATCAAGAGCTAACACAGGCAGACAGACAGAGAGAAGGATAGAAAGCTAACACAGACACATAGACAGATAGAAGGATAGAAAGCTAACACAGGCACACAGACAGATAGAAGGATCAAGAGATAACACAGGCACACAGACAGATAGAAGGATAGTAAGCTAACACAGACACACAGACAGATAGAAGGATCAAAAGATAACACAGGCACACAGACAGATGGAAAGATAGAAAGCTAACACAGACACACAGACAGATAGAAGGATCAAGAGCTAACACAGGCACACAGACAGAGAGAAGGATAGAAAGCTAACACAGACACATAGACAGATAGAAGGATAGAAAGCTAACACAGGCACACAGACAGATAGAAGGATCAAGAGATAACACAGACACACAGACAGATAGAAGGATAGCAAGCTAACACAGGCACACAGACAGATAGGAGGATAGCAAGCTAACACAGGCACACAGACAGATAGAAGGATCAAGAGATAACACAGACACACAGACAGATAGAAGGATAGCAAGCTAACACAGACAGATAGAAGGATCAAGAGATAACACAGGCACACAGACAGATAGAAGGATAGCAAGCTAACACAGACAAACAGACAGATAGAAGGATCAAGAGCTAACACAGGCACACAGACAGATAGAAGGATCAAGAGCTAACACAGGCACACAGACAGAGAGAAGGATAGAAAGCTAACACAGACACACAGACAGATAGAAGGATAGAAAGTTAACACAGGCACACAGACAGATAGAAGGATAGCAAGCTAACACAGGCACACAGACAGATAGAAGGATCAAGAGATAACACAGACACACAGACAGATAGAAGGATAGCAAGCTAACACAGGCACACAGACACATAGAAGGATCAAGAGATAACACAGGCTCACAGACAGATAGAAAGATAGCAAGCTAACACAGGCACACAGACAGATAGAAGGATCAAGAGCTAACACAGACACACAGACAGATAGAAGGATCAAGAGCTAACACAGGCACACAGACAGAGAGAAGGATAGAAAGCTAACACAGACACATAGACAGATAGAAGGATAGAAAGCTAACACAGGCACACAGACAGATAGAAGGATCAAGAGATAACACAGGCACACAGACAGATAGAAGGATAGTAAGCTAACACAGACACACAGACAGATAGAAGGATCAAGAGATAACACAGGCACACAGACAGATAGAAAGATAGAAAGCTAACACAGACACACAGACAGATAGAAGGATCAAGAGCTAACACAGACACACAGACAGATAGAAGGATCAAGAGCTAACACAGGCACACATACAGAGAGAAGGATAGAAAGCTAACACAGACACATAGACAGATAGAAGGATAGAAAGCTAACACAGGCACACAGACAGATAGAAGGATCAAGAGATAACACAGACACACAGACAGATAGAAGGATAGCAAGCTAACACAGGCACACAGACACATAGAAGTATCAATAGCTAACACAGACACACAGACAGAGAGAAGGATAGAAAGCTAACACAGACACATAGACAGATAGAAGGATAGAAAGCTAACACAGGCACACAGACAGATAGAAGGATAGTAAGCTAACACAGACACACGGACAGATAGAAGGATCAAGAGATAACACAGGCACACAGACAGATAGAAAGATAGAAAGCTAACATAGACACACAGACAGATAGAAGGATCAAGAGCTAACACAGGCACACAGACAGATAGAAGGATCAAGAGCTAACACAGACAAACAGACAGATAGAAGGATAGTAAGCTAACACAGACACACAGACAGATAGAAGGATCAAGAGATAACACAGGCACACAGACAGATAGAAAGATAGAAAGCTAACACAGACACACAGACAGATAGAAGGATCAAGAGCTAACACAGGCACACAGACAGAGAGAAGGATAGAAAGCTAACACAGACACACAGACAGATAGAAGGATAGAAAGTTAACACAGGCACACAGACAGATAGAAGGATAGCAAGCTAACACAGGCACACAGACAGATAGAAGGATCAAGAGATAACACAGACACACAGACAGATAGAAGGATAGCAAGCTAACACAGGCACACAGACACATAGAAGGATCAAGAGATAACACAGGCTCACAGACAGATAGAAAGATAGCAAGCTAACACAGGCACACAGACAGATAGAAGGATCAAGAGCTAACACAGACACACAGACAGATAGAAGGATCAAGAGCTAACACAGGCAGACAGACAGAGAGAAGGATAGAAAGCTAACACAGACACATAGACAGATAGAAGGATAGAAAGCTAACACAGGCACACAGACAGATAGAAGGATCAAGAGATAACACAGGCACACAGACAGATAGAAGGATAGTAAGCTAACACAGACACACAGACAGATAGAAGGATCAAAAGATAGCACAGGCACACAGACAGATGGAAAGATAGAAAGCTAACACAGACACACAGACAGATAGAAGGATCAAGAGCTAACACAGGCACACAGACAGAGAGAAGGATAGAAAGCTAACACAGACACATAGACAGATAGAAGGATAGAAAGCTAACACAGGCACACAGACAGATAGAAGGATCAAGAGATAACACAGACACACAGACAGATAGAAGGATAGCAAGCTAACACAGGCACACAGACAGATAGGAGGATAGCAAGCTAACACAGGCACACAGACAGATAGAAGGATCAAGAGATAACACAGACACACAGACAGATAGAAGGATAGCAAGCTAACACAGACAGATAGAAGGATCAAGAGATAACACAGGCACACAGACAGATAGAAAGATAGAAAGCTAACACAGACACACAGACAGATAGAAGGATCAAGAGCTAACACAGGCACACAGACAGAGAGAAGGATAGAAAGCTAACACAGACACACAGACAGATAGAAGGATAGAAAGTTAACACAGGCACACAGACAGATAGAAGGATAGCAAGCTAACACAGGCACACAGACAGATAGAAGGATCAAGAGATAACACAGACACACAGACAGATAGAAGGATAGCAAGCTAACACAGGCACACAGACACATAGAAGGATCAAGAGATAACACAGGCTCACAGACAGATAGAAAGATAGCAAGCTAACACAGGCACACAGACAGATAGAAGGATCAAGAGCTAACACAGACACACAGACAGATAGAAGGATCAAGAGCTAACACAGGCAGACAGACAGAGAGAAGGATAGAAAGCTAACACAGACACATAGACAGATAGAAGGATAGAAAGCTAACACAGGCACACAGACAGATAGAAGGATAGTAAGCTAACACAGACACACGGACAGATAGAAGGATCAAGAGATAACACAGGCACACAGACAGATAGAAGGATAGCAAGCTAACACAGGCACACAGACAGATAGAAGGATCAAGAGCTAACACAGACACACAGACAGATAGAAGGATCAAGAGCTAACACAGGCAGACAGACAGAGAGAAGGATAGAAAGCTAACACAGACACATAGACAGATAGAAGGATAGAAAGCTAACACAGGCACACAGACAGATAGAAGGATCAAGAGATAACACAGACACACAGACAGATAGAAGGATAGCAAGCTAACACAGGCACACAGACACATAGAAGGATCAATATCTAACACAGACACACAGACAGAGAGAAGGATAGAAAGCTAACACAGACACATAGACAGATAGAAGGATAGAAAGCTAACACAGGCACACAGACAGATAGAAAGATAGAAAGCTAACACAGACACACAGACAGATAGAAGGATCAAGAGCTATCACAGGCACACAGACAGAGAGAAGGATAGAAAGCTAACACAGACACACAGACAGATAGAAGGATAGAAAGCTAACACAGGCACACAGACAGATAGAAGGATAGCAAGCTAACACAGGCACACAGACAGATAGAAGGATCAAGAGATAACACAGACACACAGACAGATAGAAGGATAGCAAGCTAACACAGGCACACAGACACATAGAAGGATCAAGAGATAACACAGGCTCACAGACAGATAGAAGGATAGCAAGCTAACACAGGCACACAGACAGATAGAAGGATCAAGAGCTAACACAGACACACAGACAGATAGAAGGATCAAGAGCTAACACAGGCAGACAGACAGAGAGAAGGATAGAAAGCTAACACAGACACATAGACAGATAGAAGGATAGAAAGCTAACACAGGCACACAGACAGATAGAAGGATCAAGAGATAACACAGACACACAGACAGATAGAAGGATAGCAAGCTAACACAGGCACACAGACACATAGAAGGATCAATATCTAACACAGACACACAGACAGAGAGAAGGATAGAAAGCTAACACAGACACATAGACAGATAGAAGGATAGAAAGCTAACACAGGCACACAGACAGATAGAAGGATAGTAAGCTAACACAGACACACAGACAGATAGAAGGATCAAGAGATAACACAGGCACACAGACAGATAGAAGGATCAAGAGCTAACACAGACAAACAGACAGATAGAAGGATAGAAAGCTAACACAGACACACAGACAGATAGAAGGATCAAGAGCTAACACAGGCACACAGACAGATAGAAGGATAGTAAGCTAACACAGACACACAGACAGATAGAAGGATCAAGAGATAACACAGGCACACAGACAGATTGAAGGATCAAGAGCTAACACAGATAACCAGACAGATAGAAGGATAGAAAGCTAACACAGACACACAGACAGATAGAAGGATCAAGAGCTAACACAGACACACAGACAGATAGAAGGATCAAGAGCTAACACGGACACACAGACAGATAGAAGGATAGAAAGCTAACACAGACACACAGACAGATAGAAGGATCAAGAGCTAACACAGACACACAGACAGATAGAAGGATCAAGAGATAACACAGGCACACAGACAGATAGAAGGATAGAAAGCTAACACAGACACACAGACAGATAGAAGGATAGAAAGCTAACTCAGACACACAGACAGATAGAAGGATAGAAAGCTAACACAGGCACACAGACAGGTAGAAGGATAGAAAGCTAACACAGACACACAGACAGATAGAAGGATAGAAAGCTAACACAGGCACACAGACAGATAGAAGGATAGAAAGCTAACACAGGCACACAGACAGATAGAAGGATAGCAAGCTAACACAGACAGATAGAAGGATCAAGAGCTAACACAGGCACACAGACAGAGAGAAGGATAGAAAGCTAACACAGACACATAGACAGATAGAAGGATAGAAAGCTAACACAGGCACACAGACAGATAGAAGGATCAAGAGCTAACACAGACACACAGACAGATAGAAGGATCAAGAGCTAACACAGGCACACAGACAGAGAGAAGGATAGAAAGCTAACACAGACACACAGACAGATAGAAGGATAGAAAGCTAACACAGGCACACAGACAGATAGAAGGATCAAGAGATAACACAGACACACAGACAGATAGAAGGATAGCAAGCTAACACAGGCACACAGACACATAGAAGTAACAATAGCTAACACAGACACACAGACAGAGAGAAGGATAGAAAGCTAACACAGACACATAGACAGATAGAAGGATAGAAAGCTAACACAGGCACACAGACAGATAGAAGGATAGTAAGCTAACACAGACACACAGACAGATAGAAGGATCAAGAGATAACACAGGCACACAGACAGATAGAAAGATAGAAAGCTAACATAGACACACAGACAGATAGAAGGATCAAGAGCTAACACAGGCACACAGACAGATAGAAGGATCAAGAGCTAACACAGACAAACAGACAGATAGAAGGATAGTAAGCTAACACAGACACACAGACAGATAGAAGGATCAAGAGATAACACAGGCACACAGACAGATAGAAAGATAGAAAGCTAACACAGACACACAGACAGATAGAAGGATCAAGAGCTAACACAGGCACACAGACAGAGAGAAGGATAGAAAGCTAACACAGACACACAGACAGATAGAAGGATAGAAAGCTAATACAGGCACACAGACAGATAGAAGGATAGCAAGCTAACACAGGCACACAGACAGATAGAAGGATCAAGAGATAACACAGACACACAGACAGATAGAAGGATAGCAAGCTAACACAGGCACACAGACACATAGAAGGATCAAGAGATAACACAGGCTCACAGACAGATAGAAGGATAGCAAGCTAACACAGGCACACAGACAGATAGAAGGATCAAGAGCTAACACAGACACACAGACAGATAGAAGGATCAAGAGCTAACACAGGCAGACAGACAGAGAGAAGGATAGAAAGCTAACACAGACACATAGACAGATAGAAGGATAGAAAGCTAACACAGGCACACAGACAGATAGAAGGATCAAGAGATAACACAGGCACACAGACAGATAGAAGGATAGTAAGCTAACACAGACACACAGACAGATAGAAGGATCAAAAGATAACACAGGCACACAGACAGATGGAAAGATAGAAAGCTAACACAGACACACAGACAGATAGAAGGATCAAGAGCTAACACAGGCACACAGACAGAGAGAAGGATAGAAAGCTAACACAGACACATAGACAGATAGAAGGATAGAAAGCTAACACAGGCACACAGACAGATAGAAGGATCAAGAGATAACACAGACACACAGACAGATAGAAGGATAGCAAGCTAACACAGGCACACAGACACATAGAAGTATCAATAGCTAACACAGACACACAGACAGAGAGACGGATAGAAAGCTAACACAGACACATAGACAGATAGAAGGATAGAAAGCTAACACAGGCACACAGACAGATAGAAGGATAGTAAGCTAACACAGACACACAGACAGATAGAAGGATCAAGAGATAACACAGGCACACAGACAGATAGAAAGATAGAAAGCTAACATAGACACACAGACAGATAGAAGGATCAAGAGCTAACACAGGCACACAGACAGATAGAAGGATCAAGAGCTAACACAGACAAACAGACAGATAGAAGGATAGTAAGCTAACAAAGACACACAGACAGATAGAAGGATCAAGAGATAACACAGGCACACAGACAGATAGAAAGATAGAAAGCTAACACAGACACACAGACAGATAGAAGGATCAAGAGCTATCACAGGCACACAGACAGAGAGAAGGATAGAAAGCTAACACAGACACACAGACAGATAGAAGGATAGAAAGCTAACACAGGCACACAGACAGATAGAAGGATAGCAAGCTAACACAGGCACACAGACAGATAGAAGGATCAAGAGATAACACAGACACACAGACAGATAGAAGGATAGCAAGCTAACACAGGCACACAGACACATAGAAGGATCAAGAGATAACACAGGCTCACAGACAGATAGAAGGATAGCAAGCAAACACAGGCACACAGACAGATAGAAGGATCAAGAGCTAACACAGACACACAGACAGATAGAAGGATCAAGAGCTAACACAGGCAGACAGACAGAGAGAAGGATAGAAAGCTAACACAGACACATAGACAGATAGAAGGATAGAAAGCTAACACAGGCACACAGACAGATAGAAGGATCAAGAGATAACACAGACACACAGACAGATAGAAGGATAGCAAGCTAACACAGGCACACAGACACATAGAAGGATCAATATCTAACACAGACACACAGACAGAGAGAAGGATAGAAAGCTAACACAGACACATAGACAGATAGAAGGATAGAAAGCTAACACAGGCACACAGACAGATAGAAAGATAGAAAGCTAACACAGGCTCACAGACAGATAGAAAGATAGCAAGCTAACACAGGCACACAGACAGATAGAAGGATCAAGAGCTAACACAGACACGCAGACAGATAGAAGGATCAAGAGCTAACACAGGCAGACAGACAGAGAGAAGGATAGAAAGCTAACACAGACACATAGACAGATAGAAGGATAGAAAGCTAACACAGGCACACAGACAGATAGAAGGATCAAGAGATAACACAGGCACACAGACAGATAGAAGGATAGTAAGCTAACACAGACACACAGACAGATAGAAGGATCAAGAGATAACACAGGCACACAGACAGATAGAAAGATAGAAAGCTAACACAGACACACAGACAGATAGAAGGATCAAGAGCTAACAAAGACACACAGACAGATAGAAGGATCAAGAGCTAACACAGGCACACATACAGAGAGAAGGATAGAAAGCTAACACAGACACATAGACAGATAGAAGGATAGAAAGCTAACACAGGCACACAGACAGATAGAAGGATCAAGAGATAACACAGACACACAGACAGATAGAAGGATAGCAAGCTAACACAGGCACACAGACACATAGAAGTATCAATAGCTAACACAGACACACAGACAGAGAGAAGGATAGAAAGCTAACACAGACACATAGACAGATAGAAGGATAGAAAGCTAACACAGGCACACAGACAGATAGAAGGATAGTAAGCTAACACAGACACACAGACAGATAGAAGGATCAAGAGATAACACAGGCACACAGACAGATAGAAAGATAGAAAGCTAACATAGACACACAGACAGATAGAAGGATCAAGAGCTAACACAGGCACACAGACAGATAGAAGGATCAAGAGCTAACACAGACAAACAGACAGATAGAAGGATAGTAAGCTAACACAGACACACAGACAGATAGAAGGATCAAGAGATAACACAGGCACACAGACAGATAGAAAGATAGAAAGCTAACACAGACACACAGACAGATAGAAGGATCAAGAGCTAACACAGGCACACAGACAGAGAGAAGGATAGAAAGCTAACACAGACACACAGACAGATAGAAGGATAGAAAGTTAACACAGGCACACAGACAGATAGAAGGATAGCAAGCTAACACAGGCACACAGACAGATAGAAGGATCAAGAGATAACACAGACACACAGACAGATAGAAGGATAGCAAGCTAACACAGGCACACAGACACATAGAAGGATCAAGAGATAACACAGGCTCACAGACAGATAGAAAGATAGCAAGCTAACACAGGCACACAGACAGATAGAAGGATCAAGAGCTAACACAGACACACAGACAGATAGAAGGATCAAGAGCTAACACAGGCAGACAGACAGAGAGAAGGATAGAAAGCTAACACAGACACATAGACAGATAGAAGGATAGAAAGCTAACACAGGCACACAGACAGATGGAAAGATAGAAAGCTAACACAGACACACAGACAGATAGAAGGATCAAGAGCTAACACAGGCACACAGACAGAGAGAAGGATAGAAAGCTAACACAGACACATAGACAGATAGAAGGATAGAAAGCTAACACAGGCACACAGACAGATGGAAAGATAGAAAGCTAACACAGACACACAGACAGATAGAAGGATCAAGAGCTAACACAGGCACACAGACAGAGAGAAGGATAGAAAGCTAACACAGACACATAGACAGATAGAAGGATAGAAAGCTAACACAGGCACACAGACAGATAGAAGGATCAAGAGATAACACAGACACACAGACAGATAGAAGGATAGCAAGCTAACACAGGCACACAGACACATAGAAGTATCAATAGCTAACACAGACACACAGACAGAGAGACGGATAGCAAGCTAACACAGGCACACAGACACATAGAAGTATCAATAGCTAACACAGACACACAGACAGAGAGAAGGATAGAAAGCTAACACAGACACATAGACAGATAGAAGGATAGAAAGCTAACACAGGCACACAGACAGATAGAAGGATAGTAAGCTAACACAGACACACAGACAGATAGAAGGATCAAGAGATAACACAGGCACACAGACAGATAGAAAGATAGAAAGCTAACATAGACACACAGACAGATAGAAGGATCAAGAGCTAACACAGGCACACAGACAGATAGAAGGATCAAGAGCTAACACAGACAAACAGACAGATAGAAGGATAGTAAGCTAACACAGACACACAGACAGATAGAAGGATCAAGAGATAACACAGGCACACAGACAGATAGAAAGATAGAAAGCTAACACAGACACACAGACAGATAGAAGGATCAAGAGCTAACACAGGCACACAGACAGAGAGAAGGATAGAAAGCTAACACAGACACACAGACAGATAGAAGGATAGAAAGTTAACACAGGCACACAGACAGATAGAAGGATAGCAAGCTAACACAGGCACACAGACAGATAGAAGGATCAAGAGATAACACAGACACACAGACAGATAGAAGGATAGCAAGCTAACACAGGCACACAGACACATAGAAGGATCAAGAGATAACACAGGCTCACAGACAGATAGAAAGATAGCAAGCTAACACAGGCACACAGACAGATAAAAGGATCAAGAGCTAACACAGACACACAGACAGATAGAAGGATCAAGAGCTAACACAGGCAGACAGACAGAGAGAAGGATAGAAAGCTAACACAGACACATAGACAGATAGAAGGATAGAAAGCTAACACAGGCACACAGACAGATAGAAGGATCAAGAGATAACACAGGCACACAGACAGATAGAAGGATAGTAAGCTAACACAGACACACAGACAGATAGAAGGATCAAAAGATAACACAGGCACACAGACAGATGGAAAGATAGAAAGCTAACACAGACACACAGACAGATAGAAGGATCAAGAGCTAACACAGGCACACAGACAGAGAGAAGGATAGAAAGCTAACACAGACACATAGACAGATAGAAGGATAGAAAGCTAACACAGGCACACAGACAGATAGAAGGATCAAGAGATAACACAGACACACAGACAGATAGAAGGATAGCAAGCTAACACAGGCACACAGACACATAGAAGTATCAATAGCTAACACAGACACACAGACAGAGAGACGGATAGAAAGCTAACACAGACACATAGACAGATAGAAGGATAGAAAGCTAACACAGGCACACAGACAGATAGAAGGATAGTAAGCTAACACAGACACACAGACAGATAGAAGGATCAAGAGATAACACAGGCACACAGACAGATAGAAAGATAGAAAGCTAACATAGACACACAGACAGATAGAAGGATCAAGAGCTAACACAGGCACACAGACAGATAGAAGGATCAAGAGCTAACACAGACAAACAGACAGATAGAAGGATAGTAAGCTAACAAAGACACACAGACAGATAGAAGGATCAAGAGATAACACAGGCACACAGACAGATAGAAAGATAGAAAGCTAACACAGACACACAGACAGATAGAAGGATCAAGAGCTATCACAGGCACACAGACAGAGAGAAGGATAGAAAGCTAACACAG
Organism: Acipenser ruthenus; assembly: GCF_902713425.1. Classification (NCBI taxonomy): domain Eukaryota; kingdom Metazoa; phylum Chordata; class Actinopteri; order Acipenseriformes; family Acipenseridae; genus Acipenser; species Acipenser ruthenus. The sequence continues at coordinate 2,265,030 of NC_081244.1, forward strand.
ACACACAGACAGATAGAAGGATAGAAAGCTAACACAGGCACACAGACAGATAGAAGGATAGCAAGCTAACACAGGCACACAGACAGATAGAAGGATCAAGAGATAACACAGACACACAGACAGATAGAAGGATAGCAAGCTAACACAGGCACACAGACACATAGAAGGATCAAGAGATAACACAGGCTCACAGACAGATAGAAGGATAGCAAGCTAACACAGGCACACAGACAGATAGAAGGATCAAGAGCTAACACAGACACACAGACAGAGAGAAGGATAGAAAGCTAACACAGACACATAGACAGATAGAAGGATAGAAAGCTAACACAGGCACACAGACAGATAGAATGATCAAGAGATAACACAGGCACACAGACAGATAGAAGGATAGAAAGCTAACACAGACACAGAGAAAGGTAGAAGGATCAAGAGATAACACAGGCACACAGACACATAGAAGGATCAATATCTAACACAGACACACAGACAGAGAGAAGGATAGAAAGCTAACACAGACACATAGACAGATAGAAGGATAGAAAGCTAACACAGGCACACAGACAGATAGAAAGATAGAAAGCTAACACAGACACACAGACAGATAGAAGGATCAAGAGCTATCACAGGCACACAGACAGAGAGAAGGATAGAAAGCTAACACAGACACACAGACAGATAGAAGGATAGAAAGCTAACACAGGCACACAGACAGATAGAAGGATAGCAAGCTAACACAGGCACACAGACAGATAGAAGGATCAAGAGATAACACAGACACACAGACAGATAGAAGGATAGCAAGCTAACACAGGCACACAGACACATAGAAGGATCAAGAGATAACACAGGCTCACAGACAGATAGAAGGATAGCAAGCTAACACAGGCACACAGACAGATAGAAGGATCAAGAGCTAACACAGACACACAGACAGATAGAAGGATCAAGAGCTAACACAGGCAGACAGACAGAGAGAAGGATAGAAAGCTAACACAGACACATAGACAGATAGAAGGATAGAAAGCTAACACAGGCACACAGACAGATAGAAGGATCAAGAGATAACACAGACACACAGACAGATAGAAGGATAGCAAGCTAACACAGGCACACAGACACATAGAAGGATCAATATCTAACACAGACACACAGACAGAGAGAAGGATAGAAAGCTAACACAGACACATAGACAGATAGAAGGATAGAAAGCTAACACAGGCACACAGACAGATAGAAGGATAGTAAGCTAACACAGACACACAGACAGATAGAAGGATCAAGAGATAACACAGGCACACAGACAGATAGAAGGATCAAGAGCTAACACAGACAAACAGACAGATAGAAGGATAGAAAGCTAACACAGACACACAGACAGATAGAAGGATCAAGAGCTAACACAGGCACACAGACAGATAGAAGGATAGTAAGCTAACACAGACACACAGACAGATAGAAGGATCAAGAGATAACACAGGCACACAGACAGATTGAAGGATCAAGAGCTAACACAGATAACCAGACAGATAGAAGGATAGAAAGCTAACACAGACACACAGACAGATAGAAGGATCAAGAGCTAACACAGACACACAGACAGATAGAAGGATCAAGAGCTAACACGGACACACAGACAGATAGAAGGATAGAAAGCTAACACAGACACACAGACAGATAGAAGGATCAAGAGCTAACACAGACACACAGACAGATAGAAGGATCAAGAGATAACACAGGCACACAGACAGATAGAAGGATAGAAAGCTAACACAGACACACAGACAGATAGAAGGATAGAAAGCTAACTCAGACACACAGACAGATAGAAGGATAGAAAGCTAACACAGGCACACAGACAGGTAGAAGGATAGAAAGCTAACACAGACACACAGACAGATAGAAGGATAGAAAGCTAACACAGGCACACAGACAGATAGAAGGATAGAAAGCTAACACAGGCACACAGACAGATAGAAGGATAGCAAGCTAACACAGACAGATAGAAGGATCAAGAGCTAACACAGGCACACAGACAGAGAGAAGGATAGAAAGCTAACACAGACAAACAGACAGATAGAAGGATAGAAAGCTAACACAGACACACAGACAGATAGAAGGATCAAGAGCTAACACAGGCACACAGACAGATAGAAGGATAGTAAGCTAACACAGACACACAGACAGATAGAAGGATCAAGAGATAACACAGGCACACAGACAGATTGAAGGATCAAGAGCTAACACAGATAACCAGACAGATAGAAGGATAGAAAGCTAACACAGACACACAGACAGATAGAAGGATCAAGAGCTAACACAGACACACAGACAGATAGAAGGATCAAGAGCTAACACGGACACACAGACAGATAGAAGGATAGAAAGCTAACACAGACACACAGACAGATAGAAGGATCAAGAGCTAACACAGACACACAGACAGATAGAAGGATCAAGAGATAACACAGGCACACAGACAGATAGAAGGATAGAAAGCTAACACAGACACACAGACAGATAGAAGGATAGAAAGCTAACTCAGACACACAGACAGATAGAAGGATAGAAAGCTAACACAGGCACACAGACAGGTAGAAGGATAGAAAGCTAACACAGACACACAGACAGATAGAAGGATAGAAAGCTAACACAGGCACACAGACAGATAGAAGGATAGAAAGCTAACACAGGCACACAGACAGATAGAAGGATAGCAAGCTAACACAGACAGATAGAAGGATCAAGAGCTAACACAGGCACACAGACAGAGAGAAGGATAGAAAGCTAACACAGACACATAGACAGATAGAAGGATAGAAAGCTAACACAGGCACACAGACAGATAGAAGGATCAAGAGCTAACACAGACACACAGACAGATAGAAGGATCAAGAGCTAACACAGACACACAGACAGATAGAATGATCAAGAGATAACACAGGCCCACAGACAGATAGAAGGATTGAAAGCTAACACAGACACACAGACAGATAGGAGGATAGCAAGCTAACACAGGCACACAGACAGATAGAAGGATCAAGAGATAACACAGACACACAGACAGATAGAAGGATAGCAAGCTAACACAGACAGATAGAAGGATCAAGTGATAACACAGGCACACAGACAGATAGAAGGATAGCAAGCTAACACAGACACACAGACAGATAGAAGGATCAAGAGCTAACACAGACACACAGACAGATAGAAGGATCAAGAGCTAACACAGGCACACAGACAGAGAGAAGGATAGAAAGCTAACACAGACACATAGACAGATAGAAGGATAGAATGCTAACACAGTCACACAGACACATAGAAGGATCAATAGCTAACACAGACACACAGACAGAGAGAAGGATAGAAAGCTAACACAGACACATAGACAGATAGAAGGATAGAAAGCTAACACAGGCACACAGACAGATAGAAGGATAGAAAGCTAACACAGACACACAGACAGATAGAAGGATAGCAAGCTAACACAGGCACACAGACAGATAGATGGATCAAGAGATAACACAGACACACAGACAGATAGAAGGATAGCATGCTAACACAGGCACACAGACACATAGAAGGATCAAGAGATAACACAGGCTCACAGATAGAAGGATAGCAAGCTAACACAGACACACAGACAGATAGAAGGATCAAGAGCTAACACAGACACACAGACAGATAGAAGGATCAAGAGCTAACACAGGCACACAGACAGAGAGAAGGATAGAAAGCTAACACAGACACATAGACAGATAGAAGGATAGAAAGCTAACACAGGCACACAGACAGATAGAAGGATCAAGAGATAACACAGACACACAGACAGATAGAAGGATAGCAAGCTAACACAGGCACACAGACACATAGAAGTAACAATAGCTAACACAGACACACAGACAGAGAGAAGGATAGAAAGCTAACACAGACACATAGACAGATAGAAGGATAGAAAGCTAACACAGGCACACAGACAGATAGAAGGATCAAAAGCTAACACAGACACACAGACAGATAGAAGGATAAAGAGCTAACACAGACACACAGACAGATAGAATGATCAAGAGATAACACAGGCCCACAGACAGATAGAAGGATAGAAAGCTAACACAGACACACAGACAGATAGGAGGATAGCAAGCTAACACAGGCACACAGACAGATAGAAGGATCAAGAGATAACACAGACACACAGACAGATAGAAGGATAGCAAGCTAACACAGACAGATAGAAGGATCAAGTGATAACACAGGCACACAGACAGATAGAAGGATAGCAAGCTAACACAGACACACAGACAGATAGAAGGATAAAGAGCTAACACAGACACACAGACAGATAGAAGGATCAAGAGCTAACACAGGCACACAGACAGAGAGAAGGATAGAAAGCTAACACAGACACACAGACAGATAGAAGGATAGAATGCTAACACAGTCACACAGACACATAGAAGGATCAATAGCTAACACAGACACACAGACAGAGAGAAGGATAGAAAGCTAACACAGACACATAGACAGATAGAAGGATAGAAAGCTAACACAGGCACACAGACAGATAGAAGGATAGAAAGCTAACACAGACACACAGACAGATAGAAGGATAGCAAGCTAACACAGGCACACAGACACATAGAAGGATCAAGAGATAACACAGGCTCACAGACAGAAGGATAGCAAGCTAACACAGACACACAGACAGATAGAAGGATCAAGAGCTAACACAGACACACAGACAGATAGAAGGATCAAGAGCTAACACAGGCACACAGACAGAGAGAAGGATAGAAAGCTAACACAGACACATAGACAGATAGAAGGATAGAAAGCTAACACAGGCACACAGACAGATAGAAGGATCAAGAGATAACACAGACACACAGACAGATAGAAGGATAGCAAGCTAACACAGGCACACAGACACATAGAAGTAACAATAGCTAACACAGACACACAGACAGAGAGAAGGATAGAAAGCTAACACAGACACATAGACAGATAGAAGGATAGAAAGCTAACACAGGCACACAGACAGATAGAAGGATAGTAAGCTAACACAGACACACAGACAGATAGAAGGATCAAGAGATAACACAGGCACACAGACAGATAGAAAGATAGAAAGCTAACATAGACACACAGACAGATAGAAGGATCAAGAGCTAACACAGGCACACAGACAGATAGAAGGATCAAGAGCTAACACAGACAAACAGACAGATAGAAGGATAGTAAGCTAACACAGACACACAGACAGATAGAAGGATCAAGAGATAACACAGGCACACAGACAGATAGAAAGATAGAAAGCTAACACAGACACACAGACAGATAGAAGGATCAAGAGCTAACACAGGCACACAGACAGAGAGAAGGATAGAAAGCTAACACAGACACACAGACAGATAGAAGGATAGAAAGCTAACACAGGCACACAGACAGATAGAAGGATAGCAAGCTAACACAGGCACACAGACAGATAGAAGGATCAAGAGATAACACAGACACACAGACAGATAGAAGGATAGCAAGCTAACACAGGCACACAGACACATAGAAGGATCAAGAGATAACACAGGCTCACAGACAGATAGAAGGATAGCAAGCTAACACAGGCACACAGACAGATAGAAGGATCAAGAGCTAACACAGACACACAGACAGATAGAAGGATCAAGAGCTAACACAGGCAGACAGACAGAGAGAAGGATAGAAAGCTAACACAGACACATAGACAGATAGAAGGATAGAAAGCTAACACAGGCACACAGACAGATAGAAGGATCAAGAGATAACACAGGCACACAGACAGATAGAAGGATAGTAAGCTAACACAGACACACAGACAGATAGAAGGATCAAGAGATAACACAGGCACACAGACAGATAGAAAGATAGAAAGCTAACACAGACACACAGACAGATAGAAGGATCAAGAGCTAACACAGGCACACAGACAGAGAGAAGGATAGAAAGCTAACACAGACACATAGACAGATAGAAGGATAGAAAGCTAACACAGGCACACAGACAGATAGAAGGATCAAGAGATAACACAGACACACAGACAGATAGAAGGATAGCAAGCTAACACAGGCACACAGACACATAGAAGTATCAATAGCTAACACAGACACACAGACCGAGAGAAGGATAGAAAGCTAACACAGGCACACAGACAGATAGAAGGATAGTAAGCTAACACAGACACACAGACAGATAGAAGGATCAAGAGATAACACAGGCACACAGACAGATAGAAAGATAGAAAGCTAACATAGACACATAGACAGATAGAAGGATAGAAAGCTAACACAGGCACACAGACAGATAGAAGGATCAAGAGATAACACAGACACACAGACAGATAGAAGGATAGCAAGCTAACACAGGCACACAGACACATAGAAGTATCAATAGCTAACACAGACACATAGACAGATAGAAGGATAGAAAGCTAACACAGGCACACAGACAGATAGAAGGATAGTAAGCTAACACAGACACACAGACAGATAGAAGGATCAAGAGATAACACAGGCACACAGACAGATAGAAAGATAGAAAGCTAACATAGACACACAGACAGATAGAAGGATCAAGAGCTAACACAGGCACACAGACAGATAGAAGGATCAAGAGCTAACACAGACAAACAGACAGATAGAAGGATAGTAAGCTAACACAGACACACAGACAGATAGAAGGATCAAGAGATAACACAGGCACACAGACAGATAGAAAGATAGAAAGCTAACACAGACACACAGACAGATAGAAGGATCAAGAGCTAACACAGGCACACAGACAGAGAGAAGGATAGAAAGCTAACACAGACACACAGACAGATAGAAGGATAGAAAGCTAACACAGGCACACAGACAGATAGAAGGATAGCAAGCTAACACAGGCACACAGACAGATAGAAGGATCAAGAGATAACACAGACACACAGACAGATAGAAGGATAGCAAGCTAACACAGGCACACAGACACATAGAAGGATCAAGAGATAACACAGGCTCACAGACAGATAGAAGGATAGCAAGCTAACACAGGCACACAGACAGATAGAAGGATCAAGAGCTAACACAGACACACAGACAGATAGAAGGATCAAGAGCTAACACAGGCAGACAGACAGAGAGAAGGATAGAAAGCTAACACCCTCACATAGACAGATAGAAGGATAGAAAGCTAACACAGGCACACAGACAGATAGAAGGATCAAGAGATAACACAGACACACAGACAGATAGAAGGATAGCAAGCTAACACAGGCACACAGACACATAGAAGGATCAATAGCTAACACAGACACACAGACAGAGAGAAGGATAGAAAGCTAACACAGACACATAGACAGATAGAAGGATAGAAAGCTAACACAGGCACACAGACAGATAGAAGGATAGTAAGCTAACACAGACACACAGACAGATAGAAGGATCAAGAGATAACACAGGCACACAGACAGATTGAAGGATCAAGAGCTAACACAGATAAACAGACAGATAGAAGGATAGAAAGCTAACACAGACACACAGACAGATATAAGGATCAAGAGCTAACACAGACACACAGACAGATAGAAGGATCAAGAGCTAACACGGACACACAGACAGATAGAAGGATAGAAAGCTAACACAGACACACAGACAGATAGAAGGATCAAGAGCTAACACAGACACACAGACAGATAGAAGGATCAAGAGATAACACAGGCACACAGACAGATAGAAGGATAGAAAGCTAACACAGGCACACAGACAGATAGAAGGATCAAGAGATAACACAGACACACAGACAGATAGAAGGATAGCAAGCTAACACAGGCACACAGACACATAGAAGTAACAATAGCTAACACAGACACACAGACAGAGAGAAGGATAGAAAGCTAACACAGACACATAGACAGATAGAAGGATAGAAAGCTAACACAGGCACACAGACAGATAGAAGGATCAAAAGCTAACACAGACACACAGACAGATAGAAGGATAAAGAGCTAACACAGACACACAGACAGATAGAATGATCAAGAGATAACACAGGCCCACAGACAGATAGAAGGATAGAAAGCTAACACAGACACACAGACAGATAGGAGGATAGCAAGCTAACACAGGCACACAGACAGATAGAAGGATCAAGAGATAACACAGACACACAGACAGATAGAAGGATAGCAAGCTAACACAGACAGATAGAAGGATCAAGTGATAACACAGGCACACAGACAGATAGAAGGATAGCAAGCTAACACAGACACACAGACAGATAGAAGGATAAAGAGCTAACACAGACACACAGACAGATAGAAGGATCAAGAGCTAACACAGGCACACAGACAGAGAGAAGGATAGAAAGCTAACACAGACACACAGACAGATAGAAGGATAGAATGCTAACACAGTCACACAGACACATAGAAGGATCAATAGCTAACACAGACACACAGACAGAGAGAAGGATAGAAAGCTAACACAGACACATAGACAGATAGAAGGATAGAAAGCTAACACAGGCACACAGACAGATAGAAGGATAGAAAGCTAACACAGACACACAGACAGATAGAAGGATAGCAAGCTAACACAGGCACACAGACACATAGAAGGATCAAGAGATAACACAGGCTCACAGACAGAAGGATAGCAAGCTAACACAGACACACAGACAGATAGAAGGATCAAGAGCTAACACAGACACACAGACAGATAGAAGGATCAAGAGCTAACACAGGCACACAGACAGAGAGAAGGATAGAAAGCTAACACAGACACATAGACAGATAGAAGGATAGAAAGCTAACACAGGCACACAGACAGATAGAAGGATCAAGAGATAACACAGACACACAGACAGATAGAAGGATAGCAAGCTAACACAGGCACACAGACACATAGAAGTAACAATAGCTAACACAGACACACAGACAGAGAGAAGGATAGAAAGCTAACACAGACACATAGACAGATAGAAGGATAGAAAGCTAACACAGGCACACAGACAGATAGAAGGATAGTAAGCTAACACAGACACACAGACAGATAGAAGGATCAAGAGATAACACAGGCACACAGACAGATAGAAAGATAGAAAGCTAACATAGACACACAGACAGATAGAAGGATCAAGAGCTAACACAGGCACACAGACAGATAGAAGGATCAAGAGCTAACACAGACAAACAGACAGATAGAAGGATAGTAAGCTAACACAGACACACAGACAGATAGAAGGATCAAGAGATAACACAGGCACACAGACAGATAGAAAGATAGAAAGCTAACACAGACACACAGACAGATAGAAGGATCAAGAGCTAACACAGGCACACAGACAGAGAGAAGGATAGAAAGCTAACACAGACACACAGACAGATAGAAGGATAGAAAGCTAACACAGGCACACAGACAGATAGAAGGATAGCAAGCTAACACAGGCACACAGACAGATAGAAGGATCAAGAGATAACACAGACACACAGACAGATAGAAGGATAGCAAGCTAACACAGGCACACAGACACATAGAAGGATCAAGAGATAACACAGGCTCACAGACAGATAGAAGGATAGCAAGCTAACACAGGCACACAGACAGATAGAAGGATCAAGAGCTAACACAGACACACAGACAGATAGAAGGATCAAGAGCTAACACAGGCAGACAGACAGAGAGAAGGATAGAAAGCTAACACAGACACATAGACAGATAGAAGGATAGAAAGCTAACACAGGCACACAGACAGATAGAAGGATCAAGAGATAACACAGGCACACAGACAGATAGAAGGATAGTAAGCTAACACAGACACACAGACAGATAGAAGGATCAAGAGATAACACAGGCACACAGACAGATAGAAAGATAGAAAGCTAACACAGACACACAGACAGATAGAAGGATCAAGAGCTAACACAGGCACACAGACAGAGAGAAGGATAGAAAGCTAACACAGACACATAGACAGATAGAAGGATAGAAAGCTAACACAGGCACACAGACAGATAGAAGGATCAAGAGATAACACAGACACACAGACAGATAGAAGGATAGCAAGCTAACACAGGCACACAGACACATAGAAGTATCAATAGCTAACACAGACACACAGACCGAGAGAAGGATAGAAAGCTAACACAGGCACACAGACAGATAGAAGGATAGTAAGCTAACACAGACACACAGACAGATAGAAGGATCAAGAGATAACACAGGCACACAGACAGATAGAAAGATAGAAAGCTAACATAGACACATAGACAGATAGAAGGATAGAAAGCTAACACAGGCACACAGACAGATAGAAGGATCAAGAGATAACACAGACACACAGACAGATAGAAGGATAGCAAGCTAACACAGGCACACAGACACATAGAAGTATCAATAGCTAACACAGACACATAGACAGATAGAAGGATAGAAAGCTAACACAGGCACACAGACAGATAGAAGGATAGTAAGCTAACACAGACACACAGACAGATAGAAGGATCAAGAGATAACACAGGCACACAGACAGATAGAAAGATAGAAAGCTAACATAGACACACAGACAGATAGAAGGATCAAGAGCTAACACAGGCACACAGACAGATAGAAGGATCAAGAGCTAACACAGACAAACAGACAGATAGAAGGATAGTAAGCTAACACAGACACACAGACAGATAGAAGGATCAAGAGATAACACAGGCACACAGACAGATAGAAAGATAGAAAGCTAACACAGACACACAGACAGATAGAAGGATCAAGAGCTAACACAGGCACACAGACAGAGAGAAGGATAGAAAGCTAACACAGACACACAGACAGATAGAAGGATAGAAAGCTAACACAGGCACACAGACAGATAGAAGGATAGCAAGCTAACACAGGCACACAGACAGATAGAAGGATCAAGAGATAACACAGACACACAGACAGATAGAAGGATAGCAAGCTAACACAGGCACACAGACACATAGAAGGATCAAGAGATAACACAGGCTCACAGACAGATAGAAGGATAGCAAGCTAACACAGGCACACAGACAGATAGAAGGATCAAGAGCTAACACAGACACACAGACAGATAGAAGGATCAAGAGCTAACACAGGCAGACAGACAGAGAGAAGGATAGAAAGCTAACACCCTCACATAGACAGATAGAAGGATAGAAAGCTAACACAGGCACACAGACAGATAGAAGGATCAAGAGATAACACAGACACACAGACAGATAGAAGGATAGCAAGCTAACACAGGCACACAGACACATAGAAGGATCAATAGCTAACACAGACACACAGACAGAGAGAAGGATAGAAAGCTAACACAGACACATAGACAGATAGAAGGATAGAAAGCTAACACAGGCACACAGACAGATAGAAGGATAGTAAGCTAACACAGACACACAGACAGATAGAAGGATCAAGAGATAACACAGGCACACAGACAGATTGAAGGATCAAGAGCTAACACAGATAAACAGACAGATAGAAGGATAGAAAGCTAACACAGACACACAGACAGATATAAGGATCAAGAGCTAACACAGACACACAGACAGATAGAAGGATCAAGAGCTAACACGGACACACAGACAGATAGAAGGATAGAAAGCTAACACAGACACACAGACAGATAGAAGGATCAAGAGCTAACACAGACACACAGACAGATAGAAGGATCAAGAGATAACACAGGCACACAGACAGATAGAAGGATAGAAAGCTAACACAGGCACACAGACAGATAGAAGGATAGAAAGCTAACTCAGACACACAGACAGATAGAAGGATAGAAAGCTAACACAGGCACACAGACAGGTAGAAGGATAGAAAGCTAACACAGACACACAGACAGATAGAAGGATAGAAAGCTAACACAGGCACACAGACAGATAGAAGGATAGAAAGCTAACACAGGCACACAGACAGATAGAAGGATCAAAACCTAACACATGCACACAGACAGATAGAAGGATCAAGAGCTAACACAGGCACACAGACAGATAGAAGGATAGAAAGCTAACACAGGCACACAGACAGATAGAAGGATCAAGAGCTAACACAGGCACACAGACAGATAGAAGGATCAAGAGATAACACAGACACATAGACAGATAGAAAGTCAGAAAGCTTTCTGGTAATTCTGAAAATAAAAAAAACATAAACAGATAGATACTTTTTCAAAAGACTTGGTACAAAACACAATAGCAACAATAATTACGTTATTTTTTCTTTAAATATTTACAAGACAAAATTTAAAACATTAAGTCATTATGAATAAATAAATAAATGTTATAAATATATATTAAGGATTTCTCCTTCACTCTCACTAAACGCCCCTATATTGCCTCTAACACTCCCTCCCAATTCCTCTCAGCTGCTCTTGCACCTCCCAAAAATACGCTTAGGTGTTTAAACTCTTCCCGGCTCCAGAGCAATCCACCAGGCAACACTGGAGGCCCAGGCTTCATCCCTTTCCCAATTAAGAAAGCCCCACTATTCAACCAATTAATTCTAGCAGATGAGACTTTTTTAAAAAGCTGTTGACTGTCACAGAGTTTATCAACTTCTGCTTGGCTGGTTATAAAAACTGTGATGTCATCTGCATAGGCAGATACTTTTATGGGCCGAGCCGGACTACCTGGGATAGAGAGCCCTGTTAGAACATGCCTGAGCCTGCAAATAAGGGGTTCGATGGACAGGGAATAGAGCATTCCCGAGAGAGGGCAGCCTTGTCTGATACCCTTGTGAACTGGGAAAGGTGCACTCAGCTCCCCGTTGATCTTCAGCAGACTGAAAATGTCACAGTACAGGAACTGTATGTGGGATATAAATCCCCGGCCAAATGCAAAGGCTTCAAATACCTTCCATAAGTACTTGTGATCGACTCTGTCAAAGGCTTTCTCCTGATCAAGAGAGATAAGCCCAGCAGGGAAACCGAAGAGCTCAGAGGCAGCCAATGTGTCTCAAATTAAAAAAAATACTGTCAAAAATGCATCTACTGGGCACACAGTAGGTTTGGTCAGGATGAATAATATTTCCCATTACAGTGCTCAACCTATTAGCGAGGGCTTTCGATATTATTTTGTAATCAGAGGCCAACAATGACACAGGCCTCCAGTTTTTGATGTGACACAAGTCCCCTTTTTTTGGCAGCAAAGTTATCACTGCACTTCTAAAACTCAACGGCAGCTCCCCTTTCTCCAGACCTTCTGCGTAGACTGCATGTAGATCTTTCCCAATCAAAACTCGACAGGTAGTCCATCCAGTCCTGGAGTTTTTCCTCCCTTCAGCCCCATGAGAGCGTCAGAGAGCTCCTTTACTGTCAGAGGCCCGTCTAGAAAATCTTTCTCCTCTTCAGAGATCTTCGGCAGAGTCTCCAAGAAGCGCTGTGTCTCCTCCGGCTGTCCTTCAGCTTCTGCTGTGACCAGCTTTGTGTAGAAGTCCACAGCACATCGCCGGATCTCTCTGGGCTCCCTCAACTCGTCCCCTGACAGTGTCTTCAGGCAGTGAATTACTTTGCGCTGTGCACTCTTTTCCTCCATACCAAAAAAAATCTGTGTTGGCGCATCCACCTCTGCAAGGTATTGCACTCTAGACCTCACCAGCGCCCCCTGCACTTTGACATCCAGCAGCTCAGCCAACTGCTGTTTTTTATTTTTTTTTGAGGTCTTGAATCGTCCTACTATTGGGATTGGACTGTAGAGCTCCCATGAAGCTCTAATATGTCTCTCTCCAGCTCTTCCAGAGTCTCAGTCATCCTCTTTGTGGCATTAGCAGTGCACTGCTGACAGAACAACCTGACCTGCACCTTGCCCACATCCCACCACTGAGCCAGAGAAGTAAAAGCAGATTTCTGCTCGCTCTGCCTGTTACATAAAAAAGTCTGGCATTCCTTAAAATGTGCATCTTTCAGCAGCTGAATATTAAAATGCCAGTAAGAACGTTTTGTCATTTGGGAAGGCAATAAAACATTAACTGTTAAAAGAACAATGATCAGAAAGACCGGTGGGAGAAATTAAACACTTAGTAAACAAGCTAAAATGCTGCTTAAAAGTATAAAAACGGTCTAAAGAGACCTTTTTTCACACACTTTGACCCATGTGTACTGTCTATTCGTGCCATTGAATTCTTTCCACACATCAGACAAGTCGTGCTTATTAAAAATCATTAAAAGCTCTTTGGCAGACTGTGGGTGCGGCTCAGGGTGATTTCGGTCATCTAAACAATGTACAGTGCAGTTAAAATCACCGGCTAAAAACAGGACTTCCTCACTTCCACAACCGTTCAGAACTGTATCTAAAGTCTGAAAGAAAGCAATCCGTTCTCTGCCCTCATTTGGTGCGTAAATATTAATGAAGACAAGCGAGATTTCACTGACTTTCGCTTGCACTTTAAGTAACCGTCCCTTCACTACCTCAGTGACATCATAAGAAACTGGTTTAAAATCTTTTGAAAAAAGGACTGCCACCCCAGCACTCACCCTAGATTTGTGACTAAAAAAAGTCTCCCCCTTCCAATCCCTGGCCCAGTCTATTTGATTCCTAGAATCGGTGTGTGTCTCTTGCAACAAAATTAATTTCAAATCTTTCTGCCCCAGATACTCAAACAACGCAGATCTCTTTAAATCATCCCTACACCCATTTATATTATAATGACCCAAACTTACGAGAGCTCATGTTAGGGAGAGATAGAAAGACACAAACAAGAAAGAAGGAAAGAAGCCACTTAGAGAAGAAAATTGAAAAAAAACTTTCAACTATTTTAAGCAGTTTTAGACTGCTTATTAAACTTTGCAATTAAGTTCTTTAGATGCCAGCGCTCCTGCTCAGAAAGATGAGAGCCTGAAGCTTTCTGTAGCAAAAAACGTGCCGACAACAAACATTTTGATGTTTGGAAAATGGTCTTCAACGTTGACCCCGCTCCTACCTTTAATAAGTTCTAAAAACGTTTTACTACAGGGGGGCTCCCGAGTGGCGCATCCAGTAAAAGCACTTGCGTAGAGTGCAGGATGAAGTCCAGGCTATTCCCTTGCTGACCGAGGACGGGAGCTCCCTGGGGGCGACGCCCAATTGGCCGAGCGTCGCCCGGGGGAGGGAGGGTTAGGTCGACCAGGGTGTCCTCAGCTCACCGCGCACCAGCGACCCCTGTAGTCTGGCCGGGTACCTGCGGGCTTGCCTGTAAGCTGCCCGAGAGCTGCGTTGTCGTCTGACGCTGTAGCTCTTGGGTGGCTGCATGGAGAGTCTGCAGTGTGAAAAAAAGCGGTCGGCTTTCTATGAAACGTATGTTAGTTAGTGGGTAATACAAAATTCATGTTGTAGTTATTATTATTTTTAAAAAGCTTCAGAACATGTTTTTATTTCCTTAAGTATACATGTTATGTTGTTTTTAGCAATAATGAAACACAATAGTTACAGGTCTGCAGGTGCCCATTTAATTTCTTTAAAAACATCATTTACATTGAGAGTTGAGTTCTGTATACAATATAAAGAGTTTAAAACAATAAAAAAAGAATCACATCCTCATTTCGTTTTACCGTTCTAATTGTACCATGGTAAAGCACTACAGTATAGTACCATGGTAAAGCACTACAGTATAGTACCATGGTAAAGCACTACAGTATAGTACCATGGTAAAGAACTACAGTATAGTACCATGGTAAAGCACTACAGTATAGTACCATGGTAAAGCACTACAGTATAGTACCATGGTAAAGCACAACAGTATAGTACTATGGTAAAGCACCACAGTATAGTACCATGGTACTACAATATTAATGGTGCAGACTCTACAGGGCTGGGCAGTAGCTGGAGGGACTGTGGATGGGGCAGTGGAGATGCTGTTAGTCTCTTAAGTGCAAGTGAGCTGGTAGTACATGGGTGTTGGAACACAGCATTGGTTTATATATTGATGATGACTGCCATGGTTTCACAAATTCTTCTGCATTGGTCCTTTGTGCATGATGCATCATTCCAGATAGGGAAGAGTGGAGATTCCCTGAATAGAAGACCAGAACAATCCTCCCCAGATCGGTCAAGAACCTTCCAGTCATCAGGCTGTCCATCTCCCCAGTTCCTGAACGAGAAGATAGGCAGTGCCAGTCAGTATCTCACAGCATCAGGAGAAGATGACTAAATTGTTTTCTGCTGTATCCTTTCAATCCTCACCAGTGGATTCAGAATGAGATTGAGGCTCTTACTGTATATCGTTATTGAGAGGAGTGCCGTCCACCCACAGCCAGACTCCTTCAGTAACTGTGTCAGTCAGACCAATCTAGTAGTCATTCCCTGTAGCCATGACCTTCTTGAGTAAGAACATCTAAAGAGAAAACAAACTCTTATCAGTTATACTGGAGATCTTGAGAAAAAGAAGAGAAATCTGTCACTATAAACCTGAAACAAAGGAGCATGACTTTAGTATGGCAGCAGCCAGGGGTCAATGTCATGGTCACCCAACACTACTATGAGTTCATTTTTATTTATTTTTATTATTTTGTTTCTCCCAATTTGGAATGTCCCATTATTTATCCCTGTCTGACCGCTGCTGCAGCAACCCCCTCCCCCCCACCTCTGCACAGTGACTCAGCTGGGAGAGGTGAAGACAAGTGAACTCAAGCAAGTGTCCTCCGAAACGTGCTTCAAGCTGTCAAGCTGCCCGTTTTCTTTCACACTGCAAGCCCACAATGAAGCCAACCAGACCTATCGCAATGTCGGAGGACTAACGCAAGGTCTGGAGTCACTGGTGAGCAGTGGTGAGACAGGGATTACCCAGCTGACTTGAGCCCTCCCTGCCCGGGCGGCTCTCTGCAAATTGTTCACCGCCCCCTGGGAGGTCACTGCCACAGCCAGCGATGGCATAGCCCGGATTCTAATGAAAATGAATGTTTAATATTTTCAAACATTTTATTCTGCAGTAAAATCATCACACTAAACAGACGTGTGCAACTCTTTCTGGTAATCTCTCTTGACAGTAACACAGATTTCTAAACTGTGAATCTGATTGCTTTGCTGTACCTGCTCTGTCTGGCTCTCTATAATCACCAGGTCTGCTCCCATTGACTTACAGTTATCACGGCTGGAGATCCAGTTCATACTTTCAGTTGAGATGAAGTAGCACTTTCCATTGAACAGCTCCCAGTTCTTTGGCCAGGGAGGTTTACAAACATGCACTGCACAATGAGAGAGAGAAGCAGTGGTGACAGATCTGAAGAAAACTGTTAAAATATTTATTATAATAATAATAATAATACCATGGAACACAACTCACTCTTTGACTGTGTATCGGTGACAGGGCAGTATTGATCTAATGCCGAGTATTTCTGTTCCCATACTGAACTCTGTGACTCTGTCTCTTTCTTAGCCTTGCACTCAGTGTTGAGTCTGTCGATCTCAGCCTTGCATTCAGATTGCTTTGTGTTGAATCCGTCTTTCTGACCCTGCAGGTCGCTGTAGTTTCTGCTCAAATTCTGGATCTCAGTCTTCAACTGAAAAGCTTAGATCAATTATTTATTTTAGATGATCCAACAACTGAGACAGAAATCTAGAAAACAGTCAGTAAAGTGTGTGTGCCTGTGTGCAATACTTACTGTAGACTGAGAGGAATATAATGGCAGACACTGAGGGAATGCACAGTCCTGCCATGAGCAATGCAGCCCATCTGTATGGAGGAGCTTTAACAGCAGTGGGGTCTGAGGAGAGAGAGGGAGGGAGATTTGAGAGGAGAGGGAGAGAGAGGGAGGGGGGAACGGGGAGGGGGAGAGGGAGAGCATAATAATAATAATAATAATAATAATAATAATAATAATAATAATAATAATAATAGCTGGATGCAATGCCACTCGGGAGCCCCAGCCCGGCTGTTTTAAGGGTCCTAAGATGCAGAATATACCAAGGAGAAGGGTGACCCTGTCGAACCAATCTAGTTTCGATCAGAGCAACTTTATCTAGAATGTTGATCAGGGTAGAATTGAAGGTAAAAACTGCCTCAGAGAAATCTACAGGACAGTTTGATCACTTAAACATCCAGCAAAGCTTGAGTTAAGACAGTTGAAACAAGCTTTATTTTTTTGAGGGGGCTGATAAGAGATAGAACTTAACTTGGAGGTAGGGTGAGGGGAAATAAGGATAAAATCTATAGGAAGCAAAAAAAAATGATCAGACAGCAACATCAGTAACAGATAAACATCTCAAAGGTTCTGTTTTCTGTGTAAATGTTCACGACACCAAACTTAGGAAAAGGAAAATATTATACAGAAAAAGAAAAGAGAAATAGCATTGAAGCAAATTGGAAACTAGTGTCAGGTCAAATAAAAATAGGAGGGTTAGTCTGCATGCTCCAGGCTCCACAATAATATGAGATAGCAAAGTCTGCATCAAAACATTTAGCAGTAGGAAAGTGAACATAAGAAAGTTTACAAACAAGATGTGGCCATTCTGCCTATCTTGCTCGTTTGTAGATTATTGATCCCTGAATCTCATCAAGCTGTTGGCTTCAACAACATTATAAAGCGGGGACATGTTTCTATGTAACCCTCACATTATTTTTACATACAATTCTATAAATTTTTGCACATTATTTTTACATACAATTACCCATTTATGCAGTTGGGTTTTTACTGGAGTAATCTAGGTAAAGTACCTTGCTCAAGAGTACAGCAGCAGTGTCCCCCTCCTGGGATTGAACCCATGACCCTCCGGTCAAGAGTCCAGAGTCCTATCCACTACACCACACTGCTGCCCCATAAGGAAGCTTATAAGGCCCATCTTGCTCATTTGGTTGTTAGTAGCTTATTGATCCCAGAATCTCATCTAGCAGCTTCTTGAAGGATCCCAGGGTGTCGGTTTCAACAACATTATAAAGCGGGGACATGTTTCTATGTGACCCTCTTGGTACTTACGACCCCTGTTGTGCTCCTGCTCTCCTGCCCTGGGGCTGCTTTAATGTTGAGTAGACATCCTCCAAAGGGTTCTGCAGCCCAGTGTGAAAAACTCTCCATCTCCATAGCTAGTGCTCTGTGCGAAGCTCCAGATACAGTGCCTTGCGAAAGTATTCGGCCCCCTTGAACTTTGCGACCTTTTGCCACATTTCAGGCTTCAAACATAAAGATATGAAACTGTAATTTTTTGTGAAGAATCAACAACAAGTGGGACACAATCATGAAGTGGAACGAAATTTATTGGATATTTCAAACTTTTTTAACAAAGAAAAAACTGAAAAATTGGGCGTGCAAAATTATTCAGCCCCTTTACTTTCAGTGCAGCAAACTCTCTCCAGAAGTTCAGTGAGGATCTCTGAATGATCCAATGTTGACCTAAATGACTAATGATGATAAATAGAATCCACCTGTGTGTAATCAAGTCTCCGTATAAATGCACCTGCACTGTGATAGTCTCAGAGGTCCGTTTAAAGCGCAGAGAGCATCATGAAGAACAAGGAACACACCAGGCAGGTCCGAGATACTGTTGTGGACAAGCCACCTGGGAGACACACCAAACATGTGGAAGAAGGTGCTCTGGTCAGATGAAACCAAAATCGAACTTTTTGGCAACAATGCAAAACGTTATGTTTGGCGTAAAAGCAACACAGCTCATCACCCTGAACACACCATCCCCACTGTCAAACATGGTGGTGGCAGCATCATGGTTTGGGCCTGCTTTTCTTCAGCAGGGACAGGGAAGATGGTTAAAATTGATGGGAAGATGGATGGAGCCAAATACAGGACCATTCTGGAAGAAAACCTGATGGAGTCTGCAAAAGACCTGAGACTGGGACGGAGATTTGTCTTCCAACAAGACAATGATCCAAAACATAAAGCAAAATCTACAATGGAATGGTTCACAAATAAACATATCCAGGTGTTAAAATGGCCAAGTCAAAGTCCAGACCTGAATCCAATCGAGAATCTGTGGAAAGAACTGAAAACTGCTGTTCACAAATGCCCTCCATCCAACCTCACTGAGCTCGAGCTGTTTTGCAAGGAGGAATGGGCAAAAATTTCAGTCTCTCGATGTGCAAAACTGATAGAGACATACCCCAAGCGACTTACAGCTGTAATCGCAGCAAAAGGTGGCGCTACAAAGTATTAACTTAAGGGGGCTGAATAATTTTGCACGCCCAATTTTTCAGTTTTTTATTTGTTAAAAAAGTTTGAAATATCCAATAAATTTCGTTCCACTTCATGATTGTGTCCCACTTGTTGTTGATTCTTCACAAAAAATTACAGTTTCATATCTTTATGTTTGAAGCCTGAAATGTGGCAAAAGGTCGCAAAGTTCAAGGGGGCCGAATACTTTCGCAAGGCACTGTATATGACTGAGTGTCACAAAGACGGCCAGAGTGGGTGGCGTCAGACCAGAAGCAGGAAGGAATACAGAGACGGTGGTTGTGATGAGCTGAGTGCAATGGCTGCACTCAGCGTTTATTTAACAAATAAAAGGGTTGTAAACAGCACAAAACAGGACACGGCACTGGTAGCCAAAAGAAACATATAAACAAAACAGACTAAACACTTAACAAACGGTGCACGGAGACAAACAAACACGGTGAGTACAAACAACTATTATATTCACGATCTTACTTTCAATTACTCCTCTCTCTCTCACCCGTTCTCCACTCCCGAACACCTAACCCCGACTGCATGCTACGTGTCTCTATATATACTGTTGTGCTGGGATTCAATTACTAATTAATTATTCACTTGAATCCCAGCACGTGAATTAATTCTGTGCAACCCCGTGCTCACATATTACATTTAACCAGCACGTGAAGTGATTTGTGCTCTCCTCGTGCCTAAATACAAATCTACACTTTTTAAATACACGTGAAACACAGACCCGTTTATATCCCGTGTACCAATCTATACACCAACATTTACACACGCAACATACAACACATAACACAAATGCACACAGGGGCGGGGTGCTTTGCCACATATACCCCCCCTTGTGCGCAGCACACATGGCCTCAACGGCCACCTCCCCCCTTAAAAATCCAGCAGTCCAGGACAAAGTCTCGGGCTGGGAAGGGAGGCTTCAGTGGGCCCATGGCTGGCCATGCTGTCAGCACCCCTGCCGGTAGTGGCACGGCTGACAGCCTGTTGGTCCCGTCCTGCAGCGAAAAAGCTGCGGGGGCAGGTGGTCCCCCGACCTCCCCCTTCTTCGTAGCCGGCAGCTCCCTCCTGTGGGGCTCCGGCCACAAGAACTCCTGCAGCGAAACTGCTGCTGGGGAAAGTGGTCTCCAGACCTCGTCCCCCTTCTTCGTGGCCGGCAGCTCCCCTTTCTGGGGCTCCGGCCACCGTACTCCCTGTGGAGGTACGGGCAGCAGAGGCAGCTCCTGCTCCTCTGCTCCGGGCGGTGGCGGAAGCAGAGGCCGCTCCAGCTCCTCTGCTCCTGGTGGTGGTGGAGGCAGAGGCAGCTCCAGCTCCTCTGCTCCTGGCGGTGGTGGAGGCAGAGGCAGCTCCAGCTCCTCTGCTCCTGGCGGTGGTGGAGGCAGAGGCAGCTCCAGCTCCTCTGCTCCTGGCGGTGGTGGAACCAGCAGGTATTCACCCTCTGCTGGTGGAGGTGGGAGGGGCCAGCAGTCCTCCCACTGCGGTGGAGGTGGAACCAGCAGGTATTCACCCTCTGCTGGTGGAGGTGGCGGAGGTAGAGGCGATGGGGCTGATGCTGGCCACTCAGAGGGAGGCTGTGGTGGTGCTGGCTCCCTCTGCTGTGGCGGCTGGGCATGTGCGCGCCGTGCTGCCTTCAGCAGCATAGCTAGAGGCTGCTGGGGGACACCAGCATCCTGCCCTTCTCCCCCCCAAAAATTTTCAGGGGGTTGAGCCTGTAACCCCTCCCCTTCTGGCTCTTGGGACGGCACCAGCAGGTATTCACCCTCTGCTGGTGGAGGTGGGACCAGCAGGCATTCTCCCTCTGCTGGCAGCTTGGGTCCTAGGGCTGTGGACGCACCGACTTCCCTCTCTTCGGGCTGTGGACGCACCGACTCCTCCCTTTTGGGCTGTGGACGCCCCGACTCCTCCCTGTTGGGCTGTGGACGCACCGACTCCTCCCTGTTGGGCTGTGGACGCACTGACTCCTCCCTGTTGGGCTGTGGACGCACCGACTCCTCCCTTTTGGGCTGTGGACGTTCGGGCTCCCCCCACTCAGGCGTAGGACGTTCGGGCTCCTCCCACTCAGGCGTAGGACGTTCGGGCTCCTCCCACTCAGGCGTAGGACGTTCGGGCTCCTCCCACTCAGGCGTAGGACGTTCGGGCTCCTCCCACTCAGGCGTAGGACGTTCGGGCTCCTCCCACTCAGGCGTAGGACGTTCGGGCTCCTTCCGCTTGGGCTGTGGACGCTCAGGCTCCTCCCATTTGGGCTGTGGACGCTCAGGCTCCTCCCATTTGGGCTGTGGACGCTCAGGCTCCTCCCGCTTGGGCTGTGGAGGCAAAACCAGCAGGCATTCACCCTCTGCTGGTGGAGATGGGGACAGCAGGTACTCACCCTCTGCTGGTGGAGATGGGGACAGCAGGTACTCCTCTGCTGGTGGTCCTGCTACCTGGGCTGCTGTTCCATTTATGGTTGCCTCCAGGTAGCTGAGGACAAACTCCACACCTTCCTCCAAGGTGTTTGGGGTGTGTTCCTCCTGATATGCCTCCCATCTCTCATAGTCCATCATCCACAGAGCCCGGACGACCATGGGCAGAGACTGGGCCTCCAGCCCAGCATTCTCCAGGAACCAGCCCCGCAGTTTGATGGCGTCTTCTGCCATTGCCTCTTTTTTTTTTTTTTTTTTTTTTTTTTTCTAAACAAAACCCCTTCTGGTCTCCGAATGGAGGCGTGGGTTCAAATCCCACTTCTGACACCACGTGTCACAAAGACGGCCAGAGTGGGTGGCGTCAGACCAGAAGCAGGAAGGAATACAGAGACGGTGGTTGTGATGAGCTGAGTGCAATGGCTGCACTCAGCGTTTATTTAACAAATAAAAGGGTTGTAAACAGCACAAAACAGGACACGGCACTGGTAGCCAAAAGAAACATATAAACAAAACGGACTAAACACTTAACAAACGGTGCACGGAGACAAACAAACACGGTGAGTACAAACAACTATTATATTCACGATCTTACTTTCAATTACTCCTCTCTCTCTCACCCGTTCTCCACTCCCGAACACCTAATCCCGACTGCATGCTACGTGTCTCTATATATACTGTTGTGCTGGGATTCAATTACTAATTAATTATTCACTTGAATCCCAGCACGTGAATTAATTCTGTGCAACCCCGTGCTCACATATTACATTTAACCAGCACGTGAAGTGATTTGTGCTCTCCTCGTGCCTAAATACAAATCTACACTTTTTAAATACACGTGAAACACAGACCCGTTTATATCCCGTGTACCAATCTATACACCAACATTTACACACGCAACATACAACACATAACACAAATGCACACAGGGGCGGGGTGCTTTGCCACACTGAGCAATAGAGGATGTCCTGACTTCTATATTAATGCTGCAGGGTAGGCAGAGGCTACAGGAAATGGGGACTCTGTGTGTCACAGAACTGCAGCTGTCTGCCTGTCTGTCCACCTGCCTGCCTGCCTCCCTGTCTGTCTCTCTCCTCAGTGATCTAATCTAACACAAGTGAATCTGCCCAGTCGACCCCCTTTCCCTGTCTCTCATGGTACGAGATTCATTTCAATGAGTTCAAATAGATTCCTCACTAAAATACTGTGAAGGGCCACATAAGTAACTCTACGGTCGTTAGCGGGGGCCACATATACAGTAAATATTATAACCCACTAATCCCCAAACATTAAAAACAACTCCATACGCTGGAACTACACAAACAAGTGAACTTGTTCTGATTTCTATAACGTGGATACTTCAGTCGAAAGCTATGTGTGTGCAGCACCCTCCTCACTTTCATCCAGTGCTTGTTTTGTTTTACTTGTTTGTTTCCCAATTAAACACATTTTCTACAGGCAGCAGCGTCCTCATTTCAAACTCTAGCAGAAGTGTCCGCTCAATACTGTCTGTGACGTGTGAACTGACGCAACTCTGCCGAGTCACAACCAATAAGAAAAGTATACAGGGTTCAATGTCAGCTTTGCTCAGGGAGTGTAGGGGTTAAACAGAGGCAGCTGGAGGGCCACTCCTTGAATCTCTGATGGACACTTTTGGCCCTGTGGGAACACATAGATAGATGAAAACATTTGACAACAAACAGAAAGTCTCAGTCACATGTATATTGCAAACACTCACAGAGCAAAATAAGAAAGATAAACACAACAAATCTCAAACACAAAATAAACAATTCTGGTCAGGCTGGGCAGTAGCCTTCACTGATCCAGTATTTCTTTTAAGTTTCGTTTCTCTCTCACTCCTCTCGCTTTCTCCGCTCTCACTCCTAACACTCACCCGGAGTGCAGAGAGCTGCAGGCTTTTATGTCGTGGCCGAGGGGTTTAACTGGCTAGTAATTATTCTATTACCCCTCGGCCACAATCTGCATGAGTTTATTAATTACTGTGGCTGGGGCTTCCCAAATAAATAAATCGTAATACAAAACAATACATTTTACAGGGGCGGAGGGGAAGACCCTGTTCTAAAAATAAAACAAACAAATCAATGTACAGGGCACCTCGCCCTGTTACATATCCCCCTCCTTGTGCGAAGCACACCTGGTCCAACGGCCACCTCCCCCCTCAGTCCCAATGTCCCACTTCACAGTTCCGGAACAGGGGCAGAAATGGGCCAAGGGGGGCGGCCACGGTGGTAGGTCCTCCTCCCACCCCAACAGCTGTAGTGGCCAGGCTGACCGCACACAGGCCAGCTTCTCCAGCCAATTAAATCTTGGCAGCCACCCATCTGCCCATGGGGGTGGTCTCCTGACCTCCCCCGCCTTCTCTGTGGCCAGCAGTTCCCTCTTCTGGGTCGCCGGCCACACGATCTCCTGCCGTGAAAGTGCGGCTGGTGGAGATGGTCTCCTGTCCTCCCCCCTTCTTCGTGGCTGGCAGATCCCCTCCATGAGATTCCAGCCACAATATTTCCTGCTGCATGGCAGGACTGGTAACGACCCCAGGCGAAGCAGGACCCTCAGCAACCCCAGGCAAAGCAGGACCCTTGGCAACCCCAGGCGAAGCAGGACCCTTGGCAACCCCAGGTGAAGCAGAGCCGGCAACCCCAGGCGATGGCAGCAGCGTACCCTCTGGAGGCATTGCGAGCAGCGGACCCTTGGGAGGCAACGGCAGCAGCGGACCCTCTGGAGGCAAACTCGGGAGGGGAGGCCCTGGCCATGGAGGTGGAAGCGGGAGCTCCACTTCTCCCTCGTACCCTGTAACTGGTGGCTCCACAGGTGATGCAGAGCAACAGGCAGCCCCAGGCGATGCGGAGCAACAGACAGCCCCAGGCGATGCGGAGCAGCAGACAGCCCCAGGCGATGCGGAGCAGCAGACAGCCCCAGGCGATGCGGAGCAGCAGACAGCCCCAGGCGATGCAGAGCAGCAGGCAGCCCCAGGCGAGGCAGAGCAGCAGGCAGCCCCAGGCGATGTGGAGCAACAGGCAACCCACATCAGGCGATCCAAACGTGGCATCCCTGAGCAGAGCGGGCGTGGCATCCCTGAGCGGTGCAAGGCAGGCATCCTTGGGTGATGGCGAACTGGCATCCCTGGGTGATGGCAAACTGGCATCCCCAGGCGATGCACGACAGAGCAGCTGCGGACCGCCAGCATTTTGCCCCGGTCCGTCCTGTCCTGAAGAGAGAGGCAGCTCCTGCTCCTCTCTCTCGGGTGGTGGTGGTGGGACCAGCAGTCACTCTTCCCCTGCTGGTGGAGGTGGGAGAGACAAGCAGTCCTCCCACGGTGGTAGAGGTGGAACCAGCATGTACACTCCCTCTGCTGGTGGAGGTGGGAATGGCTAGTCGTCCTCCCACAATGGTGGAGGCGGAACCAGCAGGTACTCTCTCTCTGCTGGCGGAGGTGGGAGCGACACACAGTCCTCCCATGGAGGTAGAGGAGGAATCAGCAGGTATTTTCCCTCTGCTGGTGGGTACCTGTGCTGTGGACGTTTGTCCTTCCCCCTCTTGGGTTTTGGACACACTGACTTCCCCCTCTTGGGCTGTGGACGCACCGACTCTCCCATCTTGGGCTGTGGACGCAATGACTCCCCCCTCTTGGGCTGTGGACACACCGACTCCCCCTCTTGGGCTGTGGACGTTTGGGTTCCTCGCACTCAGGTGCAGGATGTTCGGGCTCCTCCCACTCAGGCGCAGGATGTTCGGGCTCATCCCTCTTGGGCTGTGGACTCCCGGACTTCTCCCACTCCAGGTTCGTGTCCCATCTTTGCCTCCTTCTCCTCACCTTCCTCTCTCTCTTGGCCTGTGGAGGTGATGAGGTCTGCTGCTCCAGCAGCTAAAACCACCCAGACGCACAGGACACCCTCCCCATTGAGTAGGCTTCCCAGAAGCAGGGGTCTTCATAGGGGCAGTCCTCCTGGTCATGCCCAAACTCCCTGCAGATAACACACAGGGGAGCCCCTTCAGCCCTACACTGCTCCTGTTCCGTGTCCCAGTATGGGGGTCCCAGTTGGTTGGGGTCCCATGACCACCATCTCATCTTCCTCCCATCCTCTTTCTTCTCATTCTCATTCTCCTTCCTCACTACACACGTAATTAAAAAAAAACTTACAAAAATAGCAAAAAAACTAAAAAAAACACAAAAACTGCAGTATTCTCTTCTGCCTGCGTCCAGGAGGCACTGCGATCCCACGCAGGACACCACGTGTGACAGGGTGGACGAGTGGTGACGTCAGGTCAGAAGCAGGAACCGAAAACACTGACACCAGTACTGCAGTTCAAAAAGACGCTGAGCGCCGTTTATTTAAATACAAAAATAAAATAAAAAGTTCAAACAAAACAGCATATTTAAAACATACACAAATAAGTATGGTGGTTGGTTCTGAATCAAACATATTGATCCCCTCACTGAAGAAAATGGCCCCTTAAAACTTTGAGAGGGGGCCACATTGACCCTCAGTCTTTAAGTCCTGGAGCAAACACTGGGTACTCCAGGACCAGGGTTGAGAACCAGTGCTGTAATTAATAATGCATCTTGTTTCAATTAAGTAATTGAGAAAAAGGCTTTTTATATTAACACAGTGCATCTATTTCAATGTGAGCATTGGTAGAAATATTAGCTGTCTCTAACTGAGCCCTGTTTTCTTCCCTGCGCTCCAGGGGAGATGCAGAGCTTGGGATTGGCAAGTGAAGCTGGAGCCCCGCAGAGGAGCAGCAGTGTCAGGATCCAGAGCTCAAGAGGAGCCACAGCAGAGAACAGGACACCAGCAGTGAGTCCGTGAGGCTGGAACTGTCTTTGAGAGACACAGAACAGAGTGCTTGAAGCACGTTTCAGAGGACGCTTGCTTGAGTGTGCTTGTCTGTCTTTGCCTCTCCCAGTCGAGTCACTGCAGGGGGGTTGCAGCAGCAGCAGTGGTGAGACAGGGTCTTAAAAAAAAACAATTGTCCATTCCAAATTGGGGAGAAAACAGGGTTATGAAGTCCTGAATAGATTGTTGATCTTCACCGTGTTTCTTCTTCTTGTTTCTTGGTGCAGCGTCTAGAGATTTTTCCCCCTCAGAGGAGATCAGAATCGTACTGCTGGGTAAAACAGGAGCTGTTAAAAGCGCAGCTGGAAACACTATCCTAGGGAAGGGAAGAGTTAATCTCAGCCTTCAGCCCTTAACACAGAAGAGCAAAAAGAGAAAAGGAAGAATCGCAGAGATTCCAGTCACTGTGTTTGACACGTCAGGCTTCTTTGAACCCACCAAAGCATTTTCCGACGCTATTAAACGTCAAATCATAAAATGCATTTATTTGTCTTCCCCTGGTCCCCATGTTTTTCACTTGGTGTTGCAGATTCACAGAGGAGGAAAAGCAAATGGTCAAAAGAATCCAACAGGTTTTTGGTGAGGGAGCTTTAAGTTATACCATGGTGGTCTTTACACAAGGCGAGAAACTCAAAGGGAGGGAAATTGAAGATTTCATCTCAAAAGCCGGCAAAGCTCTAAAACAGCTAATGAAAACGAGCTGGGAGAGTTATCATGTCTTTAACAACGAGGACATGAGCAATTGTAGACAAGTGATGGAGCTGCTGGATAAAATTGAGAAGATGGTTGAAAAGAATGATATGGCTCTGAAATTGTAACCAGCCCATACAATTTTTTTAATTTTGTATTTTGTTTGGATTCGCCAATTATTTGACCCCTGTTTTTCTCCCCAATTTGGAATGGCCCAATTGTTTTTAAGACCCTCTGTCTCACTGCTGCTGCAACCCCCCCGCAGTGACTCGGCTGGGAGAGGCGAAGACAGACAAGCGCACTCAAGCTTTAGTCCTTCGAAACGTGCACTAGTAGCACAATTCCAAATTAAAAAAATAGTAATAATAACTAAATATCAAACGGGTGGTGCAGTGGTTAGTGCTACTGCCTGCCTGCCTCACACAGCTCCAGGGCTCTGGGTTCGATTCCCTGTCTTGGGGGTCTGTCTGTCTGTGTGGAGTTTGCACGTTCTCCCCAACGTGTTCGCGTGGGTGTTAGTTGCCCTGGGATGGACTGGCGTCCCTATCAGGTATGTAGTCCCGCCTTGCACCATGTGCGTGTCTGCTCCGGCTCGTCACCACGACCCTCTATAGAATATTTATTTCCTTTGTAAATATCTATGTGTAATATTTCCCTGTATATTTTGCATTACCTTGTCGTGCCAATAAAGATCATTTTTAATTTGAATTAGGTTTCTAAAGTTGTAGTATTTATTCACACTCATCTAGAAAAGTTACTGGATTGGGGCTCTCGGGGACCAGGGTAGGAGACACACTGTATTAGATATGATAGGGGGGGCTCTCCAGGACCAGGGTTGGAGACACACTATATTAGATAGGATAGGGGGGGCTCTCCAGGACCAGGGTTGGAGACACACTGTATTAGATAGGATGGGGGGGCTCTCGTGGACCAGGGTTTGAGACACACTGTATTAGATAGGATAGGGGGGCTCTCCAGGACCAGGGATGGAGACACACTGTATTAAATAGGAGGCAGTGTGGTCCAGTGGTTAAAGTCCAGAAGGTCATCGGTTCATATCCCACCTCTGCCACTGAATGACTCACTGTGTGTGACCCTGAGCAAGTCACTTCACCTCCTTGTGCTCCGTCCCATGGATGAGATGTTAAATCAATGTCCTATTGGAACCACTACTCCACACTGCTACCCCTATATACCCTCCCCCATGACCCCTAGGTTAACGGGTCATCAAGTTTGGGTACTGTAGTTCCGCCCTTTTTCTAGATGACAGACTTTCACCTAACCCAAGGAATAAATTGTCATGCAATTTAGTTAAGGGTACTCTGTTCCTTTTACACAGCATCCTCACAGGTCGGGAGGGAGATCTAACACCAAGAATCATTCGATCTCTGTCACATATCCCACCGCTCAGAGTGGAGCTGAAGGAACACTCGGCTAAATCTACCTTTCCCATTACTCCAGCCCCCTCCCGGGAAAAAATAATCCGCATTTTGGTGGTCTTTCCCTGCACGGTGTACCATCATCCTCTATATTGCCTGGGGCTATAAATAAGGCCTCCCTTGCCTGTCAGGGCTTTAATAAATGTATATGATAAATTTATTTTTCATTACGGCGATCGGGCTGTCTAATTTCGTAATTCACTTTTCCTCTAGCCTGAATCACTTCATATGGCCCCTGCCATTTAGTACATAGTTTTGATTCTGAGGAGGGAAGCAGCAGCATTACCTTGTCTCAAGGTTGAAAGGTTTGAATTAATGCATTTTTATTGTAATGCAGCTGTTGCCGGTGCTGAGCCGATTTGAGATCCTCCTGGGCCAAACGACTGACCAAATCTAGACAATTTAAAAGTAGGAGCAAATGCTACACTTCATTATTAGAGAAATCCTTTGTGCTCCTCCCACCCCTCTCTCAACAGATCGAGGATACCGCTCCCCCTTTGAGCCGTACAAGAGCCCAATGTTTCTGCTCCTGATTCACAAATCATCTCAGCATCTGCTTCAAAGTCTGATTAAAACGTTCCAACAAATCATCTGTCTGTGGATGATAAACATGTCCTGATGGAACGTATATGTGCGTATACCCGGAGTCAGAGGGTAGCAAAGGGCCGAATATGTCCATTGCGATGTGTTCAAAAGGAGTGGAAATAATCAGCAGTGGAACCAAAGGGGCAGGGCACACTCGACCCGGAGCTACTCGCTGGCAGTCTGGGCATGTGGCTACATATTTCAACCCATCATTATGAAGTCTTACCCAATAAAATCGAGCCAATATCTGCTCCCTTGTCTTGTCAGCTCCAAGGTGCCCCGCAAAAGGGATATCATGCGCCAGCCTCATGACCTCCAGCCGACATGACGGGGGAACCAATAATTGTGTTACAGGCTGCCCTGTGCCCGTGGCAAGGTTTACCCTATACAGTAATTGCCCCTTGATAATGAAATGTGGAAATACTAGCGCCCCACCGCCTTCAACATCCTTACCTTAAATAGACTGGACCTGTCCCCAAGTGTGCACTAATGAGGGGTCGTTATTTTGGCCCCACACTATGTTCGTGCTTGAGTGCCACATGTCCGGTATATTGAGAGGGGCGGGAGTAACATCTGCCCTTGATGGCCCAGTAACCTTGCCCTCTTGGTCACACTGCGTTCCGACACCCTTTGACTGGCGTTTGTTACCATGGTAGAAGGCTCCCACCAAACCCCAGCCTTGTCTCATTAATGCTCCCTCCCATTTCTGTAGCTGTCTCTCTTTGTTTTTCTCAGACAGAACAGAGGGGGAAACATTTCAGTTTGAAAGGGAAAAACATTACCAATCATTTCCCTTTCGTCTTTGTCTGCCACGTGGGTGTGGTAGCCTTTCCGCGACCACAACTACTAGGTGATGTTTTATCGGATGGACCGATAAGTATACTTTGACTGTAACGTATGTTGCCGGGTCTCCATGGATACAGGAGATAGCCACCTGACCTTGTGGCTGCCACAACACACTGCCCAAAAGAAATATTCTAATTAAGGTCTGACCATTCCCTGTGTCCACTAATGCATGAGTTTTCACATTTCCCAAAATTATAATACAAGGCCCCTCCTGACCATTTTCCCCTCGCTTACCTGCCAGATTACATGCTGCCACATCACACTCCATTGCAGATGGGCATGACTTAAACAAAAAGGGAACCAATCTACTTGGAGAAAGGATCCTTCAGAAGGTCCAGAAGCATTTAAACTAGAAAGGAAGGGGGGAGAAAACAAAAAACCAGAAGGGAGACCACATCAAAACAAGGGCAACAACTCAGGTAAGACAACTATTAAATGCATTTATCTTAATGCTAGAAGTCTCAGAAACAAAATGTTAGAACTTGAAGCTACTGCACTAACAAGTAATTACGAAGTGATAGGTGTTACAGAAACTTGGTTGTCTGAGAGTGATGGAGACGAATATAATACTAGTGGGTACACACTGTATAGGAAAGACAGGCAGGACAGAAGAGGCAGAGGGGTAGCGCTATGCATAAGAAATAGTCGTGAAGGCCAGGTGATAAATCAGGACAAAGAAAACAACGCCAAATCAATATGGGTCCGAATAATGGACAAAAATTCAAAGGGCATAATAATAGGAGCATGCTATAGACCACCTGTCACAAGGCTGGCTGAGTGGTGACACGTCAGACCCAGAAGAAACACACAGACAGACGGTGGTGATGAGTAATTCTGAGTGCAATGGTGGCACTCAGCGTTTATTAAACGAAATAAAAGGTTTAAACAGACAGAACACAAAACAGGACACGGCACTTACGCCAAAATAAATATATAAACAAAACGCACTAACACACAAAACAAGCGGAAGAACGTTTAAACAAGTACCGTGCTGGCACTTCCAGCACGCTGTAGCAATTGTTATTTCTAACCTCTTATCTCCTCTCTCTCTCTCTCCCGTTCTCCACTCACGAACACCCAACCCCGAGTGAGTGAAATGTGCATCTATATATACTGTTGTGCTGGGATTCAATTACTAATTAATTATTCACTTGAATCCCAGCACGTGAATTAATAACGTGCAAACTCGTGCTCACATATTAAATACTTTAAATGCACGTGAAGTGATGTGCAATCCTGTGCCTAAATACATTTATACATTTTTAAATAACTCGTGCTGCACACACCCATTTATATCCCGTGCAGCCATCTCTATACACCAACATTAACACACGCACGCAACATACAACACAGAAACGCACACAAGGGCAGGGCACATTGCCACACCACCAAATTCAGACGCCTAGCAAAATAATTTGTTATACAATGACATTAGAAATGTATGTAGAAAAGGAGAAGCCAAACTAATGGGGGATTTCAACTTCCCACATATAAAATGGGAAAACCCGGTGGGGAGCACGACGGATGAAATTGAAATGGTGGAAATGACAAATGACTGCTTCCTAATCCAATTTGTCAAGGCACTGACTAGAGGGGAGGCATGCCTTGATTTAGTCTTTTCAAAAAACGAATAACTAAAACAGTGGTCAGGTTTGCAAACTATGAAGGTATGAAACAGAGACTAACAGAAGTAGATTGGAGTAAAATAGAGAAAACATTCACAGAAAAAGGATGGCTGTTTTTAAAAAATGTAGTACTAGAGGCGCAAAACAATTACATCCCAAAAGTAGACAAATCTAAATCTAAAACAAAATGGCCAAAATGGTTTAATAGATCAATTAAAAAAAAATATTCAGCGAAAAAAGGCACTTTACTAAACATTTAAAAAGGACCAAAAACAACGTACACAGAAAGAGTACTTGGAACTGCAAACACAAGTCAAAAAGGAAGTTAGAATGGCCAAGAGAGAGATAGAAATCAATATTTCTAAGGGGGCTAAAACCAATTCCAAAATGTTTTTCCAATATTATAACAGCAAGAGAACATTCAAAGAGGAGGTTAAATGTGTAAGAGACAAAAATGGCAAAAACATAGATGAAGAAAAAAAAATAGCAAATAAACTTTTCACAGGTTTTTACAAAGGTGGACACAGACAACATGCCCCACATGTCGACCTGTTCCTATCCAGTTTTAAATAACTTTAGCATAACAGAGGCAGAAGTGTTAAAGTACTCAAAGAAAAGAAAAAAAGTTTTTTACAAACCGCTAACCAAGATCATGCAACAGTCTCTTGATACAGGGGTTGTAACGACAGACTGGAAAATAGCAAACGTAATACCGATCCACAAAAAGGGAGACAAAACCGAACCAGGTAACTACAGACCAATAAGCCTGACTTCTATTATATGTAAACTTATGGAAACTATAATAAGATCCAAAATGGAAATTACCTATATGGTAACAATATCCTGGGAGACAGTCAGCATGGTTTTAGGAAAGGGAAATCGTGTCTAACTAACCTGCTTGATTTTTTTGAGGATGCAACATCGACAATAGATAATTGCAAAGCATATGACATGGTTTATTTAGATTTCCAGAAAGCTTTTGACAAAGTCCCGCATAAAAGATTAATTCTTAAACTGAATGCAGTAGGGATTCAAGGAAATGCATGCACATGGATTAGGGAGTGGTTAACATGTAGAAAACAGAAAGTACTGATTAGAGGAGAAACCTCAAAATGGAGCGAGGTAACCAGTGGTGTACCACAGGGATCAGTATTGGGTCCTCTGCTATTCCTAATCTACATTAATGATTTAGATTCTGGTATAGTGAGCAAACTTGTTAAATTTGCACACGACACAAAATAGGAGTGGCAAACACTGTTTCAGCAGCAAAAGTCATTCAAAATGATCTCGACAGCATTCAGAACTGGGCAGACACATGGCAAATGAAATTTAATAGAGAAAAGTGTAAAGTATTGCACGCAGGCAATTGGGATGTGCATTATAAATATCATATGGGAGATACTGAAATTGAAGAAGGAATCTATGAAAAAGACCTAGGAGTTTATGTTGACTCAGAAATGTCTTCATCTAGACAATGTAGCAAAGCTATAAAAAAGGCCAACAAGATGCTCGGCTATATTGTGAAAAGTGTTGAATTTAAAACAAGGGAAGTAATGTTAAAACTTTACAATGCATTAGTAAGACCTCATCTAGAATATTGTGTTCAGTTCTGGTCACCTTGTTACAAAAATTATATTGCTGCTCTAGATAGAGTTCAACGAAGAGCAACCAGAATTATCCCGGATTTAAAAGGCATGACGTATGCAGACAGGCTAAAAGAATTTAATCTATTCAGTCTTGAACAAAGAAGACTATGCAGTGATCTGATTCAAGCATTCAGAATTCTAAAAGGTATTGACAATGTCGACCCAGGGGACATCTTTGACCTGAAAAAAGAAAGAAGGACCAGGGGTTACAAATGGAGATTAGATATAGGGACATTCAGAACAGAAAATAGGAGGCACTTTTTTACACAGAGAATTGTGAGGGTCTGGAACCAACTCCCCAGTAATGTTGTTGAAGCTGACAATCTGGGATCCTTCAAGAAGCTGCTTGATGAGATTCTGGGATCAATAAGCTTCTAACAACCAAACGAGCAAGATGGGCCGAATGGCCTCCTCTTGTTTGTAAACTTTCTTATGTTCTTATGTTCTTATGAACGTGTCCTATTGCTGTGCGGGGATTCCCGGGCTTGGCCCTGCTCTCGCTCTCATGGTCCACGTCGGGAAAGGCGGACTGCAGAGCACAGCCTTGACTAGCTGGATCAGGCAGCAGCCGGGTATAAAAGGGAGTCTCAATAGACTGGACAGGACTGTGACAAAAGTGTGGACAGTGTCTGAGTTGTACCTACGATTACGAATATTTTTTTGTTGTTTTGGCTTGGATTCCAGTCCCACAGGAATCCCCTGTTTCTTTAGTTCTCAATAAACAGAACCTTTTGAGAATTAATACCGTTTCCCTGAAAACAGGAAACCTTTTTTTTTTTTTTACCTGAAAAGTGCACCGCCGTTGCTTGATGTTTTCCTTCATCCTTCTGTTTGTCAGGGGGAGCTGTGTGATTGTTTTCATTGTATTTCATCATCTGCTTCTGGAAATGATGACTAGATGACCTGACTTCCTTTGACTGCCTGTTTTTCATTTGAAATTGGATTGCAGACAGACAGCAGCGGTCAATGTACACATGAAGCAAACTGTAAATGTTGCAAGATCCCAAAATTATATCCAAACGATTATTATTTTATTTTGTATTTTTTGTCTGCAATGTGTAAACAAAACAATTGGCCAAGATCGTAATTTTGCTAATGCAGCATAAAGAAAATACTGCTGCATAAAATAAGGATTACCTTTCTACCACAAAATATCCTCTGAAACGTGCTCCTGCCAAGCCATCATTTTTCGCACTGCAGATCCACAGCGATGCCAATAGACCTATAGTGCCGGAGGACAACACAGATCTGGTGGCTCCACTGCAGAACCACAGGCGCCCTGTCGGCCACAGGGGTCGCTGATGCGCGGTGAGCCGTTGATTCCCCTGCCGACCCCTAAGCCCTCCCGGCCCGTGCAGCGCTCAGCCAATTGTGCGCCGCCCTCGAGGAACTCCCGGTCACGGTCGGTTGTGACATAGCCTGGATTCGAACCTGCGATCTCCAGGCTGTAGAGCACATCCTGCACGCCGCGTGGAGCGCCTTTACTGGATGATCCACCTGGGAGCCGGCATGTTTATTTTAAGTTAAAGCTGGGAAAATATAAATCAAATTGTTTTTACATGTCAAAATGTAGGCTACCCCGAGTTTTGTTTTATTAGCTATTACTGACATAAGCAAATATTTGTGGAATGATTTTACTAGCCTACTGTATATTTTAGTTTTCTTAAAAAAAATAAAAAGATTTTTATAAAACTTACTTTTTATAATAACTAGGAACACATAAAAGCACCTTTACGTGCTTAATGCATGTATGCATTCCTTAAGAAAAAACATGTTTTAACATATATGCTACTGTACAGTTTATTTATTCTGGGCTATTGCCTTACACGAAAGTGTTTACTAGAAGTTAGTTTGATCTTTTTTGTTATTTGTTAGTTTTAGCACGAGACCTCGACCCTGCTATTAATCTATAGTCAAAGCAGTTTCTAACTAGGTATTGCCCTCTAGCGGTCAGAAAGACGTTTAACAAGCCACCTGTAACTGGGTAAATGTATGTAAAAAATAATGTGATATCTTGTAACAATTGCGTGTCACCCTGGATAAGGGCGTCTGCTAAGAAATAAAATAAGAATTGAGCCACTGATTCTATTTCACCTGCTTTGGCGTTTGAACATGAGAGCAAGCAGTGACATTTATCCGTCACCCCTGATCCTGCTTTAGCTTGCTTTATCTTGTTTTTGACTAGTTTAACTTTCAATTTGTCAGTTTCTCATTGTACATGGCTCTCACCTGCTCATTTTACCCGAGGACGGGAGCTTCCAGGGGGCGGCGCTCAATTGGCCGCGCGCCGTCCAGGGGACGGAGGGTTAGGTCGGCCAGGGTGTCCTCGGCTCACCGCGCACCAGTGACCCCTGTAGTCTGGCCGGGCGCCTGCGGACTTGCCAGTAAGCTGCCCGAGAGCTGCGTTGTCCTCCGACGCTGTAGCTCTTGGGTGGCTGCATGGTGAGTCCACAGTGTGGAAAAAAGCGGTCGGCTGACGGCACAAGCTTCGGAGGACAGCGTGTGTTCATCTTCGCCCTCCCGAGTCAGCGCAGGGGTGGTAGCGGTGAGCTGAGCATAAAAATAATTGGTCATTTCAAATTGTGAAGAAAATAATTGGCAACAACTAAATTATTAAATAAAATAAAATAAAAAAATAAAAGGTATAGCAGTGTATAGAGGTAGAACTCTCACAAAAACAGCAGCTGCCAAATTTGCAAAGATAACAGAGGAGAGGTACAGTGGCTCATGAATTAGGAAAAGTACGTGACCCTCCGATGGAGCTGGCTTTACCACCAACTCTTTTTTAAAAAAATTAAACTCTGTTTTAAATGCCCTTTTAAATAAAGTGGCACAGATATTTATACATTACAAAGATGTCAAATCTATCCACACACCATTTCAACTGACCCTTATAATTGGGTCCGTTGTAGTAACATCTGACTGTACATTTAAAGAAATGTTTTTGTATCTGCTTCTATAATAGAATAACTATGCTAAGTGAAACATAGCTTAATAAAGTTGTCTGTGTCAAAGGACTATCAAACTAACTGAAATAGTTTGAGAGAGGTAGAAGGGAATGTCACTAGTCCCTTCTGCAGTTAGGGCACTGCTGACTTGTGTTTGTGTGCGGTGTTGGGAGGAACAGGGGCAGCAGCAGCAGTGTGGAGTAGTGGTTAGGGCTCTGGACTCTTGACCGGAGGGTCGTGGGTTCAGTCCCAGGTGGAGGACACTGCTGCTGTACCAGTAAGGTATTTACCTAGATTGCTCCAGTAAAAACCCAGCTGTATAAATGGGTAATTGTATGTAAATATATATATATATATATATATATATATATATATATATATATATATATATATTGTGAGCCATCTCACAGGCCAACCCGCAGGGGGTGCATATGGTGGGCCGGAGAGAGGCTGACCGGACCCAGCAAACAGCACAGGAGGGATCACTGGCAGCTCTGGAACCAGCCTGCAATGATCAGGAGGAGATAAGTGGGCTATGGGCTACAGGTGCTCATATTTAGGGACGTTAATTAAAATGAATAGATTAGTGATTGCCTCAATTGGCCAGCACCTGTAGCCGATGCAGTTAACAA
Source organism: Acipenser ruthenus (assembly GCF_902713425.1). Lineage (NCBI taxonomy): Eukaryota > Metazoa > Chordata > Actinopteri > Acipenseriformes > Acipenseridae > Acipenser > Acipenser ruthenus. The sequence continues at coordinate 2,302,823 of NC_081244.1, forward strand.
GCATCTCCTCCAGCCCAGTGATATAAAAAGGCTGAGCAGTCACTAGACAGGGGATCGTGACTGAGGAGAGAAGGACTGAGCCGTGTTGGAACTTGTTGTTTTGAAAATAGTTTTTTTTTTTAAACTACTCCTGTGCAAGATATAGGTTTGTTTTTTTTGTTTGTTTCCCGTTTTTGATGCCCTTCAAGACCCAAAATAAAAGCACACGGATCCACCAAACCTGTGTTCGCCTGTGATTAATTCCACATTAAAAAGTGGTGCCTGCATTCAGCAAGCCTACAAGTGGTACCAGAAGTGGGGCCCCTCTGACGGCAACAGCTAAACTTATTGTGTGGATATGGAGGTGGACAAGCTGATACGGTGGATGCAAGAGCAGGAGGGGAAACGAGAAGCCAGAGAGGTGCAGAGACAGGAACAACTGGCTCAGTTTTTCGGCACACTGGTGACTAAGATGATGGCACCAGGGAGTACGGAGGCCACGGTGGCCAGGATGTTTGCAGTCCAGCCCAAGCTCCTGAAAATGACGACTGAAGATGACCCTGAAGCGTTTTTAGTAACGTTTGAAAGAATGGCGGAGGCAGCAGCTTGGCCAAAAGAGCTGTGGGCATTGAAACTGGCCCCATGTCTCTCCGGAGAAGCTCAAGCCGCTTACAGAGCACTGGACACGGCAGACGCGCAAGATTACCAGAAAGTAAAAACCGCTATCCTGCAACGCTTGGGCATCACAGAGGAAAGCTATAGACTGCGCTTCAGGGGATATACCATCCCCTTGGGGACTAAACCCCGTGTGGCAGCTCAAACCCTCCGCCACTTCTGCAAACGGTGGCTGAAAACAGAGAGCAGGAATGTTGAGCAAATCACAGACTGTCTGGTGGTCGAGCAGCTGTTACAAGTAATACCAGCTGGAGTGGCAGCCTGGGTCCGAAGAAATCAACCACAGAGCTTGGAGGAAGCTGTTTGCCTGGCAGAGGCCTACCAGGATGCTGAAGCGGCTGCAGCCCCATCGGAAGGAAGCTCAGGAAAGAGGACAAATACATCTCCTAAGGACATACAAAAAAAGGTAAACCCCAAAGAGGGTAACCGGAAACCCCCTTTATGGGTTCCACGGTTAGCTCCTCGGTGGGTAACAGAAAAAACTAGCCCACCAGAGGAATTCTGGCGGGACAAACCACGGACATCCCCAGGCCCCATCATTTGTTTCAGGTGCGGAGAACCCGGGCACATCGCGAGGCAATGTCAGCAGGAGGAGATTGAACGTATGGAAGTCGGGGTGGCGCGCAGCATTGCGTATGGTCATGCCGGCCCGGTGAGTGCAGATCCCTTTGTCATACCAGTGAGGGTTGAGGGTCAGGAAACCATCGCTCTGATAGATTCAGGTAGCACAGAGACTCTGGTTAGCCGGGATCTCGTACCAGGAAGCAAATACAAAAAGGGGCAAGCAGACATAAATTTACTGTGTGTACATGGTGATATAAAAACCTATCCCACTGTAATAATCAATATAGAAATTGGGGGTAAATCCTTTAAGGTTAAGGTGGGAGTGATTCCAGCTCCCCCCTTCCCTGTAATCTTAGGGAAGAACTGTGAAAGGTTCCATCAACTGTTAAAAGCCGGAACCACACTGGTTGGAGAAAGGGGGGGACCCCTGCACTCCACTTCTAATTTTGAGGGGGAAAATATGGACGAAGGGTTATTTCCATTTAGGGAGGAAGTAATCAAGCCCCCTCAGGGAGAAAGGAAAACCCGCTCTCAAAAGAAGCGGGAAGGTAGGAAATTTCTGGAGAAAACTAAAAACCTTGGCAGAATTGGGGAAAGCCCTATAAATCTTCCCTCATTACAGGCGGTAGAGTCTGAAGACAATGAAGATTTTTTGAACCGAGCGATTGAACTTGATCGTCCGGTTTTTAAGCAAGCTCAGTTAGAGGATCCTAACTTACGGTATGCATTTGAACAGGCCATGGAAGCTAGTGAAGAATATTGGAAAATATGCGACACAAAACCTACCCCACACTTTCTGTTAAACAACGGCCTGTTATACAGGGTTATTCGGGGTACTCTCCAAGGAGAGCATACCCACCAGTTGCTAGTACCGCACTCACAGAGGAACACCATTATGCGTTTAGCGCATACACATTTGTTGGGGGGACATCTAGGCACTGACAAGACACGAGATAGAATCCTTCTCCGTTTTTTCTGGCCTGGGGTGTGGCGTGAGGTGGCAGATTTCTGTGAGTCTTGTCCCGAGTGCCAGAAAGTGGCAAGTAAAAAACCGCCTCGAGCTCCCTTGATACCGCTACCTATTATTGAGGTGCCCTTTGATAGGGTAGGGATAGATATAGTTGGCCCTTTGCCAAAAACCAAGTCAGGGTGCGAATATATATTAGTGCTAGTTGATTATGCCAGCCGATACCCTGAGGTGGTCCCCTTAAGGAACATGGCTACCAAAACTATAGCCAGAGAACTAATGAATATTTTTTGTAGAGTGGGTCTCCCAAAGGAAGTGCTTACTGACCAGGGAACCCCCTTTATGTCCCGGGTCTTTAAAGAGTTATGCCGCCTCCTGAAAGTAAAAACAATTCGAACCTCTGTGTACCACCCACAGACGGATGGTTTGGTAGAGAGGTTCAACCGAACCCTAAAAGGTATGCTTAAAAGGGTAGCACAAGAAGATTTGTGTAACTGGGATACTGCTTTGCCTTTTCTGATGTTTGCTTTCAGGGAAGTTCCCCAAGCATCAACCGGGTTCTCCCCATTTGAATTACTGTTTGGCAGACAGCCCCGAGGGTTACTAGACGTCTTGCGGGAAGCATGGGAGGCAGAACCAGCTAGAGGGGACAGTGTTGCAGAGTATGTAACTCAACTCCGTGACAGGTTGGGAAAAATGTCCCAACTAGTGCAGGAACATTTAAGAAAAGAGCAGTCCCAACAGGAGCGACAGTACAATCAGGGGGCGAGGGCCCGGGAGTTTAAAGAGGGGGACCGGGTATTGGTGCTGGTCCCATCTGACCCCCATAAGTTTGTAGCAAAATGGCAGGGGCCAGTGGAAATAGTGGAGAAGGTAGGACCCGTGAATTATAAAGTTCATCAACCAGGTAAAAGAAAAACCCACCAGATATACCACGTTAACTTACTAAAGCCTTGGAAAGAACGAGAGTGCTTGTTTTTTAGAAATGCTGAGTTAGAGGGGGAGGATGAAACCCAAGGGGAGCCCAAAGTACCACAAAGACATAGCATATGCAAAGGGGAACACTTGAATAACCAGCAACAAAAAGAACTTAATAAATTGTTGTCCGATAACTCTGATGTATTTTCTAAGGAACCTGGGATCACACACCTGGGGCAGCACCAAATCACAACGGAGCCAGGAGTGAAAGTGTGTCAGCGGCATACACGGGTCCCGGCAGCCAAACGGGTGACCATGAAGGAGGAGGTGAGAAAAATGCTGGAGTTGGGTGTTATTAGAGAATCGTTTAGTGATTGGTGCAGCCCGGTGGTAATGGTTACCAAGCCTGATGGTTCAATACGGTTTTGTATTGATTTCAGAAAATTAAATGCAGTTTCCAAGTTTGATGCATACCCGATGCCTAGAGTGGATGAACTGCTGGAGCGTGTGGGAAATGCCCGGTATATCTCCACTCTAGATCTAACCAAAGGTTACTGGCAGGTACCCTTATCACCGGACTCCTGCGAAAAAACTGCCTTCTCCACTCCTCAGGGTCTCTTTGAATTTGTGGTTCTCCCCTTTGGCTTGCACGGAGCGCCTGCTACTTTTCAACGGTTGATGGATCGGGTCCTCCGTCCTCATGCTGAGTATGCTGGAGCCTACTTAGATGATGTGGTAGTCTTTAGCCATGACTGGCCGACACATCTACAAAGGCTACAGGCGGTATTAAATTCCATTAGGCAGGCAGGGCTCACAGCAAATCCAAAAAAATGCAAATTAGCCTTTTCGGAAACCCAATATTTAGGGTACACAATGGGGCAGGGGTTGGTAAAACCTCAAGAAACTAAAGTTAATGCCCTGAGGAATTATCCTCGTCCCACTACCCAAAGGCAGGTTCGGGCTTTCTTGGGGCTAGCCGGTTATTACCGGAGATTTATTTCGCACTTCGCCACTAGAGCTACACCCCTTACAGATTTGACCAAAGGCCATAAAAATCGGCCCATCCAGTGGTCCAAAGAGTGTGAGGCGGCGTTTCAGGACTTGAGACATGCCTTGTTGTCCAGACCAGTCTTAAAGAACCCTGATTTTAGAAAAGATTTTATCTTGCAGACAGATGCCTCAGGGGTGGGCTTAGGGGCAGTATTAGCTCAGGACTTTGATGGGGAAGAACATCCCATCATGTTTCTAAGCCGAAAACTGTTACCTCGAGAACAACGGTATGCAACGATAGAAAAGGAATGTCTAGCAATCAAGTGGGCTGTAGAAAGCTTAAAATATTATTTGTGGGGACGCCGCTTCACCCTTTATACAGATCATGCCCCGCTGCGCTGGATGTATAAGGAGAAGGATTCAAACCCTCGTCTCACTCGATGGTTTCTGGCTCTACAGCCCTACTGTTTTGAGGTTAAGCACCGGGCAGGTAAGGATCATATGAATGCTGACGTGTTGTCAAGAATCCCTGAATTGACTTCTTCTTCCTGCTCTAGGATTATGCCGAAGCAAAGGGGGAAGGTATGTGAGCCATCTCACAGGCCAACCCGCAGGGGGTGCATATGGTGGGCCGGAGAGAGGCTGACCGGACCCAGCAAACAGCACAGGAGGGATCACTGGCAGCTCTGGAACCAGCCTGCAATGATCAGGAGGAGATAAGTGGGCTATGGGCTACAGGTGCTCATATTTAGGGACGTTAATTAAAATGAATAGATTAGTGATTGCCTCAATTGGCCAGCACCTGTAGCCGATGCAGTTAACAAGCATCTCCTCCAGCCCAGTGATATAAAAAGGCTGAGCAGTCACTAGACAGGGGATCGTGACTGAGGAGAGAAGGACTGAGCCGTGTTGGAACTTGTTGTTTTGAAAATAGTTTTTTTTTTAAAACTACTCCTGTGCAAGATATAGGTTTGTTTTTTTTGTTTGTTTCCCGTTTTTGATGCCCTTCAAGACCCAAAATAAAAGCACACGGATCCACCAAACCTGTGTTCGCCTGTGATTAATTCCACATTAAAAAGTGGTGCCTGCATTCAGCAAGCCTACAATATATATATATATATATATATATATATATATATATATATATATATATATATATATATATATATATCTGTATAATGTGCATAATGTGATATCTTGTAAGAATTATAAGTCGCCCTGGATAACAGCGTCTGCTAAGAAATAAATAATAATAATAACAGTTCCACAAAAACAGAAATCACAGCAGAATTTGTGATTTCTTGGAATGTCTGCCCGACTCCCTCACACACTGTTTGTTTTGCAGCATTGAGACACAACTACTTTCACTTTCAAAGTACACACAAACACTTTCAGGTCAACCCATTTCTGAGAAGTCAGGCACTGTTCTCTACAGTGCAGAAAGGCTTTCAGTTTCATTGATGGTCGTAGATTCAACATTTACTACAGGCATTAACTAAAGTCAGTATCCACAAAAGCTGACTGTGTACTTCCTTCTCGGAGTGATTTGTTCTTTCAATTCAAGGTACAGGAAGGGAACGGCAGGGTGAGTGACAGGTCAGTCTCAGTCTCCTGCATGAACACAGATCATTGTGTGCTCTCATCGTTAAACCAAGGCAGAATTTCAGCAACTGAGAAAACTGTTTGAAAATGGGTATGTATTTTTGGAATTACATGTACATGTACAGTTATGTTTTAGAATTGTTGTAGGTGGTGACATGAGATCAAAATTGTACAACCAGTAATGTTTATTTCTATCATTATGAGAGCAGTGAAACAACTTTTCAGTGAAGATACCTTTAAAATCTGTAGTTTGTTGAAAGGGTTTTTGAGATATTTCATTCACCATTTCCTTAAAGCTGCAGCCCTAAGCTAGTCAGAAGTCACTAAAATTCTGAAAGAAAAATGTAAAGCCTTTAATCTATTCTGCAGTAAATCAAAATTTTAACCAAGAAATGGTGTATTTAATTGTTAAATTGTGTTTTTTTTTTAATTACTATTATAAACAGTAGTAGACTACTTTCATAGTTGTAACAGCATTGATTTGTGATATGAAAAATGTCCCAGTTTTTCACTGTAGAAATGTGGTAACCCTGAACTTTGGAGGTTTTAAGTTACAGAAAACTATAAAACATTTAAGCCAAGTATTGTCAAAGCAGTTCAGCTTCACACGTGACATAGGCTAAAGATTCATTTAACAAAAAAATCGTCTTCTGCTATATACTGCTAGCAACCTTAATCACAAGGAAATGTTTCCTTTATAAATTTAAAACAATTATGCAGCTATATAACGTATTTGTAGTTTTAATGCAAATAAGGAAATCCCACCTCCCTAAAATAAGCGTTTTAGAAAAATAAAATAAGTTTGAAAACAGGGGTATATAGTTTGTTATATTCTTTATTTCAGAAAAATAAATGGTTCAGTAAAAATGGGAAAAACAAAATCAACAGGCTTTTTAGAAAAATAAAAATAAGTTTGAAAATGGGTTTACAGTTTTTTATATTTATTCCAGAAAAAAATAAAATGAGCAGTAAAATGGGTAAAAATAAAAAGGGAACAAAGTGCTGAAAAAATAAATGAGAGAAAAAATGTATAGTGCTGAAAAAATAAATAAGCTTGAAATTGGGAATAATGCAGTGTTTAAAAATAAAGCAAGCTTGAAAATGTGAAAAAAACCAAAAATGTATAAAGTGTTGAAAAAATAAAATTAATAAAAAGGTTTAACTAAAATGTATAGAGTTGAAAAATAAAGTTTTGTGAAATGTTAAAAGCAAGGTTACAATGTGTGCTCTTAAAAATATAAAAAAAAACAGTTTAAAAACAGAGAAATGTTAAACGTCAGAGAACAGAGAAGCATGTCTGTTGAAAAAAGACAAAATGCTTAAAATAAGGAACAACCTGTTTAAGAAATCTACATACTTAACCAAAGACATAAAACAAAAAAATAAATAAACACAATAATAATAATAATAATAATGTGAGACCCTGTATACATTGTTAAGTTAACATTTTAAAAGCCTTATTGCATTATTTATTTTACACAGCTGGATGTACAAGGACGTGTAAAACAGCACGGTCTGCTTCTGAAATGTGACGTACCAAGTGTCTTGAAGTTAAAACATTAAAATGTCCAATAAAAAAAAAGAATACAAACCTTGACTATCGGCTGCCACTATGTTAGACTTGTTACAATGTCTTTACTAAAACTGAAGAAAAAAAAGAGTTTTAAAATAAAACGCGACAAACCTTTTCTGTGTCAGTGCTTGTCTGTGTATCTGAATAAACAGAGAATTGCGAGTGTGGCTGGCAGTTCCCCCAGTGTGCTAAGGGCGTTGTGGGAGTGCCACCACCCTTCCTGTCACTTGTTTGTAGTTTTTACAGAAGTTTTACCTCAGTTCAGGGCCATGTGTGTCGTTTTAAAACACTGTTTTAAAGTTTCAGTCAATTTTGATCTTAAGAAAACAAAATTGTTACAGTAAAACGGTAAATAAAACTAAAGTATAGAGTTGTTGTTGTATTTTTTTAATTTATACAAATAAAATAAGGCATATGTTGACCCAGCCGTACAGAAAGACCAGTTTGGGTCTCTCTTGGCAATGCGGGAGCTGCCTGTAAGCTTATGCAAAAGTAAACGAACAAAAAAAGTTTGTACAGACTGAAGGATTATCAGCTGAACAAAACAGTCTTTAGGCACATATTTAAACACTTTGAAATCAGGTGTTTATACTGATATGCACAGATTATGAATGTCTATTTAAGTTTATTTAGTTTAAAGCTTAAAAACAACAAAAAAATATGCTACAAGAATTGACTATCAGCGGTCATATTTACGACAATTTCCAACTTTGTTACAACGTATTTACTTAAAACAAAAATCAGTTTTAAAATAAAATGCGACAAACTTAGGCTGTGTCCTAAGAGGCAATTGTACAAGCGACAGGCCCCCCTCATGGGCGAGGGGCTGGGGATTACACTGGCCTGTGGAGGCTATAGGCAATAAGTGACTGTTTTTTATTTTGAGATGCTGTTCAAGAGTGTGTTGTAATTCATTTAGGTAGAAGGACCAAAGTTTCAAAGAGGGGAACGGTAAACAATTTATAAGTTAATTAAAACAAGAATTGGCAGTGTTGGCGTTTGTGTTAAATCAATTTTAAAAAGTCATTTATCATATACAGACATGCTCAAATTTGTTGGTACCCTTACAGCTCATTGAACTAATGCTTCATTCCTCCTGAAAAGTGATGAAATTAAAAGCTATTTTATCATGTATACTTGCATGCCTTTGGTATGTCATAGAATAAAGCAATGAAGCTGTGAAAAGAGATTAATTATTGCTTATTCTACAAATATATTCTAAAATGGCCTGGAACATTTGTTAATACCCCTTAGAAAAGATAATAAATAATTGGATTATAGTGATATTTCAAACTAATTAGTTTCTTTAATTAGTATCACACATGTCTCCAATCTTGTAATCAGTCATTCAGCCTATTTAAATGGAGAAAAGTAGTCACTGTGCTGTTTGGTATCATTGTGTGCACCACACTGAACATGGACCAGAGAAAGCAAAGGAGAGAGTTGTCTGAGGAGATCAGAAAGAAAATAATAGACAAGCATGGTAAAGGTAAAGGCTACAAGACCATCTCCAAGCAGCTTGATGTTCCTGTGACAACAGTTGCAAATATTATTAAGAAGTTTAAGGTCCATGGAACTGTAGCCAGCCTCCCTGGGCGCGGCCGCAAGAGGAAAATCAACCCCAGATTGAACAGAAGGATAGTGCTAATAGTAGAAAAAGAACCAAGGATAACTGCCAAAGAGATACAAGCTGAACTCCAAGGTGAAGGTACGTCAGTTTCTGATCGCACCATCCGTCGCTTTTGAGCGAAAGTGGGCTCCATGGAAGAAGACCCAGGAGGACTCCACTTTTGAAAGAAAAACATAAAAAAGCCAGACTGGAATTTGCTAAAATGCATATTGACAAGTCACAATCCTTCTGGGAGAATGTCCTTTGGACAGATGAGTCAAAACTGGAGCTTTTTGGCAAGTCACATCAGCTCTATGTTCACAGACGAAAAAATGAAGCTTTCAAAGAAAAGAACACCATACCTACAGTGAAACATGGAGGAGGCTCGGTTATGTTTTGGGGCTGCTTTGCTGCGCCTGGCACAGGGTGCCTTGAATCTGTGCAGGGCACAATGAAATCTCAAGACTATCAAGGCATTCTGGAGCGAAACGTACTGCCCAGTGTCAGAAAGCTCTGTCTCAGTCGCAGGTCATGGGTCCTCCAACAGGATAATGACCCAAAACACACAGCTAAAAGCACCCAAGAATGGATAAGAACAAAACATTGGACTATTCTGAAGTGGCCTTCTATGAGTCCTGATCTGAATCCTATCGAACATCTATGGAAAGAGCTGAAAATTGCAGTCTGGAGAAGGCACCCATCAAACCTGAGACAGATGGAGCAGTTTGCTCAGGAAGAGTGGGCCAAACTACCTGTTAACAGGTGCAGAAGTCTCATTGAGAGCTACAGAAAACGTTTGATTGCAGTGATTGCCTCTAAAGGTTGTTCAACAAAATATTAGGTTAGCGGTCCCATCATTTTTGTCCATGCTATTTTCATTTGTTTTCTTATTTACAATATTATGTTGAATAAAAAATCAAAAGCAAAGTCTGATTTCTATTAAATATGGAATAAACAATGGTGGATGCCAATTACTTTTGTCAGTTTCAAGTTATTTCAGAGATAATTGTGCATTCTTCGTTTTTTGTGGAGGGGTACCAACAAATTTGAGCACGTCTGTAGATAGCCCCTCTCAATAATGGCACAGAACACTTCTCGTTACACAGTATGTCACTCTCATTTTAATTTTTTTCATAAATAGGACTGTTATGTATTTACAGAAAACTGTATGAAAACTATTCTGGATAGCCTGTTAAGTGCTCAGAATAGCGGGGTGTCTGTATAAAGAAATCAAGTGTCAGATTGGTTAACAGAATTGGTTAACAGACCAGTACGCTTACACGATGCATAAACCAAATAGGGGAATATTTTTTTAACAGAAACAGAACTGTGGTTGCTGACTGAGTCACAATGGCAAAATGAACTAGAGATGTGCCGGTATTCAAACTTCAACGATGGTTTTTGGTTACATTTTAGCATGTATAGCTGCACGTTCTAAGGATGCAGGGGCTGGCCCTTTGACAAGCAAGACAGCTAAAGAAGTGAACAGCGCATTTCAAAACTTCCAACCGCTGCATCCTGCACTGATATCTAGAGGTTGTCCAGCCAGTTTCACAAGAGAATCGGCAATGCAATTGCGATAAACAATTGTTGGGGAGTTCTTAGCACAGGGCGCGTAGAATGTCATTTATCTGTCACACAGAACATTCTGATTTATATACGCTACCGGTATGTGGTCATTTGCTCTATTCATTAAAATTAAAACAGTATTTTTTAATGTACAGTAGGCTATAAATAAACAGCTACTGGACCAAATTTTCACTACTACCTTAAAAATTTGAGAGGGGACTGGGAAGGGGGAGATTTGTCTGTGAAATAATGCTTATTATTATTATTATTATTATTATTATTATTATTATTATTATTATTATTATTATTATTATTATTATTATTATTATTATTTGATGTAGGTATTGTCGGGGACGAATTGCACCCATTTTCTACCTGCACATCACATCAATCCTGGAACACTTAGCTGCCACTTTAGACAGTTCTTTATTTCTTTTATTTCATTGCTGGCTTGACATGGAGCTCACGTTCTGGAAAAACCTCAGACAACTGCAGTGACACTGCTAGTGAACAACTGTGATTGAAAATCCCTGGAAGCGTGGTCAAATTCAGCTCAGTCTTACAACTAATAGCGCCCCTCCTCTGCCTTTATTAACCAATGATACGTCACTCTCATGGCTTAGTGCTGGGAGGTGTATAGTAAAAAGAATGACAACACTAATACATCATAATGAGTCATTTTCTCGATGACAAGATTAGACGAGACAGAGATAAATTTAACTGTGACAGAACAGGGCAGCTGACATTGAGCAAGTTTGTGAACAGGTTGTAGATCAGATGTTCTGGTGATGGACATCAGCGGCAATGAATTTGGAGAGGCACTGCGGTAAATGGCTTGGGCAGCATGGCAATTGCCATCGGTTATTTCGCACCCTGGACTTAGTGTAGTGTGTGTTGGGACAAGACCAAACCTGGTGGGATCTGTTATGTCAATCTGTCTCCTCTCCCATATTTCATAGTAGTATGATTGCTTAGGACACACCAACGCTGCCTGCTACAAATTTGAAAATCTCATTTTTAAATTGTTGTTCTCTGACTAACAAATCTCTACTTCTCAGCGAACTTATCACTGATACCAATCTTGTTCTTCTCTGTCTAGCTGAAACCTGGCACTCTGTAAACGACATGCACTCGCTGCATCTAGCCACCCCAAAGGGCTGTTCCCTCTTTGATAAACCTCGCCTCACTGGCCGAGGCGGGGGCACTGCTGTTATTGCTAATTCTGTGCTTGCTTCCTCAGTTCTTTCTTTTCTTATTTTCTTTCTTTGAGCATCTCGCCATCAAGCGCCCCTCTCCCATGACCCTCACCCTTGCTGTTATCTACCGTCCAAGAATAACTCAGCTTTTATTGTCAAGTTTTCAGAATTCCTCTCCCTCCTCTACTTCTACTGATAAAATCCTACTCCTAGGTGACTTCAACATTCATATTGACTTGCCTTCCTCCCCCCTATTGACCACCTTCAACACGCTTCTGGACTGTCTTGGACTCTCTCAATCTGTCAACATCCATACTCACACCCAAGGACACACCCTGGATCTGCTCATCACCAAGGGTCTTGACCCCTCAAATCTCACCATCTCAGATATATCTCTCTCTGACCATTTCTTAATCACTGCTAATATTAATCTCCCTGATCCTTCCTCTGCTACTGATACTGTTAGCTCCTTCCGTCCCAAGAATCTGCTGGTCCTCTGAAACACTCAGAATGGGTCTTTTCATCCCCTCTAACTGGTACTCTCCTGTCCTCAGTTGACGATGCGGTGACCCTCTACAATGCCACCCTTCCTCAAATCTAGGGCTTCTGTTTTTATGGTTTTAGTAATTGTATTTTTCGGTGCTTATTTTTAGCTATTTTCAAGTTTTATGCAAATCATTTTTTTTCAGGTCTTTTATTTTTGATATACTGTATGACATTTGTGTTTTTGGTTACTTTCCAAAATGCTTGAGCATTTTTTTTGTCAAATTATGTATAGTTGTAACTCGACAGAACTTGCACACTTAAGTTGTACCTTCTTTCCTTTGCTGTCTTCCACAACGAAATCCCTATGGTCACGGGCATATTCTGGGGTTTTTGTGTGTAGGCATTTTTGTACACAGTTCTGTTTTAAATCCTCCCTATTTTAACTGTAATACATCTTTAAATCCCGCTAACAAGCCTCCTTCCTGATTATAATATTGTTTTCAATCTTGCAAGTGGAGTCTCCAATAGAAATGTAGGGATGTGCTGTCACTCCGTAGTTGGGGCGGGTTTAAAGTATTCAGAACTAATCAATGATAGATACAAGTCAGGAAGGCGGCACATTGCCCAGCAGCACTGGGAAATGTATTTATTATTATTTTTGTAGTAGGTTTTATTTTTTTTTAATTGAAAAAGGGTAAAGTCAACGTGAATTGATTAACCATTTCCACAGTTTTTCCGGTGTTTTCCGGTGTTTATTGGCTACCTACCGATTTAATTTTTGTTTTGTATCTGGGATGTTTTATCGGGTTTTATCAGTTAAAACCGAAAATCAGAAGCCCTACTCATATCATCGACACTGTTGCCCCGCTTACAACCAGAACCATCAAGAAAGATCGAACCTGCCCCTGGGACACCCTCGAACTTCGATTGCTTAAGTCTGTCTGTTGCAAGCTTGAGCGCAAGTGGAGGTCACCTGGACTAACGGTTCACAGAGAGATCTGGACTGACCATCTCGGTAGCTACAGGCATGCGGTTGCCGCTGCCAGGCTGAATTACTTCTCTGAAATCATAACTATGGGATACGGTAAACCCAATGTTCTCTTTAAGACCATTGACCAAATCCTACATCCAGCCGCCGACAAATACATCTACCGCTCATCCTCCTCTTACCTGTCATGATTTCTCCTCTTTCTTTCGCAACAAAATCTATTCTACGCTTTCCCGAAACAAACCCAGTCTACTACTTGACCACCTTGACTCCTCCGGTTGGCCCTCCTGCATTCTCCTCTTTCTATCCTCGCTCCATTACTAAGCTTGCCTTCCCTCGACCCAGCTGACTTATCCAATTTCCATCCTATCTCCAATCTCCCTTTTCTCTCCAAAACTCTCGAAAAAGCTGTAGCTAGTCAGCTGATGAAACATCTTACGGATAACAATCTGCTTGAATCTCTACAGTCTGGCTTCTGGCCGCATCACAGTATTGAAACTGCTCTACTCTGGATTGTGAATGACCTCCTGCTTAAAGCTGATGCTGGTGCTCCCTCTGTGCTTGTCCTCCTTGACCTAACAGCCGCTTTTGACATCATAGATCATAGCACTCTTCTTGACCGCCTTCAGAAGTATGCAGGGATCTCTGATACCTGTCTCTCCTGGATGTCATTTTACCTATCCAGATGTGTGCAGTCTGTTTTCTATGCTGGATTCAGTGGTGTCGCAAACCCAGTCACTTGTGGTGTCCCCCAAGTATCTGTTCTTGGCCCCCTTCTCTTCAATATCTACATGCTTCCCTTGGGTCACCTCATCCACCAACACAGCCTCATGTTTCACTGCTATGCTGACGCCACACAGCTCTACTTAAAACTTGACCCTGGAAGCCCCTCTGCCATGGTCTGGCTCTCGGCTTGCATTCAAGACACCGAGGCCTGGATGTCTGCCAATTTTCTTCAACTGAACAATAGCAAATCTGAACTCCTAGTAGGATCTAAAACTCAACTTAAGAACCTCAATATAGCTGCCCTGAACCTCGGAAACTCTCTGCTGCTGCCTTCCCCCACAGTACGAAGCCTTAGTGTACTTCTTGACAGCAACCTCTCCTTCGATGCACACATCTCCTCTGTGGTCAAATCTTCCTTCTACCATCTTCTAAACATCTCCAAAGTCCGTCCCTACCTTTCCCTCCCAGATGCGAAGATACTCTGTCATGCATTTGTCTCCTCTCAACTCGACTACTGCAACTCTCTATATAGTGGTCTCCCTGCATGCCCCATAAACCGACTGCAGCTATTTCAGAATGCCGCTGCCAGGATACTTACCAGATGTAAAAAACGTGAACACACCACCCCCCGTCTTGCCCAGCTGCACTGGCTACCTGTAAATTTGGTGGTCCTACGACTCTGGCCTGCTTGTTCTCCCCAAGAGCACCACACTTGGAGAATGCTCGTTTAGCTTCATGGCTCTGTGTTTGTGTGTGTTGTTGGGAGGAACAGGGGCAGCAGCAGTGTGGAGTAGTGGTTAGGGCTCTGGACTCTTGACCAGAGGGTCGTGGGTTCAATCCTAGGTGGGGGACACTGCTGCTGTACCCTTGAGCAAGGTACTTTACCTTGATTGCTCCAGTAAAAACCCAACTGTATAAATGGGTAATTGTATGTAAAAATAATGTGATATCTTGTAACAATTGTAAGTCGCCCTGGATAAAGGCATTTGCTAAGAAATAATAATATTGAGATAGAGTAATATTACTTGATCAGTTAAGTAAGTAGGTCTATGATGTCATAGCTGTGCGGTAAAACAATTATTACTGCATGCTCATGTGATCTTGTTTAGCCAATCACAGGATCTAATTTATCCAAGCCATTTTATAAACAGTACATATGGACTGGAGAGGAGGGATATAGTGGAAACTAGAGTTGCCAGCAACTTTACGGCTTCCAGTACTAGTCACTAGTATATAGGGGAAGTAGGTGTACAGTCTGATAGTCGAGCTAGTGGAGAGAGAGAGTGGTGTGGTGGTTTGTTTATTGTTTTATTTGTTGTGAAGAATAAAACGTATTGAAAACTTACCATTTTGCATCCATATCTGTCACACACCCTTTATTTTAAGTTGTGCCAATCTGTCCTGTACTTATTCTGAGTACTTGAAATTGTTTTACATTATCCACCCGGTCATTATCTAATTATTATTAATGGTGTTCTTCTGATTTTAGCAGCCAGAATAATTGGAGTTGCTTCTCTTATTCATCAATCTGGAGGTTAAGAGATGCTGTGAAGTTACTCAACAGCGTATTTTGTGTTTCCGAGTGGCCTCCCAGGAGCATCCCCTTGTCATGGACACCATTCCTTCACACCAGACATGCTGTAGTTCTGATTTTCATATTTCATTTGTAGGCAGAGGTTTTCAACATGGGTATTGAGATGATAATGAAAAATATGTTTTATGTTTTATATACTGTAGAAATAAAATGTTAGACTTAAGAGTTTGCTTATGTGCAATTGCAAGGGAAGGTGCTTGTCTGCCATTCTGTGTAAATGCTGCTTGTAAATAACAGGAAATGAGCTGCGGTTTTAGTTTGCAGGCAGTAGCACAGGAAAGGACCTAAACCTCAGACAGTTGTGAGACAAGGTTAATGTAAAAGAGTGAAGTAAAGGTCAGAAATGTTTTTTTTTATGTTTAGAAGCTATAAGGATGTTCTAGCTTTCATATCTGCATAGCAACTGATGAAGTTATGATGTATGCTAGACTATATAAGTGTGAATTTTAATAATTTGATGGGCATTCTGCAGGGTGTAACAATGTAAGTCCAATGTTAAGCAGGAGATGGGTCCTGTACGCTGAAGCCATCACATAACTGATATAACTGAATTGAATTGTAGTGAAGTTGTTTATTGTTGGTATACCTGAATGAATTGTTAACGCTTTGATCAAAGTTGTGTTCAGTCTACTTCACCTACACATTTGTTCATTATCTAGTTTAATATTACATTTTAATTTTTTTTTTTCAAAACTTTCTGGCAATTTTGTGAATTCCATACTGTATTCCCCTTCTGGCAATTGGTGAAGGCTCAATGAAATCAATTTGTAGCCTTTCCCAAGTGCCACGTGGAGGTGTTGGTCTGGTAAGTTAAACTTTGCCAGGGTTAACTTAAGCACAAATTAGACATAGTTTGCAGACACGTGTTACATCAGCATGCATGTTAGGCCACCAGAAGTGGTTGTGCGTACAAGCCAGTGTTATAGTGACACAATTCCTACGGGCCCACTGAGTAATAGTCATGTAGTGTCCCAAATACGGCTGTCTGAATAAATGTACACAGGTCCCTTAATATTCAGCAAGAGAGCAATCAGGGCTGTAAGTTTGGCAACCTGTGCTGACTGATTTCCAGGGAGTTGCAATGCATAAGATTCTCCCAAATCACATTGGTAAATGCAAATCCAGTCCCAAAAGTGACTGTCAAACCAGTACCAGGAGCACGTGGTGGTCAGCTATCCAGCGACCCATGTGTTGAATAGAAACACCATTTATTCATCCATCTAACAGTGTGATGGGCATATGTGCAGCATTACTGTGTTAAAGCAGAGTAGCTACTTTACACATTCATCATGGTTTTTGTTTATTCGTTTGTACACAGCGTGGTTTTCTGTCCAGTTTGTTTAGGCTCTTTGAATTCCCCGGAAGAACTGAAACTCCTCGTCCTCTATTTAAAATGTCTCTGTATGTCTAGTTGTCAGTTTGTGTTTCTGAAGGGTGTGGGTTTGTGTGTGAGAGAGCAGCTCTGTAGCTGCTGACAGGATGTCTCTTAACCCTTTCAATAATCGCAGGGTCTTCAATGTTACAAATCAAAATATCTGCCTTTTAATTCTGGATTTTATTTTATCATATTTCTTCTTTGTCTTTATACAAATATCAAAACTGTGAACCCTCTTTCCTCTTTTTTTAGTCCCAAACTAACTCATAATTTCTAATTTATTATTTCTGTTTTTGGAATAGGCATATTAATTATATTTTAATATTATTGTTATTTAACTCTTTCTTCAGTCTTGTTCACATTTGTCTTAATATTCTTTTAAAATTCCAAATTGTGATATATTCTATTTAATCATTGCCGACACAACTGTTATTTTATTTCTCTAGTTTATAGTTCTCTTTTTCTAATTTGGATATGCACCTGAGATTTCTGGGTCAGAATGCACATGGGATGAGAGATGGCATAATCTCCTTTGAAAATGAGGCCCTTAGTTTGGAGGGATACTTTGGAGCCATGAAGATGCTTAGAGGTTGCCTGAGACCACGATTCAAATTCGAGGTCCAACGCTACACATGTTTAAAGGCATTGTCAATGAGTTATTATTGCTTAGGACAATCCTGTTTGTTTGGTTGAATGCAAGCTTGTGCACTTTAATATGCATTGGTGTGAAGTCTTTTAGATACAAGACAAGTGTTTTTCTCCTGTTAACCGTTCGTCCAGAAAATGTAGTAAACTGTGCATCGCAGCAAACATCAGTTTCTGACTTCTAACAGTATTTTTTTTTAATTATTATTTTTTGTTTGTTTATTCGTTTGAACAATCTGAAAACAATGAGGCATGCTGGGAAATAATAATAATAATAATAATAATAATAATATTAATAATAATAATAATAATAATAATAATAATAATAATAATAATAATAATAAACCATTAAACTAGGTAACTTTTAAAAAAGGGTTAATGATATGAAATCTGATTACTTGTCTGGGTTGTTGTCCCACTATCAGCTTCAGCATGCACTGCAGTCAATTGATAGGAGTTTTCTCTGCATTCTAAAAGTTAGGTTCAGAAAGAACAGAGAAGTTTCATTTTCTGTTCAGGCTCCACAACTGTGGAATTCTCTGCCCATTAGAGGTTTACTTTTGCTTAGTTCACTGGGCGTGAGCTGGGGGGGAAAGATAAGGCAGAAGAAGCAGCAAGGAGCAGTTAGTAGGACAGAATGTGGTCACCGACTGGGGCCGACGCTGTCGACATCCCAGGGGCGGAGGACCCGGCAACCGGAAACGGGATAGAAAAGAGGTCGTTGACTGGGGCCGACGCTGTCGACATCCCAGGGGCGGAGGACCCGGCAACCTGAAAACACATATGAGGGTTAGACTTGAAAAGCCACCCCTCGGGAGGAGATGAGAGAGGTACCCAGCATTTGAGGCTTATGTAAGGGGCGCTCGTAAAACCCGATTGGCCGAGACATCAAGCTGCCTGGGACCTGAAAATAAGGACATAGCATTGAGGTTAGTATAGGACTCGGCACGAGTGACCACGTCCTGAAGAGAGGCAGAATAGAAGAGAGCCTCGAGTGAGATGAGCGCAGGAGCTGCGACAGGACAAAGTTTGGCCGGGGGTCCGCTCTGACTCACGCGGTGAGAACCCCTGAAGGTAAGGGAGGCGGCTGCCTAGCCCTGAGGTCGGGGAAGTGAGCCTCACTTGCCCCCCAGAGATGACCGATGCGAAGGCATGTAGAAGGTGGAGGAGGGGAGGAGGAGGAAAAACGAAACACTAGACAGAAAAGGTGCAGGTGATCAGGTCTTAAATAGTAAATAGAACTAATTAACTGGAGATTAGAAAATTGAAAGATTAGAGATTAGCGGCCCCCCCAGCTCCACGCCCCCCGAACCTCGCAAGCTAACATTTAATCCTCTTCGTGCACATTTGCGAAACTGTCAAGTGCCAATTCATTCTGTCTTTTCTAGATTGTGACTAGCAATGAGACTGTTACATGGACTGGTAAAGTTGAAAAGCATGTCTTCTGTGTGGATTGTACTAATTAGACAGCTGTAATTGGTGTGGCACACCACTGGTTAACTCGCTCCATTTTGAGGTTTCTCCTCTAATCAGTACTTTCTGTTTTCTACATGTTAACCACTCCCTAATCCATGTGCATGCATTTCCTTGAATCCCTACTGCGTTCAGTTTGAGAATTAATCTTTTATGCGGGACTTTGTCAAAAGCTTTCTGGAAATCTAAATAAACCATGTCATATGCTTTGCAATTATCCATTGTTGGAAAAGTTTAATTTTCAATGTAAATACAGTATTTTTGCTGTGCAAATCTTATAAATGTTCATAAATAAAAATATTAAGTCAGATGATTTTTAAAAAACATGCTGACTGTCTCCCAGGATACTGTTACCATATAGGTAATTTTCCATTTTGGATCTTATTATAGTTTCCATAAATTTACATATAATAGAAGTCAGGCTTATTGGTCTGTAGTTACCTGGTTCGGTTTTGTCTCCCTTTTTGTGGATCGGTATTACATTTGCTATTTTCCAGTCTGTCGTTACAACCCCTGTGTCAAGAGACTGTTGCATGATCTTGGTTAACGGTTTGTAAATAACATCTTTCTTTTCTTTGAGTACTATTGGGAGGATCTCATCCGGCCCAGGGGATTTGTTTATTTTAAGTCCCTAGTCCCTTTAACACGTCTGCCTCTGTTATGCTAAATTTATTTAAAACTGGATAGGAACAGGTCAACATGTGGGGCATGTTGTCCGTGTCCTCCTTTGTAAAAACCTGTGAAAAGTAATCATTTAATATATTTGCTATTTTTTTCTTCATCTATGTTTTTGCCATTTGTGTCTCTTAGACATTTAACCTCCTCTTTGAATGTTCTCTTGCTGTTATAATATTGGAAAAACATTTTGGAATTGGTTTTAGCCCCCTTAGCAATGTTCATTTCTATCTCTCTCTTGGCCTTTCTTACTTCCTTTTTGACTTGCGTTTGCAGTTCCAAGTACTCTTTCTGTGTACTTTGATTTTGGTCCTTTTTAAACGCTCTGTAAAGTGCCTTTTTTCACTGAATATTTTTTTTTAATTGATCTATTAAACCATTTTGGCCATTTTGTTTTAGATTTAGATTTGTCTACCTCTAGTACTACAAAAAAACAGCCATCCTTTTTCTGTGAATGTTTTCTCTATTTTACTCCAATCTACTTCTGTTAGTCTCTGTTTCATACCATCATAGTTTGCAAACCTGACCACTGTTTTAGTTATTCTGTCTTCGTTGTTTGAAAAGACTAAATCAAGGCATGCCTCCCCTCTGGTCGGTGCCTTTACAAATTGTGTTAGGAAGCAGTCATTTGTCATTTCCACCATTTCAATTTCATCCGTCGTGCTCCCCACCAGGTTTTCCCATTTTATATGTGGGAAGTTGAAATCCCCCATTAGTATGGCTTCTCCTGTTCTACACGCATTTCTAATGTCATTGTATAACAGATTATTTTGCTCGCCGTCTGAATTTGGTGGTCTATAGCATGCTCCTATTATTATGCCCTTTGAATGTTTGTCCATTATTCTGACCCATATTGATTCTGCATTGTTTTCTTTGTCCTGATTTAACACCTGGGGTTCAAGGCTATTTCTTATGTATAGCGCTACCCCTCCACCTCTTCTGTCCTGCCTGTCTTTCCTATACAGTGTGTACCCACTAATATTATATTCGTCTCCATCACTCTCAGACAACAAAGTTTCTGTAACACCTATCACATTGTAGTTACTTGTTAGTGCAGTAGCTTTAAGTTCTAACATTTTGTTTCTCAGACTTCTAGCATTTAGATAAATACATTTAATGGATGTCTTACCTGATTGGGTTTGTTTTCTCCCTGCTGGTTTAGATCAATATGATTATATATATATATATATATATATATATATAAAGAAAGTAAGGTATACCCTGATACAATCATATAAGCATTGATTTACATGCCAACTTTGACTCAAGTCTCAGTTAAGGCTCAAACACAAAATGTGCATCAGAAACAAACCAGAATGAACCATCTGAACAGTACCAGACAACTTCAACACAAACGGCTTCACTATAAGCAATATTTAGTTCAATACATTCAGATGCTTTATCCATGTCTACAGTTCTGACAAAGATCTCTACTTTTATAAGTGTTTCTGTACAGCCTACCCCCTAGGCTTGATGTCAAATGCCTGTTTGCCCTTTAGGAAGTATACCTAACCTAAAAGCATTTGGCTCAATCCAGTTTCTCTTTGAAGTAGAGCTAGTTTTTATAACCCTCATAAAACCAACTGTAATTTCCTAAGAACACCTGTTTTAAAATGTCCTGGAGGTCAGGCTTCTCCTAACAAGGACAAAGGCCAAAATGCAATCAGCTCTCTAGGTTCTAAGAGACTGAAAGATCTTCATCAACTTACTGTCTAATTAGAAATTCAACCAGAATATACCTTACTATTAGTTTGTGAGATGTATTCTAGGACCAAACAATTCATTTCTATCTAAATAAAATATTCCAACATACCCCAGATAAGAGTTCTGGTGTTTCTTGTAAGAATTTTAGTCCACAGAATGAGTGGTATGAAGACAGTTCCAGTTAATGAAGTTTATTGGAGTAAATAATATAGTTCCCAGCATACCAGTACAGATCAAAGTAGCCGGGTACAGTCAGGCAAGCAAATACAAAGGACTGCTCTTCTGCCAACAACTCAGGAAGACACAGATAACCGCTTGCCTCTAGAAGCATAACAAGTAACCCTTAACAAACTTATAACCTCCACAGCCATGAATGTGCAGCAATTAATCAAGTCTCTCTCCTCAGCTGTTTGCTTTCAGTGTCTGTAAACCAGGTTGACACCCAAGAATATTTAGGGAGCTTCATATCACTTAATTATCAATGTATTTACTTGCATTCTGATAATCCCAGATCTTTCCAGGACTCTCACCTCGGGGTCCAAACTATAGTTCACTGTTTTCAGTGGTCATGCATTCTCATCTTAAAGTCAGTTTATCAAACAATATAATACAATCTACCATAAAAAACACTATTGCAATTATTATTAATAATAATAATAATAATAATAATAATAATAATAATAATAATGAATTTAAAAATAAATTCCCAACCTCATGAGAACCAAAAATGCAGTCAATGACAGAGGACGCAAATAAGAGGTCAAATGTGAGAAATGAATCATTCACAGAATGTAGATTGTATGTCTAGTGCTTTAAACTCACAAGTGTCTTGCTTTGCTTCCCCCCACCAGTGGCACCAGTACTGATACCAGCAGTAGTGGCTGCAATGGGAGCGGCAGCAGGCATCAAAGTGGGACACGCAGTCCACGTTGTAATCGGAACCATGCTGGGAGCCACAGCTGGGTTAGCTGCAGCAATGTTCCTGGGAGAAACAGTAATAGCACAACCAGAAAAAGGACATAAATTAGCAATGGCAGGAGCAACGGTGGGAACAGTGCTGGGATGTGCGGTAGGACTGGAGGCAGGAGTGGTCGCGGCCATAGCGGTCGTTGGTGCCTTATTGCTATACTCCGGAATGGGGATAAATGAAATTGTTTACCAAGGAATAGCGGACATCAAGCACCTAATAGATGCTTTGCTGGAAGTGATAGACATGGCAGGGGAAAAGACAATCCAAGCAGGAATTTCAGTGCTGCTGGGAATGATGGTAGGAGTATCCTTGGAAGGTAACGCAGGGATTTGGCTTTGTGCCGGGACAGCTGCAGTGTTGGGAGCTGTGCTTTCAGGGAGAACAGAAGATGTTTTCATGGAGACCACAGGAGCAGCTGTAGGTGCAATGCTGGGGACAAGGGCAGGAATAGGCATCATTGCATTGTTTCTAATAATGAAGAAGGATTTTACTCTCAGATTGATAAAACAGCGAACGGAAAACTGGCCCACTGTCGCTTTGGTGGAAAGGATCAGGAGTATGGGGGAAACTACCGTCGGAGCAGCAATCGCAGCGGTGCTGGGGATGATGGTAGGAGTCGCCATGGGAGCCGAGGTGGGGATTCTCCTGCGCGCATGCACTGCTGCCGTGTTGGGAGCTGTGTTTTCAAGGAGGGCGGGAGCAACAGGTGCTTTCGCAGCGGCTACAGGTGCAACAGTGGGTGCCATGCTGGGGACAGCAGTCCTTGTGGTTACACCGCTGCTAATACTGAAGATGGGTAGCACTCTAGGATTGCTAATAGAACAAGTGAAATATATCGGTTCCGATGTGCAAGAGTTAATGAACGCCTTTACCTCATTAGATCTACAGGAAGGGGGAATGCGTGACTTTTTTTTCGCATTGATTACAGTGATGGGAGTGGCTTGGTTGGTAGCAGTATTTTTAGCAGCGCTTCTAGTATAAATTGGATCACCTGGAATGCTGCTTTTTGCCCCTGGCCTAGCACGGTTTAACAAGAGAACCACCAATACAGTAATTTTTACCCCTTCAGAACTACATTTCCCATAATCCTCCTGTTCATATATGTGAGTTGGAGGATGATGGGAAATGTAGTTCTGAAGGGGTCAAAATTACTGCATTGGTGGTTCTAGTGTTAACAGGAGCAGCAAATGGAGTTCTGCAAAATGCAAGAAAGCAACGACCAATGATGAAGTGAATGATTACTAGCAAAGGTATGCATAAAAGACACACAGCTATCCTTACAAAAATATAGTATGGTTTTAATGAGCTACTGTTATTAGCTGGTAACTATGATTAAATGCCTCCTTTGTTTGATTGATGTAAAATCCTCCATTTTCTAGTAGATTTGATTATTTACATGATTTCTGATATTTAGTAGAATGGCAGTACATTGCTCTTATTTTTGCACTGTAAATAAATGTGCTATAAATGTATGGGTTTATTTCAATAACGCTTTCGTTTGTGTATGCAGAGTGTATTTTACAGCTGAAAACAATTAAAAATGTTTACTTAAAGGCCAACTAATGTGATTGTGTGATTATTATTATTATTATTATTATTATTATTATTATTATTATTATTATTATTATTATTACCACCAATTCAGTAAAAGGTCCAGGCCTCTTTGGAAGGCAGTGGTCGATTCAATGATTCAATTGTGTGGTGTGCATGGTCAGTTTAAAAGTTTAGAATCCTGTTCTGTCTCAAAAGGGCCGGAAAATGATGGGGCCAGGTAACCCACACAGACTCACCCAGACACATGCACACACACGCACACACAGAGGAACAAAGAGCTGTAACTCAGAACTATAGCAGTGTAAAGTTAGGTAGTTTGAATGTTGATTAGCTTTATACTGCTAATAAATTCACTATGTAACACAATTTTTGTTCCTGGGTAGTAAGTGTTATTTCCTAATTGCTTATGCCTCAAAAGTATAGAAAATGGCTATTCCCCACAAACTTTGCTTTTGTGACCAGGACAGTGATATTTTGAAATTTACCTATTTCCAATGAGAAAACGGGCGAATTTGTGTCTTTTCGTTCACATAAAGTCAGAAAAAAACAACATATGAATCCAAATTAACATGTATTTATACTAAAGTAATACAAAAATGACTACAAAAGATTTAGAAGTGAGTAGTTTTTCAAGATTTACGATTATACTGTAAATCACTTTCACAAATCAGCCCCCAAATGTAGTCTCCCATCATGTTCTCGTTATACTGTCCTTCATTGACAGCTCATCCAGGAGCCTCAAAGCCGTGCTGCTCCATAATGGTAACAAGTACCCATCTCTTCCCCTGGCTCACTCGGTGCACCTCAAAGAGGATTACAACAGCATCAAGACCTTGCTGGACGCCTTGAAGTATGATGAGTACGGCTGGGACCCCCGGAAGGTGCTGATGCCACCACTGCACATCAAATTGGACCTTATGAAACAATTTGTCAGAGCTCTAGATAAGGAGTAGGCAGCTTTCAAGTACCTTCAAGACTTCTTCCCTAAGCTGTCTGAGGCAAAGGTCAAAGCCGGTGTCTTCGTCAGACTACAGATAAAGAAGATCCTGCAGTGCAATGAATTCCCCAAGAAGCTCACTAGTAAGGAGAAAGCGGCTTGGAACAGCTTTGTCGCAGTGGTTCAGGGCTTCCTGGGCAATCATGTTTGTAAATGCTGTGAATTCGTAGCCTCCATCCTTCGTAGAATTATTGCGTGTGATGTACTAAGCAGCTCTGGATTGTGAACAGCTTTCATGATATCACCGCAAGGCTACGAACAGCATAAATGACAGCTCATTATACAGGAGAGATCAGAGTTTGCATCTCATTATAAATGGACTTCACAACTTCCTTTCGGCAAGTGAACAATTAGAAGCAGGAGGTGGCAGATCAAGCTGTGCATCTGCAGACCATTGATGCAAAAAAAACAAAACAAAGGAAAACAAAACTCTACAAAGATGAAATTAAATAAAATCAGGAAATATTACTCAACACTTCGCATGGACAAAAATCAATGATAAAAGAAACATGAAAAGAAATCATTTACAAAATAAAATTCACTGGGGCACGGTAAGCAACAGACACTTGAGGTTGTATTAAGGCGCACAGTTCATCCCTATTGGAAATTTACATATTTTAATTATAATTTTTAATGCGATTTTCATGTAATATAGAATTACTTCAGTATTACAATTGAAACAAAATGACAACACATTTGTAAAACAATATTCTTAGCATGCTAATTCATTTTAAATATGTTAAATCATGTATATAACATATTGTAAATATACCTTAATCACAATTAAAATGCCAATTCATCACAATATGAATAGATTTCTAAAGGCATTGTAAATACAATGTTAATATGAGATCAGCATATTTGCACCACATTGATATTGGTATTAAATCAGCCTGTAAATGTATTTGTATGCCAGTGTAATCACAATAATAATATATCTATAACAAAAACATTATCAATGTAAAAAAAAACAAGTTAGAAAAACGCATCAGCCGTTTAAAGGGGTGATATCAAACACAAAAGCACAAGTTAGGAGAAGCAATTGGGCCAATCTTGTCAAGCATCAAGGAAATAGGCACAATTGGAAAGGTGCTGGGGCCCAACATTCACACAATTGTTGCTTCTAACTTGGCTTCTTTTTCTGATCGTTTCACTTTATCGCTCCACTTTACTTTGAAATGCTCATTTCCTTATCAGCTGGGTTTAACCAGAATAAAGATGCTGAGACACATATGTGCCAAGGAAAGTGCTCAACACAGACTGAAGTGTTCTTGGTTATCCTTACAAACACTACTACAGAGAGAAAGACAGACAGGGAATGGGAGAGGTGTCATCACAGGTGCAGATAAGTATGCTTTGGGAAGACACACGGACAACATGCAGGTAAGGCACAGGTAGATCAGGGCACACATGGACAGACGTTTAGCCCATACATACAAGAATACCTCAAAGAGCATGAAGCAGTGTATTTCCAACAATGAAGATGATGAACAAGACCAATAATGGCAACGAGTGCAAGGGGTAATGAGAATGCAAGGTAAGTGTATGGGAAGTGACAGTTGGAGCATTTTTTTTGGTTGTGCATTCAAGGGCGTAGGTTTGGTTTGAACATTGGTGGGGACACAATTTTTTAGGGGAGTGGAGTCACATCACTAGGGGTAAGCCATTACAGACCTCACCTGCGACTCTGTTGCTCCACCTGCCTCTGTACTGCTTTTACCAGGTTGCACTGCTTCTTTCGCCTGATAAAATGATAAATTGATGCATGCTGTTTAGAGAGAAAGTATGACTGCTAACTTCATTAGTAAAATTATTTTTTCATTTGCTATGAGAATCATTATCAATTGTGTTTATTACTTTAACAACATCTTCCTACTTACACTTTGACTTTTTGTAAAAAAAAACGTCCTTATGTCCACCTTTATTTTTTTGGCTGCCATTATGCTTTACACCTAAAGCCAAATTGAAGTGATTAGCTAACGTTAGTTGGTTGACGATATCAAAACATGCTCATGCACAATGACTCTCTGTCTGTCTCCCTCTCTCTCTCTCTCTCACACACACACACACACACACACACACACATAATGATTAGCTGTGAAACAAGCTAGCTAGCCACCAAGGACGTGGGGTTAGCAGCTAGCAATGGGTCGCTAACGTAATAAACCAACTTACCTACCCATTAGGTAGGTAGGTAGGTTTATTCTCTCAAACTATGTTGCTAACGAGCTGACAATACCTTCAGCCGCGGTACCTGGCTTTCATTCAGTCAGTGGCTCACACTCATATCAGACTGACCGGCAAGCGGCAGCTTCAGATTAGCGTCTTTCCAGAGTCCAGCCTAAGCCAGCGGGTCTCAACCTTTTTTTACTCATGCCCCACTGAATTTTTTTTTTATACCCCCCCCCCCCCCGGTTAATTTGACTTTTTAATATATATTTTTTATGACTACCTATATAATATAGAGCGTTTATTTAGCCGTCTGGATAGTCACACTGTCCATTCAATCAAATATATGTTCGTGTTCGCTTTTTACACACACGATACAAAAATATCAAGCAAGGAGTAAGTTAGTTACAAAGGGAGGAAGGAGAAGGATTGAAATAATGTGACAACGCATTAACCAACAAACACAAAATAAATATCGAATTTAACTGATTACATGTGTTCTTATTTTTTAAAATAAATGTGAAAAATGTGCCACAATATACACCGTTTAAGATTGACTAGAATGTTCCTTATTTTAAACCCAGAGAATCACCTTTAACTCCCGAGTCCTTGTTCACTTTCGCGCCTCAATGAAACACCTACAAATCCCAGGGTGCCATTCTTTTTAAAGCTGTCTCTTTTTCTCTCTTTAATAACTCGCTGCACTCAAAGGGCGAAATCGGGAGTATCGTTTGGCACGTCACTGTTATTATTACTAGTACGTTATAATTCAAACGTTCACCGCCCGGTTGAGAACCTAGTGCCTAAGCCAATCAAATTAGCGGTTTGGTTTTTTTTTGGAGGAGGGAGGAGCAACGAGGGAATCTTGAGAGAGTTAACCCTTTGTGGAGCGGATAAAATAACATGACAAAAGACGTTTCAGATTTATCAAAATTATTGGTAGGGACAATTCAACGGTCCCTTGACATTGGTAGGGACATGTACCTACCGTCCCTAGCTAAATCTACGCCGGTGTGTGCATTGTCGTGTTTATGTTGCAGATGTGACTTGAGCTGATAAGGAAATGGTCAACAACCCACTTGAAGTTGTACAAAGAGCATTTCAATGTAAAGTGGAGCGATGAAAAAAAGAAGCCGAGTTAGAAGCAACAATTGTGTGAATGTTGGGCCCCAGCACCTTTCCAATTGTGCCTATTTGCTTGATGCTTGACCAGGTTGCCACAATTGCTTCTCCTAACTTGGGCTTTTGTGTTTGATATCACCCCATTAAACAGCTGTTGCGTTTTTCTAGCTTGTTTTTTTTTTTTTTTTTTTACATTGACAATGTTTTTGTTATAGTTATCACTTCTTTTTTTACTTCATCAAATAATGAATAAAGCAAAGGTAAGAATTTCGAGAATGTGTACAGTAAATAGACAGGTAAACATTAGAAAAGATTTGAAAGTAAAATAATGGTAGAAGGGACGTTTGGACAGTATTGAAAGTGTAAACATTATATTCTTATACTTGCATGAGAGGTGAAAACAATATGTCTATTTTGGTAGGTATTAATATATTGATATATTGATATTTATGTAGGTACAAAACTACAATGTTATAAATGGTTCAAAAGGTACATATGCATGTCCGTGCTAAAGGGTAGTATACTAACACATTTTAATGCTGGAAAAAAAACATTATTCTCCTTGTTATAGAGGTGTTATGAACTTAGGCCAATGTAAGGCATTTGTAAAGCATTCGATCTCTTCATAAAAGGCCATATCCATGTCCTTTGCATTTCTTGACCATGGTTTGACTTCAATGAGTGCATCATTTGCATGCACCCATTTTCCAGTAGCACCCACAGCAAGACGACACACACACGCACACGCAAAGAACACGCCGTCCGGTGGCCACGCCCCCTGCTTGCGCCACAGTTCTGACTGAGGTCTCAGCTGTCAGTCAGAACTGGAACACCCAGAGTGTGAGCATAGCGGTGCGAGCCAGTTGTATATGGAGCGGGGGAGCGGAGCGGTGTAGTTCATTGAGCGGACGTTTCCGGCCCGCTCCTTTACAGCACTGAAGAACTGAGCATTATTTTCCCATTGGTGCTTGAGCCCCGGAGCGCTCACGGAATCACTGCCTGTGCACCTATTGATTAAAGTCTGGTTTTCAAACAAGCGGATTATCACTCACCAATACTGTATTGGTATAAGAAAAGTGTGTTTTTAAAAAATAATTTCATCTTTTCAATCACTTAAAATATCCTGATGATAATGTAAACAACACCAATCTACGGACAGCGAGTCCCAAGCTTTAAACATGTTACTGTTTATAGATAAGAACTCAACTTTATTATGAATATTGTGTTATTATGTTTTAAGCAACATACTACGATAGTGTTCATTATGGTAAATTGTTTGTTTATTAGTTTTAAAATGTTTAGTAAAAGGTCACTTATTGTTAGACCTCGTCAGTACAACCGACCCCCTTTGCTAATGACATCTTTAGTCAGTCGTAACCAAGGATAAATCGACATTTTTGTAAAATGACTTTACACTTAGTTCTAAAGATGCAACACTTTTCAGTAAATTAAAACGATACACTTCGCATCCCATGCAGAGGGAGAACACAAACGTAAAACACCATTAAGTGGGGTTGGAATTGCAAGGGCGATGAAGTGGGAGGTTTCACAGTTCCGATCGAGTGACAGTTTTCTAAGCATTACTTGTGAATGCTTATTCACCATTGCTACACCTCGTTAGAAAATTGAATTTGTTGCATTTTTTTTTAAAAATTATTCATCATTTAATCATAAAATGAAACAAAACAACTTTTTCCCACGCAACTGTCCCACAGGTAAGTTTACACACAGTTTGTTAATCCGTGTCTTTTAATTTTCTTCTTGATCAAACTGTTTGTTTGCTTCCACAGGTATTTCCTACACAGGTAAGTTCTTGTTCCTGGTCGCCCTCAACCAGAGACGATAGGAAAAACCGGTAAGTAACAAAGTTCCACGGTCCACTGTCTCCCACTGCTGGAGACTGCAGGTGCACCAGGTAAGTATCAACAGTCCCAGTTCGTTGTCTCCTTCTACTGGAGATGGCAGAGAACTACAGGTTGATTAACAGAGCTCCACAACACCTGGTCGGCCCTGCCCAGGATTCAGGAAACAGCAACAGTCCTTTGTTTGTTGCAAATGTAATAAAACACAGCTCCAACAACCTTGTCTTCTTTGTTCTGTTTGATGTGTAACCAAGACACGCAGCAGGACGTTTGTTTACCTAGTGTGTTTGTGTTCCACACACCATAAAAACCAGTCCCAAAGAAAGGGTTTATAGACAAACAACTTACACTTAATGACGTTTGCACACTACACGCGTTTCGTGTTTCTATTCTTTACTACTAACCCGCAGCCCATTCACAAGCACTTTAGGGTTCTTTTGACTAGCAGTGATTTTACTCACCCACTGTACAATTACAGACATACATTATATTACTGGAGAAAGCAGCACTAGTCAAACACACTTTCATATATTAGAAGCCAACAATCACATACCCTTTTGCTGGTAATAACTATCAGTAAACCGGTCTTTTCGTTTTCTTTTAAGAACATAAGAACATAAGAAAGTTTACAAACGAGAGGAGGTCATTCAGCCTATCTTGCTCATTTGGTTGTTAGTAGCTTATTGATCCCAGAATCTCATCAAGCAGCTGCTTGAAGGATCCCAGGAGGTCAGCTTCAACAACATTACTGGGGAGTTGGTTCCAGACCCTCACAATTCTCTGTGTAAAAAGTGCCTCCTATTTTCAGTTCTGAATGCCCCTTTATCTAATCTCCATTTGTGACCCCTGGTCCTTTTTTCAGGTCAAAAAAGTCCCCTGGGACGACATTGTCTATACCTTTAGGATTAGCTGGGATTTGTAGTTTTTGAGTTTCAGGCACTGTTACAATGTTCAGACTTGTTCCCAACTTCTGTCCAAACTTTTTCATTTGAATAAATCTATTGCAGTGGTTCTCAATCCTGGTTCTGGGACCTCCCTGTGTCTGCTGGTTTTTGTTCCAACCAAGCTGCTCTCATTTCCTTCATTGAACTCTAACAATTTACCTAATCAGAGCTACTTCATTATTTTAGATTTGGAGATTTCAATACGCTTGGTATTTAAGAACTTGAAATGTCCAACTTTTTTATAAGTTCAACAATTAAAGTCAAATTAAGCAAATTGTTAGTGTTCAATTAAGTAATTGAGAGCAGTTCAGTTGAATCAAAAACCAGCAAAAACAAAGGGAGGTGAGAACCACTGGCCCATATATATATATATATATATATATATATATATATATATATATATAATTTAGCATTTTATTTCTAAAGACGAGAGAACATTGATAATTTATTAATCAATTAAGCAAATAATTTGTTCAATTAACAGACCTTTCTCTGGTATTTGAGGACTGCAGAAGGTAGGTTTTTTGTATTTTTTTTCCAAAATGAAATTTAAATTACTTTAACAAATCACCAACCTGCTTAATGGATTCCAATGAAACTCATGATTAAATGGTTACCTATAAAACCTGCTGGATAAGATTGAGCTCTCCAGGACCAGGGTTGGAGTCACACTGAGTTACAGTAGATACTAGTGACAATCTCCCTTTTTTTAATTTGGAATTGGCAATTATTTTACCCCGGTTTTCTCCCTAATTTAGAATTGATTTTAAGACCTTGCAACACCGCAGTGACTCGGGAGAGGCAAAGACAAGTGCACTCAAGTGTCCTCCGAAACATGCTTCAAGCTGTCAGGCCGCCCGCTTTCTTTCACTTTGCAAGCTGACAGTGAAGCCAACCAGACCTGTCGTGTCGGAGGAAACACAGATCCGGATATAACACAGCCAGCTTGCAGGCGCCCGGCCATCACAGGAGTCACTGAGACAGGGATTACCCAGCCGACTGAAACACTCCCCACCCAGGCAGCGCTCGGCCAACTGTGCACTTCCCCCTGGGAACTCCCGGCCACAGTCGGCAATGGCAAAACCCGGATTCGAACTAGCAATCTCCGAGCTATAGGGCACATCCTGAACTTCCGGTGAAGTGCCTCAGCTGGATGCGACAATCTTACTTTTAAACTTTTTTGTCAACTCCGGCTCCTTGAGATCAGTTCCAGTCCAGGTTTTCACTCCAAGCTGGTTCTAAACTATTTAATCAAACCTGTTTAAGAGGCAATGGACTCATTTAGGACCTGATTAGAATAAAGACCAGGTCTGGAATAGATCTTGAGGGCCAGAGTTTAGCACCACTGCCTAAAAACAGTACCCTGGCTGGCACATGTAAAACAACTGCCCTAAACGTAAGAAGCTCATGAAGAGTTAGCTCACTGTGGCTTCGTTGCAGACGCCACACTTGAACACGTGTTGGTGCATCTTGCCCTCCACGTTAATGAGGGATTGGCAAACTCAGTAGCTGATCATGGGGGCACTGCGCTCTCGGGGGAGACATTCTGGGGGAGTACTGAGGGGGGTCTTCACCAGGCAAAACTGAAGGCTGAGTGCTGAGGAAGGCTGAGAATCCTGAAACAAACAACTCAGGCAGACAAGGTAGTTTGGATGTGGAATGTGCTTAATTTAGTTTGGGCATTTTAGCAGTGCAAAATGCAAGCTAAACACACATGATCTGAATGTCATTTAAAAAACAACCTGTTTAGTCTGTTTAGCCTAGAAAAAAAGTAGCGGGGTCTCCCCTTGTAAAGGCACGGTTGCGTGGTGTGCAGGGGGGGTCATGCAGTCAGAGGGAGTGCAGTGAGGTAGGGCAGTCGTACAGGCAGGGAATCATGTTTCTAATAATCCATACTTTGTAGTACTGCTTTGAAACAAAAATAGCAAGTACTGTAGCCTTAACATTTGCAAACTAAATAACATATCTGACTACAGGAAAAAGGTACATTCTATACAATGGGAAGAAAAAATCCTGACAATTCCTGGAAAACAAACTATTTAATGTGCCAAAAGGTTATTTCCATATTTCTTATTAAAATCACTTTTAAAATGCATTACATTTGTTTTATTTGCTATTTTTTAAATGTGTGAGCCATTGTATAAGTGGAATAATGCACTCCAGGCTGTGTGTCGTGCTGGGATGACATCACTTCTTACACTCGTTCCCAACCACCCAAGGTGTGATTCCAGCACAACACTTCCCTATCCTGCATTATTCCTTTAGTAATGCTTTGCACATGCTCTACAGCAGGGGCTCTCAACCCTGGTCCTGGAGGACACTCTGCCTGCCCTGCTGGTTTTTGTTCCAACTGACCTCTCAATTACTTAATTGAACAAATAATTTGACTAATCAAAGCTTTTTAATTATATTAAACAATTAGGAGAGGTTTGAAGTTAAGTATAAAATTGTATAAGGAACTTCAATCCTCCAACTTTTTATAAGCTACAAAATTTAAAAAGTAAAATTAAGCAAATTATTTAGTTTAATAAGGGTTCAGTTAAGTAATTGAGAGCTTGGTTGGAACAAAAACCAGCAGGGCAGGCAGGGGTCCCCAGGACCAGGGTTGAGAACCTCTGCTCTACAGTATGGGCAGATCCTCATGCACTGTGACAATGGCATAATGTGAAGTAGTGTTTGCAGTCTGGGTTTAGTTTTGAATGTTCTGTTCTGATGGACTTGGACTTAAAGCTTGAGACTCCACTGCAGCTCTGGCCAAAAAAGGTTTTTACAAACCTGCAAACAGCAGTGCTATTTCTTCCATCAATACATACATGCATAATCCATAGCCGCTTTATCCTATAGAGCAGGGGTAGGCAATCCTGGTCTGGGAGTGCCATAGACACTTGTGGTTTTTGTTTTACCAAAGCCTTAATTGATTCAATTATTTTTTTTGTATGTCTCAACTAATTTTCACCTTCTTCATCACAGTGGCAGAAACATTAACCTGCTGTAAATCACACCAGCCAGAATGATTTCTATGAATTACACGTGCGGCCAGATCAAGCAATGAAGACTTTTATTTTTTATTTTTTATTTCGCTAAATGAAATCACTCTTACATAACCATAGCAACAGCTACCCACCCTAGCTGAAACATGTCTGCTAATAAAGTTTTGTACTTTTCAAAAACGATCTCCTAAGAGTTGCAGTTTTTTGTATATTTTTAAGTTGTATGTTCATTTTGCTTCATGCACCTTAGTGATTTTGCGAAAGTTTTTTTTTTTTTTTTTTTCTTACCAGAATGAAACCAGACATTGAGCAGGAATGTGTCGGGGTACCAACAGCCCAGAAGAAACCAGGGATGTAGCAGCCTGCAATTTTGCTGTATTTCCACAGGATAAAGATGTAACAAAATAAGTTTAGCGGAATCGACTGAATAGACATATCACAAGTTAGATTATGAGCTGAACTTGCAAAAACAGTGCTGCTAGAAATACAGAACTGTTTTTGATCTCTATTTTGTACTTTTCCATTGCTAGCTGCCTGGGGGTCTGGGCAGGCTGGGAGTATATAGTAAAATCTTAAAACTGCATATGTTTTGAACATCATCTGTCTTGTACCTAAGCTCAACGTGTGTAAAAACTTGTGAAAATGTTAAAAATGAAGGTTCGAATTATAGAAAAAACTCATACTTGCTCTGTATAATCTTTTAAACATTTAACACACACACAAAAGCCACATTGTATAGTTACTTTATTAGCCTTGTGATTCATATAGGAAGTTATTAAAATCCCCCAAATGCCTCATCCTAACTCAACTGCATTGCCAATCGCACATTGAATAGTGTTCAGCCTCTATTCAGCTTCAAATGCTTCCAAAACTCCACCCTCCTCTTTTGTCATGATATGAACTAAGCAACCCACGCACTGACACAACAGACCAGACTGTGCCGATGCAAGGTAAGGAAACACTTCATTCTTTCCAGCTGTGTTTTAATTGGAAATCTGATAGGAAATAATGGGGAAGAATTTAGACTAATTTAGGATAATTTGCATTATAGGCAGGAACTGTTTCTACATTCAGATAGGAAGTATTACAATTAAACTTTAAAAAATATGTAAGAATTGACTTTTTAAAATGATTGATATGCTTACTAAAAAAAAGACATGGAGTTTAGGGGTAGAGGGAATCTGACAAACAAAAAAGACTATCAGTACCAGGTTTGTAATTTGAGATTAGCAAGTGGTTCATAGTTTTGATTCGGTGCAGACCTAAGTCAGACTAGTTTATCATTAGATCATTATTATTCTGCCTGCCAGTTCATAGTTATCTGTTTTTAAGTTAAGTGTAAAATAGTGTGTAATGGAGGCAGAGGCATATCTTTCTAACCACCCTAGGAATTATGGTTGTTAGGAACATGTTCTGGTTGATTTTTGCACCGGCACAATGCTGCAGCACTATAGATGCACGGTTGTGTAAATATATGTAACTAAAAATGGGTGTTTACAATATAGACAGCAGCATATTGAAATGGGTATTCGCTATTGCAATGTTTTATAATTGATAAGGTGTTTTTTATTTTATTTTTCTGTGCTTTAAGGATAATATGTTTCTCAAAACTAAGTTTTGCAAACTTAACTGTGTGTCTGAGGCTGAGTTGCATGCTTGAGGTGCATATAATGACCACAGACATCCTGTGCTGGCTGGCCACAGTATTAACTAACTTCCGTTGTGATGTTAAGTAACCCCCTGGCAATGTCCTGCTTTGGAGGGTTAAACAGGTACAGAAGAAAAAACTTAAAAACGTCAGACAGCCTTTTTGATTGTCTTGGTTCTGATTCGGATGTCTTAGTTTGTGTGTTTGCTTTTGTCACGGCCGATAGGGATCTATTCTGACCTGGTTTACATTCTGTGCAAGTGCTCATTATTAACCATGACTAGCTAATCCACAGCATGTAAATACACTTTATAAACCAAGTCAGAATAGACCCCTAATAGCTTAGTACTTTTTTTGTCTGACTTACAAGAATAAAAGTCCACTTGCTAATTAATATGTATCTGATGTCTAGTGAAATGCCACACCAGTTAAAACAAGATAATGTATCTCCTGTCTTTAAAAGTGGAGATGTTACGGTCCCTGGTAGCTATAGGCCCATATCTGTCTTACCAGTTTTATCAAAGATCATTGAAAAAATTGTGCAAAACCAACCAACTAATTATATAATAACAAACAATATATTCACTGATTATCAATCTGGTTTTATAAAAGCTAATTCGACTACAACGGCATTACTGAAATTAACAAATGATATGTATCGGGCTACAGAGGAAAAGCAACTAACTGGTGCTATTGTTATTGACTTCTCTAAAGCTTTTGACTTAATCATTGAATACGTCTTAACAAGTTAAGTAACCTTGGAGTTACGGGAACTACACTGTCGTGGTTTAAATCAGATTTATCAGAACGTTCCCAAGCTGTTGTCTTTGAAAAAAAGACATCTGACTTCATGCCTATATTCCCACAAGGGTCAATTCTTGGACCTCTTATTTTTTATTTTTATTAATGAAATACCCAATGTCTGCAAGAAAGTTCTGTACACATCTATGCGGATGATACCATAGCTCCGCATATCCAAGCCTTTCTTGTGATAACATTTTTATTGGAAAACAAGAAATACCACAACAATTCAATACAGAAGATCACTCCTATTTTCTCCTTATATTGCCCCTCCACACATCCCCCCTCCCTCAACCCCAAGACTGACCCTGAAAATCAATTTCAGTGATAATTGAGGATGGGCTTATCAGAGATTGAATGGTGTATGTCACTGCTCCCCAGGCCTGTACAGTCCCCTCCCTGGACCTGAGCAATAGACAGCTCCATATGAATAATGTCAAGGAATGCAAGGGTCCACTGATGGCAGGGAATGTGAAGGCTGCCAGCTCAGGGCAATCATTTTTTTGGCAGCAGTAAGGCGAGCCAACCAAATCCACTTCTGCTGCAGAGACAGCTCAAGTGATGAATCATCATTCAACAAAAGGATCATAGGGGAACAAGGAATATTTTTACCAAGAATATTAGATAAAGTTGAACAAACACGCTCCCAAAATAAAGCCACAACTGGGCAATCCCAGACCATGGGATTAAAAGTGCCCATGGCTCACCTGGGGACAAAGTACACAATAATATCCAAGACTTAACTAAGATACTACAGAGCGATTGTTTGATAACAATGGTCTGATTTTAAATGAAAAAAGACACTATTTGGTTCAGAGAAAATGATACAAAATACTAGCTCCAATTGTACTATTGTTATTTGTAATACTACACCTTTGGAGATAGTTGACACTTTTAAATATCTAGGTAGGTGTCCATATCAATACAACTCTTAAATTTGAAAAACACATTAAAGATTCATGTAGTAAAGTTGGTAGGAAGCTTGGAGTATTGTATGGCCAGCACCATTGTCTAAATTTTACAGCATGGTTTAAATTAGCTCAACAACTTTTGTTCCCTATTTCAGACTACAATGCTGTGATCTATAGCAGTGGTTTTCAACCTGTGGGTCATGAGGCATGCTCAGGTGGGTCGCCACAATTTGGCTGTTGAAAAGATTACATTGAACGATTATTATTACCATATAATTGTAACATTTCGTTGCGACCCTAGAACCTGCATTAGGAGTCACTTCAGCAATAATCCTTATTGTTCTGAGCCACACTGTAATTCATGTTCCGATCATCCTGCTGTACAGACTTCAGGTCGCGTTCAAAAGAAAACAGACTTCTAAAGTACCATTTCATCATTAGTCAAAGTTAAAGCAGGTCGCATTTTATTTTTATGTTTGCTGGTGGGTCTTTGGGTTAAAAAGGTTGAAAACCACTGATCTATAACATTGCTAGCAAGCAATGACTGAATAAGATTGATACAAAGTATAATAGGATCTGTAGATTTGTTCTTCAGTGTACTCCACTAGAACATCATTGCACCTTGTATTTCAGATTAAACTTATTATCATCAGCTAATAGAAGGAATTATCATTGAAATCAGATTTTTTTTAAAAGAACACATAACACATTACTTGTTTATTTCAATAGCTTGTTTCAGGAGTTTACAAGCTGCTTAATATCTGTGGCATGTGGTGGAATTTTCTGCATACAACCGAGCAGGCACCGGTCCCGTGCTGAGGGAACGATTGAGACAGAGACAAGTTGGAGCAACTCATACTTTATTATTATTATTATTATTATTATTATTATTATTATTATTATTATTATTATTATTATTATTATTATTATTATTTATTTCTTAGCAGACGCCCTTATCCAGGGCAACTTACAATCGTAAGCAAAAACATTTCAAGCGTTACAATACAAGTAATACAATAAGAGCAGGAAATACAATAACTTTAGTTCAAGTAAAGTACAAGTTTGACAAACCACAATTCAATAATACAGCAGGTAATAGTGATAGTTACATCAGGATATGATTAAATAGTGATAGTTACATCAGGAT
Organism: Acipenser ruthenus; assembly: GCF_902713425.1. Classification (NCBI taxonomy): domain Eukaryota; kingdom Metazoa; phylum Chordata; class Actinopteri; order Acipenseriformes; family Acipenseridae; genus Acipenser; species Acipenser ruthenus. Next base: position 2,341,246 of record NC_081244.1, read on the forward strand.
GTGATTAAATACAAAGTACTACAGGTTAAAAACTTGGCAGATTACAGTATTCTGAAGTACAGGATTAAATGCAGTAAAATAGGGGCTGATAAGAGCAAAATAAAGCACATTTACATGAAGGGTGATAGTGTCCCAGGATACAAACAGAGGAGTTCTACAGGTGCTCTTTGAAGAGGTGAGTCTTAAGGAGGCGCCAGAATGTGGTCAGGGACTGGGCAGTCCTGACATCTGTAGGAAGGTCATTCCACCACTGCGGAGCAAGGGTGGAGAAGGAGCGGGCTTTGGAGGCAGGGGAGCGTAGCGGTGGTAGAGCTAGTCTTCTAGTGCAGGCGGAGCGGAGAGGTCGAGTGGGGGTGTAGGGAGAGATGAGGGTCTGGAGGTAGCTGGGTGCAGACTGGTCAAGGCATCTGTAGGCTAGTACAAGAGTCTTGAACTGGATGCGAGCGGTGTTCGGGAGCCAGTGGAGCGAGCGGAGTAGTGGAGTAGCGTGGGCGAAGCGAGGCAGAGAGAACACTAGGCGGGCAGCAGAGTTCTGGATGAGCTGGAGCGGACGGGTGGCGGACACAGGGAGGCCAGCCAGGAGGGAGTTGCAGTAGACTAGGCGGGAGAGTACCAGGGCCTGGACCAGGAGCTGGGTAGCATAGTTGGTGAGGAAGGGTCGGATTCTTCGAATGTTGCTCAGGAAGAATCGGCAAGTGCGTGCCAGAGTGGAGATGTGCTGGGAATAAGAGAGGCAGGGGTCCAGGGTGACTCCAAGGTTCTTAGCTGAGGAAGAGGGAGAGAGTGTGGTAGATTCCAGAGGAACAGAGATGGAGAGATCAGAGGAGGGGGAGGAGGAGGGAAAGAAAAGGAGGTCAGATTTAGAGAGGTTGAGTTTGAGGTGATGCGAGTGCATCCAGGAGGAAATAGCAGACAGACAGGTAGAGATACGGGAGGAGATGGTGGAGTCACAAGTGGGGAAGGAGAGGAAAATCTGAGCATCATCAGCATAGAAATGGTATGAGAAACCATAGGATGCGATGAGGGGGCCCAGGGAGCGGGTGTAGAGAGAGAACAGGAGAGGACCCAAGACTGACCCTTGGGGGACTCCAGTTAAGAGAGGGTGAGGTGTGGAGGTTGCTCCACACCAGGTTACCTGGTAAGTGCGGTTGGAGAGGTAGGAGGAGAACCAGGCCAGAGCAGTGCCAGAGATCCCCAGGTCAGCAAGAGAAGATAGTAGAATAGAGTGATCAACAGTGTCAAAGGCAGCAGAGAGGTCGAGGAGAATTAGGACAGAGGAGAGAGAGGCAGCTCGGGCACATTTAAGTGAGTGACTTTATTAGTCTGCAGACTGGAGCATTCAACAGAGTGTCACAGACTCTGCAAGCAACCGCAAAGAAAGCTCAAAATACACTAAGTCAAACAGTTCCTTATATAATCAGTTTTTGCACAGAGTTCATGACTTGTGGTAATTCTTATCTCCCTTAGTCAGCTCAAACCAACCTTGTGGTATTCTTGATACTGTTGTCTACCGACTTTTCTGATTGGTTGATTTTTCTAGTTGCTAGGGAGAGAGTGTCTGTCAGGTCCCACAAAGTTGATTCCCCTAATACAAGAATATTAGCTAAGTGACTGGGGAGAAAAGAGGAATTGTCGCTGTCTCAAAATATTATCATTTGAGACAGTGTCCTATTCTCATGTCGCTGACTCATGCACTTCTCTGAAAACAGGGCTGCTGACCCTTGGCCACATTCCAGTGTGTTAGTTCAACATTGTAAATCTAATACTTTGTTAACATCAAACTTCATATAATATCATTATTCAAGTTATACAAATCACAGAGATCACCCAAACATATTAGATTAGAACTATTCGTGCGATTATTCTATCATTCTTCTATCACAGGCACCAAATATTTTAAAACACCAACTGTAAAAAGTGTTGCTGGAAGAAAATATTTTGCATTTGCTGCTGTTTCAAACTGGAACCTAACCCTACCTAACAGGACTTAGATCAGAGACTGACTACCTGCTCATATAGCCTTTCCCAATAAATAAAATCTTATAATAATAAACGAGTTTGCTAAAATATGAATTGCATAGTAGCAGTTTGAGATGTTTTTGTTTAATTAGACATGCCTGAGATGAAAGGAAAGATCTCAAACTGCATTGTACTGAATCTTCTTTCAGCCTTGCTTCAATCATACAATACATAGAATACAAACATTCATGCAATGTAATGTTAGACATACTGGATGTATTACTGTAATTACTGTTTTGCAGACATGCTGTGCAGGAAAAATACCAACTCGACCAGTCCTGTCACCTAAATAGTTTAATGTGTTGCAGAAATGGGTAAGTATTATTTGTAATATTTGCAATACAATGCAGTCCCTCTTAACATCATTATGCTACTTTTATCTCTGTTATTTGAACCACACTGTGATTTAAAAAAAAAAAGTTTCCTTTTAAATGGTCATAGGTGGTTATTTGCTACAAGCTTACTTACTAAAAGTACTAATTGTGACTCTTGTGGTTAGTACAGAGGACAGTTGTTTCTTTAAACTGTAAAATATAGGGACCATAAGACTTACTTACTTGCCCCCTCTTCCCTTCACTGCCACTGTTCCAGGCACAGGAAATAATCTCTGGTGGCAGTTTCCTTCATTGAAATAAATACTAATACAGAACAGAGCTGAAAATTTACAGATAGTACTTCTGGAAAGGTTATTTTTCAGTACAAACAGTTTGTATTTGTAGGGTTTCGCGTTTTGAGTTTTTATTTTTGATCACCCTGTGATGTCCCTTTAAACATATTTTGAGCCGACTCGCTTTCTTAAATAAACTCTAATTACCGATGGAAGTTGCTTCTATTTACCGTCATATATCTTGATTGAGTTAACAAACGACATGCATTGATATCACCTGATTCTATCTGAACCTGCATTTCGTTCTGGCTCCAGTCTAATCAATGCCGAATGCAGCTTATTAACTTCAACCGCGTTAGTTTCTAGTAGTGCGTTTGTTTTCCCCCGCTAATTTAAACCATGTTTCTCTTATCCAGTATAGAGTTTAATAACTTAACAACTATTAAATAAGGTTTAAAGGGAGGTAGGGAGATGGAAAATAAAAACCGAAAACGTGGAACAGTATCGAAATAAATTTATATATGATGCTATTTTTATTTTCTTACCAAAAATAATCATTTAAGAAATCATCTCGTCTGTGTAGTTTTTATACTTGCTGTCTGTCCCGTCTCCGTTCCGCTCTGAATGGCTAGGGGTCGCTGTCAGTCAAATCAGTGGTTCCTTAATAGGCTAGTGTAGTTTCACCGTCAATCATTTCATCCTGTCCTGACAGATCTCTTTGGCTGAAGCAGTGCTAGAACGCTCTCATTCGTTTAAATGACTGTCAATCATCAGTCTGACTGTGCACTTTCATTTGCCAGCTACAGCGGCTGTCATTCAAAGTGCCTACTTTGAAATTAGTGGGTTAAGGTGTAGGTAAGCGTTTGCTATTATAGGTATATACGGTGACAGTTACTAGTTTGATTTGAAAATGGGGCGCATGAGGGAAACACGTAATGAGTATTGTGCACAATACCCTGATCGACGGCTTAAGTCTCCGCGGCAGGACGAAGCGGCCAGTCTTCCTTTGCCCCCAGTGAGTCCAGCTGTGCTTAAGGAGAGGGGCGGAGCTTGGAATAATAAGTGCAAGTTAGTTCTGTTCAACTTTCTATGTTTTGCTCTGTGCATATTATTTTTACTTGTAAATGTATGCATTTTTTTATTTGTGTAGGATCTATGTCTATATAAGGTATAGCTTCGCTGTGACCAAACGCTATTTCAATTAGAATGTTGGTAACCATGGTTTTGTTGCATGTTGAATATGATAAAGGGGTTTCTCTAAATGAGACGTTTCCCAATTGCAGAAATTCGGGTTGAAATCAGGTAAAAAAATCTAGTTAGTCACTGGTGCCAGCTCTTCCTGTATGCATTGCATTTGATTCATGGACAAACTGTGCATGTGTTTATTTATTCATATCCATGCGTATTCCAGGGGTTTGGGGGTTTAACCTGCAGAGCAGCTCAGCTTTTCGGAGAGAAATCGGGTTAAATCAGATAAAACACGAAAATCAGAACCCTACGTATTGCATTAGATGTGCGGTCAATTGCAAACGAATATGTAAAAGTACTAACTGTGAATGCTTTTGTGGTTAGATAGTACTCTCTTTAAATTTAGTGTATAGGGAAGGAGTAAACTGGCAAGCTTATTGAAACAGAAGTTTTATTGTTTCTGGTTCCTTTATTTTTTTGCTATAGTGGATAAAATTGATGTAACATAGATGAGTCTGATACTGATAGTGTGAATACTGATAGATTGGTAAGGCAGGTATTTTATATCAGCGTTTTATTGAGAGTGTAGTAAAAAGTGTTATCTGTTAAAGGGGAACTCGGGTAGTTTTAGTGTGTGTTACATGTTCCCATATGTTGCCACAACTGTGTAAGTTATGTATTGTTTTTATTAAAAAAAGACATTCTGACCTCTTCTTTAAGATGGCTGCTTCAAATGTACCCTTCAGAAGAACTTCAGAACTACATTTCCCATCATCCTCCTGCTCATGTATGTATGGTGGAGGTGACGGGAAATGTAGTTCTGAAGTTCTTCTGAAGGGTACATTTGAAGCTGTCCTCTTAAAGTGGTCAGAATGTCTTTGTCTTGTTTTTATTAAAAAAAATAAAATAAATTCTGACCACTTTTTTAAGATGGCGGCTTCAAGTAGCATATATCACAAATCCTACAGGAAGTGTGTGATCGATGGCTTGTTGTAAAAAAATTCACTACGGCTTATCATCCTCAGACCAATTTAACGGAAAGGGTAAACCGAACTTTAAAACCCATGATTGCTTCTTTTGTAGGGAATCAGCACAAGAAATGGGATCAGTATTTGTCTGAATTTCGCTTTGCTATAAACTCAGCAATTCAAGAATCCACTGGATTTTCGCCGGCTGAGATAAATTTGGGACGGCGTCTCCAAGGTCCCTTAGAGAAGACCTTGCAGTGTGCAGTTAATCCTGATGCTTCTGCTTATGAGGTAGTTTCCAATCTTGATCATATGCGTAAGCATATTTCTGAAAATGTACATAAGGCTAGAATTCGGCAAGAAAGAAACTATAATAAACATCGTAGAGAAGTAAATTATGACCTCAAGGATCGAGTGTGGGTACGAGCGCATCCCCTGTCAAAAGCAAGTATGTCCTACTCTGCAAAGTTAGCTCCTCGATGGGTAGGTCCATACCGAGTTGTTGGTAAACCTGGGCCTGTTAACTATCAAGTTGTTCGAGAAGACAATGGAGAAGATTTGAAAACTATCCATGTTGTGAACCTTAAGCCTTGTTATCCTTCTGCTGAAGTCTTGGAGGAACGAGAAAGGTTGGGGGTTATGGATATTTTTATTGAGGAAGATAGTCCTGATGATTTTTTAGGGTTTACTCAGGAGGAGATTGATTTAGCTACCCCGTGTAGTGTTAGCTTTTAACAAGGGGGGGCAAATGTGCCGTATTGAATTCAGCACTAGCCTCTTTGGCTGTCAATCATTTTAAAATTGTATAAAGACGTCAGGTGGAGGAAGAAAGAGTGTGTTTGTAGGAAGTGACGTAATAGTTGACGCAGAGAGAGAGAGAGAGAGAGAGAGAATGAGAGAATGCAGTATGGCAATAAGTTGTAATAGTTTTTTTTTTGGTGTTTTTTTTTGGTGTCTAAGCTTACCGTTAATATATGAAATATAGCTTTGACACCACGGATGTTTTGTATATGGGGAAACTCGTTAGGACAGGAATGATGTCAAGTCAACGATTGAGGAATAAAGTGGCGAGTGATTTGAAATGTGCAGGACCAGTGAAGACGCCGACACGGTTTGCAATTTTGAATTCACCAATGGTTATTTAATGCGTGGAGAACAATCCATATTGATTTAAATTAACGAGACTGAAACCTGGAGTTTTATACTGCTGTATTACTAGCCGGATAAACCTGGAGTTTTCTGCATATTGCTTTATTATTAGCGAGACTGAAACCTGGAGTTTTTATACTGCTGTATTACTAGCCGGATAAACCTGGAGTTTTCTGCATATTGCTCTATTATTAGCGAGACTGAAACCTGGAGTTTTTATACTGCTGTATTACTAGCCGGATAAACCTGGAGTTTTCTGCATATTGCTCTATTATTAGCGAGACTGAAACCTGGAGTTTTTATACTGCTGTATTACTAGCCGGATAAACCTGGAGTTTTCTGCATATTGCTCTATTATTGGCGAGACTGAAACCTGGAGTTTTTTTTTGTTTTTTTGTTTTTGTTGCCTACTGGATTGTTATGGAGTTGTCCTGCACGTGTATTTGAGGAGGACAACTGTAGCGGGACTTAATCAATATTATGGAAGTTCCCGTCATTTCTCTTTTGGGAAAATGACTGTTTAGATCTGTCACGTTCCTTTCTTACTTTGCTTGACTTTATTATAGCCTCCCGGTCATTATTTCTGTTACTTACCTTGATGCAAACTGCTTGTTTATTATCTGTATGTTGGTGTAATGACTTGGAAAATATTGTCTGTTTGAAACCAGATATATTTATGACCAGATTTAAAGAAAGTGTTTTCATACTAATGGTTTTTTTTCCCTTTCTTTCTCTCTCTCCATATTAAAACTGTATTAACTGAGTTTCTCTGCATATGAATCAGCTAAACTGAATTGCTATTTGTACAATTTGTGATATGAATAGTTTATGAATGTTTGTTGTATTAAGGGTATAAAATTGATTCTTTGTATAAATCAGTTAAACTGAATTGATACTTGTACAACCTGTGATATTGATAGTTTCTTTGCATATGAATCAGTTAAACTGAATTGCTATTTGCACAGCCTGTGATATGAATAATTTATGAATGTTGGTTGTATTAATGGTATAAAATTGGTTCTTTGCATATGAATCAGTTAAACTGAATTGCCATTTCCTCAATATGTGATATAGATGGTTTGTGAATGTTTGCTGTGTGTAAAGAACTGCATCCGAGGAATAACCATAGTTAATCCGTTAGGAGGGCTCAATACGAGTAATGGAATTACCATTTAACCATAAAAAAATCTTATTGGCTATTCAGTTTAATTGCTTGTGCTATGCTTAGGATAATGCGGAGACCATGTAAATTGAGAAATATACTATTGTATGTTTCTTAATAGATATGGTTTCAGTGATTGGGAACTAATTGAGTACTAAAGGTGTCAAGGAAGAATGCTCTTAAATGTGTGGTGTAAAACGAAAATGAGTGACAGTACTGGTTATGGAATAAATGTTAATGGGTGTTTATTTAAAACCCTATGCTTAAGTTATCAAGAGTCAGTTGCAATTTTTATATTGTAGGGTCGCGTTGGTACAAACTTGGTTTTGCTACAAGGTCCGAGTAACGAGTTGTGTTTTATTGGGAAGTTTATATATACTTTCCTGGCGCCCGAACTTTATTAGGCCAATTTCGTTACAAAGTCAAATCCAGATTGCATGAACAATTCTGGCTATTTTGGGGAAGTAGACGTTGGATGTCGGTTGTTGAAGCTCCTTTCGTCAGTGGATGTATTTTCAAATAATAAAAAAAAATTGTTAAAGTACCTCCTCACGGATCACATTCCGGAAGAAGTCAAAAAGCCCTGGCACAGATTTCACAACTGTTTGAAAGGCCTGCAGAAGAGCATGTATGAAGCTCTTGAATGGATTTCAGAAGATTTAACTTACTTTCAAACTGACAAAAATGAAGATGAAGAAGAGAAAACCAGTAAATAAATTGAACATATTAACAACCCCAGGAGATGGTTGTTGAAAAGATCATCTGTCTACGCAAGCTATTTTAGTGACGCTTCTTTCAACCAAAAAATATCCAACAAAGATTCTTTAGCTCCACTCATAAGGAGCATGAATATTTACCAACAAGGAGGGGTCAGTGTAAGTGCTATACTTTCAAATCTATCTGACCACAAAACTCAAAGGGCAGGCAGCAGACTGGAAGACATATTAAGCATGTATCCAGAAGACCCACTGAGAGAAAAGCTAGATCATATAGACCTGGTGAACTATATATTCACTCAGATTGCACTAGGGTGTGTTTTACCTGATTCCCCCAAGCTTGTTACCTTACAGAAACTCCAAGAGTTAAGTCTGCGGTTCTACAAAGAGAGGATGCAATCAAGAACAAAATAACACCCTGACATCAGCAATTGCTGCCTTGAAGAGGCTCTACAATGATAAAATAAAAGATGTGTCCTCCAGAAAAAAGCGAATCTTCACTCACTTTTTCCTGGGACATGGGAAAGATCTTGACAGGTTCATCCATAAAACAAAGCTTGAAAAATACCTCAAAGGGACTCTAAACGAAAAGAGATTGAAGTGGCTCAGTGGTGATGTTTGGAAAACACCAGAAGTTACCCAGCTGCTGAAACGTGTTAAAGGATGGACAGAAAATGGCAGTGTTTTTGTACAAGGCACCTGCAAGGATAGCAAGATCAAAGTTTTTACATCGTGTTATGTCTCAATGCCCAATACCAATGAAAACGTAACATTTTACTTGGGTTTTTCTTTTGATGGTCCAATTGCTTTTAACGTTCAAGTTATTAACTAATGTGCTTTTTTCTTATAAAAGAAGACAGTAACAGACCAAATGACAAAGTAGAAGCAACTTGCAATTGTCTTCAAAGGTTTTACACTTGCTTATGTGTTTTCTGTTAAAGGAATGCCAATAATTTTAGCTTGTCAACTTTTATTAAATACAACATACAATATAACAAAAGACAACTGATTTTCAAGATATAGTCCTTATTTTTGCTATTAAAGGGGAACTCGGGTGTTTTTTTGTGTGTGTGTGCTACATGTTCCCATATGTTGCCACAACTGTTTAAGTAATGAATGTATTGTTTTTATAAAACACTATAAACTATAAAAACACTTTTTTAAACTATTAAATTGCAGTCCACTGTACTCGGCTTCCAAGATGGCAGCTTCAAATGTAGAAGAATTTCAGAACTACATTTCCCATCATCCTCCTGCTAATGTATGCATGGTTTGGGGGGCAATACATACCTTACTTAAACATTTGTGGCAGCAGTGTGGAGTAGTGCTTAGGGTTCTGGACTCTTGAACGGAGGGTCATGGTTTCAATCCCAGGTGGGGGACACTGTTGTTGTACCCTTGAGGAAGGTACTTAACCTAGATTGCTTCAGTAAAAACCCAACTGTATAAATGGGTAATTGTATGTAAAAAATAATGTGTAAAATGTAATTGTATGTAAAAATAATGTGATAACTTGTGACAATTGTAAGTCGCCCCAGATAAGATTGTCTGCTAGGAAATAAATAATAACATATGGGAACATAAAAACAAACTATCCAAGTTCCCCTTTAAGCATGATTGATCCAATGTATAGATACTTTTTCTCCATTAATCTAAATCTTGTTACTCTAGCTGCAGTATGTTACTGTATTGTATTTAAGCACTTAAATGACATCATGCCAAACCCACAGCTACCAACGTGTGTGGTGCATGTATTTGTATTGAACTGTAACATTACTGCCTTTTGTATGGACACGTATCTAAACTATATAACCAGATTCTATGTAAAACTGTAGCTAATTATAAAAAATAACACTGGAAATGTGCATGTGTGTTTATTTTTTCTGTGTGTCTCATTTTCACAATTTCATTTTTGTAAAATTGGGTGCATTTTGTAAACCAAAGAATCATTTAATAAAAATCTAATACGAAAAATGTAAACTTTTTTTTGCCTTAAATATTTATATATTAAGATTTGAGTGAGATGTATTTTATGTAGCCTATTTTAATCTCTAAATGTTAGAAAAATATACTTTTAATATGTAAAGGAATTTAATTGTAAAAAATGGACACTTGAGTAGCCGATGTTGAGATTTATTTTGTTGAGATTTATTTGGTTGCTCTTCTTTGCACTCTTTCTAGAGCAGCAATATCCTTTTTGTAACGAGGTGACCAGAACTGACCTAGAATATTGTGTTCAGTTCTGGTCACCTCGTTACAAAAAGGGTATTGCTGCTCTAGAAAGAGTGCAAAGAAGAGCAACCAGAATTATCCCGGGTTTAGAAGACATGTCGTATGCAGACAAGCTAAAATATTTGAATCTATTCAGTCTTGAACAAAGAAGACTACGCGGCGATCTGATTCAAACATTCAAAATCCTAAAAGGTATAGACAATGTCGACCCAGGGGTCACAAATGGAGATTAGATAAAGGGGCATTCAGAACAGAAAGTAGGAGGCACTTTTTTACACAGATAATTGTCAGGGTCTGGAACCAGCTCCCCAGTAATGTTGTTGAAGCTGACACCCTGGGATCCTTCAAGAAGCTGCTTGATGAGATTCTGGGATCAATAAGCTACTAACAATCAAACGAGCAAGATGGGCTGAATGGCCTCCTCTCGTTTGTAAACTTTCTTATGTTCTTATGTTCTTAAGTGCAACCAGTCCCATTCTACCTGCGTGGTTTCAAAGAAGTTACGATGTTTATAAAATGAAATCACCCGAGATTAAATACTGGAAGGCAACATTTATTTCTCTCTGACATAGGGTGCAGTGCAAGATAATTGCCTGGCCGCAAGGCAATTTGGATTTTACGGCCGCATTTTTTTTTTTGCACTGCACCTATCCTGGAATCAGCCCCTAAACAGGGTAAAATCCACGTCCATTCACATGGAAACCTGCATACGGGAGGCCACCTGCCGTCTGGGGTCTGTTCTGGTTTCTTGTCTAGTTGCCCATGATACCAAAATCCGGTTTTGTTCCCATGCCTCCGGATTTAAAATATCAACTCTATATGTATTGTAAAAATATTGCAAACATTTTAGAACCCTTCTTCAGATCAAGTCAGTTTGTAAATTGTGGTTTCTAATATTGTTTTGCTAAACTTTCAATACATGTTTCATAGCTTATATCTTGACAAAAAAGAAAGTCTGTAATGGAGAATATAGAAACCCTGTCAAGGTTCTTCGAAGCACCTTAAAAGCTGTCCAAGTCTGGACCTGGAGGGCCGGTGTTCCGCCTGGCTTTTGTTCCAACTGTTCTCTAAATTACTTAAGTGGACTAATTATGGTCCAATTATGCAATTTAGGGCACAGTGGGAAGAAAAACCAAGAGGGACACCTGCCCTCCAGAACCAGGCTTGGACAGCCCTGTATCAACCCCAGGAACCCTAAAGGTTCTAATTAGAATTGTTACTTTTTAGAGTGTGGGTCAAAAACACATGCTGTTTAGTAGCCTACACATTCAAAATAACAGCGCTGGGTGGTAGTCAGGGACTGGGCAGTCCTGATATATCTGTAGGTTGGTTTGTTCCACCACTGAGGAGCTAGTTTTAAGGAGATTTTTTTTCCACACATTTTGCATTTTATGATTTTTGATGCATCATCACCAGCTAGTGCCCCTTCAGTGTATTGCCAGGAAACGTTAACAGATACAAAGCAGCAATCTCCTATTATATCAAAGTCTCTCACAGTTAAAGCACAGCAAAGTCTAATACAGCACAATGACAGCTAAAGTACAGAGAGGACAGTGCAGGTGAAGCACAAGGAAGCATTGTGAAGAAGCACCGAGAGTGACAGTGCAGGTAAAGCACAGGGAAGCATTGTAAAACTGTTCAAACCATTTATCTTGCCCAAGGAGTAACTTTTTATTTAATTAACTAACTGGTTATGTTTTTCTAAGTCATACTGTAAGTTACAATAACTGGTTACAATTTAATCATTTGTAACCTGTAATGGATTGCTTTTTAGAAACGTATCCAATACAATAATAGCTGATTTTTTTAAAGCAAATTAAATGGTGGTTTATCAAGAATTTTCTAGCACAAAACCCAATGTGTAATACTGATCTGTAACATAGGGAGAATGTTACAATTACAGCTGTGAGTCTGTTGGGATAGGTCTTTACCAACTTTGCACACCTAGATTTGGCAATATTTGACCATTCTTCTTTACAAAACTGTTCAAGCTTTGTCAAGTTCCTTGGGGAGCATTGATGGACAGCAATCTTCAAGTCATGCCACAAATTTTCGATTGGATTTAGGTCGGGGCCACTCAAGGACATTTACCTTTTTGTTCCTTAGCCACTCCAGTGTAGTTTTGGCTGTGTGCTTTGGTTCGTTGTCACGCTGATAGGTGAACTTCCGTCCCAGTTTCAGCTTTCTTGTAGAGGGCAGCAGGTTTTCCTCAAGGACTCCTCTGTACTTTGCTCCATTCATTTAACCTTCTATCCTGACAAGTGCCCCAGTCCCTGCCGATGAGAAACATCCCCATAACATGATGCTGCCACCACCATGCTTCACAGTAGGGATGGTGTTCTTTGGATGATGCGCTGTGTTGGGTTTGTACCAAACATAACGCTTTGCATTTAGGCCAAAAATTTCAATTTTACTTTTGTCAGACCACAACAGTTTTTGCCACATAGCTACAAAATTCTCCTGAGTGTTTTTTTGCATACTTCAAACGTGATTCAAGGTGGGCTTTCTTGAGTAATGGCTTCCTTCTTGCCACCCTACCATACAGGCCAGATTTGTGGAGTGCTTGGGATATTGTTGTCACACCCATACTTTGACCAGTCTTGGCCATTAAAGCCCGTAGCTCTTGCAAAGTTGTCATTGGCCTCTTGGTAGCCTCTCTGATCAGTCTCCTTCTTGCTCTGTCACCTAGTTTGGATCTGATCTAGGCAGGGTCTTGGTGGTGCCATACACCTTCCACTTCTTAATAATCATCTTGACCGTGCTCCAAGGGATATTCAAGGCCTTTGATATTTTTTTTATACTCATCCCCTGATGTGTGACTTTCAACAACTTTCTTTGTCCTGGAGTTCTTTTGAAAGCACCTTGGTGCTCATTGTTGAGTCTATGCTTTGAAATGCACTACCCAGCAGAGGTAACCTACAGGAACTGCTGAATTTATCCTGAAATCATGTGAATCACTACAATTTAACACAGGTGGAGGCCACTTGGTGCGTGATTTTAAAGGCGATTGGTTACACCTGAGCTAATTTAGGATTGCTATTACAAGGTGGGTGGACACTTATCCAACCAAGCTATTTTAGTTTTTTTTTTAAGTAAGTAATTGAGAGCTCAGTTGGAACAAAACCCAGCACGGCAGGCAGAGGGTCCCCAGGACCAGGTTGACCAGTTGATAAGCTTGAAGGAGTCCAACACGCACAAGGAACACAAGGTCAAAGATCATGTGCATTTCATTCACCAAGCCATCACTAATGTTCAGGAACAGCAAAAGCCTCAATCTTCTAAGACAGGGATGGACAACGGGTGGCCCGCAGGCATCATCCGGCCCTCAAATTAATTTTATTTCGCCCGGCTACATTTAACAGATTCTATCGCAAACTTTTAAATAACATATATTTTCCTGTGGTAAACATTGATTGCTGCGTGCTTCAATGTGGAAGACCAGTCGCTAGGGGGGTCGTTGTGTCCTGTTTTAAGTGATCCACAACATAGCAATATGGGTAAAATATCTGATCTCAGAAGCTAAGCAAGCCTGCAATAGGTCAGTACCTGGATGGGAGACCGCCTAGGAATACCGAGTGCAGTAGGACTCCGAATTTTGCACAGAAATTTTCAGTCACCGATAGCAACATATATATATATATATATATATATATATATATATATATATATATATATATAGTAAAAGAGTGGTAGTGTGGTGCTGCTGGACACCGGTATTTTCTCTTCATAGACTGGAGTGAACACGTTACTGATTCAGGTGAATACTTTTATTTACAATATTTACAACAAAACACACTTATTCAATTGCGCTTATTCGCCATGTACGGGCCACTAACTATCTCACTTCTTCCCCCAACTCTATGCTACTGCGAGGCGACCAAGTGACGTCCCAAGTCCACAGGGCAGGTAAGGTGGGTTTGGGGTCCCTCTGGAGGTGCACAACAGGAACACAGGAAACTAAAATCTGGGGCTCCCTCTGGTAGAGTGAGCCAGAAACACAGGTGAGTGGTGGCTGGGCTCCCTCTGGTGGAGTGAGCCAGGAACACAGGTTAGTAGAGGTTGGGCTCCCTCTGTTGGAGTGAGCCAGGAACACAGATGAGTAGTGGTTGGGCTCCCTCTAGTGGAGTGAGCCAGGAACACAGGTTAGTAGAGGTTGGGCTCCCTCTGGTGGAGTTAGCCAGGAATACAGGTGAGTAGAGGTTGGGCTCTCTGGTGGAGTGAGCCAGGAACACAGGTAAGTACAGGTTGGGCTCCCTCTGGTGGAGTGAGCCAGGAACACAGGTAAGTACAGGTTGGGCTCCCTCAAATGATTATCTCCTGGAACACAGAAAAGAACAGCGGCATCCTCTGCAATAGGGTGCCTGGAAGACAGCAAGGGAAAGTCCACGATATTATTATTATTATTTATTTCTTAGCAGACACCCTTATCCAGGGCGACTTACAATTGTTACAAGATATCACATTATACATTATTTCACATTATACATTATTTCACATTATACAGATATCACATTATTTTTTCATACAATTACCCATTTATACAGTTGGGTTTTTACTGGAGCAATCTAGGTAAAGTACCTTGCTCAAGGGTACAGCAGCAGCGTCCCCTACCAGGGATTGAACCCACGACTCTCCGGTCAAGAGTCCAGAGCCCTAACCACTACTCCACAATGCAACACTGTTCCGACTACAGCCAGGTTTCTGAACACCTGCGAATGAAGCTGAATCTCTACTTAACAGCAACAACGTATCACTTTGTCTTCCTGCCGTGACTGTATGAAAAGCCAGGTTGAAACAGTAATAATAAAAATAATTCCAATACCACAGTCTTTTGTTTGGCAGTTTCCTTGAAATATACGCCCTTCCTGCTTATAAGAGAATCGCTGCTCCAGCAGCCTGTAATCCAACTGGGTTAAGCCAGTCCTGTTCCTGTAAATCACCCTTGGTGTGTAATCGCTGCACCTGCAGCTGGAAATCACACAGTGTTTAACCAGTCCCACTCATATAAACAACACACTTGGTCAAAATATCGCTGCTCCTGCAGCTGGCAAACAAACAGTGTTAATACCGTGACTGTGCCACACAACTACCTCGGCTAACCCTGCATGTCTCCTAGTAGATGTGGCGTAGACAACGGAACACAGTATTACAGTTCAATCCGCACTGCGAAACAAAACCAAACAATTCAAAACAAAAGTCTGCCTCACCAAGAGGTAAAAACGCTCTATACTATACTTTCACAAAATAGCTATGATTGAAATGAAACACGCTTACTATCTCTTCCCCAACACAGGAATACTTCTCCAAGGCTTGCACAGGCAGGACAACTGGGTGGAGTTCCTCACAATCACTCAAGCCCCGATTGTTCTGCCCAGCTTCCGTTTAAACTGCCTAACCCCACCTTTCCAATCAATACTGAGGTTTCTGGGTTGTGTAGTTTTTCCCCAGTGACGCCATTTCTTAAAGGCGCCACTGCTCCTTAACTAATATCTATCTATCTATCTATCTATATATATATATATATATATATATATATATATATATATATATATATATTGTAGGCTTGCTGAATGCAGGCACTACTTTTTAATGTGGAATTAATCACAGAGGCAAACACAGGTTTGGTTGATCCGTGTGCTTTTATTTTGGGTCTTTTCCAGGTTGAAGGACATCAAACGGAAAAAAAAACATATCTCTTGCACGGGAGTAGTTTTAAAAAAAAACTATTCTCAAGACAAACAAACAAAAGGTTCCAACACGGCTCAGTCCTTCTCTCCTCAGTAACGATCCCCTGTCTAGTGACTGCTCAGCCTTTTTATATCACTGGGCTGGAGGAGATGCTTGTTAACTGCATGGGCTACAGGTGCTGGCCAATTGAGGCAATCACTAATCTATTCATCTTAATTAACATCCCTAAATATGAGCACCTGCAGCCCATAGCCCACTTATTTCCTCCTGATCACTGGCAGGCTGGTTCCAGAGCTGCCAGTGATCCCTCCTGTGCTGTTTGCTGGGTCCGGTCAGCCTCTCTCCGGCCCACCATGTGCACCCCCTGCGGGGTGGCCTGTGAGATGGCTCACTATATATATATATATATATATATATATATATATATATATTGTGAGCCAGCTCACAGGTTCACCAGCAGGAGGCGTTCATTGCTGGCTACGAACAAGCCCACAGGTGTTGCAGGTAACAGAATGATAGACCTGTGGTCAGCGTACTTGCCTCCCATGACGTCAAGGAGTTAACGGGTAAACAGGCTGCAGGTGTGTTTAGGTAGGGGATCAAGTTTGTACCATGGTTAATTCTCATTAGCCTTAATTGGCCCTCACCTGTAGCCTGTAACATTCCAATTATCAGATGATCCAGCACCCTTTAAAAGAAAGCTTTCTTAGCAGACGCCCTTATCCAGTTGTTACAATATATCACATTATTTTTACATACAATTACCCATTTATACAGTTGTTAGCGAAAGGTCCGAAAAGCATGTGTATAATCGTCTACGACCACAGCAGCTTGAGCAATCTTAATCCCGATGATTTTTTTGATCACCCTGTGATGTCCCTTTAAACATATTTTAAGCTGACTCGCTTTCTTAATTAAACTCTAATTACCAAAGGAAGTTGCTTTTTTGTACCCTCATGTATCTTGATTGAGTTAACAAATGACATGCATTGCTCACAACTGATTCTATTTGAAGCTGCATTTCATTGTGGCTTCAGTCTAATCATTGCCCGAATTCAGCTTATTAACTTCCACTGCTTTAGTTAGTTTCTAGTAGTGTGTTTGTTTTCTCCTGCTAATTTAAACAATGTTATCTAGTATGCAGTTAAGGCTTAACAACCATTTATTAAGGTTTAAAGGGAGGTAGAGAGATGGAAAATAAACACAGAAAACTTCAAACCCTAAATATAACACTGTTCACCCAGTCTCTTCATGAAAGATCTGGGACAGTTTCAGCTTCAACGACTTCCTCTGGTAACTTGTTCCAGTGATTCACCAGCCTTTCTGTGAACAAACTTCTTTCTCCCTTCAGTTTTTGATTTGATAACACATATTTTTCATTACATTATGCCATTTTACATCTAACAGCAAAAATCTCCATAATTAAGTTTGCAAAATCATTAAAAGTCATTTCTGCTAAATTCTTTGAAAGGGTTACAGTGGTTTTCCAGCAATAGCATATTAAAGTCAAATGAACATATTGTACCAGGTGTCCCCAGTTCTGGTCCTGGAGGGCCACTGAAGTGTCGGAAGGTTTTTGTTCCACCTCAGTACTTAATCACATATTTAAACTCCTTATCTGTTAAAAAACCCAACCGAAGACTTTACACCTGGACCTCTCCCAACGGGCAATTTCAGCAAATGATGGAGAAGTGCAGTTCAATCAGCCAACACACTTCCAGGTGCAGATTGCGGAACGGAAATCAGCCAACACACTTCCAGGTGCAGATTGCGGAACGGACCACAAACTTCTTGTAGCTAAACTCAAAGTTAAGTTAAAGAAAGTGAAGAAATCTAAATATCCAGTCAGATATGACCTGCAGGCTATACCAAAGCAATATTCAATAGAGGTTAAGAATGGATTTGGTGATTTGAACTTGATCGACCGTGAGCCAGATGAATTATGGCAGGAAATGAAAGCAGCTGTGAAGGAGGCAGCCGAAAAGCACATACAGAAACCAAAAGAAAGAAGAGGACAGTGTGGTTATCAGAAGAAGCAATCAGGATAGCCGAGAGACGAAGAGAGCTGAAAGCTAATGGAATAGGACAAGATGTTATCCGGAGACTGAACGCTGATTTCCAGAGGCAGGCAAGGAAGGACATAGAAACATTCATCAGATGTGTACTGAGATAGAAAATGACAACAGAGATGGAAGATCAAGAGAGCGCTTCAAAAAGATCAAAGAGATCACTGGGAAATTCACACCAAGATTGGGCGGTCCGAAAAGAAAAACAGAAAAAAGTCTAACAGAAGCTGAAGTAAAAAAGAGGTGGAAAGAATATAATGACACACTATACAAACGAGATGAAGGAATAACTGCAACTTTTGAGGAAAGAGAGTACGAGAATGAACCAATCATAATGGAGATTGAGGTGCGCAAGGCTTTGAATAGTCTCATAAACAGCAAAGCACCGGGTGCCGATGACGTGCCTGCAGAACTTCTTAAGGAGGTAGGTGATGAAGCAGTCAAGGTATTGACAGAAATTTGCCAACAGGTATGGAGTAAGGGCATGTGGATGAAGGACTGGAAGCAGTCGGTCTACATTCCACTGCCAAAAAAGGAGACACTAGAGAATTCCTTAACAACAAAACTATTGCACTGATTTCACACACATTTTTTAAAATTTTTCACACAATTTAGCTAGCGATATACCCAGTAGCTACCAGAAGAGACGTGCGGTAAAACAATGGGTCAAAAAAGAAAGGCTATGCAGTACTGCTGTGAACACCCTGATCTTGAGTTTGAACTTCTCTTTGAGAAAAGCAAATTAACGATGATGTGATCTACAGATGTAGACGTATGATTAAAATGATTGTGTGCTCCTGTAATGTTAAATGATTGATGGGTGCTCTGTAGTTTCTTTCTTTTTGCATCAAGTGAACATACACAGTTCATTAAAGTTTTTCATTAAAATGGTTAAATTTGGCACAAGGTCATGCTTTGCTTTGTTATTGTCCATTTTCAAATCATTGTTATTCGTCATCCTGAAAATAAAAGTTGATTAAAATGAAATATAGGCTGAAAAATAAATGTCGATTTTAGCCATCAAAACTGAAAAAAAAATAGAATTCTGGCAAGCTTAGCCAACATATCACTTATCACCCATCATACATCAATATCACCCATTATATATCAAATATCACACCAAATATAAGGGCTGCAGTGTGGAGTAGTGGTTAGGGCTCTGGACTTCTGAGCAGAGGGTCATGGGTTTAATCCCAGGTGGGGGGGACACACTGCTGCTGTACACCTTAGCAAGGTAGTTTACCTAGATTGCTTCACTAAAAAGCCCAACTATATAAACAGATAATTGAATGTAAAAAATTATGTGTATATAACAATTGTAAGTTAGTCTGAATAAGGTTATCTGCTAAGAAATAATAATCAAATATCACCCATCAATAATTTGCCTAAACAGAACTTTTGAATTATTTTAGCTCTTAAAGAGTTGTATATTTCAAGTCAAATTAATCAATTTGTTTGTTTGATTGAGGGTTCAATAAAGTAAATGGGAACCCCAGGACCAGGGTTAGGAAACAGTGACCCATCACATACACTCCTGCAGGTAAGAGACCCTGAACAGTCTGTGACAGGGTCCCTGTTTGTGTGAATGCACTGTGTGTCTGTGGTGTTGGGAATAAAGCATGGTGTATTTGTGAATAGATATCACATACTATAAAAAGTGAACCATTCCTCATTAAGAGGAGAGATATAAAGAGGAGGAGAGATAGAGAGGAGGAGAGATAGAGAGACAGGAGGAGGATAGAGAGAGGAGAGATAGAGAGATAGGTAGAGAGGTAGAGAGATAGAGAGAAGAGGAGGAGGAGGAGAGATATATAGAGAGGAAGAGAGATAGAGAGGAGAGACAGAGACAGAGGAGAAGAGATAGAGAGAGCAGACATGGCTGCCAAAGAGGACAGGCTAAGTGTTCAACCAGGTGGAGAAAGGGTTACACTTTTTACTGTAGTGCACAAAATACAATAAATTGTGGGAAGCCTTCTTCCCAAAAATAAAACATCTCTGCACTGAATTCCCAGACCTGCCATCATAGAATATATATATATATATATATATATATATATATATATATATATATATATATATATATATATATATATATATATATATACAAACGTGCTCAAATTTGTTGGTACCACTCCACAAAAAATGAAGAATGCACAATTTTCTCTGAAATAACTTGAAACTGACAAATGTAATTGGCATCCACCATTGTTTATTCCATATTTAATAGAAATCAGACTTTGCTTTTGATTTTTTTATTCAACATAATATTGTAAATAAGAAAACAAATGAAAATGACATGGACAAAAATGATGGGACCGCTAACCTAATATTTTGTTGCACAACCTTTAGAGGCAATCACTGCAGTCAAATGTTTTCTGTAGCTCTCAATGAGACTTCTGCACCTGTTAACAGGTAGTTTGGCCCACTCTTCCTGAGCAAACTGCTCCAGCTGTCTCAGGTTTGATGGGTGCCTTCTCCAGACTGCAAGTTTCAGCTCTTTCCATAGATGTTCGATAGGATTCAGATCAGGACTCATAGAAGGCCACTTCAGAATAGTCCAATGTTTTGTTCTTATCCATTCTTGGGTGCTTTTAGCTGTGTGTTTTGGGTCATCCTGTTGGAGGACCCATGACCTGTGACTGAGACAGAGCTTTCTGACACTGGGCAGTACGTTTCGCTCCAGAATGCCTTGATAGTCTTGAGATTTCATTGTGCCCTGCATAGATTCAAGGCACCCTGTGCCAGGCGCAGCAAAGCAGCCCCAAAACATAACCGAGCCTCCTCCATGTTTCACTGTAGGTATGGTGTTCTTTTCTTTGAAAGCTTCATTTTTTCATCTATGAACATAGAGCTGATGTGACTTGCCAAAAAGCTCCAGTTTTGACTCATCTGTCCAAAGGACATTCTCCCAGAAGGATTGTGGCTTGTCAATATGCATTTTAGCTAATTCCAGTTTGGCTTTTTTATGTTTTTCTTTCAAAAGTGGAGTCCTCCTGGGTCTTCTTCCATGGAACCCACTCAAAAAGCGATGGATCGTGCGATCAGAAACTGACGTACCTTCACCTTGGAGTTCAGCTTGTATCTCTTTGGCAGTTATCCTTGGTTCTTTTTCTACCATTCACACTATCCCTCTGTTCACTCTGGGGTTGATTTTCCTCTTGCGGCCGCGCCCAGGGAGGTTGGCTACAGTTCCATGGACCTTAAACTTCTTAATAATATTTGCAACTGTTGTCACAGGAACATCAAGCTGCTTAGAGATGGTCTTGTAGCCTTTACCTTTACCATGCTTGTCTAGTATTTTCTTTCTGATCTCCTCAGCCAACTCTCTCCTTTGCTTTCTCTGGTCCATGTTCAGTGTGGTGCACACAATGATACCAAACAGCACAGTGGCTACTTTTCTCCATTTAAATAGGCTGAATGACTGATTACAAGATTGGAGACATGTGTGATACTAATTAAAGAAACTAATTAGTTTGAAATATCACTATAATCCAATTATTTATTATCTTTTCTAAGGGGTATTAACAAATGTGTCCAGGCCATTTTAGAATATCTTTGTAGAATAAACAATAATTAATCTCTTTTCAAAGCTTATTTGCTTTATTCTATGACATACCAAAGGCATGCAAGTATACATGATAAAATAGCTTTTAATTTCATCACTTTTCAGGAGGAATGAAGCATTATTTCAATGAGCTGTAAGGGTACCAACAAATTTGAGCACGTCTGTATATATGTATCATTATTATTATCGTTGTGATTGGTTTATGTATACTGTGTTTTTTTTTGTTTTATTGCTTTTTGTAAAAATGTACGTGTGTTTTAAATGTTAATTGTAAAGATGGGATTTTCCCATCATTGCTTTGGCAATATTTGTGAAAATCAGTCATGCCAATAAAGCACTTGAAATTGAAATTGAAATTGAGAGCTCCAGCAGGACACAGCTCTGTTGTGGTTGCTCCTGAAGAGTTGCTGGGTTTGAGTCGCTGGGTTTGAGTTGATGGGTTTGAGTGGGTTTTGTACTAACAAAATAGTGGCAGAAAAGTATCTGGGGTTTTTAAAAAAGTGGAGAGCAGATTTTGTGCTGTCACATGATCACAATATATCCTACATAGATAAACAGAGTAACTGGGTTGTTTTGAATCACCTTTCCTGTCATGCTGCCGAGCACTTCCTGCAGAGTCTTCTCAAACACAGAGGCCAACGAGTCGTTGAGCTCCCAGCCGTCAGCCTTCTGCAGGGACATGAGAGTCAGCATGGGGTCCCCATTCTCTACTGAGAAAAGACAAAGAGTGAAGATACAGAGACACAGGGACAGACAGGACTGACACAGGGACACAGGGACAGACAGGACTGACACAGAGACACAGGGACAGACAGCACTGACACAGGGACAGACATGACTGACACAGAGACACAGGGACAGACATGACTGACACAGACAGACAGGACTGACACAGAGACACAGGACAGACAGGACTGACACAGGGACAGACAGGACTGATACAGAGACACAGGGACAGACAGGACTGACACAGAGAGACAGAGAAAGACAGGACTGACACAGAGACACAGGGACAGACAGGACTGACACAGAGACACAGAGACAGACAGGACTGACACGGGGACAAACATTGCAATCTGTCCCAGCCTCTTCACTTTTGCAGGTCTTTCAGGACTTTTCCAAAACATCACTGGAAAGCAAAACTTAATCTGTCTATCACACAGACTCCACCCCCTGGAGATTATAAGCCACACCTTCAATACCTGTCAGCTAACTAAGCCCAGATGAAATTAATTAAACACAAGATGGCATCCCACAGGCGACTCTGGGAAATGTAGTTTTTCTTCCCTTCCTGATTAAATACAGTCAGATCATACAGAGGATGAGGATTAAAAGAAATGTATTGGATCTGTATTTTGCATCATCTTGCATTTTTGCACTGATCGGCTCCACACTTTGCTGTTTAAGAAAGAAAGAAAGAAAAATCTTAGCCTTACTCGGTTTATGTTCAGTACTCATTCACTTAGTCTGTAACTGTAAGTTACCTGGCCAAGAAATAAATAATGAATCATAATAATAATAATAATAATAATAATAATAATAATAATAATAATAATAATAATAATAATAAAAAGAGATTGTCTTTTTATATTATTGTACTAGCAAAATAGTGGCAGAAAAGTATCGAGGGGAGGGTTGAAAAAAAGTGGAGAGGAGATTTTGTGCAGTCATGAGATCACAAAATCAGTTTAATAAACAAAGTGCTCTAATATTGTCTCCTACAGAAGGAGACACAGCAATAACAACCCACCATGCTGATTAACATTTGTGTGGAATAGTGTAGTTTTTTTTTAGCATTTCCATGAAAGATCACATGACTTATGCAGCACAATATCTGCTCTCCAGGGAGCTCCCTGCCACATGCAGTGTGTTGTCAAGCCGACCTCATTTTACACACTGCAAGTCCACAGCGGAGTCATTTTGATTGTTTTTAATCCCCAGTTTTTCTTATCCAATTATAAAGATGATGAGAAGGAGACCCCTCCGGTTTCCCCTCCCTGCCCCACGGGAGCAATGCGATGCTTCTGCCGGAGTCCCCCAGGGAAGACCGGCCACATCACACAGCCAGGGTTCAAACCTGTACCTGTAGCTGTGCCTTCACCAGGGGGGAGGCCCACAATCTGGGGTCCACCTCCCCCTCCCTGTCCTACCTGTCTGGGGGGTCCTGGTTTGCAGGCTTTGCTGTAAATGTTTTTAACGGTTGTAGAATCTCCGTTCCTCCGAAATTAGCTTGCATCCCTTTCACCTTCTCCAGAGCAGAGTCCATGGTCTCATGAATGTACTCCACACAGTCACACTCAGCTTTAAACACTATTTTGTCCCCACATTGATAGTAATACATGCCTACGCAATCAAATACACACACACACACACACACACAAACAAACACACACAGATAGACACATAGGCTCATACACACATTGATACACACACACACAACACAGAGACACACACGCAGGCTGGGTGTAATGATCCTATTTGTTGGTCTCTGTGCCTTTTAAGCCATGTCACATTGTGTGTTGACATTGTCACTCTTGTGATACTGTTATCCTGTTTGTAAGTTGAGTGTGGAGAGACGCATCAAGGAGTTTTGCAGCACAGACGTGCTTTCAGGAGAATCCCATACTGTGGTTTAGTTGGTAAAACACCTGATCCTCTGATATGTATGTTGGCGAGGGGAGCCGTGGTATCTGGCTATGTATGGTCTAAATCCTACAAACTAATAAATGTGCTGTGCTTGTACCTCAACTGATAGAAGTCAACTGACTTCTTATAAATTCGCGAACACAATTGCCAGCTATCCAGTGTTACAACAGACACACACACGCAGACAATGACAAGAAACACACAGACACACACACGCACACACAGTGGGAGTGACTCGTGGGCAGACTCTTGAGCAGGAGCAGGAGAGTGTCCTGCAAGAACCAGAGAACCACTTGAATGCAAAATGTGACCTAAACTGTATCTGCAGCACTTTGAAGTCTCTATTCACTCCTCCACTGCACTTCTAGCACTCCTGTCTGAACCTGCTCAGAAATTGAACTATTTACTCTCTCTGTATCTGGTCTTACTTGAAGTTGCTCCTAAATTAAATCATGTATTTTGAATTTGCTCTTAGTTAAACTTGTTCTTAATTTAGAGCTAAAGTTACTATATATTGTACTTGCTCTTAACTTGTACTGTGCTTTTTTAATGTGATATTTTGTGACAGAGAGATTATCTGAAGCAATAATGTTTGTGATCTGGGGTCATGTCCAGCACAGAGTGAGCAGGATCCCAGCTCACAAACTGGGACTAATTCAAATTGGCATGCCGGATCAATGCAGTGTTGCCAAAACATTTAAACAACATGAATGTAACTTCCCCTCTCTCTCTATCTCAGTACCTGTGCCCGGGTCTGGTCCTCTCGCAGGTACTCCAGCTCACTTAGGTTGCAGTTAGATTTCACGACGCTGACTCCCGGGGGAGGAGAGCTGATCGCTGAGGGACAGGGAGTAGGGCACCGCCTCCCACCAGAGACTGTGCTTCACCCCCCCCGGAGCTGTCAGGGACTGCGAGCCTGCAGGAGAGAGGGAGGGAGGGAGGGAGAGAGCGAGAGAACAGGTTTAACAAGGGGACAGAGAGAGGGGCTGGAAAGGGTTATCATGATTTAACTGAATGGAACTGAACTGAATTTGAATTTGAGTGTCTCTCACCAGCAGGGGTGTAGCGGGGGTTCAGCATAGCCTGCAGGCAGTATCTCAGAGCCCCGCCCGCCTCCACAGCCAGCTCACTCACGTAGGACAGACAGACGGATGCCTCCTATCCCGGGGGCAGGCTGCCCACGCTCAGCCAGAACACATCCCCGCTCTCCTCGCTCTCCTCCAAGAGGAAGGCTTGCTGCCCACGCTCAGCCAGAACACGTCCCCGCTCTCCTCGCTCTCCTCCAAGAGGAAGGCTTGCTGCCGACGCTCAGCCAGAACACGTCGCCACTCTCCTCGCCCTCCTCCAAGAGGAAGGCTTGCTGCCCATGCTCAGGGCATCGTCATACTCCTCACCAGCCTGAGAGAGAGAGAGAGAGAGAGAGAGAGAGAGAGAGAGAGAGAGAGAGAGAGAGAGAGAGAGAGAGAGAGAGAGAGAGGGAGAGAGAGAGAGAGAGATGTTTCTCAACCCTGGTCCTGGGGGACCCCTGCCTGCCCTGCTGGTTTTTATTCTAACCAAGCTCTCAATTACTTAATTTAACTTTGAATTGAACTAATAATCTGCCTAATTAGAGCTTTTTAATTATATTAAACAGTTGGAGATTTCAAGTTAAGTATAAAATTGAACCAAGTTAAGTAAAAAAAACAACAAGGCAGGCAGGGGTACTCTAGGACAAGGGTTTGAGAACCACTGCTACAGAGGGAAATGGTGACCAGGCGGAGCCTAACCCAGCAGACACACACAGGGCGCAAAGTGGAACTACATACGGGACTCCAGTCCATCGCAGGGCAACTAACAACAACCCTATAGGGGACAATTTAGAGACCTTGCCAATCAATCTAGTCAAACATGCAAACTCCACACAGACAGACCCCTGAGACTGGGAATTGAACCCAGGGCCCTGAGCTATAAGGCACCAATGCTAATTACCGCACCACCCTACTGAGTTTAATGGAATGGACTTGAGTTTAATTTTAATTTAATTGAACTGAACTGAGCTGAATTGATCTCTCTCTCTCTCTCTCTCTCTCTCTCTCTCTCTCTCTCTCTCTCTCTCTCTCTCTCTCTCTCTCTCTCTCTCTCTCTCTCTCTCTCTCTCTCTCTCTCTCTCTCTCCTCTTCTCTCTCTCTCTCTCTCTCTCTCTCTCTCTCTCTCTCTCTCTCTCTCTCTCTCTCTCTCTCTCCATCCCCCGATCTGGGCAATGGAATCGGTAGTAACATGAAGTAACATGAAGACCAGCCTCCAGTGGGCTAGACTCACAGTCTCATACACAGAGTGGAGGAGACATCCGCTACAAAACCCTGCACTATCACCTCCACACTGATCCCCTTCAGGTCCCCCACAGCATGAAGCGAGCACACAGACGGAGGTGGGAATCAAACCCGGTGACTCCCTCCCATTTGCTCTACAGTACAGCGCCGATACCTGCAGCTGTATACAGAGGCTCCCTTGCAGGACCCTTATGTAAATTACATATAGGTTACCTATAGAAATACCTATAGGCTGTTCTATAGAACACCTATACAAGTCAATGAACAAATATTGTTTATCTGCAGTTATCGGGGATGACAATTTATTTTACCTGTTTTACGACGCTTTTTTCCCCTGGGATTTTTTTTTTTAATGAAAACGTGTTTCCCCTGTTCCAACAGAGCTGTGTGTAAATGAACATTTTGGTAAATGTAGTAGCCTGCATCCGGACTACAAGTCCCATGGTGCCTTGTGTGTTTTACATGACAGGACAGAACGTGAAACGACCAGCGCCTGGACAAAATGTTATCATCCCCCAACATACTGATAGCATCAGACAAGTCTGTTTAGGTTCTGTTTTGTTTTGCTTTAAAGGGGGTCGTTATTAAACCACAGGCTAAACAGTGGCGTCATTTCAGAAATATTCTGGGTCGTGCAAAGTAGTTTCAGTTTTGAACATTCTCTGCCCCAAACATCACCAGGGAAATACCAAAGAAACATGCAGTAATTGTGCCTTGTACAATGTGACAGATACTTAGCGTGCTGTGCAACGCCATTCGTATTTTTCAAATAAGGCAAATTTTGGAACAAGGTACGATATAATGTTATCAGTGTGAAAGTACAATGGTAAGCCTACTGTATAATATATGTATATATCCTATACCATCAATGTACAATGCTGTATTATGGTACTATACTAATGCAGTATCACCATAATACAGCACTGTACTTTTTTATTTCTAAGAAGTAGCATGGTATCTAATTGCAACACTATACCATGGTACTATTTCTAGTACCATGGTAGCTATACACTGAGTGTACAAAACATTAGGAACACCTTCCTAATATTGAGTTGCACCCCCTTTTGCCCTCAGAACAGCCTCAATTCGTCGGGGCATGGACTCTACAAGGTGTCGAAAGCGTTCCACAGGGATGCTAGCCCATGTTGACTCCAATCCTTCCTACAGTTGTGTCAAGTTGGCTGGTAGTGGATCTCTACTCCGAATAGCTTGTTCCATCTCATTCCACAGATGCTCAATTGGATTGAGATTTGGTGACTGGACAGGCCACTGCAGTAAGCTGAATTCAATGTCATGTTCATGGAACCATTCCTGGACAATCCTAGCCTTGGGGCATGGGGCATTATCCTGCTGAAAAAATCCATTAGCAGATGAATACACTGCTGCCATGAAGGGATGCACCTGATTGGCAATGATGATCAGATATCCTGTGGCATTCAAACGTTGCTTCACTTTTATCAAGGGGCCCAATGTGTGCAATGAAAACACACCCCACACCATCACACCACCACCACCAGCCTGCAATGTTGACACGCGGCATGATGGATGCATGTACTCATGTGGTTTTCTCCATACCCTAGTCCTCCCATCAGTGTGAAACAGCAGGAACCTGGATTCATCAGACCAGGCAATGTTTTTCCAATCCTCTAGTGTCCAGTGTTTTCTTTCCTTAGCCCACTGCAACCGCAGTTTCTTGTGTTTTGCTGAAAGAAGTGGAACTCTGTTAGGTCGTTGGCTGCCATACCCCATTCGTGTCAAGGTACAATGAGTTGTGCATTCTTTAATGGGTCTTTCAGCACCAATGTTGTACTGGACTGTCAGTTGACTAACTGTAGCCCGTCTGTTGCTCTGCACAATTCGTGTCAACCTCCTTTGGCCTCTTTCATCATTGAGCCATTTTTAACCACTGGCCTGCCGTTGGCTGGATGTACTTTGGGTGGTGGACCATCCTTGATACACACGGGAAACTGTTGAGCGTGAAAAACCCAGCAGCGTTGCAGTTCTTGACTCACTCAAACCGGCGCACCTGGCACCTACTACCATACCCCGTTCAAAGGCACTTAAATCTTTTGTCTTGCCCATTTACCCTCTGAATGGCACACATACAGTACACAATCAATGTCTCAATTGTGTCAAGGCTTAAAAATCCTTCTTTAACCTGTCTCCCTTTCATCTACACTGATTGAAGTGGATTTAACAGGTTACATCAATAAGGGACCACATCTTTCACCTGGATTCACCTTGTCAGTCTATTTCATGGAAAGAGCATGTGTTCCTAATGTTTTGTACACTCAGTGTATATTGTTGTATTATTATGGTTGTACTGCATAATAGTACCATAGGTCATTGTACATTGATGGTATAAGATATAGACATATATTATACAGTACCACTGTACTTTTCTTTATTTGCTTTGTCGGGTTTGGCTCGCATTGCAATAACCAAAAGATTACCCAACCTGTCATTACCACTAACTGCAGAGACAAGAAAATATCCATTCATTGACTTCACCTGTACAGCACATAATAAAAGTGTTGTTAGTTGTAAAAACTTTGACACATCCACTTGGAAACAATGCTTCGGTAAAACCTCCTGTCCCCTGCACCTAGAAACTGGAGGCTAATTGAGACTGGCTATTACTGGAAGCTAACTATCTCTCTGCAATAAAGAATCCCTAGAAAAAAGGTTATTCACAGCACCTTGGAGCAGAGGCTCTCAACTCTGGTCCTGGGGACCCCCTGCCTGCTCTTCTGGTTTATGTTCCAATCAATCGCTCAATTACTTAACTGAACCCTCAATTAAGCTAATAATTTGCCTAACCAGAGCTTTTTAATCATTCTAAAGAGTTGGAGATTTCAAGTAAAGTAAACAACTGTTTCAGGAAGTTGAATTCTCCAACTTTTTGTAAGCTAAAACAATTTAAAAAGTCAAATTAAGGAAATAATTAGTTCAATTAAGGTTTCAACTAAGTAATTGAGAGCAGCCCTGTTGGAACAAAAGCCAGCAGGACAGTGGATCACCAGGACCAGGGTTGAGAAGCACTGCCTAGAGCAGGGATCTCCAGTGCGTGGCCTGGCACTGTCTAGAGCAGGGATCTCCAGTGCTGGGCCTGGCACTGCCTAGAGCAGGGATCTCCAGTGTGTGGCCTGGCACTGTCTAGAGCAGGGATCTCCAGTGCATGGCCTGGCACTGTCTAGAGCAGGGATCTCCAGTGCGTGGCCTGGCACTGCCTAGAGCAGGGATCTACAGTGCTGGAATAATTGGACCACTTAAGTAATTTAGAGTAATTTAAAAGTAATTTAACTGTTTTAGAGAGTAAATAAGTTGCACCAAGTGGACTGGGATGCTCTGGGGGTTGAACTGGGTTCAGTTGAGCTGGGGTAGCTGTGCATAAGCTATAAACTTGTAAATATAAAGTATTTCATTAGTATTTGAAATAACTCCTGGACCAGAAATGTGTGACGGTATGTAATGGATTATAAATTGTGTTGTTCAATTTGTGTACATTTTGAGATCAAGGATATTTTAAAATGATTTATCTATCAAAGGTGAAAATTATAACAGATATGGGCCTATATTCAGCAAGGGTTTTACACCAACTTGCTATTTCCGCCACTTTTTCTAAAAAGAATAAACGGTCAAATAAGCAGTAAAATGAATGAAAAACAACTTACTCAAACACAGCATGTTAAAATCAAACTGCATGCGCTGTGACATACATGTGTTAACTTTAATTTGCATTTTATTGAAATTTGAAAAAGTGTCTGAAATAGCGAATTACAGTGCCTGTAGAAAATTAATTAAAAATAAAAACTGAAATAGCTTGGTTGGATAAGTGTCCACCCCCCATTGTAACAGCAATCCTAAATTAGCTCAGGTGTAACCAATCACCTTCAAAATCACACACCAAGTTAAGTGGCCTCCACCTGTGTTAAATTGTAGTGATTCACATGATTTCAGGATAAATTCAGCAGTTCCTGTAGGTTCCCTCTGCTGGGTAGTGCATTTCAAAGCAAAGACTCAAACATGAGCACCAAGGTGCTTTCAAAAGAACTCCAGGACAAAATTGTTGAAAGGCACAGATCAGGGGATGGGTATGAAAAAATATCAAAGGCCTTGAATATCCCTTAGAGCACGGTCAAGATGATTATTAAGAAGTGGAAGGTGTATGGCACCACCAAGACCCTGCCTAGATCAGGCCATCCCTCCAAACTGGATGACCAAGCAAGAAGGAGACTGATCAGAGAGGCTACCAAGAGGCCAATGGCAACTTTACAAGAGCTACAGGCTTTTATGGCCAAGACTGGTCAAAGTGTGCATGTGACAACAATATCCCAAGCACTCCACAAATCTGGCCTGTATGGTAGGGTGGCAAGAAGGAAGCCATTACTCAAGAAAGCCCACCTTGAATCCCATTTGAAGTATGCAAAAAAAAACACTCAGGAGAATTTTCAAAATCAAAAACTGTTGTGGTCTGACAAAACTAAAATTGAGATTTTTGGCCTAAATGCAAAGCGTTATGTTTGGCGCAAACCCAACACAGCGCATCATCCAAAGAACACCATCCCTATTGTGAAGCATGGTGGTGGCAGCATCATGTTTTGGGGATGTTTCTCATCGGCAGGGACTGGGGCACTTGTCAGGATAGAAGGGAAGATGAATGGAGCAAAGTACAGAGAAGTCCTTCAGGAAAACCTGCTGCCCTCTGCAAGAAAGATGAAACTGGGTCGGAAGTTCACCTATCAGCATGACAATGACCCAAAGCACACAGCCAAAGCTACACTGGAGTGGCTAAGGAACAAAAAGGTAAATGTCCTTGAGTGGCCCCGACCTAAATCCAATCGAAAATTTGTGGCATGACTTGAAGATTGCTGTCCATCAATGCTCCCCAAGGAACTTGACAAAGCTTGAACAGTTTTGTAAAGAAGAATGGTTAAATATTGCCAAATCTAGGTGTGCAAAGTTGGTAGAGACCTATCCCAACAGACACACAGCTGTAATTGCTGCCAAAGGTGCTTCCACCAAGTAATAACTCATGGGGTTGGAGACTTATCCAATTATGATCTTTCAGGTTTGTATTTTTAATATATATTTTTTTTCTCAATAAAAACTTTTTTCCCCATAACAGTGTGGAGTATGGTGTGTAGATAAGTGGAAAATATCAAAATTTAAATGCATGAAACTCTGAGGCACTGACACAACAAAATGTGAAAAAAGTTCAAGGGGGTGTAGACTTTCTATAGGCACTGTAGTGTAAAACCCTTGCTGAATATAGGCCATGGTCTGTTGATGATGTGGTAAACTAACTTTCTAATCACCCTGTATTTCAAAATACATAAGCAGTCACACCCAACACAAACACAGAAAACCAGTGTTAAAAGATACCATCAGTGTTACTCATTTTTCAAAGAAATATGCACAGCTTTTCTTGAGCACAAAACAAAGAGTGGAAACTTGGTGATTTCTTTACAAGGAGAATTAAGTCTTGCTTATTTAAAGGGGTGGCCTATAACTACACAATAGAGTTTGTATTGTTTGGTAACGCTCTCCCTATGTTACAGGTCAGTATTACCACCATTTCATTTGCTTTAAATAATTGGATATGTTTCTAAAAAGCAATCCATTACAGGTTACAAATGACTAAATTGTAACCAGTTATTGTAACTTACAGCATTACTTTGAAAAACATAACCGGTTAGTTAATTAAATAAATAGTTACTCCTTGGGCAAGATAAATGATTTGAACAGTTTTACAATGCTTCCCTGTGCTCCACCTGCACTGTCTCTCTCTGTGCTTTAGCTGTCACTGTGCTGTATTAGACTTTGCTGTGCTTTAACTGTGAGAGACTTTTATATAATAGGCGATTGCTGCTTTGTATCTGTTAACGTTTCCTGGCAATACACTGAAGGGGCACTAGCTGGTGATGATGCATCAAAAACCATAAAATGCAAAATGTGCGGAAAAAAAAATTCTCCTTAAAACTAGTTCCTCAGTGATGGAACAAACCAACCCACAGATCTATCAGGACTGCCCAGTCCCTGACTACCATCCAGTGCTGTTATTTTGAATGTGTAGGCTATTAAACAGCATGTGTTTTTGACCCACACTCTAAAAAGTAACGTTCTAATTAGAACATTTAGGGTTCCTGGGGTTGATACAGGGCTGTCCAAGCCTGGTCCTGGAGGGCGGGTGTTCCTCCTGGTTTTTCTTCCCACTGTGCCCTAAATTGCATAATTGGACCAATAATTAGTCCACTTAAGTAATTTAGGGCAGAGTTGGAACAAAAGCCAGGCGGGACACCGGCCCACCAGGACCAGACCTGGACAGCCTTTAAGGTGCTTCGAAGAACCTTGACAGGGGTTCTATATTCTCTATTGCAGACTTTCTTTTTTGTCAAGATGTAAGCTATGAAACTTGTATTGAAAATTTAGCAAAACAATATTAGAAACCACAATTTACAAACTGACTTGATCTGAAGAAGGGTTCTAAAATGTTTGCAATATTTTTACAATACATATAGAGTTGATATTTTAAATCAGGTGGCATGGGAACAAAATTGGATTTTGGTATCATGGGCCACTAGACAAGAAACCAGAACAGACCCCAGACGGCAGGTGACCTCCCGTATGCAGGTTTCCATGTGAATGGACGTGGATTTTACCCTGTTTAGGGGCCGATTCCAGGACAGGTGCAGTGCAAAAAAAAAAAAAAAAAAAAAATGCGGCCGTAAAATCCAAATTGCCTTGCGGCCAGGCAATTATCTTGCACTGCACCCTATGTCAGAAAGAAATAAATGTCGCCTTCCAGTATTTAATCTCGGGTGATTTCATTTTATAAACATCGTAACTTCTTTGAAACCACGCAGGTAGAATGGGACTGGTTGCACTTACAACAAAACAAATCTCAACATCGGCTACTCAAGTTTCCATTTTTTACAATTCAATTCCTTTACATATTAAAAGTATATTTTTCTAACATTTAGAGATTAAAATATGCTACATAAAATACATCTCACTCAAATCTTAATATACAGTGCCTTGCGAAAGTATTCGGCCCCCTTGAACTTTGCGACCTTTTGCCACATTTCAGGCTTCAAACATAAAGATATGAAACTGTAATTTTTTGTGAAGAATCAACAAGAAGTGGGACACAATCATGAAGTGGAACGAAATTTATTGGATATTTCAAACTTTTTTAACAAATAAAAAACTGAAAAATTGGGCGTGCAAAATTATTCAGCCCCCTTAAGTTAATGCTTTGTAGCGCCACCTTTTGCTGCGATTACAGCTGTAAGTCGCTTGGGGTATGTCTCTATCAGTTTTGCACATCGAGAGACTGAAATTTTTGCCCATTCCTCCTTGCAAAACAGCTCGAGCTCAGTGAGGTTGGATGGAGAGCATTTGTGAACAGCAGTTTTCAGTTCTTTCCACAGATTCTCGATTGGATTCAGGTCTGGACTTTGACTTGGCCATTCTAACACCTGGATATGTTTATTTGTGAACCATTCCATTGTAGATTTTGCTTTATGTTTTGGATCATTGTCTTGTTGGAAGACAAATCTCCGTCCCAGTCTCAGGTCTTTTGCAGACTCCATCAGGTTTTCTTCCAGAATGGTCCTGTATTTGGCTCCATCCATCTTCCCATCAATTTTAACCATCTTCCCTGTCCCTGCTGAAGAAAAGCAGGCCCAAACCATGATGCTGCCACCACCATGTTTGACAGTGGGGATGGTGTGTTCAGGGTGATGAGCTGTGTTGCTTTTACGCCAAACATAACGTTTTGCATTGTTGCCAAAAAGTTCGATTTTGGTTTCATCTGACCAGAGCACCTTCTTCCACATGTTTGGTGTGTCTCCCAGGTGGCTTGTGGCAAACTGTAAACGACACTTTTTATGGATATCTTTAAGAAATGGCTTTCTTCTTGCCACTCTTCCATAAAGGCCAGATTTGTGCAGTATACAACTGATTGTTGTCCTATGGACAGAGTCTCCCACCTCAGCTGTAGATCTCTGCAGTTCATCCAGAGTGATCATGGGCCTCTTGGCTGCATCTCTGATCAGTCTTCTCCTTGTATGAGCTGAAAGTTTAGAGGGACGGCCAGGTCTTGGTAGATTTGCAGTGGTCTGATACTCCTTCCATTTCAATATTATCGCTTGCACAGTGCTCCTTGGGATGTTTAAAGCTTGGGAAATCTTTTTGTATCCAAATCCGGCTTTAAACTTCTCCACAACAGTATCTCGGACCTGCCTGGTGTGTTCCTTGTTCTTCATGATGCTCTCTGCGCTTTAAACGGACCTCTGAGACTATCACAGTGCAGGTGCATTTATACAGAGACTTGATTACACACAGGTGGATTCTATTTATCATCATTAGTCATTTAGGTCAACATTGGATCATTCAGAGATCCTCACTGAACTTCTGGAGAGAGTTTGCTGCACTGAAAGTAAAGGGGCTGAATAATTTTGCACGCCCAATTTTTCAGTTTTTTATTTGTTGAAAAAGTTTGAAATATCCAATAAATTTCGTTCCACTTCATGATTGTGTCCCACTTGTTGTTGATTCTTCACAAAAAATTACAGTTTCATATCTTTATGTTTGAAGCCTGAAATGTGGCAAAAGGTCGCAAAGTTCAAGGGGGCCGAATACTTTCGCAAGGCACTGTATAAATATTTAAGGCAAAAAAAAAAAGTTTACATTTTTCGTATTAGATTTTTATTAATTGACTCTTTGTTTTACCAAAATTCCCCCCATTTTACAAAAATGAAATTGTGAAAATGAGACACACAGAAAAAATCAACACACATGCACATTTCCAATGTTATTTTTTATAATTAGCTACAGTTTTACATAGAATCTGGTTATATAGTTTAGATACGTGTCCATACAAAAGGCAGTAATGTTACAGTTCAATACAAATACATGCACCACACACGTTGGTAGCTGTGGGTTTGGCATGATGTCTTTTAAGTGCTTAAATACAATACAGTAACATACTGCAGCTAGAGTAACAAGATTTAGATTAATGGAGAAAAAGTATCTATACATTGGATGAATCATGCTTAAAGGGGAACTTGGGTGGTTTGTTTTTATGTTCCCATATGTTATTATTTATTTCCTAGCAGGCAACCTTATCCAGGGCGACTTACAATTGTTACAAGTTATCACATTATTTTCACATACAATTACATTTTACAAATTATTTTTTACATACAATTACCCATTTATACAGATGGGTTTTTACTGAAGCAATCTAGGTTAAGTACCTTCCTCAAGGGTACAACAGCTATGTCCCCCACCTGGGATTGAACCCATGACCCTTCTGTCAAGAGTCCATAGTCCTAACCACTACTCCACACTGCTGCCACAAATGTTTAAGTAAGGTATGTATTGCCCCCCCAACCATGCATACATGAGCAGGAGGATGATGGGAAATGTAGTTCTGAAATTCTTCTACATTTGAAGCTACCATCTTGGAAGCCGAGTACAGTGGACTGCAATTTAATAGTTTAAAAAAGTGTTTTTTATAGTTTATAGTATTTTATAAAAACAATACATTCATTACTTAAACAGTTGTGGCAACATATGGGAAAAATAAGGACTATATCTTCAAAAAATCAGTTGTCTTTTGTTATATTGTATGTTGTATTTAATAAAAGTCGACAAGCTAAGATTATTGGCATTCCTTTAACAGAAAACACATAAGCAAGTGTAAAACCTTTGAAGACAATTGCAAGTTGCTTCTACTTTGTCATTTGGTCTGTTACTGTCTTCTTTTATAAGAAAAAAGCACATTAGTTAATAACTTGAACGTTAAAAGCAATTGGACCATCAAAAGAAAAACCCAAGTAAAATGTTACGTTTTCATTGGTATTGGGCATTGAGACATAACACGACGTAAAAACTTTGATCTTGCTATCCTTGCAGGTGCCTTGTACAAAAACACTGCCATTTTCTGTCCAACCTTTAACACGTTTCAGCAGCTGGGTAACTTCTGGTGTTTTCCAAACTTCACCACTGAGCCACTTCAATCTCTTTTCGTTTAGAGTCCCTTTGAGGTATTTTTCAAGCTTTGTTTTATGGATGAACCTGTCAAGATCTTTCCCATGGCCCAGGAAAAAGTGAGTGAAGATTCGCTTTTTTCTGGAGGACACATCTTTTATTTTATCATTGTAGAGCCTCTTCAAGGCAGCAATTGCTGATGTCAGGATGTTATTTTGTTCTTGATTGCATCCTGTGTCTTGTGAGTTTCCAGGCCAGAAAAGCAGAGAAATCATGAAGGCGCTGGGAGGATACTTATTGTTCCTCTCTTTGTAGAACCGCAGACTTAACTCTTGGAGTTTCTGTAAGGTAACAAGCTTGGGGGAATCAGGTAAAACACACCCTAGTGCAATCTGAGTGAATATATAGTTCACCAGGTCTATATGATCTAGCTTTTCTCTCAGGGGGTCTTCTGGATACATGCTTAATATGTCTTCCAGTTTGCTGCCTGCCCTTTGAGTTTTGTGGTCAGATAGATTTGAAAGTATAGCACTTACACTGCCCCCTCCTTGTTGGTAAATATTCATGCTCCTTATGAGTGGAGCTAAAGAATCTTTGTTGGATATTTTTTGGTTGAAAGAAGCGTCACTAAAATAGCTTGCGTAGACAGATGATCTTTTCAACAACCATCTCCTGGGGTTGTTAATATGTTCAATTTCTTTACTGGTTTTCTCTTCTTCTTCTTCATTTTTGTCAGTTTGAAAGTAAGTTAAATCTTCTGAAATCCATTCAAGAGCTTCATAAATGCTCTTCTGCAGGCCTTTCAAACAGTTGTGAAATCTGTGCCAGGGCTTTTTGACTTCCTCTGGAATGTGATCCGTGAGGAGGTACTTTAACAATTTTTTTTTATTATTTGAAAATACATCCACTGACGAAAGGAGCTTCAACAACCGACATCCAACGTCTACTTCCCCAAAATAGCCAGAATTGTTCATGCAATCTGGATTTGACTTTGCTGCCTTCTCAGATGCTTGAAAGCACTCGATAGCTTTCAGTGCAGTGCCAATGAGTTCAGTTGCAGATTCAGGCATCAGATTCTGTTTGTCCAGTGCCTCATCTTTAAAAACAAACCACTTCCAATACACTCGACCTTCTGTGTCAAGAATGAACGAGTTATGTGGCATTCGAAATTTTGCGACTTCTGCCCAATCTTTGGCCTCGTCAAACATTTTGTGGGTGTAATGCAGCCTGGCAAGCTGTTGTGCAAAGAAAGCATCCTTTTCAAAATATGTGTAGGCAGTTTTTAAAAGATCAATGGCCTTATCTGGGTTTTTCTCT
The DNA here is from genome assembly GCF_902713425.1 of Acipenser ruthenus. Taxonomy (NCBI): domain Eukaryota; kingdom Metazoa; phylum Chordata; class Actinopteri; order Acipenseriformes; family Acipenseridae; genus Acipenser; species Acipenser ruthenus. The sequence continues at coordinate 2,378,877 of NC_081244.1, forward strand.
ACGGTACGTACATGCTCAATAAGAGGAGAAAATGAGCTGTTGTCTCCTTCACTCTTGCACCGTTTCATGAACAGATCTCTGATAAACTTTATGTAGTCATCCCTCCCAAATCTGTGATTGAAAAGCACCTTTTCCTGGAGAAGACTATTTGCAATTGAACTCTGTGGCTGACTCACTGAGAGTTGTTGCAGAATTTCCTCTGCAACCGAGGGATGAATTATACGCACTGATAAAATGTGTACTGTACTCTCTCTCAGGTGTATGAATAGAAGTCTTGCTTCTTCGGTTAATGATCTTTCAAAGCTTTTGTGAGGCTTTGGGTTGACGTCGAAGCCCAAAAAAGCTTCACAGTGGGAGACTGAGATGTAGGAGTTCTGAATGTAGCAATTGAGTAATGCAACATATCTAATTAGGCTAGCTTCACGAGATGCATGATCAATGCCTTCTAGCAAATGTTTCACAAAGTCTTGGATGTACTTTCTCTCAAATCCATAACTCATCAAAACAAAGGTCAAGATGAACTCTGGATGTAACTGTTCTTCTGGTTGTAAAAGTTTTTCACGTTTTTTAGAGAACAATTTCTTTTCTCGCTCTGACAGTTTGTGTGTAACAGCTACTGTTCGCAATGGTAAGGCTTTGCACTTCTTTTGAGGATCAGAAGATCTTTTGCAGTTCAAAAGAATGAAGCATAATGGAGTGCTGATTGTCATAGACGCAATGGCATTTCTTAACTCATGGCTCAGATCATCAATGTATTCCCCATCGCAGTCTTCCACCAACAGGAGGACTGGTAGACAATTATTTCTGTCCTTCTCCTCATATTCCCTCAACTGGATGGCATGCTGACAGACATTTGTAACTGGGTATAAAGGTTTTACAACTGCACATCTCAGCTCCTTTCTGAAGTTCCAAAGGAGTTGTCTTGCAATAGTACTTCCACCACTGCCAGCCTGATGGTATATGGTTATTTTCTCCACAGATTTCACAGGTTTTTTGCATTTTAAAATGCCATCTAATATTTGGTCTACTTCTAAGTATGCATCGCGCTCAATTACTGTTTCACCTAATTGCTTTTCTGCAAGCCAAAAATTGATCCATTTGACTTTTCCTCCTTTATAAAAATACCTTTCAATACTGGCTTGCTCTTGCTGAATAGTTTCAAGATTGGTATTGTCACAAAGATTTACACTCAGTACTTCCAAGGATGACAGTCTTTCATCCTCGGCAGGTTTAAGTGAACACAGCATGTTGTTGAATACTGGCAACTGCTTGGTATATTGTGCTGAAGATGGCTGTATGGTTTGCACTGTGACATCTATGTGGCTCATTTTCATCCCAACGATGCTTATCTGGTCCAGTGTTTCACGTCTGCAAGACCTCTGAGCATGGTTTGCCCACTCGTTGTAGTTTTCTTTGGATTCTGATATGCAGACAATATCTTCATGCCCATTCATTTCAGCATAGAATTCATGGAAAGTATCAATAAGAGGCTGCTCAACAGGAGAAAACAGAACAAAAAGCACAACGAAAGAGCCCTTGTCAAGAATTTCATTGCAAATCATCGATACTGCCTTTTTCAGGTGTTTTTTCTTGGTTCGGATCCATGTATGTTCATCACAGGAACTCTCGCCTCCAAGGTAATCATTACACCCGTTGCAGAATATCCAACTGGTCTGATCGTACAAGTGCAAGTGCTTTGCGTAGTCACTGCTGCTCAGCCTACTTTCATTGGCGTAACTCTTCAGGAAGTGCATATTCACTGCATGGTGCTCACGGTATTGACCGCAGAACCCTAATGATTTAGAATCAGGATCAAAATCAAAAACGCAGAAGATCTTCATGTGTAGTAAGAAGTTGATGTGTTTCAGATTCTCCGGTGCACACTTGTTTGTGACAATGATGTACTGCTTCGAATCATCAATGTATTTCTTCCCATCAGTTAGAAGAACACACAGCTTTCTTCCCAGGTCTTCACAGGTCTCTAAAGAGTTTTGATGAACTGTTGATTCCGCCTCCTCTCTTCTCTTGTCCCTTGCTTCCATGCGTTGATAAAAACCAATCATTTCCTCATCACTAATTGGTTCTGTGTTGGCGCGCACTCTTCGATAGGCTTTTCTCTTCTCAAACTCAATCTTGTTTGTTTTTTCATTAAACTTAGGCAGACTGACTTTGTATACGTTGCCTTTCACTATGCTTACTGCAGGCTCAATGTCAACCTCCACAATGTAAAGTTGTGAGCCTGAGTCTTGTTTGTCAATTACTTCTATAAATTTTGGTGAACGTACACAAGACTCAAATTGCTCTTTTTCAGAAGAATCAGTAACACACTTGTCTATGCGATTTAATGCATCCACATAGACGTCTTTCTCTTTCACAGGTATACCCACAATTTCACCATGTACATAGCCTGTGTCTTGGGTGTTGTCCATGACACCAAAGTGGATTGTGCCATTTGCCCGAACATTCATGCAACCACAGGCAAATCTGTAAACTTCGTATGCAAACTTGGTTTGCAGACGCGTTTTATCTAACCGTGCAGCTGTGCCTAAAGATTTATACTCATGACAGGGTGTGATTAAGTTTGTGTTTCCATTTTCTGGCTGCAGGACTGTGTGTTTCACATATTTAAAGTCCATGCCCTCTGTATCAAATGGTCGAGGTCTACATTCTCTCTTGTTAGAGGACTCTCTGACAGTGTTTATTTGTTCTGTATTCTCTCCCTTTGCAGGATCTGGTTCCTTAGCAACGTTCACCTGCCAATTCCACTTCTCTGCTGTTGGTTCATGTTTATTTTCAGCAGGGGAATCTGTTCTGTTTTTCTTCTGGATGACAGGCTGCTTGCTGGTCTTTGCCTCGTGCGCTTGTGTAGATTTTAACAGTTCGTCTCTTTTCCGCAGAAGGAGCTGGATTTGCCCAGGTTTCATCTTAGTTTGTCGGTTTAGAAAGTCTTCTGATATCTCCATGAGAGCTGCTCCGGTAACTTCATCATCGTGAAGCTTCTGTATGTAATGATCTTTAATCTTTATTGATTTCAACCAGGAGCTCACATGCTTTTCAGACCAGTCCTCAAGTGGGAGACTTGTGTGGTCCTCTGGTGAAAAAAGAAAATGAAAAATTATAGAAATTCATACTTAAAGGGGAATGCAGGTATTTTGTGTGTGTATGTTACATATTCCCATAGGTAGGGCAGCAGTGTGGAGTAGTGGTTAGGGCTCTAGACTCTTGACTGTAGGGTCGTGGGTTCAATCCCAGTTGGGGTACACTGCTGCTGTACCCTTGAGCAAGGTACTTTACCTAGATTGCACCTAGATTGCTCCATTGTAAGTCACCCTGGATAAGAGCATCTGCTAAGAGATAGATAATATAAATGTTGCCACAACTGTGTAAGTAAGGTATGTATTTTTTTTAAAGCCACTGACCCCTTTTTTACACTATTGAATTGCAGTCCACTGTACTCGGTTTCCAAGATGGCAGTTTCAAATGTACCCATCAGAAGAACTTCAGAACTACAATTCCCATCATCCTCCTGCTCATGTATTTATGGTGGGGGTGATGGGAAAAGTAGTTCTGAAGTTCTTCTGACGGGTACACTTGAAGCCGCCATCGTAAAAAAAGTGGTCAGAACTTATTTATTAATTTTTTTAATAAAAACAAGACAAAGACATTCTGACCACTTTAAGAGGGTGGCTTCAAATGTACACTTCAGAAGAACTTCAGAACTACATTTCCCGTCATCCCCACCATACATTCATGAGTAGGAGGATGATGGGAAATGTAGTTCTGAAGTTCTTCTGAAGGGTACATTTGAAGCTGCCATCTCAAAGAAGTGGTCAGAATGTCTTTTAATAAAAACAATACATAACATACACAGTTGTGGCAACATATGGGAACATGTAACACACACTAAAACTACCCGAGTTCCCTGTTAACAGATAACACTTTTTACTACACTCTCAGTAAAACACTGATATAAAATACCTGCCTTACCAATCTATCAGTATACACACTATCAGTATCAGACTCATCTATGTTACATCAATTTTATCCACTATAGCAAAAAAAATAAGGAACCAGAAACAATAAAACTTCTGTTTCAATAAGCTTGCCAGTTTACTCCTTCCCTATACACTAAATTTAAAGAGAGTACTATCTAACCACAAAAGCATTCACAGTTAGTACTTTTACATATTCGTTTGCAATTGACCGCACATCTAATGCAATACGTAGGATTCTGCTTTTCGTGTTTTATCCGATTTAACCCGATTTCTCTCCGAAAAGCTGAGCTGCTCTGCAGGTTAAACCCGAAAACTCCTGAAATACGCATGGATATGAATAAATAAACACATGCACAGTTTGTCCATGAATCAAATGCAATGCATACAGGAAGAGCTGGCACCAGTGACTAACTAGATTTTTTTTACCTGATTTCAACCCGAATTTCTGCCATTGGGAAACGTCTCATTTAGAGAAACCCCTTTATCATATTCAACATGCAACAAAACCATGGTTACCAACATTCTAATTGAAATATCGTTTGGTCACAGCGAAGCTATACCTTATATAGACATAGATCCTACACAAATAAAAAAATGCATACATTTACAAGTAAAAATAATATGCACAGAACAAAACATAGAGAGTTGAACAGAACTAACTTGCACTTATTATTCCGAGCTCTGCCCCTCTCCTCAAGCAAAGCTGGACTCACTGGAGGCAAGGCAGACTGGCCGCTTCGTCCTGCCGCGGAGACTTAAGCCGTCGATCAGGGTATTGTGCACAATACTCATTACGTGTTTCCCTCATGCGCCCCATTCTCAAATCAAACTAGTAACTGTCACCGTATATACCTATAATAGCAAACGTTTACCTACACCTTAACCCGCTAATTTCAAAGTAGGCACTTTGAATGACAGCCGCTGTAGCTGGCAAATGAAAGTGCACAGTCAGACTGATGATTGACAGTCATTTAAACGAATGAGAGCATTCTAGCACTGCTTCAGCCAAAGAGATCTGTCAGGACAGGATGAAATGATTGACGGTAAAACTACACTAGCCTATTAAGGAACCACTGATTTGATTGACAGCGACCCCTAGCCATTCAGAGCGGAACGGAGACGGGACAGACAGCAAGTATAAAAACTACACAGACGAGATGATTTCTTAAATTATTATTTTTGGTAAGAAAATAAAAATAGAGAGTCGTTTTACTGACGTTTATCATATATAAATTTATTTCAGTCAAACTCATATTTTAGGGGAATTCTGTGTTTAACGAGCTTTACCAATTACAATCAAAGTAGCAAGCCTAATTATGTGTTTGTACACTGCACAATATGTATCATGTGACAGTATGAATTATCTTCCAGATACATCACTTAGACTTTCCTAAATTATGGTCATTGTTTTCAAAAAAATGTAATGAAATGTGTCTCAAATAAGCATTACCATTTATTGATAAACAATCTGGTTGGAATAAAAAAAAAACAAAAAAAACTTTATAATAACACAATATCCGATTTGATTAAAAAAAAAATCAAATATCTTCTTTCTTATAAATGGACAAATAGTTAAATAAATAAATAAAAAAAACTAACCACAAGACCTGAAATCAATATTATGTAAAACTGAAATAAAATAGCTGGGCAAAACAAAGATGATTACAAGCAGTCATGACTCAAACTGCAAGACACGCCCTTAACTGAGAAACGAAACTTGACCTTGTTTATTTTCACTGTGGCTCTAATGCTTTGACTGTTTTCCATTTCTCAATATATGACAAACACGATACTGTTCCACGTTTTCGGTTTTTTATTTTCCATCTCTCTACCTCCCTTTAAACCTTAATTAATAGTTGTTAAGTTATTAAACTCTATACTGGATAAGAGAAACAGGGTTCAAATTAGCGGGGGAAAACAAACGCACTAGTAGAAACTAACGCAGTTGAAGTTAATAAGCTGCATTCGGCAATGATTAGACTGGAGCCAGAACGAAATGCAGGTTTAGATAGAATCAGGTGATATCAATGCATGTCGTTTGTTAACTCAATCAAGATATATGAGGGTAAATAGAAGCAACTTCCATTGGTAATTTGAGTTTATTTAAGAAAGCGAGTCAGCTCAAAATATGTTTAAAATAACATCACAGGGTGATCAAAAATAAAAACTGTAAATAAAATATGCGAAACCCTACAAATACAAACTGTTTGTACTGAAAAATAACATTTCCGGAAGTACTATCTGTAGATTTTCAGCTCTGTTCTGTATTAGTATTTATTTAAATGAAGGAAATAGCCACCAGAGATTATTTCCTGTGCCTGGAACAGTGGCAGTGAAGGGAAGAGGGGGCAAGTAAATAAGCCTTATGGTCCCTATATTTTACAGTTTAAAGAAACAACTGTCCTCTGTACTAACCACAAGAGTCAGAATTAGTACTTTTAGTAAGTAAGCTTGTAGCAAATAACCACCTATGACTTTTTAAAAGGAAACTTTTTTTTTTTTTAAATCACAGAGTGTGGTTCAAATAACTGAGACAAAAGTAGCATAATGCTGTCAAGAGGGATTGCATTGTAGTGCAAATATTACAAATAATACTTACCCATTTCTGCAACACATTAAACTATTTAGGTGACAGGACTGGTCAAGTTGGTATTTTTCCAGCACAGCATGTCTGCAAAAACAAAACAGTAATTACAGTAATACATCCAGTGTCTCTAACATTACATTGCATGAAAGTTTGTATTCTATGTATTGTATGATTGAAGCAAGGCTGAAAGAAGATTCAGTACAATGCAGTTTGAGATCTTTCCTTTCATCTCAGGCATGTCTAATTAAACAAAAACATCTCAAACTGCTACTATGCAATTCATATTTTAGCAAACTCGTTTATTATTATAAGATTTTATTTATTGGGAAAGGCTATATGAGCAGGTAGGCAGTCTCTGATCTAAGTCCTGTTAGGAAGGGTTAGGTTCCAGTTTGAAACAGCAGCAAATGCAAAATATTTTCTTCCAGCAACACTTTTTACAGTTGGTGTTTTAAAGAATGTGGTGCCACAGATATTAAGCAGTTTGTAAACTCCTGAAACAGGCTATTTAAATAAACAAGTAATGTATTGTGTCCTTTTAAAAAGAATCTGATTTCAATGATAATTCCTTCTATTAGCTGATGATAATAAGTTTAATCTAAAATACAAGGTGCAATGATGTTCTAGTGGAGTACACTGAAGAACAAATCTACAGATCCTATTATACTTTGTATCAATCTTCTTCAGTCCTTGCTTGCTAGCAATGTTATAGATCAGTGGTTTTCAACCTTTTTAATCCAAAGACCCACCAGCAAACGTAAAAATAAAATGCGACCTGCTTTAACTTTGACTAATGATGAAATGGTACTTTAGAAGTCTGTTTTCTTTTGAACGCGACCTGAAGTCTGTACAGCAGGATGATCGGAACATGAATTACAGTGTGGCTCAGAACAATAAGGATTATTGCAGAAGTGACTCCTAATGCAGGGTCTAGGGTCGCAACGAAATGTTACAATTATATGGTAATAATAATTGTTCAATGTAATCTTTTCAACAGCCAAATTGTGGCGACCCACCTGAGCATGCCTCATGACCCACAGGTTGAAAACCACTGCTATAGATCACAGCATTGTAGTCTGAAATAGGGAACAAAAGTTGTTGAGCTAATTTAAACCATGCTGTAAAATTTAGACAATGGTGCTGACCATACAATACTCCAAGCTTTCTACCAACTTTACTACATGCATCTTTAATGTTTTTTTTTCAAATTTAAGAGTTGTATTGATATAGATACCTACCTAGATATTTAAAAGTGTCAACTCTCTCCAAAGGTGTAGTATTACAAATAACACTAGTACAATTGGAGCTAGTATTTTGTATCATTTTCTCTGAACCACATAGTGTGATATTTGTCTTTTATCATTTAAAATCAGACCATTTTTATCAAACAATCTCTCTGTAGTATCTTAGTTAAGTCTTGGATATTATTGTGTACTTTGTCCCCAGGTGAGCCATGGGCACTTTTAATCCCATGGTCTGGGATTGCCCAGTTGTGGCTTTATTTTGGGAGCGTGTTTGTTCAACTTTATCTAATATTCTTGGTAAAAATATTCCTTGTTCCCTTACGATCCTTTTGTTGAATGATGATTCATCACTTGAGCTGTCTCTGCAGCAGAAGTGGATTTGGTTGGCTCGCCTTACTGCTGCCAAAAAAATGATTGCCCTGAACTGGCAGCCTTCACATTCCCTGCCATCAGTGGACCCTTGCATTCCTTGACATTATTTATATGGAGCTGTCTATTGCTCAGGTCCAGGGAGGGGACTGTACAGGCCTGGGGAGCAGCGACAGACACCATTCAATCTCTGATAAGCCCATCCTCAATTATCACTGAAATTGATTTTCAGGGTCAGTCTTGGGGTTGAGGGAGGGGGGGGGATGTGTGGAGGGGCAATATAAGGGGAAAATAGGAGTGATCTTCTGTATTGAATTGTTGTGGTATTTCTTGTTTTCCAATAAAAATGTTATCACAAAAAAAGGTTTGGATATACAAAGCTATAGTATCTTCCGCATAGATGTGTACAGAATTTTTCTTGCAGACGTTGGGTATTTCATTAATAAAAATAGAAAATAAGAGGTCCAAGAATTGACCCTTGCTGGAATATAGGCATGAAGTCAGATGTCTTTTTTTCAAAGACAACAGCTTGGGAACGTTCTGATAAATCTGATTTAAACCACGACAGTGTAGTTCCTGTAACTCCAAGGTTACTTAACTTGTTAAGACGTATTCAATGATTAAGTCAAAAGCTTTAGAGAAGTCAATAACAATAGCACCAGTTAGTTGCTTTTCCTCTGTAGCCCGATAAATATAATTTGTTAATTTCAGTAATGCAGTTGTAGTCGAATTAGCTTTTATAAAACCAGATTGATAATCAGTGAATAGATTGTTTGTTATTATATAATTAGTTGGTTGGTTTTGCACAATTTTTTCAATGATCTTTGATAAAACTGGTAAGACAGATATGGGGCTATAGCTACCAGGGACCATAACATCTCCACTTTTAAAGATGGGAGATACTTTATCTTGTTTTAACTGGTGTGGCATTTCACTAGACATCAGATACAAATTAATTAGCAAGTGGACTTTTATTCTTGTAAGTCAGACAAAAAAAGTACTATGCTATTAGGGGTCTATTCTGACTTGGTTTATAAAGTGTATTTACATGCTGTGGATTAGCTAGTCATGGTTAATAATGAGCACTTGCACAGAATGTAAACCAGGTCAGAATAGATCCCTATCGGCCGTGACAAAAGCAAACACACAAACTAAGACATCCGAATCAGAACCAAGACAATCAAAAAGGCTGTCTGACATTTTTAAGTTTTTTCTTCTGTACCTGTTTAACCCTCCAAAGCAGGACATTGCCAGGGGGTTACTTAACATCACAACGGAAGTTAGTTAATACTGTGGCCAGCCAGCACAGGATGTCTGTGGTCATTATATGCACCTCAAGCATGCAACTCAGCCTCAGACACACAGTTAAGTTTGCAAAACTTAGTTTTGAGAGACATATTATCCTTAAAGCACAGAAAAATAAAATGAAAAACACCTTATCAATTATAAAACATTGCAATAGCGAATACCCATTTCAATATGCTGCTGTCTATATTGTAAACACCCATTTTTAGTTTCATATATTTACACAACCGTGCATCTATAGTGCCGCAGCATTGTGCCAGTGAAAAAATCAACCAGAACATGTTCCTAACAACCATAATTCCTAGGGTGGTTAGAAAGATATGCCTCTGCCTCCATTACACACTATTTTACACTTAACTTAAAAACAGATAACTATGAACTGGTAGGCAGAATAATAATGATCTAATGATAAACTAGTCTGACTTAGGTCTGCACCGAATCAAAACTATGAACCACTTGCTAATCTCAAATTACAAACCTGGTACTGATAGTCTTTTTTTGTTTGTCAGATTTCTTCTACCCCGAAACTCCAAGTCTTTTTTTTAGTAGGCATATCAATCATTTTAAAAAGTCAATTCTTACATATTTTTTAAAGTTTAATTGTAATACTTCCTATCTGAATGTAGAAACAGTTCCTGCCTATAATGCAAATTATCCTAAATTAGTCTAAATTCTTCCCCATTATTTCCTATCAGATTTCCAATTAAAACACAGCTGGAAAGAATGAAGTGTTTCCTTACCTTGCATCGGCACAGTCTGGTCTGTTGTGTCAGTGCGTGGGTTGCTTAGTTCATATCATGACAAAAGAGGAGGGTGGAGTTTTGGAAGCATTTGAAGCTGAATAGAGGCTGAACACTATTCAATGTGTCATTGGCAATGCAGCTGAGTTAAGATGAGGCATTTGGGGGATTTTAATAACTTCCTATATGAATCACAAGGCTAATAAAGTAACTATGCAATGTGGTTTTTGTGTGTGTGTGTTAAATGTTTAAAAGACTATACAGAGCAAGTATGAGTTTTTTCTATAATTTGAACCTTCATTTTTAACATTTTGATAAGTTTTTACACATGTTGAGCTTGGGTACAAGACAGATGATGTTCAAAACATATGCAGTTTTAAGATTTTACTATATACTCCCAGCCTGCCCAGACCCCCAGGCAACTAGCAATGGAAAAGTACAAAATAGAGATCAAAACAGTTCTGTATTTCTAGCAGCAATGTTTTTGCAAGTTCAGCTCATAATCTAACTTGTGATATGTCTATTCAGTCGATTCTGCTAAACTTATTTTGTTACATCTTTATCCTGTGGAAATACAGCAAAATTGCAGGCTGCTACATCCCTGGTTTCTTCTGGCCTGTTGGTACCCCCACACATTCCTGCTCAATGTCTGGTTTCATTCTGGTAAGAAAAAAAAAAAAAACTTTCGCAAACTCACTATGGTGCATGAAGCAAAATGAACATACAACTAAAAATATACAAAAAACTGCAACTCTTAGGAGATCGTTTTTGAAAAGTACAAAACTTTATTAGCAGACGTGTTTCAGCTAGGGTGGGTAGCTGTTGCTATGGTTATGTAAGAGTGATTTCATTGGGAGAAGTAAAAAATAAAATATAAAAGTCTTCATTGCTTGATCTGGCCGCACGTGTAATTCATAGAAATCATTCTGGCTGGTCTGAATTACAGCAGGTTAATGTTTTTGCCACTGTGACGAAGAAGGTGAAAATTAGTTGAGACATACAAAAAAAAAATCATTGAATCAATTAAGGCTTTGGTAAAACAAAAACCACAAGTGTCTATGGCACTCCCGGACCAGGGTTGCCTACCCCTGCTCTATAGGATAAAGCGGCTATGGATTATGCATGTATGTATTGATGGAAGAAATAGCACTGCTGTTTGCAGGTTTGTAAAAACCTTTTTTTGCCAGAGCTGCAGTGGAGTCTCAAGCTTTAAGTCCAAGTCAATCAGAACAGAACATTCAAAACTAAACCCAGACTGCAAACACTACTTCACATTGTGTCATTGTCACAGTGCATGAGGATCTGCCATACTGTAGAGCAGAGGTTCTCAACCCTGGTCCTGGGGACCCCTGCCTGCCCTGCTGGTTTTTGTTCCAACCAAGCTCTCAATTACTTAACTGAACCCTTATTTAAACTAAATAATTTGCTTAATTTTACTTTTTAAATTTTGTAGCTTATAAAAAGTTGGAGGATTGAAGTTCCTTATACAATTTTATACTTAACTTCAAATCTCTCCTGTTTAAAATAATTAAAAAGCTCTGATTAGTCAAATTATTTGTTCAATTAAGTAATTGAGAGCTAAGTTGGAAAAAAAACCAGCAGGGCAAACAGAGTGTCCTCCAGGAGGGCTCCCGAGTGGCGCATCCAGTAAAGGCGCTCCTCGCAGGATGTGCCCTATAGCCTGGAGATCGCTGGTTCGAATCCAGGCTATGTCACAGCTGACCGTGACCGAGAGTTCCTAGGGGGCGGCGCACAATTGGCTGAGCGCTGCCCGGGTAGGGAGGGCTTAGGTCGGCAGGGGAATCTACGGCTCACCGCGCATCAGCGACCCCTGTAGCCGATAGGGCGCCTGTGGCTCTGCAGCGGAGCCGCCAGATCTGTGTTGTCCTCCGGCACTATAGGTCTGGTAGCATTGCTGTGGATCTTCAGTGCGAAAAATGACGGCTTGGAAGGAGCACGTTTCGGAGGACGCGTGTTTCAGCCTCCGTTTCCTGAGTCGGCGGGGGCGTTGCGAGCGGTGAGCCGAGGATACAGATAATAATTGGGCATGCTAAATTGGGGTGAAAACCGGGGTAAAAAAAAAAAAAAAAAGAGTGTCCTCCAGGACCAGGGTTGAGAGCCCCTGCTGTAGAGCATGCGCAAAGCATTACTAAAGGAATAATGCAGGATAGGGAAGTGTTGTGCTGGAATCACACCTCGGGTGGTTGGGAACGAGTGTAAGAAGTGATGTCATCCCAGCACGACACACAGCCTGGAGTGCATTATTCCACTTATACAATGGCTCACACATTTGAAAAATAGCAAATAAATCAAATGTAATGCATTTTAAAAGTGATTTTAATAAGAAATATGGAAATAACCTTTTTGTTTTCCAGGAATTGTCAGGATTTTTTCTTCCCATTGTATAGAATGTACCTTTTTCCTGTAGTCAGATATGTTATTTAGTTTGCAAATGTTAAGGCTACAGTACTTGCTATTTTTGTTTCAAAACAGTATTACAAAGTATGGATTTTTAGAAACATGATTCCCTGCCTGTACGACTGCCCCTACCTCACTGCGCTCCCTCTGACTGCATGACCCCCCCTGCACACCACGCAACCGTGCCTTTATAAGAGGAGACCCTGCAACTTTTTTTCTAGGCTAAACAGACTAAACAGGTTGTTTTTTAAATGACATTCAGTTCATGTGTGTGTAGCTTGCATTTTGCACTGCTAAAATGCCCAAACTAAATTAAGCACATTCCACATCCAAACTACCTTGTCTGCCTGAGTTGTTTGTTTCAGGATTCTTGGCCTTCCCCAGCACTCAGTCCTCAGTTTTGCCTGGTGAAGACCCCCCTCCGTGTTCCTCAGGATGTCTCCCCCGAGAGCGGCAGTGCCCCCATGATCGGCTGCCGAGTTTGCCAATCCCTCATTAACGTGGAGGGCAAGATGCACCAACATGTGGTCAAGTGTGGCGTCTGCAATGAAGCCACGGTGAGCCAACTCTTCATGAGCTTCTTACGTTTAGGGCAGTTGTTTTACATGTGCCAGCCAGGGTACTGTTTTTAGGCAGTGGTGCTAAACTCTGGTCCTCAAGATCTGTTCCAGACCTGGTCTTTATTCTAATCAGGTCCTAAATGAGTCCATTGCCTCTTAAACAGGTTTGATTAAATAGTTTAGAACCAGCTTGGAGTGATCTCAAGGAGCCGGAGTTGACAAAAAAGTTTAAAAGTAAGATTGTCGCATCCAGCTGAGGCACTTCACCGGAAGTGCAGGATGCGCCCTATAGCTCGGAGATTGCTAGTTCGAATCCGGGCTTTGCCATTGCCGACTGTGGCCAGGAGTTCCCAGGGGGCAGTGCACAGTTGGCCGAGCGCTGCCTGGGTGGGGAGTGTTTCAGTCGGCTGGGTAATCCCTGTCTCAGTGACTCCTGTGATGGCCGGGCACCTGCAAGCTGGCTGTGTTATATCCGGATCTGTGTTTCCTCCGACACGACAGGTCTGGTTGGCTTCACTGTCAGCTTGCAAAGTGAAAGAAAGCGGGCGGCCTGACAGCTTGAAGCATGTTTCGGAGGACACTTGAGTGCTCTTGTCTTTGCCTCTCCTGAGTCACTGCGGGGTTGCAAGGTCTTAAAAACAATTCTAAATTAGGGAGAAAACTGGGGTAAAATAATTTCCAATTCCAAATTAAAAAAGGGAGATTGTCACTAGTATCTACTGTAACTCAGTGTGACTCCAACCCTGGTCCTGGAGAGCTCAATCTTATCCAGCAGGTTTTATAGGTAACCATTAAATCATCAATTTCATTGGGATCCATTAAGCAGGTTGGTGATTTGTTTATTTTTGCAATAGGCCAGTGGTTCTCAGTCCTGGTCTTGGGACCTCCCTGTGTCTCTGCTGGTTTTTGATTCAACCGAACTGCTCTCAATTACTTAATTGAACACTAACAATTTGCTTAATTTGACTTTAATTGTTGAGCTTATAAAAAAGTTGGACAGTTCAAGTTCCTAAATACCAAGCGTATTGAAATCTCCAAATCTAAAATAATGAAGTAGCTCTGATTAGGCAAATTGTTAGAGTTCAATGAAGGAAATGAGAGCAGCTCGGTTGGAACAAAAACCAGCAGACACAGGGAGGTCCCAGAACCAGGATTGAGAAACATTGCAATAGATTTGGACCCAAGCTGGGAACAAGTCTGAACCTTGTTACAGTGCCTGAAACTCAAAAACTACAAATCCAAGCTAATCGAGGTGCATATCTTCTGAAAGGGCAGGTCTAGGTGTTTCCAATTGTAGCAACAATTCAATAATTGATAACTTAATGTTTATCTGGGTTGATTAGTTCTCTTATTAATAATATTTAATTGATGTGGTACAAAGATCAAGGATTTACTATGAACACACACATGTGCAGACACAAGCAGTATTTTCAACAGTAGTATTTTATTAAGTACACAAATATTAAGCAGAAATCAGAAAAGTCAGAAAGTAAATCTTAGCCTCTAAGCACAAAACACAAGTCAAAGCTCTCACTGCACTCATGCTGGCTAGCAGGCAGTTGAAATATGACACCGCCTGTCTCCCTTTAGAGCTAGTTGTTGTTCCAGCCAAACCGCAAAATCGGGGAGAGACAGAGAGAGAGAGGGTTGTGTCAAATTGTTGAAATTTTTCAAATTTTTCCTCCATGTTCATTTCATATTGAAGTTCAATGGTGCAGTGTTTTTTGTTAGCCATCTACGATTAGGAAATAAGCGGTTTTGTTTCATATTTTCTCATCTCTACCACATATAGTATGCCTGATCCTGCTATAATATATCTTATAAAAGGACATTTTGTGGCCTTTCATTTGATATAAGTTAAATGCATGTAGCACAAACTATCCAGTAGTTACACACACCTAAATGAAAACAGTGAAAAAGAGGCAAAAATAGTGTAAAGAGTTAATTGTCAGAAGCAGGTGTAATATTTTGATCCCGTCTGTCTGGTTTTGTAGCCGATAAAGAATGCTCCAGCGGGGAAGAAGTATGTTCGCTGTCCGTGTAATTGCCTGCTGGTGAGCACCTCTGCATTCACACACACCTAGGGTTGGCCAACAGGCTCCACAATATGGGACACTGAGACAGAACAGGATTTTAAACTTGCCCTTAAACTGAATGAACCCTTTAGACCCCATGTGGGAAGGTGCGGGTATTCACTGACACGGGAGACAGAAATTGTATTTGACAACACCACACAGGTGCTCGGTTTTATTATTTTCTTTTGTATTCTGGTGAGGTGCACTGATTTTTTTGAGCCCGTAGAGGGCGCTTGTGGTCCGTGGTCTGGCTACCAGCTATGGTATCCAGAACCACGGCAGGGTACTCAGACACAGTCCGGCACTCGCAGGTGCTCACAAATTATAAAAAACGAAAAAGGCAAAAAGAAACAGGGAAAATAAAACACAGTAAGGAAAAACTACAAAATAAATGTGCTGCACTTCGCAGCGTGAATCTCCCCAGTCGCCGCTACCCGTACGACCCGGGACTCCGTCCTACACTCTGCTGTCTCCAACTCACTGTACAACAATACTGGGGCTGCCCAACGATCCCCCACTTTTCCCTCTCTTTCTTTAAAATTATTTTCTTTGATTTTTCTTTCCGGACGTTTGTTATCCTCCCGTCCCTCAGTAGTCAAAACGAGACCGCTTTGCTTGCTGTTCCAGTCTAAAGGGGCAGATCTGAGGAAACAACAGAGTGTTACTTTATAGGTTAACAATCCCATTTAAAGTCCTCCTCCCAGCCACTCAGAGAGGGGGAAAGCACACACACCCTCATCCCCACCTCTCCGTGTCACTGCCATGACTGGCAGGCAGACCCTGCTAGGACGTCCGCGGGCGCTCTGGGGTTAAAAGGGTTCAATTAAAGTGTAAATGATCTATTAAACCTTTGCCAACATGAATGAAATTCTTTGTTTAAAAAAAAAGAGAGAGAATTTCAGCATTTTCAGTCACTGAGCATCATGGTTCAGGCTGCAGTTGTGCCTGTTGAATTTTTTTTGTGTTTTTGTATTTCTCTTTCAGTAAATGGATAATTAACTTGGGTCCTGTCCACCCCGGGCCTGCAAGTCCAGAACCACAGCCTGTGGGGGCGAGTGACCTGCGGACACTTCAAAAACACTTTCCTTGTACCAAACCCATCTCCATTCTCTGCATTCACACCAGGGGTGGCCAACGCTGGTTACGGAGAGCCTCAAAACTTTCATTTAGTTGTTTTCTTGGACTGGAATAGACCGTAGGGTATAGAATAGACCCAGGATCTTCAACTCCAACTTCTGGTTTTTGTAAAAACCAATCTGTCAGTTAGTCAGCTGGCATCTTTATTTGATAAACTAGAACAATGAAACACTTTTGCTCAGGCCTAATAATGTTTTACAGATACTGGACCTTCAATCAAGTTTCTTTAAAGTCATTGTAAAAGGAGGAGATCTGTGCTGACTTCAGGTGCAGGAAGAGGGCAGAAGCCTTGCAATATCCGCCTGTCAGTCATTGGAAGCGACACAGAGAGTTGGGAGAGAGGGTGTGTGGGCTTTCCTTTTCTCTGAGTGGCTGAGAGACGGGCATTGGGGGGATTGCTAGCCCTATTAAATAACATTCTGTTGTTCCCTCAGCTCTGCCCAGGTGCAACGAAACAACAAGCTAGCGGGAGCTCTGCTCCAGGACAGGGAATGGCCGGAAAAAGAAAACCAGAAGAAACCCAAAGAGAAGAAAATAAAAATATCGATAGCGGGGAAACCTTGGACAGACCCCACAAGTGTATAGCAAGCAGGCTGAGAGAGCAGTCAAGTGTAGGATGGGGACCCGGGCCGCGCGGGTAGCGACGGTCGGAGTAACGCTGCCGACTGCAGCACCTTTTCTTTGTAGTTTTGATTACTGTGTTTTATTTTTGCCTTTTGTTATTATTAGTTGAGAGCACCTGTGAATGCGCCGGCGTGTCTGTGTACCTGTGGGTATTTCTGTGGACCTGTCTACCATCGCTGGTATTCAGGCCACGGACAACAGCGCCCTCTGCTGGCTAAAATAAATTACTGGGGGAGAAATAAATAAATTTGGGCACCTGTGTGGTGTTTCCAAGTACACTTCTCTGTCTCCCGTGTCAGCGAATACCCACACCCTTCCACAGTCATCAATATCCTGAAAAATGTCTCTTAAAACCTTAAATATTATTAAATGGCCAAATAATTAGATCAATTAAGCAATTAAGGCCTGAAGTTGGAATGAAAACCAGAAGACCCTGCAGTGGCCCACAAGGCCTGGAGTTGAGTAGCCCTGGAATAGACCGTAGAGGTGTCGGTTCATTGCGAGGCCTCCAGGACCAGGATTGAGAACCACAAAATGTTAGGTTCAGGCTTAAATCATGAAATAGACATGTACTGTATATATCTAAAGTAAAATGTATCGGAGTCAAAGCAAAGACCCCATAAGACAGTGCTGCCTAAACACGGTCCTGGAGAGCCCCTATCCAGCAAGATTTGTAGGTCATCCTAAATAGCTAATTTCTAGACTGAGAACACATGGAAGTTATTGATCAATTAAGCAAATCACTTGTTCAATTAAAGGAACTGGTCATTGAGGGCTGAAAAGGGTAGTTCATTTTTTGTACCAAATGCTCTCTAAATGACTTCATTTAACAAATAACTACCTGCTTAATTGATCACAGTGATTTTGTTCCAGGTGTTAAGAAATTGATCATTAAAGGTTACTGTCACAAAGACGGCCGGAGTGGGTGGCGTCAGACCAGAAACAGGAACACAAACGACAGAGAGATGGGGTTTTGGTGAGGCTGAACGCGTGATCGCGTTCAGCATTTAATAAACAGAACAGAAAATAAAAGGTTGGAACAGACAAAAACACTGGACACGGCACTACACGCCAAAATAAAAAGACAAACAAAACGGACTAACATTAAACAAACGGTGCACGGAGAGACAAACAAACACGGTGAGTACAAACACTTCTAGATATTATTTTTACTACTTTTACGTTCTCCTTCTCTCTCACCCGTTCTCCACTCTCGAACACCCAACCCTGAGTGAAAGAAACGTGCATCTATATATACTGTTGTGCTGGGATTCAATTACTAATTAATTACTCACTTGAATCCCAGCACGTGAATTCATTACGTGAAACCCCGTGTTCACATATTACATTTAACCAGCACGTGAAGTGATTTGTGCTCTCCTCGTGCCTAAATACAAATCTACACTTTAAATACACGTGAAACACAGACCCGTTTATATCCCGTGTACCAATCTATACACCAACATTTACACACGCAACATACAACACATAACACAAATGCACACAGGGGCGGGGCGCTTTGCCACATATACCCCCCCTTGTGCGCAACACACATGGCCTCAACGGCCACCTCCCCCCTTAAAAATCCAGCAGTCCAGGACAAAGTCTCGGGCTGGGAAGGGAGGCTTCAGTGGGCCCATGGCTGGCCATGCTGTCAGCACCCCTGCCGGTAGTGGCACGGCTGACAGCCTGTTGGTCCCGTCCTGCAGCGAAAAAGCTGCGGGGGCAGGTGGTCCCCCGACCTCCCCCCTTCTTCGTAGCCGGCAGCTCCCTCCTGTGGGGCTCCGGCCACAAGAACTCCTGCAGCGAAACTGCTGCTGGGGAAAGTGGTCTCCAGACCTCGTCCCCCTTCTTTGTAGCCGGTAGCTCCCTTTGGTGGGGCTCCGACCACAGTACTGCCGGCAGCGAAGAAGCTGCAGTGGGAGCAGGTCTCCGGACCTCCCCCACGATCTCCGGCAGCGAAACTGCTGCAGTGGGAGCAGGTCTCCGGACCTCCCCCACGATCTCCGGCAGCGAAACGGCTGCAGTGGGAGCAGGTCTCCGGACCTCCCCCACGATCTCCGGCAGCGAAACTGCTGCAGTGGGAGCAGGTCTCCGGACCTCCCCCACGATCTCCGGCAGCGAAACTGCTGCAGTGGGAGCAGGTCTCCTGACCTCCCCCACTTTCTTCGTGGCCGACAGCTCCCCTTGGTGGGGTTCCGGCCACAGTACTTCCTGCTGCGATGCGGAGCAACTAGCAGCCCCAGGTGATGCGGCACAGCTGGCAGCCCCAGGCGAGGGTGAAGCGTGGCAGGGAGTCAGGACCAGCCGGGATGCGGGTGTTGGCCCTCTTCTCGGCCTCTGCGACCAGGCGATTCTTACCCATGCTTCCCTCAGCAGCCTATGCAAGGGCTGCAGAGGGCCGCCAGCTTCACGCCCTGGTCTTTCTGGTGAAGGGAGAGGCAGCTCCTGCTTCTCTCCCCCTGATGGTGATGGAGGCAGAGGCAGCTCCCGCTCCTCTCCTCGTGATGGTGGGGAAAGTGATACCAGCAGGCATTCATCCTCTGCTGGTGGGGGAAGTGATACCAGCAGGCATTCATCCTCTGCTGGTGGGGGAAGTGATACCAGCAGGCATTCACCCTCTGCTGGTCGACAGGGACCCAGCAGGCATTCACCCTCTGCTGGTGGACATGGCGGAGGCAGAGGCAGCTCCTGCTGCTCTGCTCCTGCCGGTGGAGGTGGCGGAGGCAGAGGCAGCTCCTGCTGCTCTGCTCCTGCCGGTGGAGGTGGCGGAGGCAGAGACAGCTCCGGCTGCTCTGCTCCTGCCGGTGAAGGTGGGAGCAGCGTGTAGTCTCCTGGCGACGGAGGTGTGAGCAGCATGTCGTCTCCCCCTTTTTCAGGGGACTGGTGCTGCTCTGCCTCTCTTGCAGGGGACTGGTGTGGCTCTGCCTCGGAAGGGGAAACCAGCAGGCATTCTTCCTCTGCTGGTGGAGGTGGGACCAGCAGGCATTCTCCCTCTGCTGGCAGCTTGGTTCCTAGGGTTATGGAAGCCCCGACTTTCCTCTCTTTGGGCTGTGGACGCACCGACTCCTCCCTTTTGGGCTGTGGACGCACCGACTCCCCCCTCTTGGGCTGTGGACGTTCGGGCTCCCCCCACTCAGGCGTAGGACGTTCGGGCTCCTCCCACTCAGGCGTAGGACGTTCGGGCTCCAACCACTCAGGCGTAGGACGTTCGGGCTCCTCCCACTCAGGCGTAGGACGCTCGGGCTCCTCCCACTCGGGCGTAGGACGCTCGGGCTCCTCCCACTCGGGCGTAGGACGCTCGGGCTCCTCCCACTCGGGCGTAGGACGCTCGGGCTCCTCCCACTTGGGCTGTGGACGCTCAGGCTCCTCCCACTTGGGCTGTGGACGCTCAGGCTCCTCCCACTTGGGCTGTGGACACTCAGGCTCCTCCCACTTGGGCTGTGGACGCTCAGGCTCCTCCCACTTGGGCTGTGGACGCTCAGGCTCCTCCCACTTGGGCTGTGGATGCTCAGGCTCCTCCTCATAACTGCGGAAGGGACAGATGGCGAACAGATGATCCTGGTCGCAGAGGAGGCACCCCGGCGTTGGCTTGTTAGATCGCCGTGGATGTCTGGCCCTTAGGCGGCACTCCTCCTCCCTGTCCTTCACCTCTTTATCCTCCTTCCATCCCATTTTATTTATTTATATATATATATTTTTTTTTTGTAATCCAACACTTTTTTTTTTTTTCCAAAAAAATGCGGTTCCTGCTCTGGCCTGAGTCCTGGAGGCGCTGTCGATCCCACGCAGGACACCACGTGTCACAAAGACGGCCGGAGTGGGTGGCGTCAGACCAGAAACAGGAACACAAACGACAGAGAGATGGGGTTTTGGTGAGGCTGAACGCGTGATCGCGTTCAGCATTTAATAAACAGAACAGAAAATAAAAGGTTGGAACAGACAAAAACACTGGACACGGCACTACACGCCAAAATAAAAAGACAAACAAAACGGACTAACATTAAACAAACGGTGCACGGAGAGACAAACAAACACGGTGAGTACAAACACTTCTAGATATTATTTTTACTACTTTTACGTTCTCCTTCTCTCTCACCCGTTCTCCACTCTCGAACACCCAACCCTGAGTGAAAGAAACGTGCATCTATATATACTGTTGTGCTGGGATTCAATTACTAATTAATTACTCACTTGAATCCCAGCACGTGAATTCATTACGTGAAACCCCGTGTTCACATATTACATTTAACCAGCACGTGAAGTGATTTGTGCTCTCCTCGTGCCTAAATACAAATCTACACTTTAAATACACGTGAAACACAGACCCGTTTATATCCCGTGTACCAATCTATACACCAACATTTACACACGCAACATACAACACATAACACAAATGCACACAGGGGCGGGGCGCTTTGCCACAGTTACCTATAAAACCTGCTGGATAGGATCGGGGCTCTCCAGGACCGGGTTTGGGCAGCACTGCCCTAAGATATGTTCCACAAATAAATAGATCAGTTATTACACAATATATATATAGTTGGATTTGAGCTGTAATGCAGTAAGTGCATTACAAGTGTTCTGCGATTATTGGTAATTGCAGATAAACCACTCTTATTTCATGCATTACCCATCTTAAACAGCTCTATGAAAATGATAGTCTGCCTTTCAATCAGTCAGCTGAGAGTGAGGTTTTCCCTCCCAGAGAGCTGCTTTCTTTAATACTCTCATATAAAACACACATTACAATTTAAACATAATACTCACCCTGCTAGCTTACTACCCTTCCCTGTCGCTATTGGTATACTACAATAAACAAACAAAATAATATAGTCTCCAAGATTTACAAACTGTTAAGTGCAATAGATGGTGATGTCTGTATTAATGTGTGTATTCCAATAAATAAGTGGAACAGTGACCTCAATATAAATGGCAGTGAAGATTTCTGGAAAGGGATATGCGCCCAGACCTTCTCACTCTCATACAACTCCAAAACTCAACTAATTCTCTACAAGATACTGCATAGGACTCACACTGGCAGGAGATTGATCCTGATGGGACTCTACAATACTGAGGCATGTCTGCATTGTGAAGAAGGGATTCCAGACAATCATCTACATGCACTCTGGTCATGTCCACCCATTCAGCAATTCTGGTGTAACATTCTGAAGGCTATATCAGACATCATGGGTCTGAGTGTTCCTCTCTCCCCAGCTGTATGTTTAATAGGAGACCTCTCTGCCATTGAGCTTCCCACCCATAAGTCAAAGTTTCTGCTTCTTTCCCTTACGATAGCAAAGAAGGTTATAGTGCAAAACTGGAAAACCAGGACCAACTTATCACTTACTCACTGGCTTAATTTAATGACTGAACATGCATCACTCAAAAGACTCACGGTGAAAATTAATGATAAAAGCACTGAATTTCACCTCGTCTGGGACCCATTCATCAACTAAAAGATCTGCCCCATCATACTCATTCCCAACCACTGTCTGCTGTAAAGATCAGTATCCAATGTAACACCTCAGCTTTGTTCTGTTAAGACACACTCTACAACCCTCGTTTTTAATCCATTTCTCTTCTACCTCTTCTCTTTTCATCATTTCCTCTCTTTTCTATAACAAATGTGGATTATTTTGTATTTCATTCTACTCGTTTTGTTTTTCTTTGTTGTTTTCTTTTTGGGCTTGTTTGATTTTGTATTGCATAAAAAAAAATAAAAAGCCTCACAGTAAGTGATATAGACTATTAAGAACTATCTGGAATTACACATTCAACATTTGTGGTGAAATACCATTTGGCTACATGTGGATTAACGCATTGAATTTTACTTTGTACTTAGTTTAACCTAAAATAAATGACGATAACACATTGCCTCATGAAAGCTCTTGTTAAAGGGGAACTTGGGTAGTTTTTTGTGTGTGTGTGTGTGTGTGTGCTACATGTTCCCATATGTTGCCACAGTTGTTTAAGTAAGGTATGTATTGTTTTTATATAAAAAATTGACATTCTGACCATTTTTTAGGCTAAATAAATGTGGGTATTTGTGTAAATCTCTCTGTGTATAGATTGAAGTTAAAATAAGTCGCATCCATTATAATTTACCTAGATTGGGTAAATATAGGTGACTGCATTAAAATAAACTAATTTACTAATTAAACTAAGCTTGATGAGGTGAGTCGAGCGATAGGAATACAAAAAGAATGTGTGATCCATGTTTAATTGTTAAATAAAGTGACATTTTGTTGTATTTATCTGTCAGGTATTTAAGCATACACTTGATTGTCTATTATTTTCTGCTCATGCTGCATGTGTACACACTTAATTAGCTTAAATGCATCTGATTAACATCAGCAGAGTGCATCAGCTGCTTTAGAGCCCTCCTACCAAACACAGTCACTACATTTCCAACAATCCTTTTCAACAGGAAGTGACATAGAGTGGTCTGCTGCTTCAGAATTCCAGAGCAAGAAACAATGGGTCTTTTCTCTTCCATTTTCATATTTCTAAATCATTGGGCTCCAGAAAGCGAGAATGCCAAGAAAACAAATGTAGCATTATAATAAATACTAGGAAACTGAGTGACAATTAACAATGCAGTGCATTTCGGGTTTCATGTTGGGGTTCATGGTAGACCTTTAAGAGCAAATGCAATAACTTCAGTCTTAATAAGAACAAGTACAAAACACAGAACATGATTCGATTTGGGGGCAATATGTTGTATAAAGCCTGTTTTAAACATTGCAAATTAGAAATTATTTTGCTTTTGGCTCTTGATGTGCTGTGCAACCACAAAAAAATAGGCATGCCATCCTGTGGTGGCAATGTCTGTTCTGTGCTCTGTGAGTTTGCTTCCATCACTGCAAGAAGAATTCAAAAGAGACAGGAAATTTAAAAACTAGACATTATTCACACCTCTAGTTAGTTCTTAGCCCCCAAGTAAATATTTTGGACAGTTTTAAAAAATAGCTTTACTTTTACCACTACACAAGTTTTTGTTGTTGGCCAAACGACTCTTTTAAAACATACTGGCGCTCACTGTCAAACTACAGTACTGAATTGAACTTAAAAAATAATAATTGTGGGCGTGATAATCAAACAAACTAACACTGACTTCTTTGAAAACAGCAGAAAGCCAAACTAAAAGGCAAAATAAACTTTGCAAATGCACAGAGAAATCACCGCACGCTAATCTGAATGACAATTTTGGACTCACTTGTGAGATATTAAAGAGATTTAAAGATATTAAATATACTAACTCATGACATCATCACCTTTTGACCTCACGTCTCCCACGTACTGGAAGTTAGTCCAGTAACTATCTGTACAAGGATTTATAGAGCAGCTGTTAGAGCAGAACACATTCCTCCACATTCCACATCAGTAGGAGTGCTAGCCCAGCTAGTTTATGCAGTGGGGTCACCATTAACCCATTCAAAAGTGTTATTGGTGTTGCTGCTATTAAATCCGAGACCAATCCACCATAATCCACCTCCATTAATCTGACTGTTTTCCCAGAATTTTTTGTAGTCCACTTTACTTCCCATGGTTACCAGTTCCTGACAATACCAGACAATCTGCTTGTCCCTGCATGTCTTTTTTGATTGTTCCCAGTTTTGAGGAAATAACTGTTTCAGGGTGCAGCCACTACACTGGACTGCATGGAAACCTCACAGCTCCACTAGACTGGACTGCATGGAAACCTCACAGCTCCACTACACTGGACTGCATGGAAACCTCACAGCTCCACTACACTGGACTGCATGGAAACCTCACAGCTCCACTACACTGGACTGCATGGAAACCTCACAGCTCCACTACACTGGACTGCATGGAAACCTCACAGCTCCACTACACTGGACTGCATGGAAACCTCACAGCTCCACTACACTGGACTGCATGGAAATGTCACGAAATCCGCATGTGCAGATTTCTTTTACGTACTCTTTTTATTTGCTCAGCACACACTCTTATCTCAGGGGAGATGTTAGGAGGACAGAGATGTTATTACTCCTAGTGGGATATAGTTCGTGCTCTGGACCCGCAGTATATTCGGATGACCAATATAGTACCCAAGAAATTGACAGACTCATGTATCTAAAGTGTTTTTACGAATCAGAGTATGATCAGTACTCCTTCGGTTTATTAACAGTTAAATATTGGATTGAGTAGCTACAGGCTACTTCATATCCCCAGCTGACAGACGTTCTGGGCAGTCCAGTGTCTTAACAGATATTAACGTTAACACTTTAATACATCTTTATGTATTCGTGCAGCCGGCAGGCCTGGCCACGACCACGACACTAAATACACCCAGTAGCCTCTTTTCAGCACATTCAACAAATGTTCTCCTATCTTCTAAACATAGCGTGAGTCCCTAATAGCAATACATGCAATACATGTGAGATAAAATAATAATTGATTAATGCTTACCCTTTAATATAGATCGTAAAAGGATATGACTGTCTTCACCAGGCAAATTAAACTGAGTGAAATCAGTTCAATTGTGTTTTTGGTTTGCAGAAGATGGACCACCTTGCCCTGTCTGGGATGAGTGTGGTACTCCATTGAAATTACTCTGGAATTAAATAGGTTTTTCGTCTCATTGGAATACATGGGACGCCTCAATTAAATCCAATCATTAATCAAGTGAGACAGCTCTTTATCCCTTTTACAAATAATAGTTTTCAAAAGATCCGGACTAACTTTTCAGAATTAATAGGTGTCATGGACTTCAATAAATTCGAAACTTCACATTTGTTTCAACTCTTATGATCTCATTTCTTTGCTTTCCTCCGAGCCCCTCCTTTATCTGAAAAGTTAAGTGAACCCAGGTTCCCAGGTTTATAATATAATATAAAAACACTACTGCATGCAAAACACTAATTTTATATGTGTTATATATGAGAGATGTTCTTAATATGTGACATCATCTTCTAAGTGATTATATTATGCTAAATTAAAGGTATGTGTTTCTTTTAACTTCATATTGTTTCATCATTTTGTTAATGAGTCAGTTTTGATTCCATATACCATTGTCTAACAGAGTATTTGACAAAAGTTTGTCTCATACAATATTCAAGACATTTAGTTTCACTAAGTTTAAGTGGTAATAGTTTTCATTACAATTATTTATCCATTAAGAGATGCACTGACCAGGCTCTGACCTGTACCTGACTCTGGGAATATGTTACTGCTAGCAGTTTCCACAGTCTCTTGTTTTTTCCAAGGTCAGAGTCTGTGCAAACACTTTTTAGATTTATGACCTATAAAGGTCTGTTTAGCCATAATTTGTGCATATTATTTCAAGATATATTCTTATCTGTGCTAAACCACTAATTCCATAAACCTTAACACTCCATCTACATGAGGCTTGCAGCTCTGCTGAAGTGGAACCCAAGGACTTTCCCTCTTTCTAGATAAGAAGAGAGGCCCTGTTTTCACTGCAGCAGTTTCAAATCACCACATTATAAGGAATCCATCTACCATCATTAGACAATAGTATAGTGGATTAATAACAAGGTACATTATAGTATATTATTACAAACTTAACACATAAACATAACACAACACCTTTTAACTTCTATAATTCAATGGATATCATAATGTCTAGAAGTCTTATTGTTCAATAGAAAGAAGAATAAACTTGTACTATTTTCCCATTTAAGTAAATCGAATACTGCTCCAGGTTTTAATCTTCTTATCACTACAGCAAAGTCGTGAACAAGCAATAATACTTGTCAGTTTTAAATAATATGTTTTCTCATTATAGCAAATACTTAAAACATATTATTCATCTTATGAAATAACTGTTATGAACTATAAACAGTGTCAATTAGCACTGAACCTGTTTCATTATAAGATAATCTTTCAATTAATTTACCTCTGTTTATCAATTGCTATAATATTATTTTGGTGAATCCCTCTTAGGATTTAAATCCAAATATAGGCCAGTATAACTGCATTCAACTAGGCTCGACCCTTCTCTTTGTTCATACAAAATCCAGCCGAGACAGGATTTTTTTCTCAAGACCTCTGACTTGTTAGTTAATCTTTTGGTCATAAAGAGTCTCTTCTTATCTTGTGTTTTCAGGACATAAATTTGTAGATTAACGTTCACTTTTAGCCGGAATGGTGCTTTTTATCAAGCGTCATGCTTTCTGAAGCTAAGATATACTAGTGGTAAATCGTTCATTATATATATTTTCTTAGGGATTCTCAGACCACTAAGTATTTAATTGAATACATGTGTAATTCCAAACAAGAGTGGACTGACCTATTTCATGGAGCAAGAGAGCCACCTACTAGTGGTACAAGGATACTCTTTCTTTATCCTTCCTAATATCTTTGACACTTCATTTTATAATACATTCCATATTTGAAATTGCCTAGTCCATGTCCTGCATATCCCAGCGTTCCCAGCAGGATTCAACTTCTGTGCCGGGTTCAGCTCTGGTTGGTTCCGCGAAAACGACAACAGGCCCCTTTATCCAAAGTTTAGCATCACAGGTGTGAGACGCCATCTTCCTCACTTTGTACCTACAAGATACTTGGACATGTTTAGCTGGGACACCTTCTACACATTCCAATTTACCTAGATGTGCCCATTTCACTAAATGACCTCCTTCACAATTCATGCATTCAATCCTCTTAATATCCTTTGGATCTACATTTAGATGAGAAAAATAAATTCCTTCAGAATCATTACATTCAAACAAGATTCTACAGTGTTTAGCTAAATGACTACAGGCTGGACAAAGTTTGGGCCCAGTCACTGATGACTTGCTTTGGCACATATTACATGCACACATAACAAGAGGCTTATGTTTCAATTTGTGTGTCAGGGTTAATTCTGCACCATGTACAATAGTTCTGGATCTGTACACATTGTTACTATACATTCCCTTCTGTTCGCACAGAGTCACTTTGCGAGGTACGCCTTCCATCCAGAACACTGAAGGAGGCCAAAACTCACTGTTATTCATATTTTCTGGTATCCAATTACTGTTCTGCCTCACATCATCAGTTGGTAGACACAATACAACTGAATCTGATTCAATTGATGAACCATTTACTGTAGCTTACTGAGATCCTCCATGCAATGGAGTCTAATGTTTTACTATATGGAATAACTAGTTCAGCGTCACCTGCGACAGAAACCTCACAGCTCCACTACACTGGACTGCATGGAAACCTCACAGCTCCACTACACTGGACTGCATGGAAACCTCACAGCTCCACTACACTGGACTGCATGGAAACCTCACAGCTCCACTACACTGGACTGCATGGAAACCTCACAGCTCCACTACACTGGACTGCATGGAAACCTCACAGCTCCACTATACTGGACTGCATGGAAACCTCACAGTTCTGCAACACTGTATAATCAGAGATGTTCTCACACACAGAGTTTGGAATAAATTATTGTACCAAGAATCCATGCAAAGCTGAATCAAATTTGAGCACAGGGTTCATTAGCCCTGCTAGTCAGAGGCAAAGCACTCATGCAAAAGAAGCTTTCACCTCCAGTGACAAGGATTTTAATAAACCCTGTCTCTTGTGCTAATGAGTATGCACTTCTGACTGGAGGGTTCAAATCCCAGCTGAGGGTGAAACTGCTGCTGTACCCTTAGTGTTCCGTGTTTTGGGTTTTTATTTTTGATCACCCTTTAAACATATTTTGAGCCGACTTACTGTAGCTTAACTGTAGTTGTAATTGAATAAGATTTCAGTAAACAATTGCACTTTAATTGTAACAATTGAACCCAGGTCTGGTTGGAGACACACTGTATTAGATAAGATTGGGGGGGGGGGGCTCTCCAGGACCAGGGCTGGAGACACACTGTATTATATAGGATAGAGGGGGCTCTCCAGGACCAGGGTTGGAGACACTGTATTCTATAGGATAGGGGGGGCTTTCCAGGACCAGGTTTGGGGACACACTGTATTAGATAGGATAGGGGGCGGGGCTCTCCAGGACCAGGGCTGGAGACACACTGTATTAGATAGGATGGGGGGGGGCTCTCCAGGACCAGGGTGGAGACACACTGTATTATATAGGATAGAGGGGGCTCTCCAGGACCAGGGTTGGAGACACTGTATTCTATAGGATAGGGGGGGCTTTCCAGGACCAGGTTTGGGGACACACTGTATTAGATAGGATAGGGGGCGGGGCTCTCCAGGACCAGGGTTGGAGACACACTGGGTGACAGAAATCTGGCTTTAAAAATCACTTTATGATCCAGTTCTTATTTTGCCCCTTTTCAAAATCAACCTGTGGTTGTCACAGCTGGTCACATTTGCCTGGCTGAGATCTAGATTTCCCCGAGTTACGTCACATACTGGGTGTTGTTTCTACTACTGACACAAACGTTCCATTTCAAAACTTTCATCAATAATTTACAGCAGTGTGCTCAGCTCTGGCCCTTGAGATCCACTCCAGTGCCATTGGTCTTTATTCCATTCAGGTCCTAAATTCATTCATTGCCTCTAAACTCACAATTTGCTTAACCCTTTAGATCCCAGCATAAATATAGAACCCTCCCGTAGATTCCTGAGAATTTTGACCAAAATGTCTATTTAAGAGCAAGTTTGACTAAGAGCAAAATACAGAACATGATTCAATTTAGGGGCAAGTTCAAGAAGGAGCAGGTATAGCATATAGTTTTATTCATCAGCTGGCACATGGGGCCAGATTCTTCCTGTGTGCAAACTGCCCATCTAGTTCATTTTTTTATGGATTGGGCAGTTTGCACACAGGGAGAAATCAGGCCCATGGTGTACATATATTTACAAGATATTTAATACAAAAACAGGATACAAAAAACAGATATAATTAAACAATTAAGAACAAATACAAATTAGTATCATAGGGATATAACAATTTTAAAAAAGTATCAATTAAAAAAAAGTATCAATTCGGAAAAAGTCAAAGAACCAATTAAAGGAAAGGGGCAAAGGATCATTCCTCATTTAATTCCCCAGAGGCTTCTGTGCGCAACCTAGAGATCCACGAAGCCTCTGTTTGTAAGAGAAACCAATTTCTATCCCCTCCTTTCCTAGAGGTATGTACAATTGCTATGTCCAAAAACGTATAAAACAAACATCATTAAAAGAGTCTAGCAACTGAAGATGTTATATCTTTGTTTGCGAATAGCGCTTTTATGTTCATGTATTCTCAATCTCAGTTCTCTTATTGTTGTGTTCCTTACATAATACAAACCACACGGACATTTCAACAAACACACAACATATCTGGTTCTACATGCCTTTTACAAAAAATGTGTTTTCCTGTGTAAAATATTCCCCTTTAATCATGGCATTACAATTAGAACAATTCTGACAGGGATAATTGCCAGATTTTGCAGTTGTTTAAAAATGACCTGCATGGGGCAAATATACATCTGACTTAGTTGAATGTTCCTTTAGGTTCTTAGATCGTTAATATGTAAAAAGTGAAACATTTTTAAACTCAGTTTTTAATTTGGTATCATTGAGATCATTTCTTCTGATGTCTCTATGTTCTAAAGCAGGGTTTCCCAATCCTGGTCCTCGAGTTCCCACTACCCTTCTGGTTTTTGTTCCAAATGAGCTCTCAATTACTTAATTGAACCCTGAATTGAACTAATAATTTACTTAATTTGACTTTTTTAATTATGTAACTTACAGAGTTGGAGAATTCAAGTTTCTTATTGAGAGGAACGGTAGTTCCTCGTACAAGTTAGAAAAACTTGGCGGAACTGCCGAGACTCTCTATACAGCACCAAGAGTTTTGCTGTTTTGACCATGTTGCAGTGGCAAAACTAAATACCCTAGAAGTACCATTCCACTTAACATAACATTTTAAGCTTTCTTAGACCGAATGTGAAAAAAAAACATAAATACATCTTATAAACACTTTTTCAAAGGTCTCTGTATGTGTTAGCTGTTTACTGCCAGATCCACATAAACAGAGTAATTATGTTCAAGCCTGTTGAAACTGAGCAGAAATTCCAGTGGTCACCTGAGTATACACTATTGACCCACATTACCCTGTTCTCACTTACCCACAGGTACGGCCAAACACTTTGTATCCCCAAGAATTTGAGACGTAATTAAAAAAAAAAGCTATGAACATAATTTAGATATTTTATTTAACATCAGGTAATGAAAGAAACTACAAAATGACATTGCAAAAGTCTACCGGAAGCCATAATAGTAGTACAGTATTTCATGTTACAGTTTTTTGTTAAGTGTATTGGAAACTACAAAGCAGTATGTAATTCAATATGTTAACATAACATTATTCAGCAGGTTTCATTGTAAGCAAAATGTGTTCATTCTATAGGGTGATGCAAAACTTTTATCCATAGCTGTACAGCACACAGCTCATTGCATTATTATTATTTATTTATTAGCAGACGCCCTTATCCAGGGCGACTTACAATTGTTACAGATATCACTTTTTTTTTTTTTACATACAATTACCCATTTATACAGTTGGGTTTTTACTGGAGCAATCTAGGTAAAGTACCGTGCTCAAGGGTACAGCAGCAGTGTCCCCCTACCTGGGATTGAACTCACGACCCTCCAGTCAAGAGTCCAGAGCCCTAACCACTACTCTACATTGCTGCCCTCACATGATAACATAAAGTACCCTGGATCCCTTTTCGCCATGTGGTTTCTGTATCATCAACCTCATATGGAGGCAACATCTCTACAGGATATGGAATCCAGAACTGTATCTAATGATTCCAACATCATAAAACTCTGTTCTAATACCCCATAATAATGTGCTTGGTTAAGGTCCAAAGGAATGGAATTTTCTCTAGCATTTGGAATCTGACTTTGGCAAACATCCACCATCAAGTAGCTATACAGAAGTGAATGAGTCATGATATCTGAAGAAAGCTCTTTCCTGATTCATAATTACAGTAAATTAATCCTCTATTTTTTATTTTTATATAAAGCTACAGTATGCCATATTGACTTTAAACCAGTTAGCCCCTAATTGAAACTCTGGCAGCCTGGAAAAGATCACATTTGTTGACAGCTCTTTTATTCACTTTAGGCTGCCCACGAGAGATAAAGTGATTTTTGACACACATAATTAGTTTTGTTACTCACTTATTCAGTGGGTGTCTCGTATTTCTTTGGAGCAGCTGGCAGATTCTGTTGGCTCCATCCTTTTAAACCAATGAAATGTCTGTTAAACATAGTCTCTGAACTCTGAAAATGGGTCCAAAGACGTACAAATAGAAACTGCATTTGATCAAGGGACTTTAGTAACTTTAGCACTGCAAACTAGAATAGTTGATCCAGCAGGTTCTCTCTATCTTCATTTGCAAGTTACAGATCTCAAGCGATAACTCAACCATTATAGTAATCCTTCCTAATTCCACCTGCTGGTACTGCACAACGCTTTGGTAAAAAGTAGGTCACATGCCACCAGGGTTCTGTTTTGTAATTCCAATTCTATTTCCAATTCATTTTTAAAATCAATTCCCATAAGGAATTGGAATGGCTATTTTAGAGAGCTAATAACCGTCCTTGCCGAACCTCTTTTGTACTTGTGATAACCCTATCCATGGTGCCAAAACAATGCACAACCATCACATTTTGAAAACGTACAGTAACTGTGGAATCACAGCCTTGTATGTACAGCAGGGTGTACCTTATTTATTTATAATTAGTTGGATTATTTCTAGTTTCTCACATTCTTCTTACATTTGTATATTAATCAAAATCTGTTTTTGCTGCAACAAATTAAATCTGGGTGTCATTTTGAAGTGCTGATTTTGCGGGTTGGTTTGTAGTCTGAATGTAAAAAAAAAATGTTGGTGATAAAAACAGCACTCCATAGACCGACTGTAAATATTACAAGAAGCATACTGTAATAAAAAAAATGCATTAAAATGTCACGTGTCCAGTGAGCACTGTTTGAGTTGTCTAAAATGAAAGGACATAAACAGTATAAGGGATATTAAAAACTATACTGCCTGTTAATCAGCAAATTAGTTTATATTAAATGTTATTTTAATGCTAAGAAAACTTGACATTTTGAAAACACTGTAAACGGCATGCATTTTATTTATTTATGTATTACTTTTTTTTTTTACTGCAGTCATAATGCAGCAATTACAGATTCCATTTGCCTGCTAATTGGTTTTACACATATCGGATCACAATTCCACATATAACTAATTGTATTACTTGATATATGTAATTCTGAACAGCTGCTGGTGAAGCAGGATCTCCAGGGCTGGCCTTGGAGGAGATTGCACAGGGTTGAAAATCAGATTCTCCTGGGCCACTGGGTGGCTACCAGGAGAACCGTCGCCTTCTTGAAGTGGACCTTCTCTAGGGAGGCCGGGAGCAGCAGTAACGGCAGGAACACATAAAGCAGCATTCTGGGCCACTCATAGGCTAGGGCGTCGACACCGAGTGGACCGCCTGAGTGGTGGAGGGAGTACCATAGGGGGCAATGGGTCGTCTCTGCCGAGACAAAGAGATTGACCTGCGCCTGCCCGAACCGTTCCAAAATGTGCTCCACCACCTGAGGGTGGAGTCGCCACTCTGGCGTGCACGGACCCTCCCTGGTGAGAATGTCCGCTGCCCAATTCACTACCCCGGGGAGATGCACTGCCCGTAGGGATAGCAGATTCTGCTGGGCCCAAATCACTAGCTGGTAGGCTATGCGATGCAACCCTGGGGACCTCAGTCCTTCCCAGACTGCACCCCAATCCCGTGTTGGAGGCACCTGTCATCACTACTACTCCTAAACGCACTCTGACTCCACCAACGCAGGACTATTGAACACGCACGGGATACTGTCAGCCGATGGTATCTGTCACGTTTCGGGTGTAGCCGGATGGTATTGAGCCACGCTTGGAGTGGGCGCTTATGGAGTAGGCTGTGCTCCATGGCTGATATAGCTGTGGCAATCAGACCCAGTAATCTCTGGAAACACACCAGAGGAACACTTGACAATCCTCTATAGCTGCTACTCTGTCCTCTGACAAGTAAGCTCTCATTACAAGGGAGTCCAGTCAGAGTCTGAAGAATGTTACGCACTGCACCAGTATTAGCTTGCCCTTTACATTGTTGAGGGTGAGGACCAGACTCTCCAGATGCTCTGTCACTATTGCCGTATGGACAACTGCTCCCTCCCGTGACTGGGAACAGATCAACCAGTCGTCCAGGTAGGCATCTACGCACTTTCAAAAAGGGTGGTTAGGGAGAGGCCGAATGGCAGCACTGAAAACTCTTACATGCTTCTCTGGAAGGCGAAGCAAAGGTATTTCATGTGCGCTGGACGATTGGGAACATGAAGATACGCGTCCTATAAGTCCACTGTTGTTAACCAGTCACCTGGACGGATCGACAGGAGGATGTGACGGTGAGTCAGCATTTGGAATCGCCTCTCCTTCAGGAACACATTTAGGTGCCTCAGGTGTAGGGTGGGGCGAAAGCCGGCTTCCTTCTTGGGTACTAGGAAATATCTTGAGTAGAACGCCTCACCGCGGGAGATGGGAACTACGAGACAAATGGCCTGCTTGCTCAGCAAGGTGGCCACTTCATGATGGAGTACTGATGCCTGGAGAGGGTCTGTCACAGATGTTTTTGTGACCCCTCAAAAGGGAGGAGGTCCCCTGTGGAACTGGAAAGCGTAACCGGTTTGTACGGTAGCGAGCACCCAGATGTCCAAAGTGCAAGTGCGCCAGTACTGCAGCTTGTGTGGAGAGAAGTGGTGGGTCTGAGGCCATAAGCCTTCAGGGCCCCTGCTGGGGAGGAGGGGCTGTGTCTAGTGCAGGCGCCACCTCAGGCACCAGGGCCGGAGCAGGGTTGGGGGCCTGCTGTCTGGCCAAGACCTCCAAGACCTAGGCCACCTGGGCCTTTAGGTCCATAATGTGCCTCACCTGACGCAAGTGCTTGACTCACCTTGCGCTTTGCTCTGGAGAGGGAGAGAGGCTGCGCTGGTGTGGCCTCTGCTGCTGGGTTTAGGGCATGGATGATCTATGTGACAGCTGGAGGAGAGGGGGTTCCAGGGCTTCCTGGGCTGCTGAGGCCTGGTCTTGCCAGGCGACGTGTGGGGCAAACTGGATGCTCTTTCAAGCCTCTTACACAGGGTGCGAGGCTGAGGATGTGCAGACTTGGCAAAATGTCTCGTCCCCCAAGGCTAGATTGGCGTGCTCCACTCCAAACAGCTCACACACCATTGGTGATCATCTTCTGGAGGCAACGTAGCCCCACAGAACATGCACAGATGGAATGACACTGTGAGTCACCCAGGTGCAGCACCAAGTGCGCAGTAGTGCGCATTGTGCAGTAGTTGAGCTGGGGAGGTGCAGGTGGTATGTATTAGAATACAAGTGTGCTATAGTGCTGTATGGCAGTATATGCTATAAAGGTAGCTGGCATTGAAGCACGGGGTTCACCGCGTGCACTGAGGTACCGAGGGCACCAGGAGGTCCTGTGTACTGTGGTACCAAGTGCACCGAGGTACCGAAGCACTGAGGACACAGCTCTACAGTGGGCACAGGTCTACAGTGGGCGTTTGCCATGTCTACAGTGGGCACTGAGTACCAAGTGCACTAAGGTGTATGGGCACCAAGGGCACTGTGCACGCTGATGTGACTGCATGGACAGGGGTACCAAAACACTGCGATCACTGTAAGTGCTGTGCACTGCGTGCACTGGGGCTCTGAAGCACTGTACAGAGTGGGTGCACGGGAGCACTGTGTGCACCGAGGTACCGAAGTACTGAAGGCACTGGGAACAACTGCGTGCACCAAGATGCCTAAGCACCTAGGGCACCGTGTGCACCGAGGTACTGAAGCACTGAGGGCAGCAGGAGCACCGAGCACCGAATGCACGGAGGTACCGAAGTACCTTGTGCACGGACAGGCCATACACTGAGGGCACAAGCACCGAGGGTGAGGCAGGTGCTGCCCTGACTGTGTGTGATCTAACACTTGGCAGCGCGCAGCCTACACCAAGGAGACACACAGGCTCAAAAGCAGCGGTGGGTGAGAGTGCTTATGTAACAGTATTGCAGTGACAGAGAGGGGCTATACAAGAAAAATACACACAAGCAGGGTAGGCAAACTAGGTCGACACACACTGGTAACAGTAATAGTACTGAACAGTGAATAAGACAACAGTATTAAACTTTATTTTTTTGACGACACAAAAAGTGAGTGGCAGGCGGATTGTAATTTCTAGACAGCTAGTGAAAAAAGATAGTTAATAGCAGTCTGTGACACAAGCGAAGCAGACCAAAAGAATAGAAAGAAGAAGCTCAGCAGTGGAGGGGCTTATTCCATGGAAGTGGCAATGCCAACATCCATTGAGTTTATTGCAGAGGAAATACAGGCCAACTCAGAGTGAGTGCTCTTTTTGAAAAGAGTCGACACAACACTTGGGGTTAGTTATACCTCACCTTACCATGGTGAGAGGCAAAATGAGATTGAGCACTCTGGCTGTGACTATTTGATCCTTCGGGAGGTGGGACCCCGGACGTCACGCCGCAGAAGGGCCTATTGTCAGCTTTAACATAAAATGCTCAGAAATACCTACCAAAGGCAGGCAATAACCCAAAAGTATTGTTTGATGGTCGTCTTCAACTTGAAAGGGAACTGTAATTCTGGCATGGGTGAAAAACTAGATAATCCTAAGTATTTCATTCACTGCTTTGCAGTGGCACCTTGGCAGAGTAGGCACTACCTACTTGAACATTTTAAAATAAATGCACCTTTTTATTTATTTATTTATTTATTTATTTATTTATTTATATGTAATATAACAATAAATACATAGCTTTAACGTGGAGGCAGGCAGCCGATCCTAATTCTCCACTCAGTCACTGCTGTACGTTCAGAGGAGGCAGGCTCACTCTTAAGTGACACCGCGGCTCGTGCACCTAACAATGTCTTTGGAATATCATTATTTTGTAAAGAAATGCTTTTTTAGTTAAAGGGGAGCAGGGTATTTCTTTGTAAATTGGGGTCTCTCTCCCGGGGCAAGGGTAATACATTTGTTGTCAATATTTTATGTAGGGTATGTACTTTCATAGTCTAGTAGCGGCTCATTTACCTAAGAAAGGATTTGGAATATCAAGATTGTATGAAAAGTGTCTGTTAAGTTATGAGAGGCAGGGTATTTGCCTCTGATTTTGGGGGCAAGGGTTATACATTTGTGTGGCAAAGTGCCCCCCCTGTGTATGTTATATGTTACGTGTTGTGTGTAAATGTTGGTGTATAAGCATTGGTACACGGGATATAAGCGGGTCTGTTTCACGTGTGTGTAAATTGTATATTTGTATTTAGGCACGGGGATGGCACATCACATCACGTGCAAGTAAAAAGTAATAATATGTGAGCACGGGGAATTGCACTTTAATTAATTCTTGTGCAGTTGTACCGAGATTCCAATTGAATGATTGAATAGCAATCGAATCTCGGTACAACTGCTAAAAGCTGCATGTTTTCACTCACTGGGGGTTGGTGTTCGGTGAGTGGAGAACGGGTTAGGAGACGGAGGGAATTGTTAAAGTAAAATGAGTAGTAAAAGAAGCTCACCGTGTTTGTCTGTGTAGTTCGTTTTGTTTGTCTGTTTATTTTGGCTCAAGTGTCGTGTCCTGTGTTTTTGTTGCAAACCTTTTTATTTTCTGTGCTGTTAATTATTAAATGCTGAAGCGCGATCACGCGCCCAGCTTCACCAAACCACATCTCTCTGTTTATTTATTTCCTGGCTCTGGTCTGACACCACCCACTCCGGCCGTCCTTGTGACACGTGGTGTCAGAAGTGGGATCAACAGCGCCTCCAGGACTCAGGCGAGAGCAGGAACCGCAATTTGTTGTATTTAAAAAAAAAAAAAAAAAAAAAAAAAAAAAAATGGAAGGCTGGAACTGGAGAGATGGCTGCAGTGAGCTGGAGGATCTCCTCGGGGGCCTGGAGGATCTCCTCGGGGGCCTGGAGGACCAAGGCTGGTGCATACTTGGAGTATACGGGCACACAGTGGTTGTCTGCCCTTTCCAAGAGGAGGAGAAACCAGCTCAAGGGAGGAAGGTAGGGAGAAGGAAGAGAACGGGGAAAGGAAAGCTGCAACAGCAACCACAACACCAGCCGGAGGAACAGCAGCCCGGGTGTTACTGCTGCGCTGAGCCTGGGCATTCCAGCACCAACTGCCCCTGGTACCCCCGCGGACAGCTACCCCAACTGTGCCCCATCTGCGGAGGTGAGCACTATGTGGCCCGCTGCCCTGTCCATCCGGAGAGGGAGGAGCAGGGTTCGCCTCAGTCTCCACCACCAGCAGGGGAAGGTAGACTGCTGCTCCCACCGCCCCAACCACAACTGCAACAGCGGCCAGAGGAGCCAGAGAACCTGTTCCCCTGGTGCACCTGGTGCGGAAAGGTGGATCACCGCTGGAGGGACTGCTCCGAGGTGCCACCGAGCTGGTGCGGGCGGTGTGAGGAAGGGGGACACGACTGGTCGGGATGCCCCTATGCCAGCTCGCCAGTACCTGAGCGGGAGGAGCCCGAGCGTCCACAGAAAAAGCGGGAGGAGCCCGAGCGTCCTACGCCTGAGTGGGAGGAGCCCGAGTGTCCTACGCCTGAGTGGGAGGAGCCCGAGCGTCCTATGCCTGAGTGGGAGGAGCCCGAGCGTCCTACGCCTGAGTGGGAGGAGCCCGAGTGTCCTACGCCTGAGTGGGAGGAGCCCGAACGTCCTACGCCTGAATGGGAGGAGTCGGTGCGTCCACAGCCCAAGAGGGAGGAGTCGGTGCGTCCACAGCCCAAAAGGGAGGAGTCGGTGCGTCCACGGCCCAAGAAGAGGAAGGTAGAGCGTCTACAGTCTCCACCAGCAGAGGGTGAATGCCTACTGGGTCCCTGTCCACCAGCAGAGGGTGAATGCCTGCTGGGTCCCTGTCCACCAGCAGAGGGTGAATGCCTGCTGGGTCCCTGTCGCCGCTCCCACCTCCACTGGCAGGAGCAGAGCAGCAGGAGCTGCCTCTGCCTCCGCCACCTTCACCGGCAGGAGCAGAGCAGCAGGAGCTGCTATTTCACTAACTAAAAAAAAAACTATTCAGAGAAGAACATGGCAATATATAATATGGAAAATAAATAGACGCAGTATTCAAAATGCAGTTGATGAAAGTGAAGATGATTGTATTGATGACATGAAGCTAAGAATGTAGTCAGTAATGACACAAGTGGTGATAATAATGATGTAGATGATGATGAGGGCCACTGTGGTGATTAAGAATATCATGTTGATGATGATGAAGATGATGAAGGCCATAATTCTCAGGGACACCACGAAGGTAAAGATCATAATGATGAAGACAATGATGATGAAGACGACAGTGGTGATGATGAAGACAATGATGATGAGAAAGATTTTATTTTATTGATTTATTTGGAGGGGTGGCACGGTGGTGTAGTGGTTATGCTGCTGCCTCACAGCGCCAGGGTCCTAGGTTCGAATCCGGCCTAGGGTACTGTCTGTGTCGAGTTTGCATGTTCTCCCCGTGTTCGCGTAGGTTTTCTCCGGGTTCTCCAGTTTCCTCCCACAGTCCAAAGACATGCTGTCAAGGTTGATTGGTAACTCTAAATTGCCCTCTGTGGGAGTGAGTGTGTGTTTGGTGCCCTGCGATGGACTGGGTGTAGTCTTGCCTTGCGCCCTGTGTATGCCGGATTAAGCTCTGGCTCACCACGACCCTGTAAAGGAGTAAGCAGTTAATAATAATGGATGGATGATTTATTTGGCAGACACCTTTATCCAAGGAGGCTTACAGGTGTTACAGGCCAGTGCAGGGTTACAAGGCATGTTTAATATTTAAATACAGTGTAGTTTACAGTGAGTGCAAATACTACTACTAAAATACAACGTGAACTAGGATTGCAACATGTTTTATCTACAATGACATAATAGTAGTGCAATAAGGATCCAGTAATGTGGTGCTTAGGTCAGGCAGTCCAGTATATGGGGTAGATCAAGAGATGTAGAAGTGCAGTCTAAACAAATGTGTCTTGAGGAGGTGGCGGAAGGCAGTG
This sequence comes from Acipenser ruthenus, assembly GCF_902713425.1. NCBI lineage: Eukaryota > Metazoa > Chordata > Actinopteri > Acipenseriformes > Acipenseridae > Acipenser > Acipenser ruthenus. The sequence continues at coordinate 2,418,970 of NC_081244.1, forward strand.
AGTGGACGAAGCAGTCCTGAAGTTCTCCGGCAGCTGGTTACACCACAGAGGGTCTAGAGAAGAGAAGGAGCGGACACAGGAGGCTGGAGAGTGGAAGGCATGGCCAGGTGGCCAGCAGAAGAGGAGAGAAGAGGGGGAGAGGGGGTGTATGGATATACAAGGGATTGGATGTAAGAGGGGACAGTGTGGTGAAGAGAGCAGTAGGCAAGAACAAGAGTCTTGAAAGGAATGCGAGCAGAGATTGGTAACCAGTGGAAGGTGTGAAGCAGAGAGGTAGCATGAGAGCAGTGAGGTTGGGAGAATACAAGATGAGCAGCAGAGTTTTGAATGGGCTGAAGGTGGTGGATAGCCAAAGCAATGAGATAGTTGCAGTAGTTCAATCTGGAGAGTACAAGAGTTTGGACCAGGAGTTGAGTGGAATAAGTGCTGGGAAAAATACGGTGTAACAAGGCGAGGTCTGTGCTGGCTATCTGACACATGCATGATTCTGCAGGAGGAGGTCGTCAGCCCCGCAGGATCCGCCTGTCAATCATGGCAGTGACACGGAGAGGTTGGGTGAGGGTGCTATGTCTCTCTGAATGGTCGGGAGGCGGGCCTTGGGGGGTCGTTCGACCTATAAGGCTTTGTTATTCCTTCAGGCTGCCCCTTACAGACGAAATACAGTGATGCTGGGTTTGGATGCTGGTATAAACAAACCAAGGCAAGAATGCCAGCAGCTGGAGTGAGAGAACAAGACAGGCAAGCACGGCTGAGGAAGACAGCAGCTATCAAAAATTACTATAGTAATTAGTACGTACCCGAGCGGGACGTGTGCAGTTATATGGGGAAACCTGGGCAACCCCCCAGACTATATTGAGGGAATAGCAAAGCAGCACCTGTTATTTTGTAGTTTTGATTACAGTGTTTTATTTTCCTTTTTCTTTGTGCATTTTGTTTTGTTTTGTTTTGATTCGGGCACCTGTGTGTGAGCCACAACCAAACTGCCAACCTTTTACCATTGCTGGTATTGGGTTGAGTTTTGCAGCAGTGCCACCTTGTGGTTAAATAAATAAATTGGTGCACCTGAGAAGTGTTTCAAATAAAGCTCCTGTCTCCCGTATCAGTGAATTCCTCCCACTCTTCCACACACGGATTCTGTAGCTATTGCTAAGAAAGAAGTGTCAGGTGTGTGACAGGGAAGATATGTGATGAGAAAAGAAGAAGGAGGGGTCAATAATAATTCCTAGGTTTTTAGCAGGAGAGAGAGTGACTGTGACAGTATAGCATCAGGAAGGAGACTCAGTGCTGTTGTGCACGTTTATTAACAAAAACACTAACAAAACAGGAGCAAAATAAAGAGTTAAACAAAACACCAAAAACAATATACCTGTAACCCTTTGCGGTCCATTTATTAATCGCGCGTCAGGCACGCCAGGTCTAATGAATTTTCACACGCGCAGTTAATTTTATACGCGCTGTTTAAAAGTATTTTTTTTCACAGTCAAACGGGTTTAAATGGCCCTGCATATCAACAAAGCACACACTAGGCATCTCCAGCCCTGCCCCACCCTTTTGTTTGCTATAGCATTCAGCTATGTAAGAAATAAATAATAATAATAATAATAATAGTCGTACATACTGATCGATCATCTCCAGATCACTCATTTTATCACCAAACTCCTCAATAATGCGATCCAAGTCATTATTTTATTACTATAACATCTGAAAAAAGCTCTGCAAATGTCCATGATAGTCTCAGTGCGCTGACGCACTTAGCCAGCTTGTTTACTATGGACGCCCATTATCTGATACCAGATACCATGTATGACTATTTTTCCGACTTGTCTCGGCTGCTGTCGCTACCACTCGGCAATTGAATGGTTTTCTCGGCTTTTTCCGGAGAAAAAACGACTAAACACCCGTTTATTGCGTTGCTATAATGATGTCGGACCCAGTCCGACAAAGGACCTGTGAGGAATAATTGCAATGTCGGACCCAGTCCGACAATGGACCGCAAAGGGTTAAAGGTTCCCCTAACAATTTTTCTCCCCAAAGGATTTTTGTGGCTATTCCCAAATTAGCACTTAATTATTTCATTAGGGAATGGCCACATTCCAACTGTGGGTTCTGGCAGGGATGTAATTAACCCCAGCTCTGCCAAACTTACATTCAACATACCCAAATCTTTATTTACACATTTATACACTATTTACAAGGTCGCTTCTGCCCTGCCACATACCTCCCCTTCTGCAATGCACACATGGCCACAATCGTCCAGCTCCCTCCTTGAATAATACCCTCCCCCCCCTTTAAACCCCAGCCATTTCCCCACACGTCCCATACTGTCCATTTTTGTTTCTTTGGCTTCTTGTGGGTGATTTGGAGAGCGGGCCGGTCCAGACTGGAGCCTTCACCAAGAGACCAAGGACCGGTGAGAGGGGGCCCAGGCGCAGGCCCAGGCAGAGGTGCAAGCCCCGGTGACCGGGCAGTGATGTCTGGACCACCAGGAGAAGTGGAGCAGGAGACCAGGCAACCAATTGTGCCTGGCACTTCAGCAACTTGGGAGCTATGCCCACGTCCGGACAAGGGGTGCCCGTTTAACCCCCTTTCTAACCCATAAGCCCAATGGGTCCCTTTTCCCCTCTCGGGGCTCCTCTGTGTAGGGTGGCTCCAACGTGGTTGCAAGCCCCTGGCTTGCTGGTGGTGACACAGGGCACTCTGGCTGTTTCAGCAGTGGTGGCAGCAGAGGTATTTGAATGTTTATCACCAGCCATGTTTGATTTATTGCATCATAGATTGGACTAAAATTGGTATTTAGGGTTAGGGTAATTCAACTTGAAATCAAGGTGAAGCAGAATTATGAGCTGTCTTTCTGGAGAATGGAATGTGCTGTTTGCAGTTTAAAACACCCATAGCAATTAACCTTGCTTATTGATGAAACCTGAGGTTCAAATTTACATCATGTAATTGGAATTAGGAAGATCAAATCACATTCAGCCATGTTTAAAATATTGCTATCTTACCTAACAGAATGTTGCTTTCTTTACCATCAACTATAAATGACCCTCATTAAAAAAAAACAACAGAAGTCTTATAGGAATAGTCCACATGATGGAAAAGGTTGGACTAAATTTGAAAAAAAATAATCCTTTATTTAAAGAACTCAAAGTAAACAGAAACAGGATCATTTTCCAAGCTGTTTGGTCTTTTGTAGAATGATTAATATTCTGGCTTTTAAATGAATATTTTTACATTTTAATGTCAGTGGATAGTTGAGGCTCTTTATAAATGTTTGGTTTGGATTTACAGGTCTTTATGTAGTGTGTAGTCAACCTTACCTTAATACGGAACAGGATAAAACAGCATAACTATCAGGTGAGATACGAAGATGTCTTCCATAAATCGTAGAATGTAATTTTTTTGTGTGTAGAACTGGCTGTTAGAATAAGACATGTGGGAAACAGAAATCCTCTGTAAATCAACAGTTGCAGTACTGTAGGTCTACTCACAGTTCTCAATTTAATAGCACTTTTATACCTTTCTGTACTGTATGATTACACACACTTTATAAACATTTGAAAGAGACTGTAGTAGAGGAACAACTATAAACCATTATTTTTAGTTTTACTAACTCACATTATTATTATTATTATTATTATTATTATTATTATTATTATTATTATTATTATTATTAATGTTGTTGTTGTTGTTGTTTTTGTTGTTATGGTGCCACATGGAGCACATATGTCATAAGATGCTGCCACAGGTTACCATTGTTTAACATGTATAACCCTAGTTCAGTAAAATAACTTTTACCACACACTTAACGTTTAGCATAGATTTTTTTAATGCAGAATTTGATTTACATAACAAGGTCTGAATTTGAATGATTTTCATTTGTGAACAGGATGGCTGGTGAATGACGTCAGACCAGGAACTGAAACCACACAACAGTAGCAGACTGGGGTATGAAAAGAGCTGTGGCGTGTTTATTAAACAAATAAAATGTTTAAACAAAACCAAAGACTTTCATAAAGCAAAAGGCATGAGGGCCAAACCAACAAACAAACAAACAATAGTGATGACAAGTATCGTGCTGGTTTAAAGCCAGCACAAGTAGCAATTGTTTACTTTTCGCATCGGTTCTTACTTGTCTCTTTTCTGCTCTGGACAACCCACCCGTGCAGCCAAAGCTGCAGGTCTTTTATATTATGGCAGGGAGATTAACTGTCTATTAATTATCTTATTAACCCCTCGGCCATAGTCTGCACAAGTTTACTAAGTCTGCCTGACTGTCAGCTAATTCAATAATTACTAGCCGACAGTGAGCCCGTCCTTCAAAACATAACACATAATAAAATACAACATCATTCATAATAAGCATAGGGGCGGGGAGTACCCCGTCACACATGGCCTTAAAGGCCTCCTCCCCCTTAAAGGCCCAGAAGTCCTGCTCAAAGTCCTGGGCCAAGAATAGAGGCTTTAAGTGGCCCATGGCCTGCAATCCTGGCAGCAGAAATGCTGACAGTGCGATGGCACACTCAAGCAGTGGAAAGGTTGCTTTCTCTGGACGTGCAGCCTGCAAGGGCAAGGCTGGCATCTCCACAGCTATAAACACAATGCTGCCAGTGACGCAGGGCACTCCCGGAGTGGAAAGGCTGCTTCTGGTGGAGGTGGTCAACCTCCCCTCTTCAAAGCCAGTGGCTCCCTCCTCCCTGGCCCCGGCCACAGAGGCTCCTGCAGCGAAACTGCTTCTTGTGGAAACAAATCCCCAGGTGGTGGCGTGCAGGCATCCCCAGGTGGTGGCTTGCTAGCCTCCCCGGGCGATGGTGAAATGGCCTCCCCGGGCGGTGCAGGCTTAAGCAAGTGCAGCTCCTCTCCCTCTGATGGTGGCGGTAGCTCGAGCTCCTCTGATAGTGGAGGTGGGAGCAGCAGGTAGTCTCCATCTGGTGGTGGAGGTGGGAGCTGCAGTTAGCCTCCCTCTGGTGGTGGAGGTGGGAGCTGCAGGTAGTTTCCCTCTGGTGGTGGAGGTGGGAGCTGCAGGTAGTCTCCCTCTGGTGGTGGAGGCTGGAGCTGCAGGTAGTTTCCCTCTGTTGGTGGAGGTGGGAGCTGCAGGTAGTTTCCCTCTGGTGGTGGAGGTGGGAGCTGCAGGTAGTCTCCCTCTGGTGGTGGAGGTGGGAGCTGCAGGTAGTTTCCCTCTGTTGGTGGAGGCAGGAGCTGCAGGTAGTCTCCATCTGGTGGTGGAGGTGGGAGCTGCAGGTAGTCCCCTCTGGTGGTGGAGGTGGGAGCTGCAGGTATTTTCCCTCTGGTGGTGGAGGTGGGAGCTGCAGGTAGTTTTCCTCTGTTGGTGGAGGTAGGAGCTGCAGGTAGTTTCCCTCTGGTGGTGGAGGTGGGAGCTGCAGGTAGTCCCCTCTGGTGGTGGAGGTGGGAGCTGCAGGTAGTCCCCTCTTGTGGTGGAGGTGGGAGCTCCAGGTAGTTTCCCTCTGGTGGTGGAGGTGGGAGCTGCAGGTAGTCCCCTCTGGTGGTGGAGGTGGGAGCTGCAGGTAGTCCCCTCTTGTGGTGGAGGTGGGAGCTCCAGGTAGTTTCCCTCTGGTGGTGGAGGTGGGAGCTGCAGGTAGTTTCCCTCTGGTGGTGGAGGCGGGAGCTGCAGGTAGTCCCCTCTGGTGGTGGAGGTGGGAGCTGCAGGTAGTCCTCTCATAGACTTCCCCTAGCAGCGGAGGCGAGAGCAGCAAGTAGTGTTCCCCTGGCGGTGAAGGCGGGAGCAGCAGGGGATTCTCACTGGGGACTGGTGTGGCTCTCCCTTGGTAGCCTGAGACTGGTGCGGCTCTGGACACGCGGGCTGTGGATGCTCAGGCTTACCCCTTCTATGCGCTGGACACCGTGGCTCCCCCCCCTCTGGGCTCGGTGTGTAAATTAAAAGAAATAAGAGTTGTTTCCATATTCATCTCTTCTTCGTGCATCCGTGAGTAGAAATAATTGATTCCAAAACTTAACATAGTAATGGTTCCGGGAACTCCCCTCCCCCTAAGCACAGGTTGAAGGGAGCCCAAAGATACAGTACAATGTTTGATTTAATATAGACTTAACCTTATGACATCACCCCTTTCTCTTAACCTATCAGAAAAGCCAATTACATACTGAATATATCATTGACCATGTGGGTCCACTTTCGTTTTATTACTTTCAGTGATTGTAACATCAAAGCCAGTTTGATGCTCCACTCAGGAAACCCTGATGTTATAAAGATAAGGAAGGAGGAGATTGTTTAAGCTTTTGAAGGTTTTAGCCTCCAGAGTGTTCTCTCTGATGAAGCACAGGGTCCCCTTTTAAATTGCCATTTGGTGCACTTTAAAACTTTCCTCTTACCGTCTGTCTTACTGCTCCAGTAATTAATATTAAACCCAAACTGTCTTTTAACTAACTAACTATATGAAACACAAATACTAACAATCTAAAACTAAAAAGTGAATCTTTTAAACTATAATTTCTTAAAGTGCACGTTTCTCCAACACTCAGGCTCCCCTTTCTGGGTCGGCGGTGGAAACGGACGCTCTTTTTCTTCATCCACCACAGCGGGATGCCTGTTCTCCCTGCTGGCAGTGGAGGGGACAGCACGCAGATAGGTGCCTGAGCACCATCCTTGCACACCCAGCAATGTCAGTTCCTCAGGTCGATCTCTGGGTTTGGATGATCCTTGTCTGTGCTGGAGACAGTGGGGCTTCGCCTGCTGTTTCTTTCTCCTCCTGGAGGAGGCAGCTCTGGAGCTGGCACTGCCTTCCTGGCTTGACTCTGGGAACAGCTGCTCCTCCCCTTCTTCCTTCTCTGGGCTGGTCCCTGGGACATCACTCTTCTGCGGCCTCCACCTGACCCCGATCGAAGGCCTGCACAAAGAGAGGGTCTTTGTTGGGGCACACATCCCTGAGGTTCCCAAACTCCAGGCAGGAGAGGCACTATGGAGCTCCTCCTTCCTTCAGCTCCATGGCTTCCTCCCATCCCATTTTCCACAAAAAAAACAAATCCTTTTCTTCACAAAAAAGTATTCTAATATAACACCATTAAACTGTTTGATAAGAATGTGTAATTAGTTTTTAAACAAAATACAACTTCATTTTAAGCAAATCATCAATCTTTCTGAGTCCGTACTGTATATCATGTCAGTACTAGATCTGAATGATTTGTGGAGTGTTTGAAATATCAGTTGGTAACTGAGCCTGGCATTTCTTTCCTGTATAACACTGGCAGGTGAACTTGCTTGCAAGGGCGTTCATTTCAGCAGAGGTTACTATTCCCAAAGCAACATATTTTTCATTCTGCCTCTTTTGTATTTTGAAGTTCGCAGGATTGAGGTGTAAGTAATCACTGGAGTTGTAATTCTTCCTGACACATCTTCCATTGCTTTGGCAAAGAATGTCACTGCAAAGTTTTGCTGCTGCAGTCACATTTGCAATGTAGGGGTTCAGTGTTGCTGTTAGGTACTTTGACAGTGCCTGGCATAATTCCTGCAAAGAGGTAAATAATTGTTGTGTTAGCAAGAGAATAAATAAAGGTTTAAATGGCTTTTTCACTGACACAATCATGAGAGTGGTGTCTTTTAAAAAATAGTTTCCCAAGAAATGTCCCTAATTTAAAGTTATATTATGAGAAAGATTTAATCAATCAATCAATCAATATTTATTTTATATAGTGCCTTTCATAGTGGACCACCATCACAAAGCGCTTTACAAGATAGTGAGGAATAATGCATAATACATTAAATACAGTGAAATACAGGGCATAGTACATTAAATACAAACAATAAAAATCAATGCAAATACATTAAATACAGGCATAATACATAAAATACAAGGCTAGGATGTGATTTCTAAACATTGTGGATGTGTGTGTCATACAGAATTATACGAATAAGATGGAGTGAAAAATCTGAAATAGCAATTTAGACAACAGCTAATAACAGATATCAGGCTTAAAGAGCATTGAAAGCAAGAGAGAACAAGTGGGTTTTGAGAGTTGATTTGAAGCGAGCGACTTTTGCTTGGGTATAACAAGCAAGCCAGAGTCAGAGGACCTCAGTTTGTGTGCAGAGACATAGCGGGTCAGCAGGTTGGAGAGACACTCTGGACCTGTGTGATAAAGGGCCTTATAGGCAAGCAGGAAAATTATGAAAGTAATCCTGAACAGGTAGCCAGTGCCGCTAGGCAAGACAGGGGTAAATGTGATTATGTTTTTTACATCTGGTAAGGATCCTGGCAGCTGCATTTTGAACCAGCTGCAATCGGTTTATGGCGTGTGACAGTCGTTGCGGACTGGTGTACCATAGAGAGAGTTGCAGTAGTCGAGTCGAGAGGAGATGAATGCATGACCAAGTATCTCTGCATCTGGGAGGGAAAAGTAGGGACAGACCTTTGAGATGTTTCGGAGGTGGTAGAAGGAGGATTTGACTACAGAGGAGATTTGGGCATAGAAGGAGAGGTTACTATCCAGAAGTACATCAAGGCTTCATACAGTGGGGGAAGGCAGCACCACACAGTTTCTGAGGTTCAAGGAAGCAATATTGAGATTCTTGAGTTCAGATTTCAATCCTACTAGAAGTTCAGATTTGTTAGTGTTGAGCTGAAGAAAATTGTCAGACATCCAGGCCTCGATGTCTTGGATGCAAGCTGAGAGCCGGACCATGGCAGAGGGACATCCAGGGTCGAGTTTTAGGTAGAGCTGGGTGTCATCTGCATAGGAGTGAAACATGAGGCGGTGTTGGTGGATGAGGTGACCCAAGGGAAGCATGTAGATGTTGAAGAGAAGTGGCCCAAGAACAGACCCTTGAGGGACACAGCAAATAACCGGGTTTCCGTCAGCACTGCTTTCATCATGGAAAACAGCCTGCATGCGTCCAGAAAGGTAAGAGGACAGCTAGGCGAGACAGGTTCCCGAGATCCCAGCATACTTCTGAAGGCAGTCAAGAAGAATGGTATGATCTATGGTGTCGAAAGCAGCAGTTAGGTCCAGGAGGATAAGGACAGAGGGAGGAGCAGCATCAGCATTATGCAGAAGCTTGGTTACAATCCGGAGCAGAGCAGTTTCAGTATTGTAATGTGGCCGGAAGCCAGACTACAGAGATTCAAGCAGATTGTTACCTGCGAGATGTTTCGTCAGCTGGCCGGCTACAGCCCTTTCAAGAGATTTGGAGACAAAAGGAAGATTGGATAGGACAGAAATTAGATAAGACAGCCTGGTCGAGGGAGGGTTTTTTGAGCACCTGAGTTATTCGGGCAACCTCCACTTGCGCTCAAACTTGCAGCAGGTAGACTTAAGCAGTCAAAGTTCGACGGTATACCATGGGCAATTTCAATGTTTCTTCACTGTTCTGGTTGTAAGTGGAGCAACTGTGTCAATGATCTGGGTAAGGGTGGTGTTGTAGAGGGTCTATGTAATGAATCTATGCCATAACAAAGCATGTGTTTAAAATAATTATAAAGAAAGTGTGTTGTGCAGTGTTATCATGAGTACATTTGTTAAAAGATCCAAGGAAATGCAGTGAGTGCTGGTCAAACACTGACCCCTGAGGTGGAAAAGAGTTAGTGCGCCTCAGGTATAGTTCAGCTCTATAATTGCTCTTGCAAACAATCCTGACACTTATGAAGCTGGGATGCACAATTTCCTGGGTTTTTGTCACACCCTGGCAGTTCATTAGATAGAGTACATGAGATGAGGAAGATCAATATTCTTGCCTTTTATCTGCTTGAAGTTTTCGGTTTTAACTGATAATAATTGAATAAACACCCTAAGACCTATTTAGAAGATTCTATTTTTATTTTTTTTTAACAGATGAATGTGGGGTTGGCAATATATTTGAAATAATTTCAATTGTGCATTACTGTCTTTCTACATAAAGAAAATGGCTCTCAGAAGGTGAGCAGTGTGCAAAGACATTGCAACTGACCAATCAGCAGTTTTGTGCACTACGTAATATGTGCAATTTGCGTAAATGCGTCATTTGCTTAGCAACGGGCTTAGCGACCATGAACCCACCCTAACACACGTTAGGTTACTTACTGTAACCCTGGTTCCCTGAAAGAGAAGATGACCACCAAAACATTACTTATGGGATATGCCTCCTATTGGTAGGTATTTACTGAACTCTTTATATCAGAGCTGCCGATAGGCCCCTTCCTGGGTTGACGTACTCGATCCCACCTACCGAGGGATTAAACAGCCAGCCCATGGAAGCCATGTTCTCTTTTTACATCAAACCTGTGAGGGCGACCAATGTGACCTAGCTGGTTGGTGGTCGTCTTCTCTTTCAGGGAACCAGGGTTACGGTAAGTAACCTAATGTTCCCTTTCAATATGAAGACGACCACAAAAACATTACTTATGGGAAAAGTATATCAGCGCCGTCATGAGGGAGAAGGAACGGCAGCATACGAGGGACGCATCAGAACCGCATAACCCAAGGTTAGCAGTGCGAGCGTGCAACCTCAAGGACCCTGGTGCCTAATGAAGGCAGGAAGGATCTATCATATTAAGGCGATGGAACCTGGAGAAAGTATGCGGCATAGCCCAGCTAGCCGCAGTACAAATATCAGACAGTGAGGCCCCTCTGAAGTAGATAACCCTCTAGTAGAATGCGCAGCTACCCTCCCAGGTGGGGGCAAGCCAGCACTATCATACCCAGTCGACAATCCAGTGCGACAGTCGCAGCTTCGAGTGGGGCTGTCCTAGGGTCTGTATCCCGTGACAGACAAAGAGCTGATCAGAATGATGCAGAGATCTTGTCCTTTCCATGTCACACCTCAAAGCCCGCACCAGGCAGAGGAAGTTCAGTCTCCTATCCTCCTCCGAAGAAAACGGACATGGATGGAAAGACTCCAGTTCCACAGACTGGTTCATGTGGAAGGCTGTGATCACCTTAGGGAGGAAAGCAAGGTTTGTATGTAGTGACACCCTGATGTCATCATCCCAAATAGGCATGCAGGAGCTGTGCACAGACAATGCCTATAGCTCACTGACCCGCTTAGCGGAGGTGATAACCAAGAGGAAGGCTGTCTTCATAGACAGGTACTTCACCTCTATGGAGTGTATGGGCTCAAATGGTTCCTTCATGAGAGCCTCCAGTACAACATCAAGGCTCCATTCGGGGAGAACGGCCCTTCTGGGAGGGTGGAATCGGTGAGCACCCGTAAGAAAACAGGTTGCCAAGAAATGCACATCTGGAGATACAGAGTCTATGGGGGCTCAATGTAGAAGGTGACCTACCAGCATTGAGCAGTTCTTGCAGAAACTGCAAGATAATTGGCATAGGGCAAGAGACTGGGTCATGACCCTTAGTCAGACACTAGTTCTGAAAATATCTCCAGTTGTAGGTGTATAACGACCAAGTGGAGCATGCCCTAGTATTCTGCAAAGTGCCCACGACCACATCAGATAGCCCTAGGGCTGACCAGTGGTCCCGATCAGGGGCCAGACCCATAATTGGAACATGCCCAGTTCCGGATGCCAGAGAGAGTCTCTCTTCTAACTGAGGCGATCCAGGGCTGGCCTTGGAAGAGTTGGCACAGGGTCGAAAACCAGATTCTCCTGGGCTACCTGAGAACTGTCACCTGCCTGCAACTCCAGCATGTTTATGTGGGGAGGTCCAACTGTCCGACCAGGTGCCGAGGACTCCTCTATCTTCCTAGACTGCCCCCCAACCCAAGTTGGAGGTGTCCATCATCACCACCTGATGGTTCAACACTACTCCCACCCACACACCTTCGCACAGGTGAGAGGTCATCCTCCACCAGCGCAGAGCTGCCAAACACGAGCGAGACACTGTCAGCTGATGGTGTCTGTCGTGCTTTGGATGTAAATGGAACGCAATGAGCCACGCTTGCAGCGGGGACTTTATTTTAGAGCCACTGATTCCACAAAAGCAGCAAGCCAGCTTTCATCATGAATGCAGGGGAACTACAGTCAACAGAAAAAACTCTCTTTGATTACACTCAGTTTCAACAGAGGTTTTACCTTACTGTCTTGAGAAGCAAAAAGAGAACATGGCTTCCGTGGGTTAACTGTTTAATCCCTCGGTAGGCGGGACCGAGGACGTCACCCCAGGAAGGGGCTTATCAGCAGCTCTGATATAGAGCTCAGTGAACACCTACCAATAGGAGGCATATCCCATAAGTAATGCTTTGGTGGTTGTCTTCGAATTGAAAGGGAACCAGCAACATGGCATTGCCAGTTGTTTTTTTATGTTTGTTTTGTTTTGTTATTGTAAATATAAACCTGCTGTACAGTTATGCTTCTACTAACGCATATTAAACTATTTCTTGTGTACAACGACTGCCTTAAATTATTATTATTATTATTATTATTATTATTATTATTATTATTATTATTATTATTGTGGCGACACGGTCTGTCCTTCGCTTTTCTTTCCCTTCTTTCTTTTAAGAAATGCAGACTAAATGGACAGACGCAGGGATTGCAGGTGCAAACAGATTGTACTCTTTTTAGTCTCTCTGCTCATTCAGTCTCTATGGGCTGAGACCACGCCATAAACAACAAGCCCTCTTTTCTCTCTCTGGTTACTATTGCTTCGGTCTCTCCTATCTCGGCCCTCTTACTCACTGATTCTCCCTGGATTCGTCTATGCAGCTTCTTTTTGGTTCATTCTCACTCTCACTCTCGTTCTCTCTCAGTACTACTCACTCACAACTCTCTCCTCCTCTGACGCTGCTCCCGTCAGTCTGACAAACAACATAAAGTGCAGTTTAGTCTGATAAACAACATAAAGTGCAGCACCCTCAGCAGTTAAACAGGTCGCTACATTATTAATATTAATATAGCTACATAAAAAAGCAAACCTTAATCAGAGTACCATGATGAATGTTTGGTTGTAGGGAAAATATTAAATAACTTCTTGTATGCTGCGTCTGTAGTGTGATAGGTTCACGGGCGGTAATGGGCGTACAATTCAATCTGTTGCTTCTCACAATTCTCAGATTCAAAATGCATGCAGATTTCTACACTGCTGCAATCCTAATGTGAACATCCTCTCTTCAACAGAGTCAGTTAATGTTTATATGTGTATTAGTGAAACGTTCATTCGATGTGATATAGAAACTGAATAACTGATTGTGACAGGGCTAGGAGCCCTGCACATGAAAAGGGAGTGTCATTGTATGATTTCAAATGTATTGGTGTATTATTTAAAATAATGTATTGTTTGGGAACTGGTTATTGTTAGTATTGGTCTGAAGGTATTTCGTGTTGATTTAAAAACACAATGTTTTGTTAGTATGATTTAGTATGTATATAAAAGCTGTGTTGTGTTATTGTTTGGCAGCGCGGATGGGGAAGCCTCATCCACATAAAAACCATGTGCAGAAGGTGACCGGTATAAAAACCTGCAGCTTTCTGTGTTCCGGGTGGGTTGTTCAGAGGTGGAACGTGTGTGAGAGAGACGCGAGACGAGAGACGGGAAGTGAAAGGAAAGTAAAAACAACTGCTACGAGTGCTGGAAGCTCCAGCACCGTATTTGTATAGTCAGGATTATTTTGTGCTCAAGATTTGTTTCAGATTTATTTTGCTCTGTGAGCATTGTTTTTGTTAGAACCTTTTATTTCATTTTTGTGTTTAAATGAACACGGCGCCCCCACGCCTTTGCACCGCAGGTCTTGCCTTTGTGTTGTTCCTGCATTCTGGCCTGATGTCTCCACACAGCCATCCCTGTCACACTGATGATAATAATACAAAACAAGACCCCCCACGGACTAAACAAAAAACAAAACCTGGAAAATTCAAGCTCTAGTTATAAGTAGAGTACATTGTCTTATTTACAAATACCTTATTGCTATAGTCAGCGGATGCACCCCATATAACAGCTCCAGCAGCTCCCAAAGCCGCACATTCACCAATACTGCTGACAAGATCCTTCTGCAAAAGAGGGACATATTTAGGAGAAAGTAGTTTAATTGAACACAATTCCTTTTAAACAAACATGTTAACTCTGTGTAAGTTGCATTGTACCCAATACACAGGGTACTAAATTAGATGTACTTTTTCAGAATCGCTACCAGTTCTGTCTTTCAGCACTGACTGCAGCCATTGACTAAACTGCTACTACTACTAATACCTTGCACTTAGATTAGAAGTCTGTTCTAATATGAGCCACACGGTAATGAAAAACACACTATAAGGCTGTTTGCACAGTTGTATATGGTGGGAGCGTCATTGCTCTGTCATAGCAGATATGCAATCCAGACAGGCATGTGTATATAAGTGCAGTATTTGATTAATACATGTAGAAGAAAATACATTCACCTATTTATCAAGTCTATGAATAAGGCAACGGATTACAGACAATTCAATGCTGATTGAAAATCCTAAACAGAATCCCTTCCATCAAGCTCGACTTTAAAGATTACCTACCTCATTTAAAAACTGATCAGTAGCATCTGTGAAGACTGGTCGGTTGTACACATAAACTGGTGGGACAAAGAGTCGTTTGGGAAGTGCGGCCACCCGCATTGCTTCATAAACCTGATTGCGTACAAATAAAGCTGTTTTGTCTGAGTTTTTTAAAAACGTTGACAAGTAAACTGATGGATAAAGTGCTGTGCTTGCTTCCCACAGCCATTTTAATTGATCATTTCTAGTTTTAGCAAGAGGGGGGCATTTGCCAGTGTAAACATGACCAGTATTTGTGTAGTCATAGTTATAACAGTCTGGAAACAGGTAGAAGCCTTTTAATTGAGTAAAGTTTATTTTCACAAGTTATCTTGAATTGAAAAAAAAAAAAAACAACAACAAGAAAATCATCACTTTCATTTAACACCTTAAAGCACTTAAACAAAAATATGTATTCACTGACACAACTGACTGTCTTTGTCCTGGTATCTCAGAGCTTAAGTTCTTTGCCATTTCGTCCAAATCACTTTGCGAGGGTGATCCAACAGCAATATACTTTCCTTCACTGTTTTCCGGTATCTTGAATTTGGACGGGTTTAAAGAATAAGTACAGTAGTCACTGGAGTCCCAATCGATCACTGTTAACACTTTGGAATCTCCTGAAGGTATATAATACTGAACATTCTCAGCAGCTTGTTAGAAGTCATCTCATAATTATTATTTATTTAGTTCGTAGACGCCTTTATCCAAGGCGACTTACAGAGACTAGGGTGTGTGAACTATGCATCAGCCGCAGAGTCATTTACAACAACATCTCACCCGAAAGACAGAGCACAAGGAGGTTAAGTGACTTGCTCAGGGTCACACAATGAGTCAGTGAGTGAGCCGGACACTTTAATCACCAGACCACACAGCCTTCTAGGGGAATGCTCCATTTTGGGGTTAGTTTGGGTTAACAACGACACATGGGTAGAATCTTAGTCTGCAAAACGGTGTGAGTTGCTGATCCACCATGTTTCTTGTGGCGAGGTTTACTGCAGTGAACTGACTCAGATTTATGGGAACATCATACTTTTGCAAACATGGATTTGAAGGTGCATTCCATAACAAGGCAAAATGATTTTTGTCATACAGTCGCAGAGCAATATTTCTCTGCTGATGACTCCAACAAGAATGGGAGAAATATTACATTCAGAACTGTCACATGAAAAAAGAGAAGTGACACTGGTCTTCATGCCAAATGCTGGATGGCTGTACTTGTATTCACAGAAGAGAGAAATGAAGTATACTTTACATAAAAAAATGAAAAAAATCTGTGTGTCAATGTTGTGCAGTTTAAGAATTAAATAATTAAAGAATGCAATTGAAAATGATCTATCTATGCATTTAATACTGTATAACCGCTACATGGTACATATCTGAACATTTACATGAATGGTTAGGGTTAGGGTTAGGGTTAGGTTAATTCAACTTGAAATCAAGGTGAAGCAGAATCAGGAGTTGTCTTTCTGGAGAATGGAATGTGCAGTTTGCAGTTTAAAACACCCATAGCAATTAACCTTGCTTATTGATGAAGCCTGGTGTTCAAATTAGCATCATGTAATTGGAATTAAGAAGATCAAATCACATTCAGCCAAGTTAAAAATATTGCTGTCTTACCTTACAGTACGTTGCTTTCTTTACCATCAACTAAAAACGTCCTTAGGATGTCCCTCTTTAAAAAACAGCAGAAGTCATCCAGGCTAGCCCGCACTCTTATAGGAATAGACCACGTTAAAAAAAGGTGGGACTAACTTTCAAAATAACAACTCTTTCTTTAAAGAACTCAAAGTACATAACAACAGGATCATTTTCCATGTTTATTTATAACCCTCTTACCTTTCTGTACTGTATGAGTACACCCACTTAGTAAATATTTGAAAGAGATTGTAGTTGAGGAACAACTGTAAGCCATTGTTTTTGGTTTTGGTAACTCACATTATCGTATATCATGTGAGTTAGCAAATATAGTATATGACATATAGTCAGCACTCACATATCTGACCCTATAAAATTTGGACTAAATGAGTGTGACGCATATCTGATTATTTAATCTGATTTGACTTGTATGTAGGTGTGGTCATTGTAACCTGCGCCCTACCACCCAAACAACCACTTGCCCTGCACACACACACGCGCACCCACTCGCACAAGCGCACAAGCTCACACACACACACAAGCGCACACACACACACTCAAGTGCACACACAAGAGCACACACACACACATTTCGTACAGAAAGAAAAAAATATGACGAGTTTGAGGGACTACAGGGAGACATTGATTCTTTCATTGAAATTTGTTACCGCACGAGCTGGGGGAATAACGCAGCATTAAAAGACAAAAACTCAGGGAACACAAAAAAGATACAATGTCAGAAATACATGAAAGGGCTATGCCTATATAAATCCGGTACGTATTGTAGCAGTATGTAAAATTCCCCATTAACGACACACCAAAATGAAATCACAATGTTACCCATGCAGAACTGTGTAAAATGTAAAAGGCAATGCAATTTAGGAAAAGATTTAAACATAACACCAGTTTCCAGAATTAAAACCGTATACAAAGTCACTCTTAAAAATTGCAGAATATAGTGTTCAATAAGGCCCTAATGTCACAGTTCACATGCAAATGAAAATGCACAAAAGCAACTAAAGAGCACAGATTTTTTAAAAAAATGCATCACAGTATCTAAAACTTTAATGATTAACTTTTACATTACCGTGCCTTGTCTCATTCACTTTGTTTTTGGAGGCAGTGCTGTGTAACTGCAATGCACAATGAAGACAGACTGATCTGCCATGCCAGAAAAAAAAAACACAGGCTGTGAAGGTTAAACAAGTCAATTATAACATTAAAGGTATGGGCTTTGTATCAGAAAACTGGTGATGGAGTCGGACATCGCGTGTGACCGGTAAGTGCATACATTTGTTATATATATATATATATTGTGACACACCGGGGTAAGTCTGTCACTTGCAGGACCGTCTTCACTGTCTCCTTTGGTGTAAGACAGAATCACAGGACCACAGAAATGAAATAAAACAGTACGGTGCCTGTATATTTATTTACAGCAAACAAAACAAAACAAAACAAAACTAAACAATATCTAACTCAGTTTGGAGATCTGACTCCCCCCCCTTTATCTATCTTATTCACTGGGTAGCTAAGCTACTTACCAGTTTTAAACTTGTTGCACCGGATTTCTTTTTGTCTTTTCCTTAATTTCTCCTTTCTCCACACAGTCTAACCGCAACCACCATAAGCCTCCCCCAGCTCGACCCTGAACAAAGGAGATAATTTCCTTTTATTGTAAACCAGTCCAGCCACTTACAAAACTAACACATCTTAACCACCTGCAGCTGTGCTGGTTTACATTTCAATTAAACCCTTGTACCCCTGATCCTTGTAGTTTCTTTGGTGGCTGCCATTTTTGTAGGCCCTATTAACTACAACTCCCGCATTGTCTCTTGGGAGATGTAGTCTTTCCCTGCTCAATCCGGCACTTTCCAGTGCCCCGGTCCTGTATACCCTAATATGCTAGGACCCACATATTTACCATTCGTGACCAGCCCACGTCTATGGTCACAATATATATATATATATATAATGTGGATTGATTTTATTCTTAATACAAGGACGGTAAACGCAACTGACTACACACACATATATATATATATATATATATATATATATATATATATATATATATATATATATATATATATATATATATATATATATATATATATAAATCAAATCAATCAATCAATTATAGTTAGGAACAATGCATAATACATCACAGTATTTCTCGACTGCTTGAAAGCATTTTTTGAAACCAAAGTGCTGCTTTTTTAAATATTTGACACGACACAAAAATCTGTTGCATTTTGCAAAACAGCACATGCATTTGCAAAATGTACTTATTTATTCAAAACTGCAAATACATTCAACATAAGCATATCATGCTTTCATAATAATCAATGCAAACAAATATCTCTTTGGTCAATCATTCAAATAATCTAATCAAAACACAAGCATTCATTTGCAGTCATTTAATCATAAAGATCAAAATAATAAATGAAACCAACAAAAGGTCTGTTAGTCTATGTCTCTTCCTACGTTTATGTCAGGCCACAAATTTTCATACACGTCACACAAAATATTTTCTCTGGCCAGACAACATGGAAAATAATGCCTGGTATGTGGCATCCATGCTTGGCAGGCCTCCGCAGTGATGTCTTCACAGGCTGCATCCATGGCTTCAAGGAGTATGGCCTTGTCATAGGGACGGCAATCAAACTTTCCAAAGCCAGGCTGAAAAAATTCCTCAATAGCATTGAGGAAAGGAGAGTATGGTGGGAGGAACACCACGGACATACACGGCTGCACCTGGAACCATTCCCGAACGTGTGCTCCATGGTGGAAGCTCACGTTGTCCAGATGATGACAAAGTCACTGAGTTGTTGTCCCTCCACCACATCCTCTTCCCCCAAGAGCCTGTTAGCAAGTTCATCCAGGAAATTCATCAGTCGGTCCCCATTGTATGAGCCAATGACTGCATGATGATGTATCACCCCACTCTGTCCAATGGCTGCACACAAAGTGATGTTGCCACTTCTTTGTCCTGGGACCTCCACTGTTGCCTGTTGTCCTATTATGTTTCTCCCGCGTCTTCTCGTCTTTGCTAGATTGAATCCGGCCTCATCCACAAATACATATTGGTGGGGAGTCACACTTGAGTCCAGCTCCATGATCCTCTGAAGAAAATACGTAGCATTTGTATTTACATACCTGATCATACTGACACCTGAGCTCCGTCACCCTGTCATTGTTCCTGTCATATGGCACCCTGTACACTTGTTTCATGCTTACTGCATTTCTCTGCAGTACTCTATCTATTGTGGTTGAAGACAGAGGTTGAAGTTGACACGCCTCGCAGGTGCGCGGGATTTATTTACACACACACACAGAACAGCTCACGTGACACTACCAACCATGGTAGCTCACTGAGTGTATATGGCCAGCGTACGAAAAAACAAAATAAAACACAATGCAAAAAACTATAAAATAAAAGGTGCCATAAAAACGGCGTGCGCTACTCCCTAATGCATGGAGGTCCCGCTTGCTCACCTAGCTATACTTTATGGGGATCTACCATCCCCGAACTAATCTTTATGTATCAACACAAACCCTGACTCCGGCCGTCGGCGGTTTTGGCAGCTTCTTTTGGCTCCGATCCCGGTTCACCATCACGGCGATCGGAGAATTTCAGCAACTTATTTCTCACTATGCTCGGGTAGCGTGGACGATCTTCAGCCCGTTGTCCGTGGCTTTGCAGCAGCCCCGAGGTGAGCAAACAGGACCTCTGTATACCTGACGCCGTGCTGGAACACACCTACCCGCTGATCATCCACAGCTGGCAATCGCACACAGCATGCAGGCTATCCCAGGAGCGTCAGGTACTGCAATAAATTAAATTACAACAATTACACAAAAACACTATTTACAATGTATACACACACAAACAATTACAAATGCATTGCTGTAGTGTTTGTGCTGTGTAGAGATACAGTACTTACTGATTTTCTATTCTAAAGATTTTCATGATAGATGAACCTGTCGATCTGGATAGATTTGTTTGGACTTTTCGAGCAGCTTCAGCCATGCTCAGGCCATGGTTGATTACATGGTCCACAATTGAGGCTCTGATTTCATTTGAGACATTGGTTGCTCTGGTATGACTTCTTTGACGACTTTGCGCTCCTCTCCCTCCCCCCACACCCCCATACCCCCACACCCCCACCCACACCCCCACACCCACCCACACCCACACACCCACACACACACACACACCCACACACACACACACTCTCACTGTTTCTCTCTGAGCTTCCATTTTCTTCTGCCTTCCTTGAGGCTTTCTTATATCTTCTTATATAGATGACTTTGGGCTGATTGATCGATTAAGTATTTTGTGCCATTGTGTCTGCACAGTCACTGAAACAATTAACACAAATGGAACTAATTTCCTTAAATTGCAAACAATGTGTGAACAATTTGTAGGCACAGCATTCTCAAGTGAATCTTGTAATCACTGATGACATTTGTGTTAAGAGTTCTGCAAAACAGTGCTAAGGATATGCTATTCATGGTCAAAGGGTAGAAAGGTATTAGACGTTCTGAAAATGAGTTTCAGAAAATGAAAACTGATGTCATGCATTAGATATCTTTGACCATAGTTTCCAAAAAAGGGAGTTAGTGGTTGAGAAATACTGTAAATACTACAGCGCTCTCCGAGTGTGGTGCACTTTTGCTTGGGTATAACAAGCAAGCCAGAGTCAGAGGACCTCAGCTTGTGTGCAGGGACATAGCGGGTCAGCAGGTTGGAGAGATACTCTGGACCTGTGTGATGAAGGGCCTTGTAGGCAAGCAGGATAATTTTAAAAGTAATCCTGGACTTTACAGGTAGCCAGTGCAGCGGGGCAAGTAAGGGGTAATGTGATCATATTTTTAACATCTAGTAATGACCCTAGCAACGGCATTTTGAACCAACTGCAATTGGTTTATGGCTCGTGGCGGAAGACCACCATAGAGAGAGTTGCAGTAGTTCAGTCGAGAGGAGTGCTCTGCATCCGGGAGGAAAAGGTAGGGATGGACTTTTGAGATAAGAACATAAGAACATAAGAAAGTTTACAAACAAGAGGAGGCCATTCGGCCCATCTTGCTCATTTGGTTGTTAGTAGCTTATTGATCCCAGAATCTCATCAAGCAGCTTCTTGAAGGATCCCAGGGTGTCAGCTTCAACAACATTACTAGGGAGTTGGTTCCAGACCCTCACAATTCTCTGTGTAAAAAAGTGCCTCCTATTTTCTGTTCTGAATGCCCCTTTATCTAATCTCCATTTGTGACCCCTGGTCCTTGTTTCTTTTTTCAGGTCAAAAAAGTCCCCTGGGTCAACATTGTCAATACCTTTTAGAATTTGGAATGCTTGAATCAGATCACCCCATAGTCTTCTTTGTTCAAGACTGAAAAGATTCAGTTCTTTTAGCCTGTCTGCGTACGACATGCCTTTTAAACCTGGGATAATTCTGGTCGCTCTTCTTTGCACTCTTTCTAGAGCAGCAATGTCCTTTTTGTAACGAGGTGACCAGAACTGAACACAATATTCTAGGTGAGGTCTTACTAATGCATTGTAAAGTTTTAACATTACTTCCCTTGATTAATTTCAACACTTTTCACAATAAACCCGAGCATCTTGTTGGCCTTTTTAATAGCTTCCCCACATTGTCTAGATGAAGACATTTCCGAGTCAACATAAACACCTAGGTCTTTTTCATAGATTCCTTCTTCAATTTCAGTATCTCCCATATGATATTTATAATGCACATTTTTATTGCCTGTGTGCAGTACTTTACACTTTTCTCTATTAAATGTCATTTGCCATGTGTCTGCCCAGTTCCAAATGCTGTCTAGATCATTTTTAATGACCTTTGCTGCTGCAACAGTGTTTGCCACTCCTCCTGTTATTGTGTCGTCTGCAAATTTAATAAGTTTGCTTACTATACCAGAATCTAAATCATTAATGTAGATTAGGAATAGCAGAGGACCTAATACTGATCCCTGTGGTACACCACTGGTTACCTCACTCCATTTTGAGGTTTCTCCTCTAACCAGTACTACCTAATCCATGTGCATGCATTTCCTTGTGACTAGCAATGAGACTGTTACATGGACTGGTAAAGTTGAAAAGCATGTCTTCTGTGTGGATTGTACTAATTAGACAGCTGTAATTGGTGTGGTACACCACTGGTTACCTCGCTCCATTTTGAGGTTTCTCCTCTAATCAGTACTTTCTGTTTTCTACATGTTAACCACTGCCTAATCTATGTGCATGCATTTCCTTGAATCCCTACTGTGTTCAGTTTGAGAATTAATCTTTTATGTGGGACCTTGTCAAAAGCTTTCTGGAAATCTAAATAAACCATGTAATATGCTTTACAATTATCCATTGTCGATGTTGCATCCTCAAAAAAATCAAGCAGGTTAGTTAGACACAATCTCCGTTTCCTAAAACCATGCTGACTGTCTCCCAGGATATTGTTCCCATATAGGTAATTTTCCATTTTGGATCTTATTATAGTTTTCATAAGTTTACATATAATATAAGTCAGGCTTATTGGTCTGTAGTTACCTGGTTCGGTTTTGTCTCCCTTTTTATGGATCGGTATTACGTTTGCTATTTTCCAGTCTGTCGGTACAACCCCTGCGTCAAGAGACTGTTGCATGATCTTGGTTAGCGGTTTGTAAATAACTTGTTTCATTTCTTTGAGTACTATTGGGAGGATCTCATCCGGCCCAGGGGATTTGTTTATTTTAAGAGCTCCTAGTCCCTTTAACACTTCTGCCTCTGTTATGCTAAAGTTATTTAAAACTGGATAGGAACAGGTCGACATGTGGGGCATGTTGTCCGTGTCCTCCTTTGTAAAAACCTGTGAAAAGTAATCATTTAATATATTTGCTTTTTTTTCTTCATCTAGATTTTGTCATTTGTGTCTCTTAGACATTTAACCTCCTCTTTGAATGTTCTCTTGCTGTTATAATATTGGAAAAACATTTTGGAATTGGTTTTAGCCCCCTTAGCAATATTGATTTCTATCTCTCTCTTGGCCTTTCTTACTTCCTTTTTGACTTGCGTTTGCAGTTCCAAGTACTCTTTCTGTGTACTTTGTTTTTGGTCCCTTTTAAATGCTCTGTAAAGTGCCTTTTTTTCGCTGAATATTTTTTTTAATTGATCTATTAAACCATCTTGGCCATTTCGTTTTAGATTTAGATTTGTCTACTTTTGGGATGTAATTGTTTTGCGCCTCTATTACTACATTTTTAAAAAACAGCTATTCTTCTTCTGTGGATGTTTTCTCTATTTTACTCCAATCTACTTCTGTTAGTCTCTGTTTCATACATTCATAGTTTGCTTTTCTAAAATTGTAAACCTTAGCTTTAGTCATTACTTTTGGGGTTTGTGGCAAAGTGCCCGCCCCTGTGTGTATTTTGCGTGTTATGTGTTGTATGTATGGTGCGTATGTTAATGTTGGTGTATAGATTGCTACACGGGATATAAACGGGTCTGTGTTTCACGTGTATTTAAAAAGTGTAGATTTGTATTTAGGCACGAGGAGAGCACAAATCACTTCACGTGCTGGTTAAATGTAATATGTGAGCACGGGGTTGCACAGAATTAATTCACGTGCTGGGATTCAAGTGAATAATTAATAAGTAATTGAATCCCAGCACAACAGTATATATAGATGCACGTTTCTTTCACTCAGGGTTGGGTGTTCGGAAGAGGAGAACGGGTGAGAGAGAGAGGAGTAATTAAAAGTAAAGATCGTAAAGATAAGTGTTTGTTCTCACCGTGTTTGTTTGTCTGTCCGTGCACCGTTTGTTTAGTGTCAGTCGTTTTGTCTGTCTGTTTATTTTGGCGTCAAGTGCCGTGTCCTGTTTTGTATTCCGTTGTTTAAACCTTTTATTTGTTAATAAACGCTGAGTGCAGCCATTGCACTCAGCTCATCACCACCGTCTCTGTCTGTGTATTCCTTTCTGGTCTGACGCCACCCACTCTGGCCGTCTTTGTGACACGTGGTGTCATCGTGGGATAGCCGCGCCTCCAAGCGTCAGACCAGGATGGGTTTTGTTTAAAAAAAAAATATATATATATATATATATATATAATGGCAGAAGACGCCACAAAATGGCGGGACTGGTTCCTGGAGAATGCTGGGCTGGAGGCCCAGTCTCTGCCCATAGTCGTCCGGGCCCTGTGGATGATGGACAGTGAGAGATGGGAGGCCTATCATCAGGAACACACCCCAAACACCTTGGAGGAAAGTGTGGAGTTTCTCCTCAGCTACCTGGAGGCAACGATAAACGGAACAGCAGCCCAGGTAGCAGGACCACCAGCAGAGGAGTACCTGCTGTCCCCATCTCCACCAGCAGAGGGTGAATGTCTGCTGGTTTTGCCTCCACAGCCCAAGAGGGAGGCAGAGACAGATAAAGAGGTGAAGGACAGGGAGGAGGAGTGCCGCCTAAGGGCCAGGCATCCACGGCGATGTAACAAGCCATCGCCGGGGTGCCTCCTCTGCGACCAGGATCACCTGTTCGCCCACTGTCCCTTCCGCAGTTATGGGGAGGAGCCTGAGCGTCCACAGCCCAAGCGGGAGGAGCCTGAGCATCCACAGCCCAAGTGGGAGGAGCCTGAGCGTCCACAGCCCAAGCGGGAGGAGCCTGAGCATCCACAGCCCAAGCGGGAGGAGCCTGAGCGTCCACAGCCCGAGCGGGAGGAGCCTGAGCGTCCACAGCCCGAGCGGGAGGAGCCTGAGCGTCCACAGCCCAAATGGGAGGAGCCTGAGCGTCCACAGCCCAAATGGGAGGAGCCTGAGCGTCCACAGCCCAAGCGGGAGGAGCCTGAGCGTCCACAGCCCAAGCGGAAGGAGCCTGAACGTCCTACGCCTGAGTGGAAGGAGCCCGAACATCCTACGCCTGAGTGGGAGGAGCCCGAACGTCCTACGCCTGAGTGGGAGGAGCCCGAATGTCCTACGCCTGAGTGGGAGGAGCCCGAACGTCCTACGCCTGAGTGGGGGGAGCCCGAACGTCCACAGCCCAAGAGGGGGGAGTCGGTGCGTCCACAGCCCAAGAGGGGGGAGTCGGTGCGTCCACAGCCCAAAAGGGAGGAGTCGGTGCGTCCACAGCCCAAAAGGGAGGAGTCGGTGCGTCCACAGCCCAAAGGGAGGCAAGTCGGGGCTTCCACAGCTCTGGGACCCAAGCCACCAGCAGAGGGAAAATGCCTGCTGGTTCAGCCCCAAGAGCCGGAAGGGGAGGAGTTACAGGCCCAACCCCCTGAAAATTTTTTGGGGGGAGAGGGGCAGGAGGCTGGTGTCCCCCAGCAGCCTCTATTCATGCTGCTGAAGGCAGCACGGCGCGCACCAGCCCAGCCGCCACAGCAGAGGGAGCCAGCGCCGCCAGGAGCAGAGGAGCTGCCTCTGCCTCCGCCACCTCCACCGTTTCCTCCACTAGGAGCAGAGGAGCTGGAGCTGCCTCTGCCTCCACCACCACCAGGAGCAGAGGAGCTGGAGCTGCCTCTGCCTCCACCACCGCCAGGAGCAGAGGAGCTGGAGCTGCCTCTGCCTCCACCACCACCAGGAGCAGAGGAGCTGGAGCTGCCTCTGCTTCCGCCACCACCCGGAGCAGAGGAGCAGGAGCTGCCTCTGCTGCCCGTACCTCCACAGGGAGTACGGTGGCCGGAGCCCCAGAAAGGGGAGCTGCCGGCCACGGAGAAGGGGGACGAGGTCTGGAGACCACTTTCCCCAGCAGCAGTTTCGCTGCAGGAGTTCTTGTGGCCGGAGCCTCACAGGAGGGAGCTGCCGGCTACGAAGAAGGGGGAGATCGGGGGACCACCTGCCCCCACAGCTTTTTCGCTGCAGGACTGGACCGGCATGCTGTCAGCCGTGCCACTACCGGCAGGGGTGCGGACAGCATTGCCAGCATTGGGCCCACTGAAGCCTCCCTTCCCAGCCCAAGACTTTGTGCTGGACTGCTGGATTTTTAAGGGGGGAGGTGGCCGTTGAGGCCATGTGTGCTTTGCACAGGGGGGAGTATATGTGGCAAAGTGCCTGCCCCTGTGTGTATTTTGCGTGTTATGTGTTGTATGTATGGTGCGTATGTTAATGTTGGTGTATAGATTGGTACACGGGATATAAACGGGTCTGTGTTTCACGTGTATTTAAAAAGTGTAGATTTGTATTTAGGCACGAGGAGAGCACAAATCACTTCACGTGCTGGTTAAATGTAATATGTGAGCACGGGGTTGCACAAAATTAATTCACGTGCTGGGATTCAAGTGAATAATTAATTAGTAATTGAATCCCAGCACAACCGTATATATAGATGCACGTTTCTTTCACTCAGGGTTGGGTGTTTGGAAGAGGAGAAGGGGTGAGAGAGAGAGGAGTAATTAAAAGTAAAGATCGTAAAGATAAGTGTTTGTTCTCACCGTTTGTTTAGTGTCAGTCGTTTTGTCTGTCTGTTTATTTTGGCGTCAAGTGCCGTGTCCTGTTTTGTATTCCGTTGTTTAACCCTTTGCGGTCCATTGTCGGACTGGGTCCGACATTGCAATTATTCCTCACAGGTCCTTTGTCGGACTGGGTCCAACATCATTATAGCAACGCAATAAACGGGTGTTTAGTCATTTTTTCTCCGGAAAAAGCCGAGAAAACCATTCAATTGCCGAGTGGTAGCGACAGGAGCCGAGACAAGTCGGAAAAAAAAAGGCGTATTTCATGAATAGTCATACATGGTATCAGGTATCAGATAATCGGCTTCCATAATAAACAAGCTGGCTAAGTGCGTCAGCGCACTGAGACTATCATGGACATTTGCAGAGCTTTTTTCAGATGTTATAGTAATAAAATAATGACTTGGATCGCATTATTGAGGAGTTTGGTGATAAAACGAGTGATCTGGAGATGATCGATCGGTATGTACGACTATTATTATTATTATTATTTATTTCTTACACAGCTGAACGCTATAGCAAACAAAAGGCTGGGGAGGGGCTGGAGATGCCTAGTGTGTGCTTTGTTGATATGCAGGGCCATTTAAACCCGTTTGACTGTGAAAAAAAATACTTTTAAACAGCGCGTATAAAATTAACTGCGCGTGTGAAAATTAATTAGACCTGGCGTGCCTGATGCGCGATTAATAAATGGACCGCAAAGGGTTAAACCTTTTATTTGTTAATAAACGCTGAGTGCAGCCATTGCACTCAGCTCATCACCACCGTCTCTGTCTGTGTATTCCTTTCTGGTCTGACGCCACCCACTCTGGCCGTCTTTGTGACAGGGTTTTAAAAAATACTTCAAATGAGACCATGCTGTGGTCTGAGTTTGACAATGGCTCTCTGACCTCTGTTTTAGTTTTTCTGTCTTCATTATTTGAAAAGACTAAATCAAGGCATGCCTCCCCTCTAGTCTGTGCCTTGACAAATTGCATTAGGAAGCAGTCATTTGTCACTTCCACCATTTCAATTTTGTCGGTATTTTGCAACCACAGAGTACACTTCTTATACCTTCAGTCACAAGAATTAGAAAGATATCATTTATGATGTGTCAGATTCTTGGAATTTGTGACCTCTGCTGTGCACCACCGGTGAACGAGCACACTTTGACATGATTTGACAAAGATTCCTTTTTCCTTTTAAGAAAACTTAACCTTACTTGTTATTAAGAAAAAATTCATTATCAATAGTTTGTTAGAAAATACAGTACTAATATGAATTATATACATAAGAACATAAGAAAGTTTACAAACGAGAGGAGGCCATTCAGCCCATCTTGCTCGTTTGGTTGTTAGTAACAGTATTGCTATGTTGTTTGTATCATAGGCGCAGAGTACGTTGGGAAAAGTGAATAATGTGTATATTATTTATTTGTGTTGTCAGTTGTATTAAGTGGTGTAGCGCTGTGTGACAGCGTCTTGCTCGTGTCACGTGTGTGTGTCACCGCCGATTAAGCAACACAGAGAGACATTGGAGGTGGAGTTGAAACGCCGGCACAGTACAAAAACTACAAATAAATGGTGTCACAGAGGGTGAGCGCTAGCCTTATAAAACGAGGCGTCCCGCTCCAGGAACCGGCTACACTACGTAACCCTCGCTGTACATGGGATCACTATCCCCTAAACTAACCTACTAATGAGCCGGTATTCATACAACGACTTGTGCTGCTTCATACGGCCTTGGCTGGGCATTGCCTTCACAAGCACCACTTGCAGTATCGGTTGCGTAGCTGTCATTCCTGCAGAGCGGACCCTCTCCTCCCGAGTGTATGCCGCTCCCCTCTGGCATGGCGTTGCAGTCGCCCCGAGCCATCTCCCGCGGAGGTTTTTAAACAGACGGACACTCAGTTAAGACCCGCCCACCTGCTGATTGACATCCAGCACAGCCAATCACTTGCTACAGTCTAAATCGAGCGCCCGTCTGTAAACAATAATTCAATCAAACAAATCAACTCCAAAAAGACAACACAATAAAACCATTTCCCCATACAAATTATACCAAAACTAATTCACACACGTGCAGGGCAATCGCCCTGCTACACGCTGGCAGAGCGCTTCAGTTGAAGTTGGATGTATTTGTTTATATGTGTTAACACTACATGTACGGTGACATGTTTACAAACACTACCTCAGCTGTTACCATGGTCACAATGGGTGCGTTCACGATACACAGACTTTGCTAAGTCTGCACAGATTCTGCGGAAAACCTGTCCAAATTCATTGTCTGCGTGAACTCAGCCTGAAAAGACATCACCAGGTCACGCATCCACAGGCTTAAAAGTCTGCACAGCCGTGCAGCTTCTCAAGAGGTACTGCGCTGGAGCAGCCGCAGTTCAAAACAATAGATGAGTGTTGGCTGCCAAAGAAGTGTGTAGGCAACCAGATACAATCCTCACTGCATGAGCTACTGCCACCTAGTCAGGGGGTGTGAATCGCCTTCGAGTCATGCCATTAATTAATGAATGAATTGTAATACAAATTAAAATGATTTAACTCTTTTTCCACACAGTTATTATACTTTTCAAATATTCAGATATTTATTCTAAAGGTTTAAACATGTCAAAAAATAAAATAATGCTAAACGGTTGAAATGAACCTAAAACCACTCTGTTATTTTCAGCAGGTGTAATTGGTTTTTGATGAAAGGCTCTCAGGGACAGGGAATAACCTACTTTGAATTAAGGAGAATAAATCAGCTTTAATAACAGGTAGTAGTAGTTAGATATGTGTCCATATGTGCAAGTATTTGAACTATTTTTGCCCCAGATCAAAATACAGTACTGTCTAACAACCCCTTTGTGAGAGGGCGGGGGGGAATCCTGCCCGTTATAATACTCCTTAATTTGTCTCACATCACAAAACATACGTTTATATTATCTATTTATAGCAGGGACTGTTTCTACTATACCTTTTCTGATCATGCTGTAAATTATGAAGCTGGTGGAGCACAAAGGGAACTTTGATTGCATCCACTTCTTCTGCGATTAGAATTTCTTTCAACACCACCACCATTTTGGTTCTGCTCAGACCTGTTGTTCATCTACCAAAACTGTCCACGCTCCGTCTGCACAGACTGTGACGTTACACGCAGACTCCCGTCTGCAAATCTAGCCGGCAAAAAAGTGTTGTGAACGCACCCCATGGTCAGCTCACATGTAATGTGTTTCCACCGTGATGTACTACGCTTCGTGACGAGTCGAGGAAGTATGAGGGTGAATTACGTTTTGGAGTTTTTGAGGGAAATGTTTAGTAGTACTCATGGATAAGTTTGTAATTAAACTGAACAAACAAACTCCGGCATTATGTGTTGGAGACTGTATCACGGTGGATTACCAAAAACAGCCATCATCCACTTTATCTTTAACACCTGGAATAAATGGAAACAATTCTGCTGCCGCTGACACCTGCTGTAGGCCTCTTGAACCAGCAAGTTTTTTAGACTTAAAATATCTAAAGGTAAGAACAGCACCTTACAAACTACTGTATTCAATAAACGAACGGATCGGAATTCGTTACTGGTAAAAAGTCAGCATCCTCGCTCACTGATAAGAAATATACCGAAAGGTCAATTCTTACGGGTAAGAAGGAACTGTAGCACAGAGTCACAATTTCAAATTCATCTGAAGAAATGCACTCCAAATTTATTACCCCACTCCCTCCCCCGTGTCAGATTCTGAATTGATTCAGTACCGTCAGCTTCCAGTTCTAGCAGTAGATGCCCGCTGGAATGTCTTTGTCCATGCGGACTGGTTTACATTGGTCAAATGAAAAGAGACTTAAAAATAAGGGTCTCTGAACATAAAGCAGCAATTAGGAACCAAATTCAAGACTATGCAATAGCCAAACACTATAAAAAAAAGCTGGTGACGGATCATCTCCACACTGATTACGATTTGTGAGGGTAGAGAAAGTAACTCTACCAGCTCGAGGTGGGAATGTGATACTTTTGTTACTATGGAGAGAAGCATACTGGATATTTACCCTCCAAACATTAGAACCAATTGGTCTCAAGCCGGAGTCAATTTGTGTTCTTTAACATGAAATCTCTGATTTAAGTCAGGTATGTCAATTACATTGAGTCGAAATATTTTCACTGTTGATAGTTTCTATTGTATGTATTTGTGGTATACTGCTGATGAAATAATATGAAATCATGATTGAATTTGGATATGTCAATTGCATTATGCTGAATCAATTATATTTATTAAAAAAAAAACAATCACTTTAATTAATGTGTCAGATTGTTGCTGAACATATGCAGCACCCGGGAGGGGCACTCGTTCTTTCTGATCAGGGTGGGATCAGTCAGGCAGAATACAATAAGGAAAATAAAAACTAGACCACACATGTTTATTGTTGGGCAATAAACATCGTTTTATTAAATATAGGTGGAAAACCCAGCAATAAAACCAATACAGCCCATCTCCAGCACTCCTCTAAACCCCAATGCCTTTTAAAACACTACTTTAAAAACACATACAGGACAAAATGGACAGCTGCTCCTTTTGCTTCCTCTGTGTCATTTGAAACACCTCCCTGTGTGCTCAGTCCTGTAGTTTCTAGTGAGATGTCACTTTCGATGTAGAAATTCACAATAAACAGACACGTGCAATTTATTTTTAATAAGCAAACAATAAATTAAATTAAATTAAATTTGAGACTATATTACACAGCAGATGTATACACAATAAAAGTTTCTGGTTTTGTCTAAATTTAAAATCTGTTTTAATTATTTTAATTATTTTTCATCATCCAAATGACAAATGACTGTGAAACCAACGGGGGCCAAGGTTGCCCCAATTGTTTCTTCTAACTTGTATAAAAAAACACAAGCTAAGTTAGAAGAAGCAATTAGGGCAACCTTGCCCAGCACAAAGCAAATAGGCACAACTGTCAAAGCGGTAGGGGTCAAGGTTGCCCCAATTGTTTCACTAACTTGTGTCACCAGAGGGGGAAAGAGGTAACTATAGTAGGAAATAATCGTGCCGATGAATTGGTGCAAGGAGCAGTACAAGGTCATTAAAATGTAACCTTCCGAGCATCAGCAGCGAAGCTGATTAATCTGCTTGCTGATAACCAGCTGTTATCTGAATTTCCGTCGGACGGGTACAGATACAGCTGGAACAGGGGATCTTATACAGACTGTTTGTTTAAAACAAGCAAGAGAATAGTACCTCCTACTTTAAACAGGGGGGTTATTCAGATGAAAAGCTCACCAAGAAATAGAAGCACTACAGAATGTATTGAGGAGATCTTATTTCAGTTGAGAAAATATTGGTGCCCAGAACTGCATGCTGAAACTGTGGGAATTTGCAGAAGTTGTTTGCCCTGCCTACAACACATTCAGAAACCAAAAGGAACAAAGTAAGAATTTCATCTAGAAATATTTCATTAAATATTTTCATGAATGAGTTTTTAAGACTCATAAATACATATTTGAATTACAGACTGCATGAAAAATCAAAGACTTTATTCATTTGACTTAAATGATTTAGGAAAAGAAAGTATACAGTACACTATTTAACTCTAGAGTATACATTAAATAAATGAAATTCTGTTTATAACAATTTAAAAAGAAAATTGTTATTGCAGTTTACTAGTAATTCTGTAATGGTTATAAGTAAAGCCTAGCATGGTTTCGTCTTATTTTATTACTTGAATTGGAAAAATAAAAATAAGAAGAAAAGTTAAAAATAAATCATTAGTAATAATACATTTGAACAGTAATGAAAGTAAAAACTTTTATATTATAAATGTGATTATTTTACTGGTTACATCTGGTTATCGTTAAAATAAAACTAAAGCTTTTGTGTTTTGTTTTTGCAAAAGGAATGTAACAGAATTATTGTCTTGACTTGACAGGTAAAGCAAAACCATGCAATGAGAATGATAGGGATTTAAGAGAGCAGTTTGGAAAGTACAAATGCTTATAACTGTTTATTGAGAAAGTGTGTTAATATACACATTCCTTTTGAACTCCAGCAGCCAGCTTTTGTATTGCAGAACTATTGAAAATAAAAGTACAATGAATTTTTTTTTTCTTTTAACACTTTCTTAAATTCAGTTTTAATGTGTTCTGGGTGTTTTTGACAAATGGAAAAGATAAGAAGTTTGGTCTTTGTGTTTTAAATATGTACTAACTTTTGCAAGTCTGTAACCAGAAATGAAAGAAGGAGTGAACCTTGCTTGGAAACTATGACAACACGGATAAGCAAGTCAGCTGGGAGCCACTTTAACTCTTTAGGTGCAGGTATAGTGGAAAAGGGCAGCAGTGTGGAGTAGTGGTTAGGGCTCTGGACTCTTGACCGGAGGGCCGTGGGTTCAATCCCCGGTGGAGGACACTGCTGCTGTACCCTTGAGCAAGGTACTTTACCTAGATTACTCCAGTAAAAACCCAACTGTATAAATGGGTAATTGTATGTAAAAATAATGTAATATCTTGTAACAATTGTAAGTCGCCCTGGATAAGGGCGTCTGCTAAGAAATAAATAATAATAAAAAGTTAATAGGTATGCTACTGCAAGCAATGAAATGTTATACATTTGAAAAAATAACTAAGGACATTTTAGCCTGTCTTGGTTTTAGTGATTATATATAATTGATGAACAACTATGGGTTTTTGTAACATCAGTTGATAAAATAACATTTTAAGAAATGTGGAAGTTTATTCTTTAAGTCTGGGTGTGTGGCAGGAATGGCTGACTGGTCTGACGTCACGGCAGAAGAAAGCACAACAAAAACAAAAGGTATGGTGCAGTGGCGCGGGCGCCGTTTTATTCAAAGCAACCAAGAAAATAAATAAAATATTCAAACAAAAATAAACACTCGCTCACAGAGCAAAAATAAAAGGTTAAACAAAAACAAATCACGAACACAAAATAAACAATAAATAATACGATCCCAGGTCAGGCTGGGCAGTTGCTGTCACTGTTCCTGGAATCTTTACAAATTTAGTTTCGTTTTCACGCTTTCAATCTCCGTCTCGCTCTCTCCTTCCAACACCCCACCGAGTTAGCGAGCTGCAGGCTTTTTATAACAGATGACCATCTCCCGATTAGCAACAAATTAAATCACCTAATTAATTCGGGAGATGGCCACCTTCTGCACGGGTTTATTAATTATTACCCCTGGCAGAGGACGAGCACCAATCTCGCCTCTGCCAGGACACGTTTTAAAAATAAACAAAACAATAACACGGCGCTACGCCGTCATAAATATAATACAATAAAACATACGGCGCTCGCCGACAAATACAATAAATCATAATAAACAAAAACAATAATCTGCACATGGGCGGAGGGGGAGACCCCGATCTAAAAATAAATAAACAATGTACAGGGCTGCTCGCCCTGTTACAGGATGATATATTCATTTTAACCGATATATCTGCTTGTAATGAGATAAAGAAAAACATATTTCAATAGAGACCTTGTGAATAAATAATCAAATGATGAAACAGGTCATTGAAGGAGAAGCAAGCGCTTTTTTCTCTGTTACGAGCTGCTTTCCCAGAGAATAATAATAATATTATTATTATTATTATTATTATTATTATTATTATTATTATTATTATTATTATTATTAATAATAATAATAATACATTTAAAAATTATAATATAAAATAAAATAAATAAGCATATAAGAAATTGCTGAACAGGTTCCTTATGTCCCGGTGATTTATAGTGATTCATTTACATAGGATGATATTTAAATACCTTTCCAGCAGACCCTACTGTATAGACAGACATATATTTCTGTGCAGGGAATATTAAACATCCATTTCATAAAGCAGCAGGGATTCTGGAAATGTGTTAATATTTGAAAAATATAACAAAAATAATGAGAATTTAAAAAAAAACGTGAACAATGCTGTTATACTGCGCCTCGGCTTTCCTCTGTTAATGTCCTTTATGAGGACCAGGAGCCGGGGTCTGAATCTGAGTCTCTCGAGGAACCTGGAGGGGGATCTGTCATGGGTGACCCCGAACCAGCTATTATGTGTAGGAAGACATTGGATCCCTTTGCATGGAGAATTTCGGTGGCTAGGGTTCACGGTTCATCGATTGATTCAGATTCAGTTATATTAAGTCTGCCCACTGATGATGTAGAGCAAAGCAGATGCTGG
This sequence comes from Acipenser ruthenus, assembly GCF_902713425.1. Classification (NCBI taxonomy): domain Eukaryota; kingdom Metazoa; phylum Chordata; class Actinopteri; order Acipenseriformes; family Acipenseridae; genus Acipenser; species Acipenser ruthenus. The sequence continues at coordinate 2,453,611 of NC_081244.1, forward strand.
GTGCCCGCTGATATGAAAAACAGTGAGTTTTGGCCTCCTACTGTATTCTGGATGGATGGCATACCTCGTAAGGTGTCTCTATGTGAGCAGCATGAAATGCATGAAAGAAACATGTACAGGTCCAGAATGATTGTGAAAGGCACAGAGCTAACTCTGACTCATGAAATGAGAAATAATCCTCTTGTCGTGTGTGGATGTGATAGATGCAGAGATGAATCACCCCTGGCTGGGCCCGGGCCATGTCCAGCTTGCTGTCATTTAGTGAGACACTGTAGGATCTTGTTTGAATGTGATGATTCTGAAGGACTTTCTTTCTCTCATTTGAATGTAAATCCAAGGGATGTAAAAATAACTGAATGCATGGATTGTGAAGGGAAAGGTCACCTAGTGAAATGGGCACATCTGGGCAAATCAGAATGTGAGGAAGGTGTCCCTATTAAGCGTGTACAAGTGTCTTGTAGGTATGAAGTTAAGGCCATGGCGACCCACACCTGTGATGCGAAATGCTGGATTAAAGGGCCTGTGGTGGTATTTGCCGAACCAACTCGAGATGAACCAAGAACAGAAAAGGAGTCCTGCTGGGAACGAGCTGAAACACTGGGCATGGACTGGATGATTTATAATATGAAATATATTAATGAAATGATATGTGTTGTAACCATTTGTAGTGTTTAATAATCTTTAGTCTGAAAAACAATGTATACGTGTAACCAGAAGTAGTGCTTAATGATCTTTAGTCTGTAACAAATATTGTAAAATACTATATATACTTTCTATGTACAAACCATGCAGTAGAAACTGGTACAGTCTGATACACTGGCAGGTCTCAAGCAGTCTCTTATCAAGATAGGCACGGCTCCCAGAATTGAGTGCCAAGTCTCTGTAACACTTTTTTAGCTTGTATAGAGAAATGTTGCTGTACTAAATAGATGTATTAATATGTTTGCTTTAAGTAGTATAGATTGTTGTGACAAAAAGGGGCTAGGGGTTTATTAAAAGAGAAAAAAGACTAAAAAGATTGACAAAGGACCAGTACATTATTTGACTGGTTAGAAAATAAAAGCTCGTAATTTAGTCTTAAGATAGGTGAACAAGTAAAAACTGATTTAAAATGAAAAGCAGTCTCTGATTCACGAGAAAAACAAGTATTTTAGAAGATACATCACAAAAAGGGAAAAAAAGTTGAATAAACAGAAACTTTGATGTTGCTGCTGGTAAAAAAGAATATAGTTAACAGCTGTATCATATGAGGAGTAAAATATTTAGTCTAGCTCTGAGTTAAAAGATAATGCAGCATAAAAAGATATGTTTAAAACACAAAATAATAAGATTGAATAAATATTGAAATGTAACTTTGAGAGCAAAAAGATTTTTAAGAAAGGTAAACTCTAGGTGACCTGTCTTCTCAAACTTTCTACAAGCCTGTCTTTGGGAAGATCATTGCTTGGTACAAGGAGGTATACTTGGCATGAAATGTGGGGATCCTCTTATCAATAAACTTATGGTGCCAAGGCCAGAATTAATGAGGAGAAATACCTTCTCGTCTTAGAAGAAGGGAGGTTAGCATAGAAAAGGACTTAGTCCATTATATTTTAAAAATAGTTAGTTGCCTGGCAAAAACGAGCGGGCAGAAGTGCAGGTGGGGAACGTTACTAAAAACATTAATCACCCATGAAGTTGGTAGAGAAAGAGGTGTCACAAGCAAACTGGTTTTAGCCAGCTTGTATGCAGCTAAAAAATAAGAGGTCATCTGAAGTTCAGCTAAGTTCAGGCTGTCAGAAACTTATAAGAAAAAGCATACTACAGCCTTAAACTCAAATAAAAATAATTAGATTTTCCACGGGGAAAAACTCTATACTAAAAAGACATAAGATGGAAGTTCCCTATAATATCTGCTGAACACACACCTGCAGGGAGAGAAGGAAACTAATTTGAAAAGATGAGATGATATGAGGGAATATATTTTTAGAAGCCAGGTACATATAATCAGTATAATCAGAACTGTTGGTGTTCAAACAACACTCATATATTCAAACAAAACTCTTTTATTTGTAATACACTGTGGCAATGTGCTCCGCCCCTGTGTGCATTTCTGTGTTGTATGTTGCGTGTGTTAATGTTGGTGTATAGTCATTGGTACACGGGATATAAACGGGTCTGTGTTTCACGTGTATTTAAAAATGTAGATTTGTATTTAGGCACGAGGAGGGCACAAATCACTTCACGTGCTGGTTAAATGTAATATGTGAGCACGGGGTTGCACAGAATTAATTCACGTGCTGGTATTCAAGTGAATAATTAATTAGTAATTGAATCCCAGCACAACAGTATATATAGATGCACATTTCTTTCACTCGGGGTTGGGTGTTCGGTGAGTGGAGAACGGGAGAGAGAGAAGGAGAAAATAAAGCAAAGTAATTAAAAGTGTTTTCACTCACCGTGTTTGTTCGTCTGTCTGTTTAAGTGTAGTACGTTTTGTTTGTCTTTTTATTTTGGCATATAGTGCCGTGTCCCGTGTTTGGTGTTCAAACCATTTATTTTCTGTGCTGTTTTATTAAATGCTGAGCGAAACCATTCGCTCAGCTCCACCAAACCACACCTCTCTGTCTGTTTATTTCCTGCTTCTGGTCTGACGCCACCCACTCCGGCCGTCTTTGTGACATACACATATAAAAAGTAGTAAGGTGGCAAGGACCTTGTGAACTCTGCTTCACCTAACTTTTCAGATAAAGGAGGGGGTCGAGGGATGAGTGGATGAGATCATGGTCAAGTGTTTTAGACACGTGTTATTGGCATATGACTCCAATTAATTTTGAAAAGTTAGTTATTTGCCAAAAAAGTTAATAACTGCCTAAAGCTAATTCATGATTGGATTTGATTAAGTCTTTCCATGTATTCCAATGGAGATAGAATCTTATAAAAACCTAGATCTCTCACAATGAGGTACCACAATTCATACCTTCTCATAGTAGCATGGTGAAGTGGTCCAACTTCTGCAGACGTCTGCAATTTAACTGATTGAACTCAGTTTGATCTGCTTAGCTTACTAAGGGTAAGCATTTATTTTAATTACTTTTATCTGCCATGTATCAAATGCATTGCTATGAGGGATCTGCACTATGTTTTAGTATTAAGAGGGTATTGTATTGAATGTGCTAAAATATATCAGTGGGTGCTGTCAGCTTTTCGCTTTGCCAGCCTGAGGGCTGCATAAATACATCTAACTGTGTTATGTTATTGAAATATTAATGCTGAGCTTGTAATAAACTTAGGACTACTAATTGTTATTACATGATTCTGGGTTTAGGTGGTATGCGCAAACTACTAATCCAATATTAAAAGCATTTTAATAAACCGAAGGAGCGCTGAGGTTGCTCTGATTCGTAAAACTTCAAATAAATGAGTCTGAGTGAGTCTGAGGTTTTATGGACACGCAGCTTGTCCAGTGCACAAACATAAACCACTAGGAGTTTATAACATCTCTGTCCTCCTAACGTCTCCCCTGAGTTAAGAGTGCAGAGCAAATAAAAAAGAGTATGCTGATGCTGATTTGAATTCGGCTCTCGCCAAGATAAGCACCAACTAAGACGTAGCTTTACAGTAAACTAATGTGATCCATATGTGTCTCCATCCATTTACGTTTCCTTCCATATGATGATGTAGATATCCTTCTGTCTGGTGTTGATGGCTGAAGTGTAATGCTGGCTCCAGGGATCAACCACAGTGCTGTCTCCCCAGCGTATCAGCATGACAACCGTCTGGATTGAGCAAAGTAGGGTACATCTCTCGGGTCTTCAAAAGGGCACCTTCCATCCTCTGTGTTTCGTCGACTAGCCCACGACACCTCAAGAGGGCTCGATGGTGATTCTGGCATCCCAGCATCACCCCCCTCTGTCTCCCACTCAACTCAGCCCAGCTTACTTACCTGTACATCAGCATTTCTTTCTTTCTATTGTGCTTGAGATCCCCAGCCAGAATCTTTCTGTCTCAACCACAGCCAGTTGCTGCTCCTCTCTGCTGCTTCAGATAAGTTCTTCACTGTGCGACGCAACTCTTGGCCACTGAATCCGACGTCTCTGAGAAACCGGGTTGTAGAGTGTGCCACAAATCCTCGACAACCCACCTCCACTGGGTAAACCCGGACTCTCCATCCTCGCTGTTCCACTTCAGTGGCTAGTTGAGCATACCGCAGTTTCTTCCTCTCATACGCCTCATCTAGAGCATCCTCCCATGGCACTGTTAACTACCAGGTGAACAAGGCATGCTGATCCAGACCGTAAGACAATGTCTGGTCGAAGGTTAGTGATGGCAATCTCAGGTGGAAAAATAAGCCGTTGACCAACATCTGCCAGCATTTTCAAGTCTCTAGCAGCTTCCAGTTGTCCTGGGCGAGGATTGGTTTTAACACCTTTTCTTGGTGGTTGCTCTCCTGGGCGGAGGAATGTTGTCTTTTGTGTGTAATGTTTTTGGTGGAACAGGTGGCAACTTATTGGTCATGTTACGCTTATCTTCCAATGCTAAAGCCAAACATCGCAGCACCTGGTCATGGCGCCAAGTAAACCGTCCTTGGCTAAGAGCCACCTTACATCCTGTCAAAATGTGCCTTAATGTTGCAGGTGATGAACACAAAGGACATGAGGGATCCTCTCCTACCCAGAGGTTTAGGTTCTGTGGTGATGGGAGAACATCATATGTTGACCTGATGAGGAAACTGATCCTGCTCTGTTCCATTGACCATAGGTCTTGCCAGCCAATTTTGCGTTGTTCCACACTCTCCCATCTCATCCATTCTCCCTGCTTGGCCTGGGAAATGGCCTTTATACACCTCATCCTCTACTCCTGCTTTTTCACCTCGTTGACTACCAGCTTCCTCCGTTGAGCTGGGGCTGCCTTGTGCCATGTAGGAGGAGCTGAACTGAGACCAAGACCCCCTCTTCCATGCTGAACTTGCCCCATGATATCACCAATTCGAAGGGCAGCCTTTGCATCCTCCACAGCTTTCTTTGCCATCCACTTTCTTCCAGTTTTCAACACAGGTGCTGCCTCCCTTATGCATTGACGCGTGACTCCACTAATGTCATTTCCAGTCTGACCTTGGCGCACTTAAACTCCTCGGTTAGAGCGGATGCTGGTAGCTGCAGTATTCCTTTACCATAAAGTCCCACTCTGCTGAGGCAACGTGGAACTCCCAACCATTTCCTGATGTATGAACTGATTAAAGCTTCCAGCTTCTCTATTGTTGTCAAAGAAACCTCGTACACAGTCAGTGGCCACAGCAACCTCGGCAGTAGACCAAACTGAAAGCACCAGACTTTTAGTTTGCCTGGTAAAGCGCTGCTGTCTATGCTCTTCAACCCTTCCACTGCTTGTTGTCTAACTTCTTCCACACGAACTGTGTCCTTTAGATCCTCGTCGTACCATCTCCCAAGACTCTTCACTGGCTTCTCAGACACTGTTGGTATTGCCTCACCATTAATGAAGAACGTTTTATCTACTACTTTACCTTTAGTTACAGAGATGCTCCTTGATTTAGTGAGCTTGAATTGCATTCGTGCCCATTCAATGTTATTGGTTAATTTGCCCAATAACCGATTAGTGCAGGCTGCTGTTGTAGTCATGGTTGTCATGTCATCCATGTATGCTCGAATTGGTGGTAGTCCCATTCCAGAAGCCAAGCGTTCTTCTCCCACTACCCATTTTGATGCCCTAGTGATTACTTCCATTGCCATGGTAAAAGCCAGTGGAGAAATTGTGCATCCTGCTATTATTCTAACTTCTAGGCATTGCCATGTAGTGCTGAATTCTGAAGTTGAAAAAGTAAATTGCAAATCTCCAAAGTAGGCTTTCACTAAATTTGTTATTGTCATCGGAACACTGAAAAAATCAAATGCTGCACAAAGAAGTTCATGTGGCACTGAACCATATGCATTAGCCAAATCCAGGAATGTCACATGCAGCTCCTTCCTCTCCTTTTTAGCTGATTGAATTTGTTGCCTGATCACGTTGATGTGTTCTAAGCATCCTGGTGTAACGATCACTCTGCACAACTGAGAAGCAGTTGCACTGTCCTCCCTAAGGAGATACTACTGGCCCTATTCCTATAGCTAAATAAGTCAACAAGAGTGACAGACAGCAAAAGCAGGGACGTCAGAGGTGTCAATTTCACCAATAATCGGTGTATTATTGTGAACAATAATGTCAACAAATGAAAAAATGAACAAATGAAAAAATGAACAAATGAATGAAATGAATAATGATAAGAAAGGAATTCACACATATAAAGACCAAGGATAAATAAATAGATACAGATGAAAAACAGTGACTTGTGGAAACAATTACATTTTACAGTCTCTATGGCAATGGTGGGAAAATGACAGGTAGGCCCAACAAGTCCAGTAATAGCAGGGTAATTGAAATCCATATAAAGTAACAAAATAACAAAAAATACAGGAAACAAAGTATCAAATTAAAGTAGAAAAAATCCAAACAAAAAAGAAATGATCTCACCCACAAATAAGGCAGTCCAGCAAAGTGTCCCGAAATGATGGTGATTGTAGAAGGTTGAAAACATTGAGTACGTTGAAATTGTTGAGACTGTCCAGTAGTGTTGAGTTGAATGGTGAACAGTTGTTTGGAAAAAATCAGGAGGATCAGGAAAAAATGGAGGCTGTCACACATAAAACAACAAACACTAAACAGACCTAGAAAAACAGCTAAACTTAAACAAGTAACAGTGAAACCAAAAAGAGCAGCTTAGACAAAACGCAGCAACAAAAGAAAATAAATGGATGCACTGGAATTATCTAAGGATGGTAATGGATTCACTGAAATTTAAGTAAAGAAAATGCTGTAGGTTAATGGATTCCTCTGAAAAAGGGAGTCTCCCTCAGGCCTGATTAGCCAGCTTTAATACAAGTGCTGGCTACTAAGGAGCTCTGAGATTGGAGGGGTGGAAATCTGAATGAGCCAATGGGGATAGAGGATGAACAGTGTGGTTGCAAGGAACTATGGGAAATGAAGTTTTAACCTGGCCAGGCTACTGACCCTAATTAAAGGGACAGGTGGGTGAGACTTACACCCACACTATGTAGCATGGGAATTGCTACACTGGGAAACCTGGAATGCCCGCTTTTTGTATTCAAGTGTCAATAAAGCTGTTCTTTAATAGGTAAGTTCACAATCTCTGAGCAATAATGCTGAAGAAAATATTGCCTTCTACGTTTAATAGGAAAATAGGGCGAAACTGACTTGATGCTTGTAGAATCTTTTTCTTTAGGTATAAAGACTCCACCCGCTCGGCGCCATGCTCTTGGTATAACCTGTTTTTCCCATGCCACTTTCATCATTTTCCACAGGATTCGTAGAACTCCTGAAGCACTCTTGTACACTCTGTACGGAACTCCATTAGGCCCTGGAGATGATGAAGTCCTTACTTTTTTCACAGCTTGCTCTACTTCTTTCTACTTAGGTGCACAGTCCTCCATTTGGTATTCTGGTAGACTGATAGGTGGAAAGGAATTGACATATTCTCCTGCCGTTTTGAAACTGTATGTGTTTCTTCCAAATATCTCTCCAGCTCAAACTTAGATGCTTTTAGTGTGCCATTCTTCTCACTGGTGAATAACTTCTTTACAAATTTGAATGGGTCTTTATAAAAGTTAGTTCTCGCATGCTCCTTCTTTTTGTAGTGTTTCTGTAGGCGCTCAGCTATGCACAATGTTGCAAGCTTATCTTTTGTGACCTTTTGTAAGAGATTAAGTCCCTCCTTCTGACTTTGTTCTGCTCTTCTCCATTGCTTCCTCAGCTGTCTCCTTTCTCTAATTAAGCATTCAATCTCCTGCTGCCATCTAGACTTTCAAGGAATAGTTTGTACTTTTTCCTTCCCTTTTTCAACTCCAAACCTCTCGCTTCCATATGCGTAGATGATGTCCCCAAATTTATCCAGCTTCTTTTCAACTGTTCCACTTAACCTTTCCAATGCAAAACAGAGATCTGTGTTTACTGCATCCCATGTAGTTTTCTCACAAGCTCTTGGCCATTTAACTCCAGGCTTGTGCCCGTTGAGGTTCTTTTCTCTCTTATGCTGGTTTGTCTGACCGTGTTCACAAGGTTCATTAGGTTCATCACTAACTGTGTCCATGCAAGTCCTCCTCACGTCTATGATGGGTGCTAATATCCTGTGAACTGTGGTTTGCTTCCTGTCACTGGATTTCATTCGACTGACTTGACTGACTTCGTAAGAAGTACTGATCAATGCTCTGCACTCGTCCCTTCTCCCTCAAGCATTTCATTCTCCCTTGATGAATCTTCAAACCCCAGACCGTTGTCGCCTTGCTCCAGCCGCAGACACAAACCTGGAGTTCAATGTCTTTGCTAACTGCAAAAACCTAAATCGTGACACTTGGTTTGTAATTTTTTCAGGCACAAACGAAGCGGATTGAACTCATGAAAAACACAAACCAAGTTAGTAGAAACAATTGGGGCAACCTTGACCCCCACCGCTTTTACAGTTGTGTCTGTTTGCTTTGTGCTGGGCAGGGTTGCCCCAATGATTTCTTGAATCTTGGCTTGTGTTTTTGATATGTCCACTTTAAATGGCTGGGCACTTTTGATAACCTGGCATTATTTTCACATTTCCAGTTTTTTTTTTTTGTTTCAGATGATATAGACATCACAATAAGTGCATTCCCTGGTATATTTCCATTTTGACAAAACAAGTTAATTGTCATTAAACTCAGATGTCCTGTAATATACATATGCGTGGATAAAATTGTCTGTGGTCTGCAAAAAAATACGTTGGGAGAAAAAGGAGAAGGACATTTTTACCTTACTTTGGTGATTTTACCTAAGAGTGTTGGGAACTACAAATTAAAAGTGAAATGGTGCTTTTGGCTGATTTACTTTTGCTGCGTGTGGCAAAGCACCCCGCCCCTGTGTGCATTTGTGTTATGTGTTGTATGTTGCGTGTGTAAATGTTGGTGTATAGATTGGTACACGGGATATAAACGGGTCTGTGTTTCACGTGTATTTAGAAAGTGTAGATTTGTATTTAGGCACGAGGAGAGCACAAATCACTTCACGTGCTGGTTAAATGTAATATGTGAGCACGGGGTTGCACAGAATTAATTCACGTGCTGGGATTCAAGTGAATAATTAATTAGTAATTGAATCCCAGCACAATAGTATATATAGACGCACATTTCTTGCACTCAGGGTTGGGTGTTCGAGAGTGGAGAACGGGTGAGAGAGAGAGAGAAGGAGAAACGTAATGTAAAATAATAATCTATAAGTGTTTGTACTCACCGTGTTTGTTTGTCTCTCCGTGCACCGTTTGTTAAGTGTTTAGTCCGTTTTGTTTATATGTTTCTTTTGGCTACCAGTGCCGTGTCCTGTTTTGTACTGTTAAACCTTTTTATTTGTTAATAAACGCTGAGTGCAGCCATTGCACTCAGCTCATCACAACCACCGTCACTGTCTGTGTATTCCTCTCTGGTCTGACGCCACCCACTCTGGCCGTCTTTGTGACACGTGGTGTCCTGCGTGGGATCGACAGCGCCTCCAGGACTCAGGCCAGAGCAGGAACCGCAGTTTTGGATTTAAAAAAAAATAATAAAATAAAAAAAAATAAAAAATGGCAGAAGACGCCATCAAAGTGCGGGACTGGATGCTGGAAAATGCTGGGCTGGAGGCCCAGTCTATACCAGTAGTCGTCCAGTTCCTGCAGTTTATGGACAGAGAGCGATGGGAGGCATATGCAAGGGAACAGACTGTAAGCACCTGGGAGGAAGGTGTGGGGTTGGTCCTCAGCTACCTGGAGGCAATTATAAGTGGAACAGCAGCCCAGGTAGCAGGTCCACCAGCAGAGGAAGAATGCCTGCTGTCCCTGTCTCCACCAGCAGAGGAAGAATGCCTGCTGGTTTTGCCTCCACAGCCCAAGCGGGAGGAGCCTGAGCGTCCACAGCCTGAGTGGGAGGAGCCCGAACGTCCTACGCCTGAGTGGGAGGAGCCCGAACGTCCTACGCCTGAGTGGGAGGAGCCCGAACGTCCTACGCCTGAGTGGGAGGAGCCCGAACGTCCTACGCCTGAGTGGGGGGAGCCCGAACGTCCACAGCCCAAAAGGGAGGAGTCGGTGCGTCCACAGCCCAACAGGGAGGAGTCGGGGCGTCCACAGCCCAACAGGGAGGAGTCGGGGCGTCCACAGCCCAAAAGGGAGGAGTCGGTGCGTCCACAGCCCGAAGAGAGGGAAGTCGGGGCTTCCACAGCCCTAGGACCCAAGCTGCCAGCAGAGGGTGAATACCTGCTGGTCCCACCTCCACCAGCAGAGGGTGAATGCCTGCTGGTTCCACCTCCACCGCAGTGGGAGGACTGCTTGCCCCTCCCACCTCCACCAGCAGAGGGTGAATACCTGCTGGTTCCACCTCCACCGCAGTGGGAGGACTGCTGGCCCCTCCCACCTCCACCAGCAGAGGGTGAATACCTGCTGGTTCCACCACCGCCAGGAGCAGAGGAGTTGGAGCTGCCTCTGCCTCCACCACCGCCAGGAGCAGAGGAGCTGGAGCTGCCTCTGCCTCCACCACCGCCAGGAGCAGAGGAGCTGGAGCTGCCTCTGCCTCCACCACCGCCAGGAGCAGAGGAGCTGGAGCTACCTCTGCCTCCGCCAGGAGCAGAGGAGCTGGAGCTGCCTCTGCCTCCGCCACCGCCCGGAGCAGAGGAGCAGGAGCTGCCTCTGCTGCCCGTACCTCCGCAGGGAGTACGGTGGCCGGAGCCCCAGAAAGGGGAGCTGCCGGCCACGAAGAAGGGGGAGGAGGTCTGGAGACCACCAACCCCAGCAGCAGTTTTGCTGCCGGAGATCGTGGGGGAGGTCAGGAGACCTGCTCCCACTGCAGCAGTTTCGCTGCCGGCAGTACTGTGGTCGGAGCCCCACCAAAGGGAGCTACCGGCTACAAAGAAGGGGGACGAGGTCTGGAGACCACTTTCCCCAGCAGCAGTTTCGCTGCAGGAGTTCTTGTGGCCGGAGCCCCACAGGAGGGAGCTGCCGGCTACGAAGAAGGGGGAGGTCGAGGGACCACCTGCCCCCGCAGCTTTTTCGCTGCAGGACGGGACCAACAGGCTGTCAGCTGTGCCACTACCGGCAGGGGTGCTGACAGCATGGCCAGCCATGGGCCCACTGAAGCCTCCCTTCCCAGCCCGAGACTTTGTCCTGGACTGCTGGATTTTTAAGGGGGGAGGTGGCCGTTGAGGCCATGTGTGCTGCGCACAAGGGGGGGTATATGTGGCAAAGCACCCCGCCCCTGTGTGCATTTGTGTTATGTGTTGTATGTTGCGTGTGTAAATGTTGGTGTATAGATTGGTACACGGGATATAAACGGGTCTGTGTTTCACGTGTATTTAGAAAGTGTAGATTTGTATTTAGGCACGAGGAGAGCACAAATCACTTCACGTGCTGGTTAAATGTAATATGTGAGCACGGGGTTGCACAGAATTAATTCACGTGCTGGGATTCAAGTGAATAATTAATTAGTAATTGAATCCCAGCACAATAGTATATATAGACGCACATTTCTTGCACTCAGGGTTGGGTGTTCGAGAGTGGAGAACGGGTGAGAGAGAGAGAGAAGGAGAAACGTAAAGTAAAATAATAATCTATAAGTGTTTGTACTCACCGTGTTTGTTTGTCTCTCCGTGCACCGTTTGTTAAGTGTTTAGTCCGTTTTGTTTATATGTTTCTTTTGGCTACCAGTGCCGTGTCCTGTTTTGTACTGTTAAACCTTTTTATTTGTTAATAAACGCTGAGTGCAGCCATTGCACTCAGCTCATCACAACCACCGTCACTGTCTGTGTATTCCTCTCTGGTCTGACGCCACCCACTCTGGCCGTCTTTGTGACATGCGCCAATCACCTGAAAACACGTAAACTATCCTTGCTGTAAAGAGTCAGGCAGTTCTTGCACTATGCTGTGAACTTGGCGCGAGGAACTACCGTTTCTTTCAATTCAATGATGTGGAATAATGGTTGCGTTCTCCAGATAATGGACATGCCCCAGAAATATTTAACTAAAGGCTTCTTATTTTTAATTTTTTTTATTTATTACAATAAAAAGGTACACATATATAAATTACATAGACTGAAATACACATTAACCTCTCACTTGTTTTTTGGTTATAAAGAGAGTAGAACTATAACCTAGTGCTAGCATTTAAGAGAAGAAAAGTAAATACATAGAAATGTAAAATTCACTGTATATGGGTGTTTGTGGAATAAAATCAGACCTTAAAGTAGTTACAATGCTAACCCAGTGTCTCATAAATTTGTCTGATTGTAGTCTGAGACGAAAGGTTCATTTTTCCATTAAATAGATTTTGTTTACAATGTCAATCCATTGCTTATATGTTGGAGGCTCTTGAGCAAGCCATTTTCTTGTGATATCTTTTTTACTGGCCACCAGAAGAATACCCAGGATGGATCTCATTCTATTCTCAAATACCTCACTGAGGAAACTTCCCAAATACATTGACAAAAAATCAAATGGTACATCAGAATGTGTTCATTTTTTAAAAGCTACATTTAAGAAGTGCCAAAACTGCTGCATCTTTGGGCAGGACCAGAAAATATGTGTATGAGTCGCTACTTGTTCTCCACAAAGTCTCCAACACTGTGATGTTTTGTCTTTTTGTAGTGCTTGTATTTTGGGACTAATAAAAAATGAGTTATGTTTTTCCAGCCAAATTCTCTCCAAATTTGTGAATTAGTGGAGCTCTGTTGAAATTTACATATTCCTTCCCATTGTTCAACAGATATTACAATATTGTTTTCTTTTTCCCAGTTAGCTTATATATATTGTTGATTCTTGTTTATTGTCTCGAATGCTGTTGTATAATTTAGATAGAATTTTCTTCTGATTGCTTTGTTGATAGGCAGTAATGAATTTATCAAGAATGTCATTAGTAGACCCTATTCTTCTAGATTTTAAATGGTTGCCTAAATAGTGACGTATTTGGAGGTATCTAAAAAAATCCTGTCTTTCCAAATTAAACTTCCCTGTCAGCTCTTCAAAACTCTACATCTGACCCTGCCGCATCATTGTGCATATTGCAGTAATACCTCCCGCAGTCCAGGATTTAATTCTCTGGTCAAGCTGAGCAGGGTAGAAATCTGGATCATAAGCAATCCATTTTAGCAATGCCACATCCGTCTCCAGGTGGTATTTCTTTATAAGCTTAAACCATAATTTAACAGGCATTATGACCCATGGCACTTGAGTTTTATTTAGATCCTTTATCAATGATTTATCCCCCAGAACTGCTTGTATTGGGAATCTATGTATAATTGAGGTTTCTATATCCTTCCATCTTGCAACATACCTAGGTTTACACCAACATACCAGAGGCCTCAGCTGAGCAGCACAATAATAAGACTGGAGACAAGGCAATGCTAGACCACCCCTTTCTTAGGATAACTGAAGGGTTTTAAATCTGACTCTTGGCTGTTTGCCACTCCAAATAAACCTTGAAATGAGTCTATCCCAATCATTAAACTTTCCTAACGAGACCTCTATAGTCAGTGTTTGAAATAGGTACAGTAGCCTCGGCAAAACATTAATTTAATAGCCTCCACTCTAGAACTCAAAGACAAAGGAAGCATCTTCCACCTTGAAATATCCTCTTTAATTCTAGAGGTCAAGGGGTTATAATTTAGATTAAATAACTTTGAGTGGTCTTTTGGTAGGTGGACTCCCAAGTATTTAATAGATGTTGACTGCCATTTCAGATTATATTTTTCTTTCAATTGGACTGATGGGTGGAAGTTATATGATACAATTTCAGTTTTTTCTATATTAAGACTGTATCCCGAGACCTTACCAAATTCCTCCAGGATAGCCATCAACCACTCAAGGGAACTAAAGGCTACTTTTAAAGCCAATGTTGTATGTATGTTGATGAGGAATCAGCTACACAGTAACATTAGCAAAGCAATTGTGTTAAGAGAATTGTAGATGGATGCATTAAACACACAAATTGTTAAAATGCTACCTGTGTTGGAGTTTGTGTTAAATGTCTTGATAATTGTTTCATAAATCACACAAGATGAATCATCATTATTGCAGTACATCCTATCCTGTGTACCGATGTTATCCCGTGCACAGAACACATAAAAATTGTAACACACACACACACTTTAATATGGAATAGTAGCACCTGAGTGCAATCTTCCTGTTTGCACAAAACATTTTCACTTATAAATGAGTATCTCTTTTCATAGGTAGGATCAGCTGCACGTGATATCTACTTTACAGGAAGAGACACCCTCCATGACGAATTAATTTATAGCATTGGCAAATGTGATTCAGATTAAAAAACTGTAAGACTTGCATCTGTTTCTTGATTAATTAAACAGAAATAAAGACGTTATAAATGAGAGAAGAATGACATCTAGTGGAGAAAGAAAAAAGCACAATGCCCTCAATATCCCTTTTGTGTGACTCGGTGCAAAGTTCATCTCCATTTGACAAACAGTTTAAGTTCTTTCAAAGAAGTAAACACCAGCTCTGAACATGACATTAATTGTTTTTGTTTTTTATATGCTTTAAAAAAAGGACAAGAGGATTGTGTATACAAGCCGAAAATGAAATATACCCAATAGCAGTGCCATTAAAAGTGAACATTTGCAGAAATTAACTTGGTATCTATCATCATTTTTTTAAAAATAAATTCCTATGTAGGTTCACGTGTACCATGTTGCTGATTTTGAAAGGTCACTTTCCTCCTTTGCCTCCATGTTTTAATGTGAGGAACATCTTAAAACAACATCAGTCTCCAGTATGGTGTTTAGCATTACGTGATGTGATACATATAAAATATTATATGGTTTGATGATAGCGCTCACGATAAAAAAGCACGATAAATACCTTAAAATTAAGAAAAAAAGTCTGGATGTGTGGGTCTACATATTCAATACACATGAAAACAAAATAATAATGTGGCAATAGACAAGTTCTGCAGTATAGCCTCTGGGAGTTCCGTTACAGGCGAATCTCTCGATCTCCATATTGATCAATGTCCATTTCGTTGTTTGAGGTGATCTTGGTGGAAACAGAATAAAGATCACGCGTCGTGTCATTGGTGGAGTTTCCATGCATGTTTTTTTTTATCTCGAGACATTTGCTCGAGAAAAATGTCTTGTGTAAAATGCTTTTTTGGGTTTCCATTCGCTAAGTTTATTTTACTTGAGTAAACGATAGGTTACGGATGTAACCCCTGTTCCCTAAAAGAGAAGATGACCACCAAACCATACTTTTGGGATATGTCTGCTTGTCAGGTATTTGATGAGCATTTTATATCAAAGCTGCCGATAGGCCCCTCCGTGGAGTGACGTCCTCGGTCCCGCCTCCTGAGGTGCCTATTGAAGGCATAGAGGGATCTGCGACAGTAAGTCTGTAGAACCTGGTAAATGTATGTGAAGTAGCCCAGTTAGCCACAGTACAAATACCGGTCAATGAGGCACCTCTGAAGAGGGTAAATGACGAAGCCACACCTCTGGTAGAGTGCTCAGCCCTCCTCCTAGTATACGCTGTCGAAACCGTGTCCACAATCCAATGGGACAGTAGCTGCTTATAGAGGACTTGACCTCGGGTCTGTTCACCATGTCAGATGAAGAGCTGGTCAGACTGACGCAGCGCTCTCATTCTGTCCACATAACATCTCAATACCTGAACTGGGCAGAGGGAATTTAATCTCCTATCTGACTCCTCCGCGAAGGGAGGGGGAAGGAAAGCCTCTAGTTCCACTTACTGATTCAAGTGAAAAGCTGTAATCACCTTGGAGAGGAAAACAGGGTTCATACGCAACGACACCCTGTTTCCATTGTCCCAAATACACATACAGGAACTGTGCACTGACAGTGCCTGTAGCTCACTGACCCATTTAGCGGATGTCATAGCTAATAGGAAAGCTGTCTTCATAGAGAGATACTGGAGGACTGCCGTAAAACTTACAGAGACTGTTATCAGACAAACCAGTCTAGGTCTGCTTTACACCTAAAACCACAGTATCCAAAAGAAACTGTGCCCTGCTACCTGCGTAGCTAAAAGATTCAGTGAAGAGGACAGAGCGGAAGGGCGCTGTTGTGGAACCTATACCGAGGACTGAAGACTTTGTTGCAGCTGTTTGTTGATTCTATCGAGAATTGAAAGCTTGGTTGCCGAGTTTGATCCAATGTGGGATTGAAGACTTTGTTGCGGAGAGGTGAGTTTTTGTACTGGACATTTCAACAGATTGAGTTTCCAAAACAGCGGACCAAAAGTCTAAGCTTCAAGGAACCTTTGAGTAAAATTCCAGTTGCATTTTCCTTTCATGGAACTAAATTAATTAATTGTAACACATTCACATAGAATTGAACTGTTAATTATTTAGTTTGCAAGTGAAACTTGATGAAGTAACTATAAGTAATGTAACACTTAATGTATTTGCTTATGATTGTAAGTCGCCCGGGATAAGGGCGTCTGCTAAGAAATAAATAATAATAATAATAATAATAATAATAATAATAATAATAATAATAATAATAATAATAATAATAATGATAATAATAATAATCTACCTCATATTGTTGTACGAAGAATTTCTTTAAAAGTAAATTTGCCATATACTTAATCTATATGCCATTAATAAGCTTAATGTGATATATTCTAAGATTGTCTGCATCATCTCAGATGTACTCTGTGCTTGGATGTGGGTGTGTGTGTGTGAGCGAGTGACTAGCTACGTCACAGCCTGCTTGCTGTTCAAGCTGCTGCTGGTGTGTGAGGAGACAGGCAGTGTCATATTTCAATTTCCTGCTAATCAAGTTAATGCAGTGAGAGTTTTGTTTGTGCTTAGAGACTAAGAGATTTACTTTAGACTTTTCTGATTTCTGTTAATTATTTGTGTACTTAATAAAATACTACTATACTACTATTGATTAACCATTCTAGCAGATCTTGCATAAACTGAAAAATAATTGCTATAGGTCAATACACAAGATCATGGCCTCTGGCCATGCACCAATTTTTTTAATATTTCCACTTGTAGGTGTACCACGCTCTTGTGGAAGAAGCCGTAGCATTCTGCAATGTACCGACTACTGTGTCTTAGAGTCCTAAGGTGGACAGACTCTCCCATTCAAGGGCCAGACCCACAGCTGGAGTCTGCATGGTTCTGGGTGTCAGAGGTTGCCTTTTGCCTGGCTGAGGACATCCATGCTTGGCAGGATCCCCCAGGGTTGGCCTCTCAGCAGCTGGCAGAGGTTCAAAAACCAGATTCTCCTGGGCCATCTGGGGGCCACCAGGATAACTGTCGCCTCGTCTCTCCTGACTTTCTCGAGGAAGGCAGGGAACAGCGGGAAAGTGTACAAAAGCGTTTTGGGCCATTCGTGAGCTAGAGCGTCGACACCTAGTGGACCGCTGCATCTGCGGAGAGAAAACCACTGGGGGCAATGAGATCAACCTGGGCTTCCCCAAAGTGCTCCCAAATGCGCTGCACCACCTGAGGGTGCAGTCGCCATTCTGACGGGTGAGGACCATCCCTCGAGAGGAGGTATGTTGCCCAGTTCACCACTCCTGAGAGATGTACAGCTTGGAGAGACAGGAAGTGCCTCTGTGCCAAGATCAGTATCTGAAAGGCTATGTGGTGTAACCCCAGGGACCGAAGCCATCCCTGATGGTTCATGTACGCAATCACTGACATGTTGTCCATGTGGATAAGGACATGCTGGTTGCAGAGCACAGGGAGGAAATGTTGTAGCGCGAGGTGAACTGCTTTCAGCTCTAGTGTGTTTATGTGCAGGGATGTCCAGCAACCCGACCAGGATCTGCTGACTCCTCTGCCTGCCCGCACCGCCCCCAACTGGAGTTGGATGCATCTGTCATCACCACTTGACGGTTGTAAATAACTCCCATCCTTACGCCTTCGCTCAGGTGAGGGGCTTGCCTCTACCAGCGTAGCGCTTTCCAACAAGGGGCAGCAGTGTGGAGTAGTGGTTAGGGCTCTGGACTCTTGACCGGAGGGTCGTGGGTTCAAATCCCGGTGGGGACGCTGCTGCTGCACCCTTGAGCAAGGTACTTTACCTAGATTGCTCCAGTAAAAACCCAACTGTATAAATGGGTAATTGTATGTAAAAATAATGTGATATCTTGTAACAATTGTAAGTCGCCCTGGATAAGGGCGTCAGCTAAGAAATAAATAATAATAATAATAATAATAATAACACAGGCGAGATTCTGTCAGCCTACGGTGTCTGTCACGCTTGGGGTGTAGCCAAAAGGCATTGAGCCACGTTTGAAGTGGGCGCATGTGAAGTAACCCCAGTTGGATAGCTGATGAAGGTGCGGCCATCAGACGGAGTAATTTTTGGCACAACACCAATTGTACTGTGAACCCTTGTTGAACAGGACCAGGCAGTTGCGAATGGCAGCTACTCTCTTGTCCGACAGGTAGGCTCGCATCATAAGGGAATCCAGCCGGAGACCCACGTAGACCATACTCTGCACCGGTATTAATTGGCTTTTTGCATTGTTGAGGGTGAGACCCAGCCTCGACAGATGCTGTGTCACAATCGCTGTGTGGTGCACTGTTCCTTCCTGGGACTGGGAACAAATCAACCAGTCGTCCAGGTAGTTCGTTACCCTGATCCCTTGCAGCCTCAAGGGAGCTAGGATGGCATCCATGCACTTTGAAAGTGTGCTGGGGGCTAAGGAGAGGCCGAATGGCAGCATGGAAAACTCAAAGATGCTCCCCTGAAAGGTGAAGCAGAGATATTTCCTGTGTTCTGGATGGATAGGAACGTGGAAATACGCGTCCTTTCGGTCCACTGTGATAAAGCATTCGCCCGGCCGGACAGCTGGTGAGTATGGCGGACGCCAGCATCTCGTTCTCTCCCATACCAGATTACAGGAGGGGAGAATTGAGGCTACCTGCCGAGACGCCTTTTCTCAACAGCTGGACCAAAGGAATGGTCAGGGGAGGTAGGGGCTGCTTCGGAAGGAAGGAGCCACCTTCCCATGAGGCAGTGATCAAAGTCGCATCATGGTCCTCCTCAGCAATGCTGACATCCAGTTCAGGAACATCCGGAGCGACCACCGGTGCAGGCGGGGTCAGCTCCGGGGCCGGCGTTATCGGCTGAGCTGGGGCCAGGGTAAGGGCTTCAACCTGCTGCCTGGCCAGGGGCTCCCAGCGCCGCATACGGCTTAGTCGTGCTAGCAGGGGACGTTGTGCAGGACGTGCAAGCATGGAATTTAGCCGTGCTTGATGTCTGCACAGCCCCAAGGGCATTGTTTAAACACCGGAGGGTGTAGACCTGTGTATTGAAGCACTCAGGCACTAAGGGTGCAGAAGCATCAAGGACACTGAGTGAGGTAGAATACAGTACTGGTGCACCAAGGGATCGGGGCACCAAGTGCAGGTGTTATTGACATGCTATGGCGCTAAACACCGAGGCATGGAGAATCTAAACACCGAGGGCGCCAAAGCACTGAGAGGAGCCTAGCCTTAACCGCGTGAAGTCAACAAGACCCGGGGTAGCGCATAGCATACACCGGGGTGGATACACAGGCTCGAGTGGCTGAAGTAGGCAATCAGGAAAGCGTACACGTACTGTATGCCAGAGTGGAGCACAGGCTCAAGGAGCTGTGGCTTGTTAGATAGGAAGGAAAGTGTACTGCTTTTTTATTGATTTATTTTAACTGCAAAGGCAGTAACAGGTAAAAATAGAGGCTTACACACACAGCAATTCAGCTATGGGTGAAACACATTCAGCACGCCAGGCCGGTGACCAAGCGTGCCGAGTAGGCGGGCTGAAACAAGCCGGTGGATACCACTCAACAATGGGGCAGAGCAGACCTGGGTCCCGGTGGAAGAATCACGCTTGTATTATTATTTTTTTATTATTATTATTTATTTTAAAACTGCAAGACAGTAAAGAAAAAAATACACTCTCACACCACAGCAAGCTGTGAGGGTAAAAATAACAGTCACCACTGCAACAATACCAGCAATAACCACATACATAGTTCAGTGAGAGATAGCCCGCTAGAGAGAAGCTGCAGGCTTGAGACAGGAAGGGAGCTTGAGAGCGAGAGAGATAGGATTTTATCCATTGTTCATGTGCCAGACAGGAACTGCTTTACAGAGTGGAACAAAAAGCAATGGGACATGGCCTGAGAATGTACAATTGTAGATAGTTCTCTTCAGTGTTCCATATTTTGCTTTATTTAAAAAAAAAAAAAAAGTTGTGATTCTGCTTGCTTGTTAAAAGTGCTAATAAAACAGTTGTTTTTCACCCAATTTGCTTCATTTCTATGATTACAATATAGCAGTGACTAAACATGATTTTTTTGGAAAAGCGTTTTATTTTTATTTTTTTATTACATATATTCTCATCTCTACCAGATATAGTTTGCTTGATCCTGTTGAAACTTACATACTATGAAAGGACATTTTGTGGCCTTTCATCTGATACAAGTTACATGCATGCAGCACAAACTATCCAGTAGGTACACATACATCAATGAAAATAATGAAAAACAGGCAGAAATAGTGCTGAGTGTTAAGAGTTAAAGCTCCAGGTTTTTTTTTTGCTGATGGAAACCTGGCAACCCTGAACAGAAACCACAACTGAAGCATGATGTGAGAACAGAAACTAATAATCAAATTGAAACTGTGGAGAAGAGCATAAATAGACCTTTAGAGACAAAACCACTGCACAAGAAACACACAACTGAAGCACAAATTCAAGAGCTCGAGAGGTCAGGAAAGCAAGGTGCGTGAACTGTGATTCTGGGTTTCAATTGTTTAGTCTTTTTAGACATTTGATTTATTTCTGGTGTATTCCCAGAGAGGTATTTTATACAATTTAAAATATTCATACAAAGCTATATTTTGGGCAGGTTAGTATGATTTCATTTTAAAATGGGGTTTTTAACAGCAAGGCAGAAGAGGGGGCGTTTTATTTTATTTCATATTACGTGCTCTCCAAATTTTTTTCTGATTTTAAAATAAAATCTTATGTGCTCAAAATATTTTCTGCTTGAAAATATGATATGCATTTTTTGTTTTTTCAATATTATTTATGTGGTGGCACCTGCCTCATTGGAGGGAATGGTTACATTGGGAGGTATTTAGGAATGGATCCCTATCATTGTATTATCAGTGGAATTGGTCTTGTTGTTTGTCAGAGTTGTTTTATTTGTTTTAATGCTGCAGGTTGCATTTTTTTGAACTTTTTTTTTAATGCTCGTTTGTATTTGTGCTTCTGCAGAACTTCACAGTTTAGGTTTTGTTTTCAGTCGATCGCTCTGTCATTGTAGCAGCAAGATGGAAAGGGGCAGTATCATTGGAAAGCTTAGAATCTCATCTTTCCAGCAATACCAGCAACAACCACATACATAGTTCAGTGAGAGATAGGGCGCTAGAGAGAAGCTGCAGGCTTGAGAGAGGGAGGGAGTTTGAGAGCGAGAGAGATAGGATTGTATCCATTGTTCATGTGCCAGACAGGAACTGCTTTACAGAGTGGAACAAAAAGCAATGGGACATGGCCTGAGAATGTAAAATTGTAGATAGTTCTCTTCAGTGTTCCATATTTTGTTTGATTTAAAAAAAAAAAAAAAAAGTTGTGATTCTGCTTGTTAAAAGTGCTAATAAAACAGTTGTTTTTCACCCAATTTGCTTCATTTCCCCCCCCAAATCCCCCCCCCCCCCTAAGTTCAGATCAATGGTGCTGTGGTTTATTTTTTTTAGCTATGATTACAATATAGCAGTGACCAAACATGATTTTCTTGGAAAAGCGTTTATTTTTCTATTTATTTTTATTACATATCTTCTCATCTCTACCACATACCTGGCAACCCTGAAAAGAAACCAAGACTGAAGCATGATGTGAGAACAGAAACTAATAATCAAATTGAAACTTTAGACACAGCAAACCACTGCACAAGAAAAAAAAAAACTGAAACACAATTTCAAGAAATTACCACTGCGCTCTTACTTCACCCATGTTCTGACCAGGCTTTCCAGCACACACTGCTTAACTGATGCAGAAGGTGGGTCCACTTCAGACAACATGAGTATTCACCAGTGGGCAGGTGAGGTCTGGTCTAAACCAGAACAACCATGCTTGTTTTCATGTTGTCATAGAATTATATGTGAATTGGAAAAACTAATTAGAATAGTTGGAATATTAACACATGTGCAGTGAGACTAGTTATTTATTGTGTGCTTTTGCAAGTATACAGATATTTATAAATGTCAAAATCATATCAGCTTTTTTCTTTCTTTTTTGAGGATTTTGTTTTTTTATGAAGGACACAAAAGCTTGTTTGATATGCTGGAAAACAAATGTGTTGTATGTGTGGCATAGTAATGTAGGGAACCCGTAAAGGTACATGGTGTAAAAATTCAAATGGGAGACTACTATGTCATGCGCATGACTTACTATCTCATGTGCAGGACATAATCACTCATGCACACGAGTAAGAAATAACCCACAACAGGGTGTAAGACAATTCTTACCCCATGGAGTGGGTTATTTCGCTTATAAAATGGCTATTTTTTTTTAATAATTACACAAACTAGCTTTTTTAAGGAAAAAATTAGGAATGTATTATGTATCCTTCCACTAAAAAAAACTGAATACATATATTCTTTACTTTATTTGCCATAAACATTACATTGAACATTCCCATTTATTATAACATTTTCTAGATTAACTGGCATTTGTGAATTGAAAGCAGACTGATTTCCCATATCTGAGGGAGGATTCACGGAACAGCCAAACACTACACTGGCACTTGTCATCAAGGGAGGAGTCTCTGAGTGTTTTTTTTTGTGTGTGTAGGAAATGATCCTACTCAGTTTTTGCGATGTTCAAGAGAAGCTGACCAATAATTTCAGAGGCTCTTTCCACATCGATGGCCAGTAACCGTCATCCTTCCCTAAATTTTAAACCAGCATTAGATGACATGTGGACTAAACGACTTCCGTGTCAGTTTGTGCAGTGCCGCAGTCCTTCCTGTCCGCGGCGCCGACCTTGTTTAAAAGCCCAACGGTTGTGTCAGCAGAGAGCAGGAGAGATTTTAATTTTGTTTTAAATAGGTTCCTGAAATGGGAGGGTAGTGGTGAGTTGTATCTGTTGTGTGTAATTTAAACATCTCATACTCACTAGTCAGTTTTATGAGGTGATATTTAGTTTAATAAGTAGATGCCGCTGCTGCATATATATGACATGCTGAGTGAGACTTGCATGGTGATTTCTCAGATGGCTTTTGAATAAAGTGTTACTGCTACTCAGAGTTTTCTTTGTTCTATTAAATACCACAGTATATTTGCCATTTTTCTGTAATTCTTAGTGACAGAGATGAAAGAATAAACATTTGTTTGTTGGGTGATTTAAATGCTGTTTCAGTTGTATGTTGACATTTTTACCTACAGAAACACTGTTTAGATAATTGTTACTATTAAGGTGCAGTAATATTAATAGATCAGGTAAGTAAGTTGGTCTATGATGTCATAGTGTCATGCGATCTTGTTAAGCCAATCACAGCACTTAATATATCCAAGCCATTTTATCACTTACTTTAATGGCTCATGCTCACGAGATAGTAAGTCGTGTGTGTGAGATAGTGGCCTCCCTTTTTAATTTACACCACGTCCCTCTAGGGGCTCCATATTAATGAGACAAATAATATGTTACACAAGCAGTTTCTAACAAATCAATCCATGAACTTTATAGATCTTTCTTCTCCGTTCATGACAGTGACACTTGTAAAGGACCTCTATTAGGCTGTTTCAGAGAACCTTTAAATCCTCTGCAACCCACTGCTGACTCCACATGTTGTCTGAAGTGAACCCACCTCCTGTACCAGTTAAGCAGTGTGTGCTGGAAAGCCTTGTGAGAAAGGAAGTTTTTGGTTTGCTATTTATTCATTTATTTTTAATTGTGGTGCAACTCTTAGTTTTTTGTATAAGATAAATGATCTCCTTGTAATAAACATTCTCAAGTAGGACCACATTTTACATACACATATACATAGACTTCTCATACATAAAAGAAGGTATTTTTGTTAGGGTATTACATTTTTTATATTTTTTTAAAAACATAAATACTTTAGTTATGTTTATATTAGGCTAGCTATCTGATTGAGTATTAATAACAACATTAATATATTCATAAATGTATTTATATTTATAACTTGTTTAAAATGTACATTGATTCAAATTGCATCATTAGGAGGAGAATGACACATTTCCATACAATCTATTCAATCATTTCATCGCTTAATATAAACAAGATAACAGCCTAATAATCATGAAAAACAGGATCTCCCAGATACTTGTAACTCCGTTAACTAGGGATTTCAACATGGAAACAAAACGCTGGGGTAAATCACATACAAAAAAAAAAAAAGCACTGCGTTTACTTTTTTTTTTTGTTCAAATGTAGCTCCCCTAGTGTATTCACAACTATACTGTGTGTATTGTGTGTATTCACAACTATACTGTATGGATTGTGCATCACAGTTCACACGGAAGGAGGGTTCTGAACATAAATGATCAGTCAAATGCTGCAAATCCATAATTGTTTGTGAGCAATTTATTACATGATTTGTGAGTTCGGAAACAAACCCTCAAACACTTGGTAATATTCATTCTCATGCACATTATATTGTTTGTAATACGCTATTGTACGCAATATATTAGTATTACGAATATAGATCTGTTGTGCTTATGTTTGAAAGTGTATGTAATGCATATAAACTAAATATATACTGACTAGTATCTTGGCTGTAAATAATATTTATGGCTGTAAATAAAGAAGTTAATTTATCAACTTCTGGAGTCCCCATTGGAGATCAATCAATTAGTCTTTATTTTATGTAGCGCCTTTCATCGTGGACCACCATCACAATGCGCTTTACAAGATACAGTGTAAAAAAATACAATAAATACAGTGAAAAATGCATAATACGTGAAATACAGTTAAAAACAATGCAGAATACATGAAATAGAGTAACAAATGCAGAATACATGAAATACAGTGAAAAACAATGCAAAATACATGAAATACAGTTAAAAACAATGCATAATACATTAAATATAGGGCTAGGATGTAAGAATTCTAAACATTGTGAATACGAGAGAGAAAAAAGTAGCAACACCACAACAGCTAAAAACAGATATCAAGGTTAAAGAGGATGGAAAGCAAGAGAGAACAAGTGGGTCTTGAGAGTTGATTTAAAGCGAGCGACGGTGGGAGCATCATGCACCATAGCTGGGAGAGAGTTCCAGAGAGTCGGAGCCATGAAGCTAAACGAGCATTCTCCAAGTGTGGTGCACTTGTGCCTGGGGAGAACAAGCAGGCCAGAGTCGGAGGACCTCAGCTTGCGGGCAGGGACACAGCGGGTCAGCAGGTTGAGGAGGTACTCGGGACCTGTGTGATGAAGGGCATTGTAGGTGAGCAGGAGAGTTTTGAAAATAATCCTGAACTTTACAGGTAGCCAGTGCAGCTGGGCAAGACGGGGGGTGATGTGATCACATTTTTTACGTCTGGTAAAGATCCTGGCAGCGGCAGTCTGAACTAGCTGCAGTCGGTTTGTTTATTTATTTAGCAGACGCCTTTATCCAAGGTGAATTACAGAGACTAGGGTGTGTGAACTATGCATCACCTGCAGAGTCACTTACAATTATGTCTCACCCCAAAGACGGAGCACAAGGAGGTAAGTGACTTGCTCAGGGTCACACAATGAGTCAGTGGCTGAGGTGGGATTTGAACCGGGGACCTCCTGGTTACAAGCCCTTTTATTTAACCACTGGACCACACAGCCTCCTACTTTTATGGTTTATAGTGCGTGCAGGGAGATCACCATATAGAGAGTTGCAGAGTTGAGTTGAGAGGATAGCACTGTCAATCATGGTACTGCATCCGCGGTTTAGCTTCACAGACTGAGTTAAGGTCAGAAGCATTAAAAAAAACTGAAATATTTAATGGATAAAGTCAGGATCCACAAGAACCACAAGACATAATTGACCTAAGGAATTCAAATTAAATTACCCACAGAGAATTATTAAACTGACAAATACCCACTAACTTATCTTGGTGGTTGAGCCTGACTACGCATGTGTAACTTATCAGTTAGCAACAATAAATTTAAATAACTCACTAAATACTCCTAGCCAATGAGTACTATCTGCCTGCCAGATATATGGTGTTTAAACACGCAGCCGTTTTTGAGTTATTTTAGGGGGAAAAAACCTCAGACTAATTTGTCAAAAATTTTTTTCGTGATTCTGTAACTTAAAAACTATGCACAGATTTCCCGACACTTGGACCAAAAATTCTCCGTCACAGGGACACACGGAGCATATAAAATGTCGTCCGAATCCGTTTTGAAACGGCAGAGAAAACATACTCCTCAAAATCGAGTTTAAACAAGCCTCTGCCAGCCTCTTAATAACAACACTATTGCACTGTTATAATAATACGCTAGGTGAGAATAACATAATGTTGATTTCAAACTGGCCATTCTGTGCAATAAAGGGGCAAACTGTTAATAATCAGCGCAAAATACTCTGCACAGAAGATGAACACGATACTGGCAGGTTTGAACATACTCTTTATATATATATATATATATATATATATATATATATATATATATATATATATATATATATATATATACAGTATATATATATGCTCTGAGCACACTCTTAAACTCAGGGAGATGTTTAAGGAGGACAGAGATATTTGAAACTCCTGTAAGTGGTTTTGTTCATGCACTGTGCAAGAAAATCACACAGACTCATTTAATTTGAAGTTTTAGAATCAGAGCAGTATTAGTACTCCTTCGGTTTATTAAATGCTTAATAATGGATCGATTGGTTGCAAGCCACTTTGGATCCCAGCTAATAGGCAGTCTGGGTGTTTCCAGTGCCTTTATAGGTTTAACAGCATTAATATTTCAATACAGTTGTAATCCCCAGGGCCAGGCTCCTTTTAATTGGACAGCCAATCTCAGATAGGACAAATATGCAAACAAGGATAGTTCAATCAATTATATATTTAATAAGAAAAATATACCATTTAAAAAAACTGAAAGGATGGGGAAAGATAGGAGACAATGTCAATAACGGATTCTAAGCGATACTTCACTTAACACATTAATACAATATAGAACAAAAATAAAGAGTAAACAGCCCAATCAACTCAATGACACACTTTCCCGATAGTATCACAACACAGTGTAAACAAAATAAAAAGAACTATTTAACAAATCAAAACAATCAAAATAAAGAAAAATCCCATATAACTTAACACCATGAACACAAAATATAAATCAACAATTTGCAGAAAGAAAAACCAAAATATTAGCAGCACAGGGCAGAATGGTTGAGATAGATTAATGAAAAAGTTCACAAATTTACAAATAGACTATATATGAAATGACAGCACCGTAAAGAATAACTATAAGATAGATCCTACAGACAAAGCTCACACTCCATTAACTCCCAGACAAAACATATGTTTTAAAATCCACAAACACAATTAATACAATGATTAAAATACAATTTACAGGTTTTAATTAACTAAAATAGATACATCATAAAATCAATTAGCCCATAAACAATAAATAGTGGCCCAACACGAGGGAAAAACAGAGAGCCAATATATTACAAAAGTCAATTTAACCATATACTTTCTCAACTACACAAACTTGCTTTGTTCTCACCACATTCAGCAAGCATTAACGAATCACGACTCTTCCGCGGGTCAACTCATTTGTGGGTAGAACATTTCATTTTCCAATCAAACTGGAATAAATGCTAAACACAAAACTAAATTAACAAACAAAAGGTGCTCTGTCTTTTCCTGGCGTTCACAAACACGATTTCTCTTGGTCAATGTGTAGTGCACAGAGCATATAACAACAGGGTTTCAGTCCCAAATAATAAACACAAATATCCGTCCCACAATATATTAACACAATCACCACTCCTGGGTGCGTGCAGTAGTGCTCATGGTGGGTAATACAATTTATTTCATGACAGTGGTGAAGTGCTGTTCCGGCTTTGTGCTGACCCAAGACTACAGCTCCAGAATCATGTTAGCTGTCTGGTGATTTACAAACAAGACAATTACTAACACACAGAACAAACAAACAAAAACACCACGATACTGTTACAGTCTCTGGGGTCTCTCATCATCCTTCTAGGTTTAAAAACCACAAACCAAGCAAAGGAACAGATTGTGATTCTCCGTCCCCTTTTATGCCGTCACACATGACCGCTTGGTAAACGAGTGCAACTGCCTCTCCAATCTGTGGCTGCCACGTCGTTTCCCTTCTTCTTGCAACGGAGTCTCGCCTTCATCCAGAATGGCCGACTTCCCGACCCAGCGAAAGAACTGTCAGACCAGCCCATCCAAAGAACTCTGTTCTCGCTGCATAGCGCCCTCACAGATCAGGAGGGAGATTTACAACCAAGACTCATTGTATTTTTGTCACAAGCACACATTGGAGTCATTGTTTCTTCCGGTAAAGAAGATATATATCCATGTTAAGATATTCTGCTCCAGGCCAGTACTTTATGTCAAACTGGAAATTGATTAATTGGGCAGCCCATCTTTGTTCGGTTGCTCCCAATTTAGCAATCTCCATTGAACCAGTAGATTAATTTTACCCCCCACTAGTAATCCTTGAAGTTTTTGGTGATAGCTCACTTTAACTCTGTGACAAGCTGGCTTTAGTGGTCATGTCAGACCAGAAAGGAGTACACAGACAGACAGTAGTTGGTAGTTTATCTGAGTCGCTGCTGCGCTCAGTGTTTTATTAACACACAGAAAATAAAAAGGTTGAACAAAACAGAAGACAGGACACGGCACTTTACGCCAAAATAAATAGATAAACAAAACAGACTAACACTTAAACAGATGATGGACTAACAGACAAACAAACACAGTGAGTAAAAAACAAACAAGTACCATGCTGGTTCTACCAGCACACAAGAGCAATTGTTAATCTTTTAAGTTTATTTCTCCTCCTCTCTCTCCCATTCACTACTCACCGAACACACAACCCAGAGTGAGTGCTTTGTGCATCTATATATACTTTTGTGCCAGGATTCAATTACTAATTAATTATTCACTTGAATCCCAGCAAGTGAACTAATTCTGTGCAACCCCGTGCTCACATTTTAAATACTTTAAATGCACGTGAAGTGAAGTGCAATCCCTGTGCCTAAAAATAATTATACATTTTAAATAACTTGTGCTACACACACACCCATTTATATCCCGTGCAGCAACTACAATACACCAAATTAACACACGCAACACGCAACATACAACATAAAACACAAAAATACACACATTGCCACAAACTGCAACAATTCTAATTTGAAATCTGTAATCTTGATAATTTTGTTTGGTCACATGGAGACACAATCACACATTCTTTCCTGTCTTGTTCTTGGGCCAGAACAGCCCCCAACCCACTTAGGCTTGCATCTGTATGTAGCCGGAACAGCTGGGCAAAGACTGCATAGGCTAGATAGGGTATTTGAGTAATGCTTTCTTTAATTATTCTAAAGCCCGTTGACACTCTGTGGTCCAAGTAACTGGGGCTGTCTTCTTCCCGGTGGTCACTGTTCTGATTAATAATCTGTGCAATGGTGCTTCTATTTTTGTGAAAGCCGGGTACACCACCAGGGGTGCTTGCTGGTGTACAGGTGCAGTGCAGTCCGGGCTTATGGTTGGCTTGAAGCGGCAGCTCCCGGATATGTATAATATGTTATGTATAATAGCCATCTGGCAAAGACAGTGATACACCGTTATTTGAACAAACAATCCACTCACTGTTTTCTCCGTCTTCGTTTCCTCCCATTAACCACAACAAAGGAACCGATTATGGCGTCACATCCCCCTAAAGAACCCTCAGCCCCGCCCCTTCCGATAGCTAGTTCAATCACATCTCCTCCAGTTCATGACTGACACTTCACTCACCGTACTAGGGCGATAATCCCTGGTAGTACCGTAACATCGTCCCCTTCCTGAATGGCCGGCTTCCGACTGACCCTGGAATGAACTGCCCAACCATTCTGTACGAAGCACGCAGTTCCTATTGTACAGTGCCCTCACAAGTCGAGAGGGAGATTGTTGATTCAGATTCATTCACTCTCTATCACACCAGTTTAAACAGAATTAATCATACAATCGATTTATACACCATGGAAATTTTAGAAACCTGTCTTCAGTTTGTAGTCCTCTTCAGTTAAAGGATTTCTGAAGAAAAACAAGATGGCTTTTTCTTTAGGACTCCATATCCCATGATGCAACAAAGTCACAATTCCTGTGTACTTAAGATGATACTTATAGCAAGAAAATGCCAATTCGAGTAGATTTAGTAACTATAAAGTCTTTTTAGTAATCTTTTGAACTAAAATAATTTCTTGAAGAAGTAATTTTCATCAGCTGTGTTTTAGTTCCTTGAAGTTATAATGTTGAGTCTTCAGAGATTCAATCCAATTGTACACACTTAGATGTTTCTGTGTAACTTTTCTAAGAGTAGTATTGTCTTTTTAGTTGTCCTTGGACAGAGTACTTGGAGTAGGGATGTTACGGTATAAAATCTTGACGGTATGGTAACCGTCAAAAAATATACCATGGTATCGTCGTACTGCGATATAATGTCATTTTTTGTAATCTGTTTTTAAATGGCTATTTAAAGAAATACACTGTGGTCAAGTCATTTTTTAACAAAAAAAAATACTTGAAAGTGTTAAAACAAATCTTAACCCTTTGCAGTCCATTTATTAAGTGTGCGTCAGGCGCGTCAGGTCCAATTTACTTTCACACGCGCAGTTAATTTTAGACGCGCTGTTTAAAAGTATTTTTTTATCGATAATCTCATGATCACTTGTTTTATCACCAAACTCCTCAATAATGCAATCCAAGTCATTATTTTATTACTATAACATCTCAAAAAAGCTCTGCAAATGTCCGTGATAGCCTCTGTGCGCTGGTGTGGTATCACATCGCTTGTGTCCTTATACCCGCCCCTATTGTAATGCCAGGGGCATGTATGCTTATTCATGAGATACGCCTTTTTTTTCGGCTTGTCTCGGCTCCTGTCGCTCCCACTCGGCAACAGAATGGTTTTCTCGGCTTTTTCCGCTGAAAAAACGAATAGAAACCCGTTTTTTGCGTTTTTAAAATGATGCCGGACAGGGTCCGACAATGGACCTGATAGGAAAAATTGCAATGTCGGACCAGGTCCGACAATGGACCGCAAAGGAATGTTAAATTGCTGTAGTCAGATTTCTGCTACAAAACTTGTTGAGAAAATAAAAAGTTTCCATCAATTTGAAAAACAAAATATTAAAGCAGAATGTCTGAATTTAATTATACCACACTAATGGCCTGGCTTTGAAATCTCCATTTGCAAATGAAAAAGGGGCTATACATTGTACAACAAATCAAATTACAGAGGCAGGGGTTTGTTTTAATAAATTTGCATACACCTACATACATAATAGAATATTGAAAGTGTAAATAAATTTACAAATATGTTAATGTACAGCAAGTTATTTTAACAAGAAGGAAGTTTGCTAGTCAGTGTACTGTTAACAGCAACATGACTGCATACTTATTTTATTACAGTATCTGAGTTAAACGGAGCAGAATGGCAGACATGTTGCAGATATGAAGATATACATTTTAAATCAGCAATGTTTATTAGGCAGTCAGACATTGTCTAGATCTGCATAAAAGAAAATTCACAATTATCTCACATGATTTTTTAAGACTATATTATGTGGTAGAAAAGTATAATACTTATGCAGCTGTATTTTCCTTTTGATGCAGAGGCAATACAGTACGATCTTGGCAAAACCGAACATGCAATGTTTTGTTTAGCACTGGGACAAATTACGCAGCTTGAATTTATAAATGACAGTATAGAAACTACCATGCAAATGAAACCACTGCATTAAGAGGCGTGAAATAAATAAAAACACACATTTCTATATCTTCTTCAAATTAGTGTTGAAACTACTTTCTTGGAGTTTACGCTGTACTGTAATCCTAGAGTTTATGCACATGCTGCCGGAGCCCCGAGTCTCTCCGCTACTACTGCTACGACAACATAAGAAAATATTTTTATTCTAGATTGTTTTAAATGTGGAGTTCTATAAGTTAGAGATGTATGCCAATTGGTTGAAATGCTAAATGCCAACACCCGCATGGCAATTGGCTGAAACAGTTGCTGCATCACTGTCTTCATAAACTAAAATTATCGGGAAACAAACAAACAAAACTCCAAAATGCCGGTGCAGCTCACCGCTGGACAAACGTTGAATAGAAATACGCGCCGATACCATGAACTCGGTAATCATGTGTGGCAATGTGCCCTGCCCCTGTGTGCATTGTTGTGTTAAATGTTGTATGTAGTGTGTAAATGTTGGTGCATTGTGGTTAGTAGACGGGATATAATGTGAGTAATGAGCAAAAGTGTTTAAAATGTATAATTGTATTTAGGCACGGGGATTGCACTTCACTTCACGTGCATTTAAAGTATGTAATTATATGTGAGCATGGGGTTGCACAGAATTAGTTCACGTGCTGGGATTCAAGTAAATAATTAATTAGTAATTGAATCCCAGCACAACAGTATATATAGATGCACGTTTTACTCACTCAGGGTTGTGTGTTCAGGGCGAAAGAACAGGAGAGAGTGATAAGAGTAAATTAAAAAAAGTAAAGAACCAATTGTTACGTCGTGCTGGAGGACCAGCACGGTACTTGTTTGTTTAGTGTTCGTCCCTGTGTGTAAGTGTCTGTTCGTTTTAGTTATGTGTCTGTTTATTTTGGCGTCAAGTGCAGTGTCCTGTGTTGTGTTTTGTTCAAACCTTTTATTTCTAATAAACCAGCTGAAGCAAGCGCCTTTATCTTTTCATTTCATCGTCCTGTGTGTGTTTCCTTTCCTGGGTCTGACATCACCACTCAGCCAGCCTTGTGGCATCATGATATAGAAAAATGGTTGCAGTTTCAAAACCGTGGCAGTTTATACCGTGGTTTACCGTAAACCCGGTATATCATGACATCCCTAACTTGGAGAGATATTTCCTTTGAAAGAGAGCTCAGAGAAGTTGTGTTGAGATATTTCTTGAGAGAGAGAGATTGTTCTTCCATTGAGAGACTGATTTGCAAGCATTTTTTTATAACATTTGAGAATAGGTGTATCTCTCAGATTATTGTCATTCAATTGGACAACTCTCCTAGTCATTCCATTGGTAAACTCTCCTTCAGGTAATTTTATTGGCTGTTTTCGAACATTGTTTAAAAATTGTGTAATGCCATAAAAATAATAAATTAAACAGTTGATGCGTTGCTGAAAGTTAATCACTGATGATTTACCCTTTCTCAGTCAAAACAGCAAGTTTCTCTGTAACTAAAAAGTTTAGAGGGAACGCTGTTCCTAAGTGTCTCCCTTTAAAAAGTGCAGATGCTTGGTGTGCAGAGGGTCATGAAGTCAGTGTAGGTTCCTGGCTGTGTGAAGTTGCCAGTCTTTGCTCGGGATTCCAGAGGAAATGTTGCATTGGCCTCCAGAGGCCGGTAGCTTGCTAATTTGGCACTTTTACACAAAAACACTAGATTTAACAAAGCATTAATTATATATTTTTTTTCTCCACTATAGAGAGTGAAAGCATGATTGTGCTGAGAGCAACAGTGTATGCAGCCCTCCTCATTGTGCTAAGTAGAGGTGAGTGCAGAGAAGCAATTGGAGCAGCTGTAACAATCAGGGAATCAACAATAGCGTAGTCATCAGCAAAATCCAAAGAAACAAGTTCAGGACACAGAATGTTCACTAAACAAACAAGCAGATGTATTGTACCAGACAAACACAGGTCTTAACACCAATATATTGCAAAGACTTAAATCCTTCCACCAGCAGACAGCTCAAAAGAGAACAAATTAACGTTGACTTCTTCCTTATATAACTGAATAACAGCAAACAGTTTACACAAAGAAGGAACACATCATATATACCATACCTGTATATGCAAGGAACGTTAATTAGCAAATAGTCACATTTAGCCCCTTCCAAAGAACATCCCGATTGAACAACCAAAAAATAGGCTCAGCAAACTATTTAGCTAAATAGTTAAGTTTTAGTTTTTACATAACAGGCTTGTAATTGTACTTTTACATTTTAAGAAAGGAACAGAGAGTCCAGAAACCCCACTCTGTGTTTGTTTGAAAGCTAGCCTCTATACACAGCTGACTGATGGCATTTTAACAAGGTGAAAACTGGAAAAAACAAGTTCTTCCTCCAAACACCATACCTGCTGTCAGACAAGAGGAGAATGTGGAAAAGTACTAGAAACCAATGGATTCTCTTAAAGGAACATTTACCTTTTGTGTTATCTTATTCTTTTTCCTCTTTAAATAAGTAAAATGTATGTTACACAGCCATCCCCTTAATTAGCAGACAGCACAACCTGAGCTGCCATTTTCTCTTTTCTCTGCTGAAGTGTGTGAACGTCTTTCTCATACACCCGCATTGAACCTTGTGCTTTCTCTTATTTTCAGATGTCAGTTCTTCAGAGAACGGAGAGATTATGTTCAAGGGCCTTAACAGACATACAGCAGGTAAAGAATCAGATTTTCTGGGAAGGTGCTCCCTCTAGCCCAGGGCAAGCTTGAGGTCTGGAGACTGAACTGTTCCCCCTCTCACTCCCTTCAGAAAAGAGTGCTCCCTCCTGTCCTGGGCAGGGTCTTAAACAATTCAATGCTATTTTGGCATTAACTGGATGAGTTTAAAAGTTTGTTTTCTTCTCCAGCCTGTTTACAGAAGAGATGCAGCAAGCAAATTGAGAGTTGTGTGAAACACCACAGAGATCACGACCAAGCAAAACTGAAAGGTAGGCAGGAGCCGGGTTTGAATCTCTGCAAAAAGATGAATCTGCCAGGGACCATGTCTGTATTACAAAAGGTGCTGCTACTTGCAGCTGTCCGGGGCGACTCGGGCTTCAGTTATGCTTTGCTATTCCCTCACTATCACTCACGGGGTTGCCCAGGATTCCCCAGTTCAGCTAATAACGTCTAACTAGGGGTACGTGATAAAGCACTAATTCTTTGTATTGGCTGTCTTCCTCAGCCAGACTTGCTTGCCCCTTTCTCTCACTCCAGACACACTGCCGTTCTGTTATGTTTTTAATCCAGGTTTGCGAACAGAGATCCTGCTGTCGTTTCTCCTAGAAGAGCATGAGCGAAGGAACAGCAAAGCATCATTTTTATTGGTCGATTGACTTCCCAAGACTTGCCTCCCGACCACTCAGAGAGAGGGAGATGCGACACACCCTCACCCAACCTTTCTGTGTTATTGCCATGATTGTCAGGCGGATCCCATGGGGCTCCCGACCTCCACTTGCAGGATCATGTATGCACCTGATAGCCTGCACAGGTCTCCCCTATTACAGATCCTCCCCCTTAGAATCTCATCACCGGTCCATTAAAAAATCGTACACCCGCATGCCTTCCCGAGAGAAAAAAATTCATTCTCTTTGGTAGATCCTACAATATGCTTGGCACAGACTGGAACTATTATGCTTTGACTGAAGTTTTTACTTTAAGTTAATTTCTGCACAATATTCTCTTATTTTCAAACTTAACAGTTCTTCTGTTAAAGTAAAACATTTACATTTATAGTCTGTTTGAATTATTCTAGAATACACGTGTTTAGCCTAAAGACTACTTTCAGATCAAGATAAATAAGAAACTTGATTGTGAACATTTGAGTTTATTAAATGAGATTCTCATTTCTGCTTTTCTCTTGAAGGTTATAAACTTTGGCACCAGTAGCTCAGACAAAGACAAACTTAGCTCATTTCACAGGTGTTTTTTGGTCAGCGTGACCCCAACCCAGCTCCCTTTTTACTCAGACTTACAAAGATCCAATAATATTTTTTTACTTTTATAACAGAATAAACAGGAATGTAGAATGCTCTAGCATAACTATAAAATCACCACCCATCCCCAGCTAATAGAACCATGTCACAAGCCTCACTTTGGTCTTGTCCCTTCCCAAATGACCAGACAGAGGAACAGCGCGAGCCAACTGCAATAAATCCTCCTTAAAAAGGAGGAATCAACAACTGGTGACGCAGTTCCCCCGTCTGGGGTAATTTTTCCATACAATACAAATCCCGATTAATTTTAAAGTGAGGGTACGTGGCGGCGCGTTGGGGCTCAACCACCCAACAATTGATCACAGGGGCTTGGTCAAAGAGCCAGCCCAGCGCGTCGTGACACCCTTGCTCGAGTCAGAAGTCATGGGAGTGAGCTAAAAAATCAGCGCCCATGGCTTCCACCTCGGGATCAGGTCGGTCCTGAGCGGAGGCAGCCGCACCAGACCCCTGTGCTGGCTCCGCGGCCTGCCACCTGGAACCTTCACCGATCGCCCCCACCTGAAACTTCTCTGACTCCCTCCATTGCCAGCTTTGCCCATTTAGTTTTTCAGGGTTTAAATCTATGGCAAAACCATGCTGGGTCGCAGAAGGGGAAGATCTCTCCAGTTACTTCCTCTTTCTTAGCCAATAGGAAGGACGGGGCCGTCACAGCAGCCAACCAATCTTTGAACTGCTCGCAGTCCCAGAATGACAGGCGCTGGCAAGCGAGGACACAAACACACTTGTACTTGCATCACCTGCTGGCTTATTTTTTATTTACAGCAATCTTTGGATAAGTGCCCAAATCCCTGTGAATGCATTTAATTTGAACCTGTCCCGTTATTTGTTTATGCCCCGGTGAGATTTGCGCTTCTTCTATTAGGGACTGGCCACACCTTGAATCCAAGAGAGCTTGAGTTTGTGTACCATCCAGTGTCACAGGAATGACAAAACCAGTCTGCTGGAGTGACTGACGTAATTAAACACTCTTACCTGGCGGATGAGGTCACATTCCATAGTGGGGCAATCCCGAGCATTGTGGCCCATCTCCCGGCCACCAAAGGGGCTCGATGGGTGGTCACGCGAGACCCTGGTCCGACATTGCAGCAGCCCGTGGGCGACCACACCCTGCCGCGGTTCTCGGACCGGAAGCTCCTGCCACCACACCTCATCCAAATATCTGACTACCCCTCCCACCGACCCTTTGCCCTCCCTTGGGCCAGTCGTGGGGGTGATGCTGGAGTACTGGCTTTTCCAGGTGGCTTAGCGGGAGCTGGTTCCGCTGCCTGGTACCATTCCGCCAGCTGTACCGCCTGATCCAATGTGGCTGGTGCCTATCCTTGCACACACAGGCTTGCCCCCGAAGCCAAGCATTCCAGGAATCACTTGGCCACGATCACCTCCACCAGCCTGGCTTTGGTGATCGCATCCGGGTTCAGCCATCCCATGGCATAGTCCTTCAGGCGATGGCTGATGGTAACTTGTACTGCAATTAGAAATGAATAGGAAGAACTCTCAGGTATAATAAAACATTGAAACACAGGAAAGCAGTGCTTGAGATGAAACCTGTCCTAAAAATGTGAGTTTGTCTTTCCCAGGCTGCATCGTGAAGAAGTGTAAATCCATCGGCATGGTCTGCATTGAAGAGATGATTTCAGAAATCACCCCCTATCTACGTAACTAGCATTTTCCATAATTTTCAGTCTTGTGATTTACAAGGATGTTTCAATTGGAGAATATAAAGAGCTCACTTTGTTGCAAAATTTCAACTTGATTGGTTTTAAAAAGTCAAGTAATCTATGAAACTAAGCCAAGTATTATATAATAAACAAAACCAAATATTGTATAAGAATCCACTTCAAGTACTGACGTTTCTGCTAGTTACTGTCTTCTTTATTGTACACTGCTGAAAGCACACAAGAGCCAAAATGTGTGTCTGCTTGAATACGTCTCTTTTAGTGTCAATAAGATTGATGAAGCCCAACGCTTGTCCTTGACTCAGTTTCTTCTAGTTTTAGTAACACTATACAATTAAAAACAACTTTATTTCCATAGTTTTCCCTTTGAATTTAGTGTTTTGAAGTTCAGGGTCAATATTAATAAAAACATCCTAAGTGACATTCTAATCTCATCTCAGAGACAGGACGTCCTAACTGCAGAGCTGTATTACAGAAAATGATCTCCAAACTTATTGTCCTATCTTAATTTAAGTAAAGTAAATGGCATATTACAGAACATTCCTAACTTGTTAACATCCTATGTTTGTTTTTCCCCTAACATATAGTACTTGGTCAAATCTTTCCTATGCATCTGATAGAAAATCATTAGTTTGCAAGGCGGCTTTACGTGCTTTTTGATCTAGAGAGAAAAAAGAAATGTAATAAGAAAAAGAATTCTGAAATATCCAAACACAGTTATTTTTCAGATAAAAAAAAACTTGAATAACACAGTAAGCTGCTTGTTTACGTCTAGACCTAGCTAGCCCTACCTCACATTAGAAAGTCACTGTTTAATTAAGTGATTAATCTATAATAATTTGAATTATCACAATTACACATAGTTATTGTATACAATTGTAAATAGAGTAAAATCTGCTTATAAATGAAAAAGTAAGAGGTGGACAGTTTCAAATCTCATTTAGTTGTTTCACAGCAAAACCCTTTAAATTCGAATCATTTTACTATTAACCTGTTCAGTTGGAATTGAGATACAGAAATGTTTTAGCAGAGATCAATTACATTTTTAAAGGAGAGAAGAAAATTCAGAAGGAGTGGAGCGGGGACCAGAAACGCTGAATATTGCACACATACACTCCTAACATCACAGTAGCTTTACTGTAGCCTGTGATCTTATGTTGTGTGACTGTGATGTTTTACCTGCAGCTCTCCAATAAGTTAACAGCATTATAAATTGCATTCCTAATTAAAATTTGTTGCAACTATTTGCTTTCCAAATACAATTTTATATTCCTACACACCAGCGACCAAAATCCCATTCTCTTCCCAGAAACATGTATATTCTGAGGTGTTTCTGACAATTCGAACCTTTATTCAGACTCGATTAGTCGTTTACAGATATGACTTGTGTTACATAGGATTTCCTAACTAATGTTACAATAGAATGAGGACATTATAGACACTGCTGACTTAGCAAATGCTTCTGTAACTCCAAGTTAGGAACAATCCTATCCTAGCCATAAACAATGAGATAAGAAAGCAAGTTATAGTATTGCTCTGTAATATGGTCCCTGGATGAGTTTTTTTTAAAATCTTTTTTCCATTTCTCTTCAGTTCAGAACGAGAATTCCAGGATGTTCATTTTGATACTGGGTAAATAGTCATGTTTGTACATTATTTTTTCCACTGGTTGTTGGGTGGGGAGCAGGACTTTCTCAATCAAGAAACCTTACCTTATAAAACCTTGTATAAATCAACCCCTTTTCTTTGTAAATACATAACACTCCGTACTGCAGTGTTGTGTAAATAGCAGAGCTTGAGGGCTGGTCAGTAGGGCAGCACAGCGGCTGTTTGGATCCTGGAGGGGTTTGAATAATGGAGGGTTTATTGTAACGCTAAGTTAGGAACAATCCTATCCTAGCCATAAACGATGAGATAGGAAAGCAATTCAACTAGAATTGATTACTGTAATGCACTTCTCTGTGGTATCCCAAAAGGTGTGGTGTCCCGCTTACAACCTGTTCAGAATACCACCGCTAGAATTCAGACTGAAACAAGGACAAGTTAACATATTACCCCTGTTTTAGCCTCCTTACACTGGCTCCCTGTGCAATATAGAATAGATTTAAGAACCTATAAAGCCCTACATTGATTAGCACTTAGTTATTTGCAGGAGTTACTGACCCCGTATCATCCAAATCGCACTCTGAGATCACAGGATGCGGGGCTACTGGTTTGCTGAGCAGTACTTTCCTTTATAGTTATTCAAGACATTTGTGCAAGGTATATTTGAAGTTTTACCCTGCTTTTCCCATGGTTATATTATGCCTTCAACATAGTTTACCCTGGATTGGTGTGTGTTTTATTAATATGCTTTACTTTACCTCTCTGTGATTTACAATCCTTCCCTGTTCTTTACTATACCTCTCTGTGCTTTACAATGCTTCCCTATGCTTTACCATGCCTCTCTGTGCTTTACAATGCTTCCCTATGCTTTACCATACCTCTCTGTGCTTTACAATGCTTCCCTATGCTTTACCATACCTCTCTGTGCTTTACAATGCTTCCCTATGCTTTACCATACCTCTCTGTGATTTACAATGCTTCCGTATGCTTTACCATACCTCTCTGTGATTTACAATGCTTCCCTATGCTTTACCATGCCTCTCTGTGCTTTACAATGCTTCCCTGTTCTTTACTATACCTCTCTGTGCTTTACAATGCTTCCCCTATGCTTTACCATGCCTCTCTGTGATTTACAATGCTTCCCTATGCTTTACCAGACCTCTCTGTGCTTTACAATGCTTCCCTATGCTTTACCAGACATCAATGTGCTTTACAATGCTTCCCTATGCTTTATCATGCTCTCAACATGCTTTATTACACTTGCTTTTACCACGGGAAACTTTTACAAGTGGTATTCCAGGTTATTGGTGCTCTCTATATAAACGCTGTGGAGACAGAGCAGCTCCTTTTTCCTACATGCTCAGTAGATGCTGTCTCTCTCTCCCCTGCAGGATATGCCATGGATCAGTACATGGAGTGCTGGATAACTAATGATGAGATATATGGAAAGAATTTCAGTGAGCATGTTCCTCTTTACCAATACACACATTCATACATGCAAGTGATTTAAAACCTCATTCAGAAAACAACACTTCACATGTTCAACAGAACAGCCAATGAGTTATTAACAGTAAATGGATAGAACATTAAAGTCCATGGCAATTGTGTTAATATACAGGGTGTCTCATAAATCAGGTATCAGTGGCAATATCATATATTAAGGTGACCTGGATGCTCTCCTAGAGACTAGGTTATGCTTTATTGCTTAATGTCCAGTGGCCTCATTATTGAGTATAACAGTAACAATGAAGACTTTTTCATTATTGGAATCAATAAAGTAAACTTGTTAAATGATTCTTAAATCCTTCTTGTGTGTGCTCTTTGACACAAACACATACAGAAGTTAGTTTCCTTACATGTCCATGTCAACTATGTTAAGTCAGACATCACTGGCAATATCCTATTCACTTGACCGGGTCATTATCTGCACCACAAGGCAATCGGCATCATTTCCTCTTTGATTAAAGACATTTCACACCTGAAACAAACAGAGAGGCCATTCTAACAATGATGCATCTAATGACTGGGATAATAGTGCAATGTCACAAAAACTAAATATCATTTGATATAATATTAAGGTAACCTGTCTGTCTGACTGCTTCCCTGTCTGTCTGTCTGACTGTCTTTCTGTCTGTTCCTTCAGCAGGTTGTCTGATGAGAGGAGTGTTCAATAAAACCAAAGTGGCCTACCAACATGTATTCCATATGAAAGGTACTGTATACCATGACTCCTAAACACTCAATCAGAAGAGGAAGGGAATTGTTCAAAAAAACTGACAAGAGATTGAGAAGAAAAAATCAGGATATTTATGTGACAATATAAATATTTATTAAAAGAAAAGACTTCTCAAACGCTTTGAAAACATCTAGACAGAGACAGGCAGGCAGGCAGACAGGAAGGTGGACCGACAGATGTGAACAACACTCACCTCTCTGTGTGCTGTTATTTAGAGTCTGTGCGTTGTTGGGTGAACACGGTGATGGATGGAGGGGTGGACTGCATTGAAGAAATCGATGACAGAGATTTGGAGAAGTTTGGTAAGCTCCCATGCTTATTTCTTTATATTTTGTAAAGGAGATTGATCAGCCTTCACATCTTGATTAAGGTTTTCAGCAAAGTAAAGAGGAGCTGCTGCACCTCTGATGAACGTTCAGTACTATGTCCAATTCTAGTCACCACAGCACC
Source organism: Acipenser ruthenus (assembly GCF_902713425.1). NCBI lineage: Eukaryota > Metazoa > Chordata > Actinopteri > Acipenseriformes > Acipenseridae > Acipenser > Acipenser ruthenus. Next base: position 2,495,568 of record NC_081244.1, read on the forward strand.
AAAGCGACATTGTGGCCCTGGAGAAAGTCCATCAAAGAACTACCAGACTGATTCCAGGGCTTAAAGGACGGAGATACCAAGATGGACTGAAAAAACAAAATCTATTTAGCCTTAAACAAGGAAGAATTAGGGGTGCATGATTTAATTTTTTTAAATCTTGAAAGGAGTTGACATAGTTAACCCAAACCAATACTTTTAACGCAGTGTAGAAACCAGGACCATAGGATCCCTTTGGAAATAATTACCTTTTTTCCACTGTTCAACCAAGCCACCTTAAAAGATGCTGTGTTGCTTTTCACCTGCAACTGACCTCACTCGCAATGACTGTCTGGAGTCAAATGTAGATAATGTGCTATTAGGAGGTGCTATTGTAGGTTATAATTGTGTTGTGTTTTTCTTTTTTTTTCTTCAATATTATTGCATTTTTCTAAGTGTATAAGCATGAGCTGGAAGGGAGGTGGGTCGATTCTTAATATATATTTATAAATGTTTCACCCTGTTTGGGGCTGAATGTAGAAACCTTTTGGTGACTTTCACGTGATTTGATTGACTCTTGTAATTCTGATATTTGGTCTCCATATACGTCAAATATACGGATGCCTCGGGCCATTATGAGGCATGAAGCAGTGTGGAGTAGTGGTTAGGGCTCTGGACACTTGACTGGATGGTTGTGGGTTCAATCCCAGGTGGGGGGACACTGCTGCTGTATCCTTGAGCAAGGTACTTTACCTAGATTGCTCCAGTAAAAACCCAACTCTATAAATGGATAATTGTATGTATAAATAATATGATATCTTGTAACAATTGTAAATCACGCTGGATAAGGGTGTCTACTAAGGGGGGAAAAAAAATGAGACAAAGTCAAATCAACCCCCAGCAGCAGCAACCTGGCTTGTAACAGAATAGGTTAGTATGCAATCGCAGATCTGCAGAAAACAATGGCTAGGCTTAACCAATAAATATTAGCAGAATGTAAAGTAACTTTATGTAATTGTCGAAATTACATTCCAACTCTTATTTATATATATATGACGTTCGCTACAAATTTAAAAAGAGATAGGAAACGAAAGTAATCCAACAATAAATAAAAACTATCTGCTAAAAGCACATGTTCTCTGAAACAGATATACTGCACAATCTTGTTATAGTTCAAAATCACAAACTACAAACAGATACTAAAACTAAATACAAAACAGGAAAAGCAAGATAAGAAAGCAGTGGCTGGCTGCTGTCTGCATCTCTCAGAGAGTCCAGGATGAAAGAATAGCTACCACAACACTCCAGAACTCACTCTTATAACAGGTGGGGAAGTCATTACAAACACAGGACCACACGCAGGACAGTACAGGCTTTATACCTGAAAATGTACTTCATTAGTCACTGCTGGGTCCAATCACCCCACCTGTTCATTTTATTTTATATCAATACGTTTTTACTGCTTGAAAATCTTTGCGGTAAGTAAGTGCTCTTTGACACGAATATGAAATTCAGTGTATTTCAAGAAGTTGTAATAAAGTATAATGTGGGGGTGGGGGTTCTTGACTATTGCAGCAAACACTGTGTACTCTAGCTATGACTGAGAAGAATTCTGGACAACCACATTAGTGAATACAACGGAAATGCAATGGCAGGCTGATTAAGAGAACAATCTCAGAAAGTCATTTGTACTTTTCTCTCCTTCGACTTGCTGCACACCTTTGTGTTCGTCTTTCTCAAGTGAACTGACTGACGCAATGTAATGGTACAATGATTTGCACCCGCCCCTGGCCATGCACCTCTCTGAACTGGATGTAGATCGAGTTTTGTGGTTTGGAGACGAGACACATGTTCACAGAGAGGGGATGGAATGAGTTACCTGGTCATGTTGATGCTGAATCACTAGGATCCTTTGAGACCCGACTTAACAATGTTCTGAGATCAGTCAGCTACTAGGAACCAGAGGAATGCTGATGGGCACATAATTAAATGATAGTTTACTAATGTCTCATGTTTTCTGTTAACAGGGTTATTGTGGTCTGAGAAAATAGAGAACATGTTCCCAGGTAAACGTTTTATACCGATCTTTGTAATATACACTAAATTATTACACTCACCCACCATAGCACAGTCAATAGTGTCTTCACCAAGAAACGGATTCACCTGCCATAGCACTGTCAGTAGTGTGTATACCATGGGACTGATTCAACTACCATAGTAATATCAATAGTGTGTCCAACATGGGACTGATTCACGTGCCATAGCACTGTCAATAGAGTGTTCAATATGGGACTGATTCACCTGCCATTGCACTGTCAATAGAGTGTTCAACATGGGACTGATTCACCTGCCATAGCACTGTCAATAGAGTGTTCAACATGGGACTGATTCACCTACCATAGCACTGTCAATAGAGTGTTCAACATGGGACTGATTCACCTGCCATAGCACTGTCAATAGAGTGTTCAACATGGGACTGATTCACCTGCCATTGCACTGTCAATAGAGTGTTCAACATGGGACTGATTCACCTGCCATTGCACTGTCAATAGAGTGTTCAACATAGGACTGATTCACCTGCCATTGCACTGTCAATAGAGTGTTCAATATGGGACTGATTCACCTGCCATTGCACTGCCAATCTGCTATATTTGTTTTCAGTTGTTATGTAACATTGTGTTTGAGATCCCACACTCGCTCTGTTTGAATACATTTTTTATTTTCTCGCTCAGAGTACATTATCTGTTCAAGACTGGGCTTCTTCAGTGGGAGACCAAGCTGCTTGAAGATTGCTGAGGAAGTGTTCGGTTAGTCTCTCTCTCTCTCTCTCTCTCTCTCTCTCTCTCTCATTTATGTCTTCCTCTTTCAGTGCAGTAAGGATAACAACTTGGTTATTTATTTGTAATCATTTCAATATGTATCAGGTTCAACTCTAATGTTTATTTTAGTCTTAGATTTGTAATTGTGTTTGCTCTTTCCTTTTCTTTATTTCTTTATATAATGTGTCAAAATATCATTTCCAGGAAACGCAGAGCTGTGGAAGGCCATGAGTGGTAAGAATAAATATTATATATAAATAAATATATCTAATATATATATCAATCATATAGTATACAGTATATCGTTATTTAAATTTACTAAAACGACCAGGGTTCCTGAGTTTAACTCCTTCTTTTCCTGTACAGGATATATATCATGCCTGGTAAGAAAAGTCCTTCCTGCCATCAGAGACTGCTGAACCAGACCAGGTAAAATGAATTTGAAGTATCTACCTACAGCCACTAGAGGGGAGCACTTGCAGCTTTTCTGCAGTCACTTTAATGGCCAGTCACAGACCAAAGTATTGTCACCCTAACACTTAATATAAGATCATTAAAAAAGAAAAAAAAAGTTAAATACAAACATTTAGTTAACTAAAGCCACTAAGTAATTTGAGGAAAACTGATAGTTTAACAAACCATCTTCATTAAAAGAATCGATCTTACAGTTCAAAGTTACAGTTCATGTATATTTCCAACTCATTTTCTAACAGTTAAACTATGAACTTACCAACCCTGGTAACCATGGCAACAGAAAGGTAATAAAACAGTGTTCTATTTTCCTGTATCCCAGAATTCCCTGTCTTGGAACACGAATTTGAATCTGGACTGAAGACAGTGACGTTTTTGATATTTCTTTATATTGTGGATGTATGTTTTGGAAAATGTCTGTATTTCAGTACTAGTTGAATAAAGTTAACATAACAACATTGGGTTTGTGTTTTGTTTGTCTCTTTCTTGCTTTGGAAGGATTGAGGCTTGAAAACACGTGAAGATGAGAGGGGTAAATGTGAAAGAGAAAGGGGAGTTATATAAACATCATATATTACATAAAGTGGTAGAGTGGCTTGAGGCCAAGGCAGACGACGGAGGAAAATAGCACAAACACAGCACTTTCTGTGAACTTTTAATAAACACAAATCAAACAAAACACAGGAACAAAATAATAGTTTGAACAAAACACTACACACAGAACTCTTCAAACTAATCAAAACAAAGCAGCACCCAAGCACAGCTATCATCGTACCTTTGTCACGCAGTCTTCTCTTTTACTCTCCTTCTCTGCTCCACATTCTCCTATACATCCCGCACCAAACATTCATTCCCACCTTCCACACAGTTCAATTCAACAATTTAACAAGCCCCAAACCAATTAAACTATTACCTCCACCTGTGGCTGTGCAAAGGCAGCCACAAACACACAGTTCTTAGTGGACTATGATGACGGATGTCTCTTGTGGTATCTGCGGAGAGTTGTATGTTGTTCGTCTTCACTGATGATGGGTGTCTGTGGTTGCTTGTGTTGCCTTTCCCCTTCCACTGCTTGTAAGGGGGTGGAAGGGAATGCAGGGGTAGGGTTAAAAACCGACAGACTGGAAAATTGCAAATGTAATACCGATCCACAAAAAGGGAGACAAAACCGAACCAGGTAACTACAGACCAATAAGCCTGACTTCTATTATATGTAAACTTATGGGAAGTATAATAAGATCCAAAATGGAAAATTACCTATATGGTAACAATATCCTGGGAGACAGTCAGCATGGTTTTAGGAAAGGGAGATTGTGTCTAACTAACCTGCTAGATTTTTTTGAGGATGCAACATCGACAATGGATAATTGCAAAGCATACGACATGGTTTATTTAGATTTCCAGAAAGCTTTTGACAAGGTCCAGCATAAAAGATTAATTCTCAAACTGAACGCAGTAGGGATTCATGGAAATGCATGCATATGGATTAAGGAGTGGTTAACATGTAGAATACAGAAAGTACTGATTAGAGGAGAAACCTCAAAATGGAGCGAGGTAACCAGTGGAGTACCACAGGGATCAGTATTAGGTCCTCTGCTATTCCTAATCTACATTCATGATTTAGATGCTGGTATAGTAAGCAAACTTGTTAAATTTGCAGACAACACAAAAATATGAGGAGTGGCAAACACTGTTGCAGCAACAAAGGTCATTCAAAATGATCTAGACAGCACTCAGAACTGGGCAGACACATGGCAAATTACATTTAATAGAGAAAAGTGTAAAGTACTGCACGCAGGCAATAAAAATGTGCATTATAAATATCACATGGGAGATACTGAAATTAAGAAGGAATCTATGAAAAAGACATAGGAGTTTATGTTGACTCGGAAATGTCTTCATCTAGACAATGTGGGGAAGCTATAAAAAAAAGGCCAACAAGATGCTCGGATGTATTTTGAGAAGTGTTGAATTTAAATCAAGGGAAGTAATGTTAAAACTTTACAATGCATTAGTAAGACCTCACCTAGAATATTGTGTTCAGTTCTGGTCACCTTGTTACAAAAAGGACATTGCTGCTCTAGAAAGAGTGCAAAGAAGAGCAACCAGAATTATCCCGGGTTTAAAAGGCATGTTGTATGCAGAGAGGCTAAAAGAATTGAATCTATTCAGTCTTGAACAAAGAAGACTACGCGGCAATCTGATTCAAACATTCAAAATCCTAAAAGGTATAGACTATGTCGACCCAGGGGACGACTTTGACCTGAAAAAAGAAACAAGGACCAGGGGTCACAAATGGAGATTAGCTAAAGGGGCATTCAGAACAGAAAATAGGAGGCACTTTTTTACACTGAGAATTGTGAGGGTCTGGAACCATCTCCCCAGTAATGTTGTTGAAGCTGACACCCTGGGATCCTTCAAGAAGCTGCTTGATGAGATTCTGGGATCAATAAGCTACTAACAACCAAACGAGCAAGATGGGCTGAATGGCCTCCTTTTGTTTATAAACTTTCTTTGTTCTTCTTATGTTTTATGTTATTTTTAATTCTTCATTTTTGACAGTGTAAGTATTCTCTAGATGCAGTTTAAACACGTCTATTTGTGGTATTAATGAGAGTAGGTGAAGACGGACAATCCATACACCCCCATATTGTGATACTCTTAATAAAAATATTGTAACCAAGTTTCATCACAATCAGAGAAGTAGTTCTCTAGATGCAGTCCCCAGTGTTTCATAATTCAGTCCTTGTGCATCCAACCGGTACATAGTATTTTATTTCAAAATCTGTACTGTCCACTTCAAAAGCTTTATGTTCTATTTAAAACACTGGCATGTTCTGGGATCTAAATTGACTGTGGGAATTATTCATTGTGCTGCGTGCTCTACCAGTCTACTCTTTTCCCAATTCAACAACAGGTAAAGGTAGACCATCACCTCAATGTTTTAATGTGGAATTTTAAATCACGAAACGCAAGACAGTAAACATTTTTTTTATTATTTTGTATTTTGTTATCGCTCCTCATTGACCAGAATCGACACGCAAATTGTTGTAAATTCACTGCGTGGCCAGGCTCTCAGCTCTAGAGACATTGACTCCGTCCACTCATCACCCATTGGCCCATCTGGAGCACTCCATCGGTGACGTCACACGCATTTTCCCAAACACAGAAACTGACAGACAGGCTGCTGGAGATTAGAGGGGGAGAGAGGTCGAAACACAAACTCACTCACACACAGCAGCACACAAAACAGGTACACATGATGGGTCAATTGCAACGAACATTCAGAGTTAGTACGCATCAAGCGTACTAAATTTTGGACTAGCTGTTACGGTACTTGTTGAGGATCATCCCCAGCTGCGGATTAAGTTAGTTCCAATTGCAACGAACAAACGAGTTGGGGATCAGCTGATCCTCAAGTTTAGTACTCAGGAGAGGATCAAAACTCTTTCCAATCCTCAAGTGGAGGGTGCGTTCACAAACAAATTCATTCCAGTTCAGTATAGTTCATAGGATTTATTGATTACGCATTTGCAGTTGATCTGCAAAAAATAAATAATAATAATAATAATAATAATAATAATAATAATAAACATATATATGTAAAACATGAAGATCATACATTTTAATTGGGCTAATAGTTTTGTGTGGTATACAAAACGTATTTATCCGCATAATTAAACAAACACCATAAATCACAGCAAGAATTTATCAAAGCTGTTAATGTAATCACATGAAATCGAGTCAACCAAGTATATAAAGGTGTGATATTGATTGTATTCATACCAAATGAAGGGTGGTATGGGTGGAATAGAAATGAGGCGGTAGCATTAATAAGGCTTCTTATAGGACATTCAACACTTAAAGAACACTTATATAGAATTGGAGCCCCTGAGAATGGGTTATGTATGGAATGTAGTGTAAAGGAAACAGTGGAGCATATGATGGTTGAATGTGTTAGATACAGGGAGGTGAGAGAAGATATGAGGAAGAAATTTAAGGCTTTCAATATTTCCAATTTTTTTAAAGATGGTATAGGTGATGGACGTTAAATAGATAAAGGTATTATTGGGAGTATTGGAAAATATATTAGGAAAACCGGAAGATTTTAAACTATGTAACATATAGATATTTTTAAATAAGTGGTCACAGCAGTATTAATTGACTAACATGAACAGTAGGTAGCGACAATACGTTTCAACAGAAACGTGGTGGCCATAAACCAAATAGAAGAAAAAGGAAGGAAGGACTCCATGGCCATCTTGGTCTCTACATCTCCACCAGTCCCAGGAAACATCAATGAAATGCCTGCCACTCTGCAACCTGCCAAACGGGTGAAATCTTCACAGCTGGCTTTCTTTCTTCCTTTGAAACCAAACTTACGTTAAGAAACTGCCTTATCCAAAATATTCCATGCGGGAGGGAAATGTCGAAGATTGTCTGATTCATTTCAATATGTACAGTGCCTTGCGAAAGTATTCGGCTCCCTTGAACTTTGCGACCTTTTGCCACATTTCAGGCTTCAAACATAAAGATATGAAACTGTAATTTTTTGTGAAGAATCAACAACAAGTGGGACACAATCATGAAGTGGAACGAAATTTATTGGATATTTCAAACTTTTTTAACAAATAAAAAACTGAAAAATTGGGCGTGCAAAATTATTCAGCCCCCTTAAGTTAATACTTTGTAGCGCCACCTTTTGCTGCGATTACAGCTGTAAGTCGCTTGGGGTATGTCTCTATCAGTTTTGCACATCGAGAGACTGAAATTTTTGCCCATTCCTCCTTGCAAAACAGCTCGAGCTCAGTGAGGTTGGATGGAGAGCATTTGTGAACAGCAGTTTTCAGTTCTTTCCACAGATTCTCGATTGGATTCAGGTCTGGACTTTGACTTGGCCATTCTAACACCTGGATATGTTTATTTGTGAACCATTCCATTGTAGATTTTGCTTTATGTTTTGGATCATTGTCTTGTTGGAAGACAAATCTCCGTCCCAGTCTCAGGTCTTTTGCAGACTCCATCAGGTTTTCTTCCAGAATGGTCCTGTATTTGGCTCCATCCATCTTCCCATCAATTTTAACCATCTTCCCTGTCCCTGCTGAAGAAAAGCAGGCCCAAACCATGATGCTGCCACCACCATGTTTGACAGTGGGGATGGTGTGTTCAGGGTGATGAGCTGTGTTGCTTTTACGCCAAACATAACGTTTTGCATTGTTGCCAAAAAGTTCGATTTTGGTTTCATCTGACCAGAGCACCTTCTTCCACATGTTTGGTGTGTCTCCCAGGTGGCTTGTGGCAAACTGTAAACGACACTTTTTATGGATATCTTTAAGAAATGGCTTTCTTCTTGCCACTCTTCCATAAAGGCCAGATTTGTGCAGTATACGACTGATTGTTGTCCTATGGACAGAGTCTCCCACCTCAGCTGTAGATCTCTGCAGTTCATCCAGAGTGATCATGGGCCTCTTGGCTGCATCTCTGATCAGTCTTCTCCTTGTATGAGCTGAAAGTTTAGAGGGACGGCCAGGTCTTGGTAGATTTGCAGTGGTCTGATACTCCTTCCATTTCAATATTATCGCTTGCACAGTGCTCCTTGGGATGTTTAAAGCTTGGGAAATCTTTTTGTATCCAAATCCGGCTTTAAACTTCTCCACAACAGTATCTCGGACCTGCCTGGTGTGTTCCTTGTTCTTCATGATGCTCTCTGCGCTTTAAACGGACCTCTGAGACTATCACAGTGCAGGTGCATTTATACGGAGACTTGATTACACACAGGTGGATTCTATTTATCATCATTAGTCATTTAGGTCAACATTGGATCATTCAGAGATCCTCACTGAACTTCTGGAGAGAGTTTGCTGCACTGAAAGTAAAGGGGCTGAATAATTTTGCACGCCCAATTTTTCAGTTTTTTATTTGTTAAAAAAGTTTGAAATATCCAATAAATTTCGTTCCACTTCATGATTGTGTCCCACTTGTTGTTGATTCTTCACAAAAAATTACAGTTTCATATCTTTATGTTTGAAGCCTGAAATGTGGCAAAAGGTCGCAAAGTTCAAGGGGGCCGAATACTTTCGCAAGGCACTGTATATATGTATTTATGGGACTATGGTTTGTTATTTTCATTCTTGCTGGGGTGGGTGGGGGGGGGGGGGGGGTGGAGGGAGGGACCTTGTGGGATCGTATACTGCTTAAGCTCCCTTTGTTATTGCTTCTTCTTTTCACTTAGATTACTCATAGGATGTTTTGATTGCTGGTTACTGATCTGTAAGTTTATTTTCAATAACCATGACTAGTTTGTCATTGTTATCCTGGAATGTGCGGGGTCTGAACACACCTAATAAACGAACAAGCTGTCTTGACTTACTGCATATGAAAAGAGTTGATATTGCCATGTTTCAAGAAACGCATCTCATGCAGAAAGACTCGCAAATAGATATAATCATGTTATAGCTTCTGCATCCTCCGATAAAAAAATAAGGGGGTTCTGATTGTGGGGCAACGCAACCTGCGATTTACTCATCTGGATTCGGGAAGTGACATGGAGGGCAGAATAACATACCTAAAGACAGTTGTTTCGGGTTAATAAAATTGCTTTTGTTTTGGTTTATGCACCAAAATCTTTTGATAAATGTTTTTTTTTCAGTTATTGACAAAACTAATGCTTGATCTGTCAGAGTTCCGATTGATTATTGGAGGTGATTTCAATGCTGTGTGGGAGGATGCTTTCGACAGGACTGGGTTAGCAGAGGGGAGAGATCAGCGTTTAGCATCCACTGCACTACAGAGATTTGCGTCTGATATACGCGTTGCAGATTTATGGCCTGTAATGAATCCCTCAATCAAAGGTGTTCTCTCCCCCCCCCCCCCCCAAGACATAAGTCATATTCGGAGATTGATTTTATTTTCGTAGCGAGGGATCTTTTTAAAGAAGTTCAATATAGATTTGCTGGCGGTTCCTCTTTCAGATCACAGCGCACTCGGCTTTAAAGCCTCTCTTTCGGGGCGTTCTCACTCGGGCCGCCAGATGGCGCTTTAACACCATTTTGCTGCAGAAGGAGTCTTAGGTCTGAATTTGAAAACCAACTATCAGAATTTTAAAATTTTAATAGAAATTCGGTTGGTGATCCGCGTGTGATGTGGGATGCAGTTAAATGATTTATCAGAAGTAGTACTATGTCATTCGCTTCTAACCTTAGTAAGTTGGGACTTAGTAGAATTAAGGAATTTCTCTGCCAACACTGCATTGGAACGGGATTTCATTAGAAAAGAGCTTACTCTTTTACTCAGGCAGCGGGCTGAAATCACTATTCATAGAGCTAGGCAGCACAATTATTTCAACGCCTCGAGATCTAGTTATCTTCTAGCCTTGAGATTCCGGGCTAACGAGCATTTCGGAAACATTATATCTGTTAAATATCCGAAGGGAGATATACTTTCAGACCCCGAGCAAATAAATTTGGCATTTTGCTTTTTATTCCACACTTTATAGTTCTAATGTTACTCATGACAAAGACAAATGCATGCAATTTCTTCAAAAGCTGCAATTGCCGCACCTTTCGGCCGATGAAGCAGCTCTCCTTGGCACTCCAATATCTTTAACTGAACTTAAAGACGTTCTTCATGATATGAATAAGGGTAAATCCCCAGGATTCGATGGCATTCCTCCGGAATTTTTTTCTGACTTTTTGGTCTCAGTTATGTCCTCTTTTGCTTGATATGATGCATTCTGTAGTTGAGAATGGCTTTTTTACTAGAGATGTTAATACTACTATTAAAAAAAGATAAAGATCCCACTGATAGCGCGACTTATCGTCCCCTTTGTTTAATAAAATGTGACGCAAAGATATATGCTAAGGTGCTTGCACACCGACTTGTAGCCTATATGACTAAATTGATTCTCCATGACCAGACTGGGTTTATTAAAACTCGGTTGGCATCTGATAACGTTCGCCGCATGCTTCATATTACTCATGCGGCAGCGGACATGCGCTGTGTTATCTCTGGATGCGGAGAAAGCTTTCAACTAATTAGAATGGCAATATCTTTGGTTGGTTTTAAATCATATGGGTCTGGGGGAAAACTTCATAGGCTAATCCCGCAGCGATGGTGTCGACAGGCAGTGAGTGTTCTCCCCAGTTTAACATCTCCAGTGGAAGCCGGCCGGGTTGCACCCTCTCTCTGCTGCTGCTCCCCTGTCATTCGAGCCGCTTGCTCAGGCTGTTCGCTAGTCGTTGATTATACTCGTATACGTATTACTGTTTGTTGAAAATGTGTTTCAAGCACTTCCTCACCTATTGACTTTTTTTTTGATAACTTCAGTTTCCTATCGGGATATAAAATCAATTGGGCTAAATCGGCACTATTACCCCTGAATGGGGCGATGAGAAATATAATCTTGCCCTCGAACATATCGATGGTTCAGCACTTTAAATATATCTGGGTGTAGAGATATACCCCTCCTTACACTCTGTCGTAGTAACTAATTTCAAATATATTTTTAAAAAGGTGGAGATAGATTTAGATAGGTGGTCTCAACTTCCTAATTCATTTCAACCACGTATCTTTATAGTTAAAATGAATGTGCTCCCACATATTAATTTTATTAGCTCTATGATTCCCGTTTTACCCCCTATAGGATACTGGGATAAATCACACTCTTTAATTTCCACATATATATGGAAGGGTAAACGCCTGCGCATTAAATTCTCCACTTTACTCTGGGAGAAATGTAAAGGAGGTTTATCCTTCCCAAACTTTATTTTATTTTTGGTCATTTGTTCTGCGCCTGGTTTGACCCTAATGCTCCTGTCTCTTGGTGCTCCCTGGAAGAAAATTTGGTGTACCCATACAGACTACAAGATTTAATCTACTCAAATATTGCTCTCAGACATTGAAAGCTACGGTTTGGCCCCATAATCACACTGTTAGTTACAAAGTTGCACTTCTTCTAGGGGGTCTACCCATTTGTTTTCCGCACTGGAGGGACAGGGGGGGATACATACCCTCACTGATATTTCTAATGAGGACGGTCTCAGCACATTCCAGGACTTGCAACTCCAGTACAATTTGCCAGGTGTTTCTTTCTTTTTTTACAAGTGCAATCATCATTGCGTGCCTATGGTGTGCCTTGGGGGACAGCACTGTCAACACACCACTCCAGGATTTGTTAGACACGGGGGTAAAACTAAGGGACTGGTTTCCACAATTTATGTTTCTCTTAAAGGTTTCTTATAAACCATTAACAATTAACACAATTTCCATAGGGATTTACCACCATCAGATACTGAAATTATTTGGGGTACTGTCTGGTCTAATATGGGCTTTGCCTCCAGTAACCCTAATCATCAGATGATTCATTATAATTTTCTTCACAGACTAAATCTGACCCCTCGTAAACAATTTCGAATGAAACTTATCCCTACCCCTGTCTGTTTGCATTTGCTCTCAGGGTACCCATGGCACTTTCTTACATATGGTCTGGGAGTGTCCAGATGTAGCCAGTTTCTGGGAACAGGTCTCTACTGCTTTATCCACTATTGTGTCTGAAGATATTTCCTGTTCTGCTACGTTACTTCTGCTGAATGATGACTCATCCCTTGACCTATCATCACAGCAGTGGTGGATCTGGTTGGCAGGCCTTACTGCAGCAAAAGAGATGATTGCTTTGTGCTGGCAGCCTCCGCACTCTCTCCCCGATCGCCAGTGGATCCTCTCTTACCTTGATGTTGTTCACATGGAGCTCTCCAAGGCTCGGATCCATGGCGCCAGGGGGTGAATGTTCTAGCCTGGAAATCAGCTGCTGATATTATACAATCTATGTTGGTTGTATCATCTGCTAAAAGGGAGTGATGGGGGTTCTTGAGGTGCCATGGGTGGGGGGTGATTAGGGGGGGTAGTTATGGGCAGGTGGGGGGGGGTGGTTGAAGGGTGGGTGGAAAATTGGAACTTAAGGTCTTTTTCTGCCTGTTTTATTTTAATGTGCTGTTTGTTCCAAAAAATAAAAAAATAAAAAAATTGATCACAAAACAAATATGTATATATGTATTTTTACAATTTCTATATGTCGTAGTTGCATGAATAATGATGTTTTTATATATATTTTGTTTTCTTTCTGTAATTTCTAAAATAAAATAATTATTTTACCTGCTCTGTTTTGTCTGATAGAAATACTATGTAAGCATTTATGGTTGATTTGAAATACTTCAACCTATGAAATATTAAGTTTGATATAGTGACTCAATGTTATGTGACTGGTTAACCTCTTAATACAAAGCATCGAAGAAGCATATTTTGATAGTTTTAACTTTTTTTCTATTTTAATATAATTATTTTGATATAATTATAAATTGTTAGGATAATTATAGGTATAATATTGTAAGAGGTAGGAATTCTATTCATGAAGGATTAAAACACGAGTTATATTTAAATATTGATCAAAGAATGGAGGTTTGTCCCTTATATTAATTAATGTATAGTAATTTATATTTTTGTATATTAACAATATAAGTGGTTGGGATACTGAGATTAATATTAAATAGTCCACTTCATAAATATGCATGACAAACACACACACACACACACACACACACAGACACACACTGACACACACACCCACACACACACACACACACTGGCACACACACCCACACACACACACACACTGACAAACACACCCACACACACACACACACACACTGACACACACACAGACACATACATACACACACACTGACACACACACACACACACACAGACACACACTGACACACACACACACACACACACACACTCACACACCCACTCAAATAGCATTAAACAATGTTTTGGTTTATTTTTTAATTATTAGTTTCAATTGCAAATTAATAAAAGAATGAATAAAAAGTAAATGCACTAAAACTAATCGGATGAATGAGTGGTTTTGTACCAGAGTCGTCTTCAGCCAAGCAGAGAAGGAGATTTGTAATGGTCATTTTATAATCACATTTTAAAAGGTCAGATTCTTTTTTCTAAGATCTTAATGTATATCCTTCTAGTTCCACCACATCAAGCTCCTCGGGCCACTTGGTAGGTTTCTGGAAGCAGGGTCCACTTTGAGTCATCTGGAAAGTGATCCTCAATGAAAACTTTGGGGTCGGTAAGGAAATACTTCTCATCATATCTGTAATATATAAAGTGAATTAAGATGTATCACGAAATGTAGTGGATAGCCATGTAAATAGTTACAGTAGGGCCATAACTGTCACTGTTCCTTTTTACGGATGTACAACATATCGTAATTAATAACTGACACAACGTATTGGTTTTGAGTAGAGTTCATAATTGAAGAATCATGAAACCAATTCATTGTGCAACAAGCTTCAAGGGCTTTGCCACTTAACTTTCTATTTGCTTTTAATGGGCTGCACTGAACAGTGCCGACTGAGGGGGCTGAGGTTTACCATGCTGGATATGTTCATATGTTAGGACCTGCCTTATCAGCACAATTATCCAATATGGATGTGACATAAAAAACAGGAAACTGGGGAAGGAAGCCCAGTTATGAGAATCCTGTTAGGAGACAGGTGTCCAAGTTGATTGTTTCATTGATGAGCAATTAACTCGACCACATGGTATAAAAGCACCTGGCTAGAGAAGCCAAACAGTCAGTGTTTAGATTCAAGCAGGAGAGGATGTGTCTGCTGGGAGCTGCTACCAGTAGTGATGGGAAAAGTGAAAACTTGTGAATCACTGAACCCTTTGAACCATTGGATTATCAAACGGTTCACTGATCCGAATCACATTAAGTGCTTTCATGCCATCTAATGGTAGATCCGCACAACCCAATGTCTTTAAAGTCAAGGCTTTACTAAAATGTAATGGAACTATCAATAATAAAGTGACATTATGGACAACTACACTATTAGATTAGAGAGAAGGCACTGACCCTTAATATATTTTTGATACAAATTATTGAGCAATAATTAATGTTGTCAGTTATACTGAGAATGTATGATTTAAACAATCACTTTCCGTGGCGTACGCAGTTTTTTTTTTTCGGAATGTGTTCAGATTTAAACTTGCTACATGAAACAAAAAAGTTCAAATTAAAAGGTATGTTTTTCATAGAGGAATTTCACAAACAAAGGATCTGTGCGTTGATACTCTCCTGATTACTGAGGGACTATGTTACCAGGTGGTGCTGCTGGAATCAAAGATCCTAGCACTGCCATGCAGGTCGTGTGCCTTCAACATTAACAATGAAGAGAACAGAACACTCGCACACGCGCACACGCACTTACACTGAAACACACACACACACATACACACACACACGCACAGGCTCTTAAGAAATAACCCCGTATCTCAGGGGCAGGAAATAACTACTTTTATAACACTCTTCACCCCATCATTCCCTCTTGATGTTAATTGTGGCGATCTTGTATATACAGTTTTTACTGTCTTTTCTCAGATTTCCTTTTTTGTTTGTTCTAGCATAACAAAATGTATATTTATTTATATACTGTATATATGCATGCATGTATGTATGTATGTATGTATGTATGTAACAGCGTGGTGTTGAGCATAAACCCAGGTGAGTGTCTAACCACAATGCTAAAGAGCTGGGCTCGTCTTCACTCGTGGTTTTAAAGCTTTTCGCCTCATCTCATCTCATCTCACTGACACAGGACGATGTGTATCACCAGTGTATCTCACTGCACTGCCCATTACATACACATATATAAAGAAAAATCTGACCACTTTAAAACGCAGAAATTGAATGGGGGGGTTTGAACACCCGATTCCCCCACCACTGTACACCCCTGATCACTATATAGATTTTCAATTTGTATGAATAATTCAGTGTAATAATGTCATCATAGCGATCCACCACTCGACCATTAAAGCAGTCGTGCTATAAGCTTCCCAGTACCTTACATGTGGGCCTCTGTGTGTGTGTTTTCTTTCCTCTGTGCATTTGCACAATTCATATAAGATTGTACAACGTTCAAAAGTGAACAGTGTCAGGTTATTGTATTTATTTTGAGTCACAGCTTATAAATCAGTATGTTTTTCTACTGAACTTACAAAAGATTTTTCCGTAACAGCAAGGGATTGAACCCTATTTGCAGCGATGTTATATGAAGTGATTACTTTAAAAGTATACTTGCTAATTGTTAGTGAACAATTGTTAGCCACAATTTAGAGTGGTGTATAGTGGTGTATAGTGGGGTCTTTGTGTCATTGTAATTTAGGACCTGTGGTTTTCTCAGAACGGTACCTCCCAAGCCGAGGAGTGTTAAGAGTGTGTATTCTGAGTACAGTGCATTTGCACATTTTTCTGTAGTTCCTCATTTTGAGTGGCCAAGACTGTTAGTATATGTGATAGAAAGAATGTACTTTGAGTATTAGTCTACCTAATGTGATTTCTGTTTTTATTTCTTCCTATATCAAATAAATTGCTGCTATTGATTAAACTTACCTTGTGTGGTGAAGGTGTTCATGTGTTCATAGTAACTCCTCGATCTTTACACATCATTAAATAGATTGTTATAATAGGAACAAATTAACATAATGAAGTAATCTGATGAATAAGTAATACATGTAATAGTCCTCACTGCAGGTGACATGATGCACACATGATTACATGCTTTATAAATATATATTCAATGATTTTACTAAAAACAAACAGTCTGAAGAACTCACTCAAAGAAAAACTTTGTCCGGTCGCTGTTGACATAGCCAGCCGCCCAGGTGGGGTCCAGAAGTTTCCACTCCTTATTAATGCGGACTGCGTTCCAGCTGTGCCGGGATTTCCCTTTGATTTTATTTTCTCCACAACCTCCACTGATCTGAACACACTCCAAACCGGCAACTCTGAAAATATTACTACTAGGTTAATGTGGACTCTAGCATGATACAGTAAATAATACTGATTTTATGAGGCATATACTAAAATACTTCCAAAATGATGCAATGCATTTTAAAAAATATAATATCAATGAACATTGGTCGCTCATCAGCGGTATAATTTGCATTTACATTAATGTGCTAGTGAAAACATACAGCTGCAAGTTTCTTATAGCCATTCATCTAGGCCCTGTTTCAATGAAATTAAAAGACATGTTATAATGTGTGATCATTAACTTGGTTTCTTATTTTCAGTTTAAAATATGGCTCAATAGAGAAGTTAGACTAGAAAGTGGAAACTCTTGCCAGAGGCTGTAGGGCCACCATTTGCTTATGCCTTGTGAAACAGCAGTATTCTGTAACGATGATTACCTGCACATCTCCTTAAACAGGCACGAGTAGCCAGAGCAAACTCCTTTGCGTCTCTTAAATATCTCTGCAGGGTCCGTGGATCTCAGCTCGGTATTTTTTAAGGCTTCCAGGTCATATTCTAATGTTGATATATAAAACATGCAATAGGTTAGTTAGAGGCCTTTTTGCAATTATGACTGTCAAGACTGGTACCACATGATGGAGGCAGGGTATAATAGACAATGCTTTCCTCACCACAGTCAATCATCTATTTAACGATTCCAAGATATTTAGTGACAAAATAAGGGCTACAACAAGTAATACATGCCCCATTCCCCAGTTACTCCCAACACTGTCCAAAACACGCTGTGGGGTGGGTGTGGAAGGATTTACTCAATGAGGTAGTTGTAGAGTTGCCGAGTGGATGTGATGTTTCCAGCACACAGTCAGAAAGCAGAAGGGTAATTGTAATCAAAACTTTTAAAAAGGAAACCGGCTTGGAGCGCAAGATTCAGAGGACACTTGTTATAACGACTACAGTACAAAGAAGCAGACATTGTACCAGAATTGTCTGTTAATTGGTGGGATTGGAGGACGCCCATGGTACCTTCAGGTCCTCTGAGCTGTGTGAGGAATTGTCACGGTGAGGAGAAAAATAATAATTGGGCATTCCAAATTGGGGAGAAATTCAGGGGGTAAAATAATTGCAGATTCTAAATGATACAAATAAATAAAATAAAATAATTGCAGACCATAATAACCAGATCACTGCAGAGAGGCTACATCAGTCCTTCTGCCTATCTAAACACATTTTCCAGTGATATACCTGTACCAGATTAACTCCTCCTCCAGGATATACCAACAATTACCAAAATAACTTAGACACATTACACATTATTTAATTTAACACTTCAATATTTTCCTTTTTATATTAAAACATAAATATAATTCATTTAATTGTACCAAAGTAATTTGTAAAATATTTTTTTATTTTATTTTATATATTTGTTCTTTCTTATACCAAACCTGATCTACACCTTTTACCCCAAAACATATACCAGGTAGTTTGACATTTTCTTTTGTCATGTAGTGTACATGTAATTTCATGTTAAAACTATACATTTACCAGAGTCTGTGTAATGGGGATGGTAACGTATCTATTACAGTAGCCTGCTTTACACTAATGTATTTATAGAGGATTCATGCTTACCAATGTTGTGACAGACCCAATTAAAGATTGCTTTGACCTTCTGATGCTCTAAAGTTCCAGGAGGACACACTTTGGTGACCACGTCTTCAATACTTGTATCTTTAACCTGTTAAGGAAAGAGAATTATTCTTTGAATCTTTCTAACTTAAATGTTGCTGCTCTTTTTCATATCCCTGGACAAACACCATCTTTGTATTTTGCTGAGAAGCTTGAGGCACCATCTGTTTTGTGGGCAAAACCACTTACAGTGGCTTTACAGAAACAAGCTGAGACAACCTTGTGTTTAATGGTGGAGGCAGTGCCACCATTACAAAGCTTTATCCAAACCCGATCATCGGTGCCAGTTCTCATTTGAGCTTCCTAAAAACAGAGGATAGGACAGTTTCTGATGGCTGCCATGACTGCTTCTGTTTCAGATTTACTTCAAGCGCAATACGAACCAAGTTTGTTTCCCAGCTCTGTAGCTGTACCATAGTTATGCATATAGGGGCTATTTTCATACATGACTAAGGGGTTTAAGCATGAATAAGCTGTGGTTTTAGTCTTTTAGATGAGTGACTTGTGTGTGTGCAATTTTCAAACGTGTAATTTGATGTGCTTCCAGGTATTTAATCGCCAGTCTATTTTAATTATTGACGGCTGGTTAAATGAGCTGACAAACCCCTGTGTGTGATTCTCAAAGCATTTACACGTCTGTTATTAGGCTTTTAGAAGTTTTCCAGTTGCAATGTTTCTACTTGTTGAGACTTTTGTCGCTATTGTTTGAAACAGTGGTTCTCAAACAGGGAGGTGAGCATTCTAATAATACAGTAATTGTAGCAATAATAATAATAATAATAATAATAATAATAATAATAATAATAATAATAATATACAAATACATGTAAATGTGAATTTGACTTGTTTTTTTTTTAATTTTTGTATTTAGTTTACCTATGACAGTCTGGAAAACTGTGCCTAATAATAAAGCAGAGACTCAATCCCAGGCAATTTTGAGTACGAATCAGTGGCAGTCTGTTCCTGCCGCATTGTACCCTTGTTCAGTACATGCTGTAAAATGGATTGGTTTGTAGAGCGATAGTGCAGGTGCATCAACGTCAAAAAAACAAAAAGTTTGGAAATATGAAGACATTTCTAATCGGCGGTAATTTGGGTAGAATTGCGAGAGGAAAATTAAGATGACTGCGCATGGTATTTCCCAAAGTGTTGTAACACCTCCCTGTCTGTGTCAGTATTCTCTATTATCATTAACCTATAATGACATCAGGTGTGTTATTCTATTAATTCTTTATTAACTTAACCCCGTTACTTTAATTATTAAGTGGCTTAATAATAAATCAAGGAGTTAACGCCAAATAAACAATTTATTTGTCTCTGTGTGTGTGTTGGTTCAGAGCAGAAACTGGGAGTCACAGGTTACACTTAGTTACATTCCATGAGACATTAACCCCATAAAATCCCACTAACCTAGTCAGTGCACTGATATCCCCAGTAAGCCTTATCATTGAAAGAGTAATTACATTAAGAGTTTCACTTGTTTAGACTGTTTCCAACTTGCAGCTGCCACTGATAATTATTTCTTAATTTTATTTAGAACTTTACAGCAAAACTGCCCCTTTAATAATTCTAAAATAAATTAAACAAAAGGCACTGCTCCTTAAAATCAGTCTATGTTTCCTATGCTTTACACAACAACACAAATGTTTGCAAATAAGCATATAACTTTAAATAAAATCGGTTTAGTCTCTGTAATTTCACTAAGTCCAGAGTTAGCCTTCTTCCAGTGTAGGACGTGGTTAATTCGCAGTCACAACAGTCCATGAGCTCATTGAACGATTTAGTTTAAGGCCTTCTTAAATAAAGCAAACTGTCTCTCAACTCCTGGTTTACTTAGTTACCCGACTCCTTAAGCTGTGGCTCCTGGACTTCCCTGCCGGCTAACACTGTCACTGGAACCTTCCTAGCTTCTTTTGGGATATCCGATAAACTTTAGCTGAGTTGGTTGGTTTCACCTGGTCTCTGTGACTAGCTCTCCTGCACTGCTCTGCACTGCACTGCTTGTCTGCTGAATCAGGAAGAGGGAGTGCACCCACACACACATTTCTTTTGTGCTGGTAAGAATGACCTCTGCACTCTAGGGGGTGGAGCTGGGAGGATCCTTAAAGGCACAGTCCCTTTCATTTTAAACACATAGTAATGCAGCTAATCTTTTAGCTACCGCTACAGTGTCACGCTAGATTTACTTACTAATTAGAATCAAAAATACCGGTCGGAAAAACTCTATTTGGCATACAATGGCGGGTGGCAACAGGTCTGAAGTTGCGCACTTTATTCAGGAGCTTGCTAACTGGTTAACAGGGGTAAAAATATTTTATCTGAAAGTAAGTTAACTGAAGCATAATCTAGTATTCATGTAGCCTACTTTATAAAAGTGCAAATGCAACAAAAGTTCCTACAATAGGACAAAAAAGTGTTGTTTCAGAATTGTGGTCAAGCAGGGATGTTGTGAAAACTCATTCAACAGGTATTGTAAACTAATATTTTTAGTACTAAAGATCATCTTTCTTAAATAATAAAAATGTTACAGGTCGGGTCTCGGGTCAGGGTCGGTTTTGGCTCAATTATAAATATAAACCTGTATAAATCGGTCCCAGAATTTGAACTTAATTCAACTGTTTGACACAATGTTACAAGATTCACTGTTACAACGTAACCTCCCAGAAAGAACCTACATATAAATGTACATTGTAACTATGGTTAATTACAACTGTGATGAATCTTGTAACATTGTGTCAAACAGTTGAAATGTGCTTACACTGTTAAATCAATAAAGGTATTTAAATGTCGGTTGTCAGTAGTTTTGTTATACTCAATTACCTTTATTACGTGCATCATTTTCATCACAAATGGAACTTATGCATTTATTTTATTTTTAGTTTAGTTTGTTTGTTATTCATATATATATATATATATATATATATATATATATATATATATATATATATATATATATATATATATATATATACTGCATATTTATTTCGGCATTAATTAAAGTACTATATATGTATGGGTATGTTTTCAATCGATTTATGTTTGTTTAGCCTAATAGCATAATAGATATGAGGGCATGTTACATATTACATATTGCATTGTGTAAACATGTAGATATGTAGGCTACAACAGACTTAAACAGTACAGTAGTACAATCAAATGAATACCTAGCAGAATTGTTCTTTTTTAGTCTGCCCTACATGTAATACAAAAGTCAAAACAAACCATGCTGATGCGTTGTAGTCGTCACATAGATAATACATATTTTAAATTGAAACTAAATTATTTCAGCATATTTTCTTTGTATCTTAGTCTACTTACAATTAGCCCAAAAAACATCATAGTGTCGCATTTACACGTCGTGGCTATAAAGGACCTTAAATATCTGTCTGCCCGCCGTCCCTCTGCTTTCTGACAGCGGTGAGTCGTGGATACCTCATGAATATATGACAGCTCATTATCTGTGTTTCACAAACTGCTTTGCATACGTAAACATCATTAAATCCTTGTTTTCTGCACAGAAATAGGAATATTAAATAAGACGTGGACAAAATTCTGCACGATAATGATGTTTTGCATACGATAAACGCTTGTTAAATCAGTCCCCAAGAATATTGATATATAAAAGATTACATGATAAAATGTGAATATCTTTTAAATTGTTGCAAATCTGATTCACACAACATCTGAGAGACAATGCAGCGAATTCTCATAAAGATACACCTACAACCTGCTTGATTTTTTTGAAGATGCAACATCGACAATGGATAATTGCAAAGCATACGACATGGTTTATTAAGATTTTCAGAAAGCTTTTCACAAAGTCCCGCATAAAAGATTAATTCTCAAAATGAACACAGAAGGGATTCAAGGAAATGCATGCACATGGATTATGGAGTGGTTAACATGTAGAAAACAGAAAGTACTGATTAGAGGAGAAACCTCAAAATGGAGCGAGGTAACCAGTGGTTTACCACAGGGATCAGTATTAGGTCCTCTGCTATTCCTAATCTACATTAATGATTTAGATTCTGGTATAGTAAGCAAACTTGTTAAATTTGCAGACTACACAAAATAGGGGGAGTGGCAAACACTGTGGCAGCGGCAAAGGTCATTCAAAATGATCTAGACAGCATTCAGAACTGGGCAGACACATGACAAATTAAATTTAATAGAGACAAGTGTAAAGTATTGCATGCAGGAAATAAAAATGTGCATTATAAATATCATATGGGAGATACTGAAATTGAAGAAGGGAACTATGGAAAAGACCTTGGAGTTTATGTTGACTCAGAAATGTCTTCATCTAGACAATGTGGGGAAGCTATAAAAAAGGCCAACAAGATGCTCGGATATATTGTGAGAAGTGTTGAATTTAAATCAAGGGAAGTAATGTTAAAACTTTACAATGCATTAGTAAGACCTCACCTAGAATATTGTGTTCAGTTCTGGTCACCTCGTTACAAAAAGGATATTGCTGCTCTACAAAGAGTGCAAAGAAGAGCAACCAGAATTATCCCGGGTTTAAAAGGCATGTCGTATGCAGACAGGCTAAAAGAACGGAATCTTTTCAGTCTTGAACAAAGAAGACTACGCGGCGATCTGATTCAAACATTCAAAATCCCAAAAGGTATAGACAATGTCGACCCAGGGGACTTTTTTGACCTGAAAAAAGAAACAAGGACCAGGGGTCACAAGTGGATATTAGATAAAGTGGCATTCAGAACAGAAAATAGGAGGCACTTTTTTACACAGAGATTTGTGAGAGTCTGGAACCAACTCCCCAGTAATGTTGTTGAAGCTGACACCCTGGGATCCTTCAAGAAGCTGCTTGATGAGATTCTGGGATCAATAAGCTACTAACAACCAAACGAGCAAGATAGGCTGAATGGACTCGTCTCGTTTGTAAACTTTCTTATTTTCTTATGTCTTGCGTGTCTAAAAGAGTGACTGAAGTGACTACTGCTTTGTTTAAGAGAGTGAATAAATATATTAAATATGCCTATTTAATACATTTAACCCTTTCAAAGGGTCTTTTAAATACTCTATTCTGATTGGTTAAAACAGGTCACATGGGGGTGTTGGTATTACAACATATCACCACGGGTTGACGCTTCTTTCCAAAAAAGGGGCAATTTGCTAGTAGATTTCCATACGCTGTTAGAATTTTTGGAAAAAGGAAAAAAATAGCAGCCATACTGAAATTTCTTTTAATAAACATGACTAACCACATTTATGTACATTTTAGCCTTTTTTGGAAACCAAACTATAAATGAGATTTTGGGTCTGAATTGGTAATGGCACTAATTCAAGTTGTGAAAAATAGAAAAACAATCTTACAGAAGCTCCGCTTCTGAAAAGGAAACAAAACACTCGCTGTGTGGACATCGGGTGTTCTATTGGACTGGTTTAAACAAAAATCATTAAACAATTGAATGTAATTCTTCTGCCTGGTCTAAATACTTTGCTCCTGGAGTTTTATGCCAGTGTCTGTAGCCAGAGGGACGGGAATCTTTAATTTAGTGACCCTCTGAACCGTTTTAAACAGTCCAGCCATAAACCGCAAATCAGTTTGAAAAGTGGGTATTTCAAAATGCAAACAACGTCTTTAAGTGTGTTGCCCTGTGAAGCGGTATCGCATCATCTAGTACGGACACCTCCTGCACTACCCCAGATCTCACAGGACGATTAAAAAAAACTCCTATGTGTCAAACAAAGAGGGTGTGCGCTCTTAAATTAAAGGCAGACTCGTTTGTCTGTGTTGTGATGAAAATAACCAGGAATATTTTACTGTAAAATATAATAAGCAAACCGAGAATCACAATAACTATAAGAAATCAAACCAAAAAAAAAAAAAAAAAGGTTTCATAACTCCATCCCTGGCAATCTTCTCTACCCCGTACTGTTTGAAAAAGTACATGATTATAATGAATGTACCCCAGTGAAACCAAACCGCATCCTGCACTTCCTCAGACAACGCCACCTGCTGTTTGGAAGGAATATCTGGGAAAAATGCCTTTAAATCTTCAAAACTGTGCTTTCAGTGGCAATGTTCAATTCAACATTTATAAATAGCTCCTCTTGTTTTTAATCAATTCAATGTATAAAACATGATTTTGTTTATATATATATATATATATATATATATATATATATATAGTATCGATCTCGCATCACACAGGGCGAGGCAATCCACACACAGGCGGAGGGCGGGCGCGAACTCAGGACCTCTCGCACTAAAGCATAGCACCGATACCGCTGTACAAAAGAGCCGGCTCCTTTGCAAGGAGAGTATATCGGGCTTATGTCTTTGTGTGTGATTTCGTCCCCTACCAGCCCTACTACTGCCTTCCCCCATGCATGCTACTATATATATATATATATATATATATATATATATTTTTTTTTTTTTTTTTTTTCACTTTATTTTTTAAAAAGTTCTAAGGGACTAATTTTTCTAAGGCCACTCATAGGCGGAAGGATATTTAATAAAAAATGACTTTTTTGTTATTTAAAAACTGTTATTTTTTCATATTTAGTTAGTAGACCCTTTTTCTAAGCGCAATAAGTACCTTGCTCAAGGGTATAACAGCAGTGTCCCCCACTGGGGATTGAACCCATGACCCTCCGGTCAAGAGTTCAGAGCCCTAACCACTACTCCACACTGCTGCCCTAATATCAGCACACCCTGGGTGGTTGAAGCCACTCAGCTGTGCCTCGTGATTGCAACGTACCTCAGGGTGTCGTGATATTAGAGGATATCATGCACCCTGTCGTGCCTTATTGCTTACAAAAAGAAAAACAAATTAAGGCAAGTACACGTTTTTATCAACAAGATTTTTTTTTGCAAGCTGCTCTTTTTTTTAAATGCTTAAACAATTAAATATAAGCGAATCTGAGCCCCGGCTGCTTATTAACCTCCTAATTAATATTCTGCCTAGTCAATCAGCTTGTTTTTGACTACAGGTTTCGAAAATCGCACCTAAATTGACACGTCTAAATCCAATGTTACCTGTAGGAGAGAATTTAGTCATCTAGACTAGCATAAGTGATTTAAACGCGTAAACTCCTTTATAAACACTTAGTCATTTATGAAAACTGCGCCTATACCAGCCCTGACTATTCCTGCCTGAAATAAACATAACTAGTCATTTAGTCACATAAGAGACTAAGGCCCATAGTGTCAGATTTATTAAAAACCTACTGTACATGCTGCTTGGTTGCTTCTTTGCACAGCGGTTTTAGCCTGTTACATAAGATAAGGTTGGGTGACAGAAAGACAATGATTCTTGGTGGTAAATCTCCCTCCCGACCTGTGAAGGCGCTAAGTAACAAGAACAGAGTACCCTGGACTGCTTGGTCTGACACTTTGTTCCAAGGGTTAATAGGAAGTCGGTTATTTAGAAAAGGGGCTGAGCTTCGGTACATTAACTCATCGTTTTGGTTATTGAAAAAGAACCCGGAAGGACCTGAGGATTTGTGTATACGTATCGTGAGTGTTTTGTTTGTTTGTCTAATTGTGTCTTGTTATTATTAGACGGCTAACATGTTCCGGAGCTGTCGCCAAGGGCCAGCACAAACCCTGAACAGCACTGCACTTGTATCACGAAGAAACTGTATTTGCACCACCAGCACTAATTCACACACTAACCGGACTTGTGTAAGTGTTTTGTGTTCTGTGTGGGTGTATAATAAACAGGACTATTATTTAAGGACAAACACGGGGATTACAAATTAAATAATACACGCCACTGTATTACTGAACAACATTTATTGTTTACTGTTTGTTTTGCCGTCAGGCACAAGACATACAAATCACTAAACAACTTTGCACCTGGATAATAATTGTCTGTTCATTGGTCACCTGCACCTGCACACTGTTAACCACTTTGCCACAGTCTCTCTTTAGAGAAATGGTGTGTGGCTAATTTTGCATTGAAGTTCTGCACCTCTACAGTGTAGACTATAAACATGGGCAGTGTGTCAAGTCACAAAGAAGCAACCAGTCAGCAGGAGGGTTTTGATGAAACCTGGGATTTCTTTATAGGGACCTAGTTTACCAGTGTGAAACTGCCTGTGAGTTTGAGACAGAGTGTGAAGGGCGGATTTGTGGAGAGCATAAGTCCACACTTCATGAGGCAAAACATCACAGCATTCTGATATTGTAAAAAAAATGTAGCAGAGAATTTCCTTGCAAAGTTTAATTAGAATTGGAGAAGTGATTCTCAAGGTGACATACAGACTAGTGTCACTATATCTACATCATCACAAGGAATAGTAAACAAGTTCAAGGACAGCACACCTACAGTACCTTAGCAGAGACGTCATCATGCTTCAGGAAAAATCGACCCCAATCGATGAAACTTTCTTTCTAAAATAAATAAATAAATAAGAACATAAGTACATAGTTTATAATAAATGTTAATGAGATCAGTAAAAATAATCAAGTTTTTTTTTTTTTTTTAAGTCAGTTTCACTAAATATTATCACTGGTCTGCTAATTGTTGTGTTGGACATCTAAGTCATTTTGAATTGATTTATTCAATGTATTTTTATGCATGTGTAGATTTAAGCACCACACTATAGATTTCATAGTTTACACTGCTGTTCCTGAACTTTCTGTCCCCTCTCAGACTCAGAAGTGTCTGAAAAAAGGTCCCCACCTTGTACGAAATGTGGTCCCCCATATCACCCGCTAACCACCCCCCAACCCCCCTCCCCGGACTAAGGGAAGCAGGTCGTTTAAACAATTTAAAACAAAATACATTTACTGACGTGACAGCTTGCTGTGCTGTACGCTATATATTTTTGATTAAATATACTAATCAATTTAAAACAGCATGTAATTTCCTAACACTAGTACGTAATATGGCAGCCAGTACAAAGAGAACAAGAACAAATGCAAACTCTTAGAAACCTACGTGCTTGATTTCCCGGCTGGTATTCATGTTATCTGAAAACAAAATGACAGACGATCAGTAACTAAAACCCAAAAGGATGATTTTATTAAGGAAAAATTAGTGAAGAACATCCATTATAGAAGTTTCAATACTTAAAGGATTTTAAAATTGTTTAAGCTTTTTTTTTCTCTCTCAAAACAGGAAATTTGGCCACGTCATTATAGCTGTTGAATTGTTTCAGTTTTAGCCACAGGGAACAGCACGTGATTTACGGTATTGGCTACCTCAAGATCTTTGTTTCTCAGAAGTGCAGAACTGCAGACAACCTGTTTGCTGACATTTCAAAACAAGTTCACATCAAGGATTAGTGTAAACCAGGACTATATTCAATTTCAGAATGGTAGGTTTTGCAGCCAGCTAATTCTCTACACCTTGTGTCATTGTTCCTCACTCTTCATGAGCAAAATCTTTAACAATGGAATCAAATGCAGAATCTTTCTGTTTGTCACATTTACATTTCAACTATAAAACAACTTTTCCAGGAAACTTAAATTTAAATCTAATAGTAAAATAGGCAGTACCCATACAGTCATGACTTATATCAAAGCGTATAGTATAGTTACTTTTTATAAGCATGGTTAAACTAAACTATCCCTAAAAACTCAAGCTATGTTTTATTCCTCAATAGCAATGTTTATCTGTAGTTTTGCACTTCTTTAGCATTATAACTAACAGCGGCATCTGTTTTACTAATTGCAGTGCAATGACTCTGAAGTTTCTCGTAAGTCAGAAAAATGAAAACCATCAAACAGTGAAGTTATCAAAGTGAAAACTCCACTTACCTGTCTTGATTCGCAGGAAAACTCTGAAATCAGAATATTTCCAAATGTGCAGTTAATGTAATTGTTACCTTACCTGCTATCAGTTTGGTCTACAATGGGCAATGTACTGTCGGAGATTGAAAGTAAATTACATGAGAACATTTACATATATTCAAGACTGTTTATTACAAAGGAGGAGCACTGATGCTGGGGATTTCCATCATATTTGGCAGCTTCTACCAGCAGGGTAAAGGTCTAAACACGATTGCAGAGGCATGTTTGTTGTGATAAGCAATAAAAGAAGAAGCTAAAGAGTCCAGATAAGTGTAGTTTATTGAAGATAAAAGTTCTGAGTTGCAAAGTTACAACCAGACATCTTAAAGGTTACATGGTGACAGTTTGCAGGTATCCTCTCTCCAAGCATGAATCAGAGTAATACAAAGAACATTGAGCATTTTCTAGTTTAAATGTGTTTTTTTGTGACATTATGTTTTTCCTTAAAACCAATCACAAGTTTTTACAATCCTTACATCAAAAGGTTCACATCCTACATGGTTTGTGCATCTAATTTCAAATGCTATTTTGTCCTAAATCTTTGATGGGAGGAAAGAGAGAGAGAACTTCCTAGAGTTCTTTGATGTTTACACCATGAGAGACACCTATTGTGTCAGAGGTGTCACCTCTCTAGTACACCTCTTACTGGAGACAATAGTCATAAAGCCTGTTGAGATCTCATGGAAGCAGCTTTCACAGATCTCCATTTGTCTGTCTTTCCCAAGATTAACAAAAAACATTCTAAATGCTGACTTCATTCTATACTAAATCCTAACATCTCTCTAAAGTCTAATCTATTTACTAATTTCTAAATAAATGTTCCTACAATGTTCATGGGTTGGACAAAAAAATATATAAACATCTGCCAAGCTATTAAATAGAACATATTCGGGGGGTGAATGGTGGCTCCCTATTTGTCTATCATTCTCTCTGTCCAACCTTGGTCTGGAAATACTATACACATTTTAGCACAAGCAATTTGGGGTATTAAAATCTGGGGGTATATAGTGGAATCTGTGTATTTCCACATTTTTCCATGTGCATGCAGTGGATACAGGTCATGGTGATAAGAACATAAACAAATCCCCTGGGCAGGATGAGATCCTCCCAATAGTACTCAAAGAAATGAAAGAAGTTATTTACAAACCGCTAACCAAGATCATGCAACAGTCTCTTGACACAGGGGTTGTACCGACAGACTGGAAAATTGCAAACGCAATACCGATCCACAAAAAGGGAGACAAAACCGAACCAGGTAACTACAGACCAATAAGCCTATCTTCTATTATATGTAAACTTATGGAAACAGTCATCATGGTTTTAGGAAAGGGAGATCGTGTCTAACTAACTTGCTTGACTTTTATGAGGATGCAACATCGACAATGGATAATTGCAAAGCATACGACACGGTTTATTTAGATTTCCAGAAAGCTTTAGACAAAGTCCCGCATAAAAGATTAATTCTCAAACTGAACGCAGTAGAGATTCAAGGAAATGCATGCACATGGATTAGGGAGTGGTTAAAATCTAGAAAACAGAAAGTACTGATTAGAGGAGAAACCTCAAAATGGAGCGAGGTAACCAGTGGTGTACCACAGGGAACAGTATTAGGTCCTCTGCTATTCCTAATCTACATTAATGATTTAGATTCTGGTATTGTTAGCAAACTTGTTTAATTTGCAGACAACACATAAATAGGAGGAGTGGCAAACACTGTTGCAGCAAATGGAGATTAGATAAAGGGGCATTCAGAACAGAAAATAGGAAGCAATTTTTTACACAGAGAATTGTGAGGGTATGGAACCAACTTTCCAGTAATGTTGTTGAAGATGACACCCTGGGATCATTCCAGAAGCTGTTTGATGAGATTCTGGGATCAATAAGTTACTAACAATCAAACAAGCAAGATGGGCCGAATGGTCTCCTCTCGTTTGTAAACTTTCTTATGTCTTATGTTGTTCTAAGAATTTCAGATTGAGAAAAGGCCATTTTGCCCCTCTATGCTCGTTCGCTTTGATGCTAGTGTGATTCATTTGATCTCAGGAGAAGAAAAACAAAACCTCTAACAGATTATTAGGGGAAATAAAACCTCTGGGAATCCATGGCTAAACAGATCGTCCTTCCTCCGGGCAGGCTAGCTAAAGTTCTTCTAGTGGTCATGGAAAGGGTTATATATTAATGTTCATGGCAGCATTCAGTCTCGTCTTGGAAGATCCGAGTCTCAGCTTTGATAAAATTTGTCCGGTAACCTGTTCCAATGGTTCGCCACCCTTTCTGTGAAAAAGTTACTTCTCGCTTCAGTTCTGAATTTGCCCTTCTTCAGCTTCTAACTGTGGCCCCTGGTTCTGCTCTCTGTTATCTAAAACAATATATGTTGCATATGGGATTTCTAATTGTGGCCAGCTGGAGTTGTTTTTTTTAAGATGGTAAACACAGACACCATATTTCCCCAGTTTCCCTTGGAATGTCCCTTGTAGCCAAAAGGAAGTGTTTACATTGAAGAACAGAAAGTAAAATGAACATACACACGCGATAGAGCAAAGCTGTGTGCAAAGAGATTTAAAATGTTAAACCCCTATGGATACAAATGCCTTTGAAAAAAAATCACACACACACACACACACACACACACACACACAGACACACAGACACACACATATATATATATATATATATATATATATATATATATATATACACACACACACACACTTCTAAGTAAACAGAAAGATTAAAAGAAAAAAAAAAGTTTTATTTTAAAATTCATCATCAGCACAGGTGAACTTTGGCCACTTCATTATACTGTTCAATTGTTTCAGTTGAGTTTTAGCCAAAGGGAACAGCACGTGATTTACAGTAAACCGATGCTGTTACACTATTGATTACCTCTGGTTCTGAGATTCTGATCTTTATTTCCCAAAAGAGAAAAACTGTTCACAGGACAGGACGGTTATTGATATGTCCCTGCATGCAAGCTGAGGTCCTCTGACTCAGGCTTGCTTGTTATACCCAAGCAAAATTGCACCACACTCGGAGAGCGCTGTTTCAGCTTCATTGCCCCAACTCTCTGGAACTCTCTCCCAGCTTTAGTGCGTGTAGCTCCCACAGTCCCTTGCTTCAAATCAACTCTCAATACCCAATTGTTCACTCTTGTTTTCAATACCGTTTAAGCCTGACATCTGTTATTAGCTGTTGTCTAAATTGCTATTTCAGGTTTTTCACTCCATGTTATTCGTATGATTCTGTATGAAACACGTATACACAATGTTTAGAATTCACATCATAGCCTTGTATTTAATGTATTTGCATTTTTTTTCCTGTTTGTATTTAATGTGCTTTGCCCTGTATTTCACTGTATTGAATGTATTATGCATTGTTCCTCACTATCTTGTAAAGTGCTTTGTGATGGTGTGTATGTATAATATATATATATATATATATATATATATATATATATATATATATATATATATATATATATATATATACACACACACACACACACTTATAAGTAATCAGAAATATTTAAAAAAAACTAATTTTTTACTTTATCATCAGTACAGGTGAACTTTGGCCATTTCATTGTAGCTGTTCAATTGTTTCAGTTGAGTTTTAGCCAAAGGCAACAGCACGTGATTTACAGTAAACCGATGCTGTTACAATATTGATTACCTCTTGTTCATAGATTCTGATCTTTATTTTCCAAAAGTGCAAAACTGTTCACAGGACAGCACAGTTATTGATATTTCAAAGCCGGCTCACATGGGAAAGGCTTTGGCCCATTTCATAGTCCTTGTTCCTAGTCCAGTCTTCGTAATTTAAATATGTCATTTATTCTTTGTATTTTGAAATGCTGTATTACAGGAGAGATAACTAATCCTATCGAATGACCTCCAGGTATGGAGTTTCTCACCCCTGATTTATAATACATTTCAAAATATTTGAGATCTGATTCTACATATTTTGGTTTACTAAATATGTTTCTTTTCCATGTAGGCGAAAATGAAAGAAAAGATGATGCAGTCACATGGACCTTGCCTTTTACTTTCTCTTTGAGATTGCGGTCACTTGAGACAAATAGGTACTTTCCTCTTATCTCATGATAATATGTCCTTCCAATGAACGATCTCTTTTACAGTAACAACGTAAAATACATCATGCGTCATTCTATTATCAACTGTGGCATGTATTCACATAGACTGTAACATACCGAGATGTAAATTCATGACTTGTTATTTAATTAGAACTGATATAAGTTTGAAATTAATATTAATAGCTTTTTGCAGTCTTACTTGCAGCATTTCTTTTTTACATGATAGTGTTGCTCTCTGTACAGGAGCCATTAAGACATTTATTGAAACTGACCCAAGTCTTTTTATTTTTATTTTTTTATTATTCCTTAGCAGACGCCCTTATCCAGGGCGACTTACAATTGTTACAAGATATCACATTATACATTATTTCACATTATACAGATACCACATTATTTTTACATACAATTACCCATTTATACAGTTGGGTTTTTACTGGAGCAATCTAGGTAAAGTACCTTGCTCAAGGGTACAACAGCAGTGTCCCCCACTGGGGATTGAACCCACAACCCTCCGGTCAAGAGTCCAGAGCCCTAACCACTACTCCATACTGCTGCCCTTTATTGTAGGCTACCAGGATCTGGAATCCCAATGAAAGTGAAAGGAAGAGAGATTGCACTTGTTACATAGTTCTTGTTATCAAAACGTATATTTTAAATATTTTCCTGAACTTAGATATTAATTAAAAAAAAATGTTTTTAGATATCAGTGATTTTATTTCTGATATAAACTATCAATTTGTATCAATATATCAAAATATAACGTATAAACCATGAAGGGCTGTGCGGTTCCCATGATATATTCCACGCCTTTAACCACCCAAGAAGTGGTATATATATCAAAATGGTTTATACCGCTTTTAAGTGGTTTCTGCCGCTAACAGTTCACAGAGAGATTTGGACCGATCACCTCAGTAGCTACAGGCGTGCGATCACTGCTGCCAGGGTGAAGTACTTCTCTGAAATCATATCCATGGGACACGCTAAACCAAATAATCTCTTCAAAACCATTGATCAAATCCTGCATCCAGCCATCAATAAATACATCTCCCATTCATCCTCCTCTTTCTTTGGAAATGGACACCATTTATTCTATACTCTCCTGCCACAAACCCAGTACAGTACTTGACCACATTGAGTCCCCTCTGATTGCCCCTCCTGCTCTCTCTTCCTTCTCTCCTCTCTCTCCATTACTGATGTCTCCATCCTATTGTTGAAATCAACTACTGCCACGTGACCCTTGGACCCCTGGACAACAAATCTTGTCCATCTCTGTGCTTCTAACCTTGCTCCTTCCATTATGCACACTCTCAACCTGTCTCTGGTTCCAGGCCTGGTCCCTCCTGCCCAAGTAACGCCAGTGCTCAAAAAACCCTGCTGTCTTATCTAACTTCCGTCCCATATCCAATCTTCCATTTCTCTCCAAAACTCTTGAAAGGGCTGTAGCAAGCCAGCTGATGAAACATCTTACAGATAACAATCTGCTTGAATCTCTGCGGTCTGGCTTCCGGCCGCATCACAATACTGAAACTGCTCTGCTCCGGATTGTAAACAAGCTTCTGCTTAATGCTGATGCTGCTGCTCTCTCTGTGCTTGTCCTCCTGGGCCTAACTGCTGCTTTTTGACTCCATAGATCACAGCATTCTTCTTGTCCAACTTCAGAAGTATGCAGGGAACTCTGGAACCTGTCTCTCTTGGGTGTCCTCTTACCTATCTGTATGCATGCAGTCAGTTTTCTATGATAGAAGTAGTGTGGACGCAAACCCGGTCATTTGCTTTGTCCCTCAAGGATCTGTTCTTGTGCCTCTTCTATTCAATACCTACATGCTTCCCTTGGATCACCTCATCCACCAACATAGCCTCATGTTTCAGTCCTATGCAGATGACAACCAGCTCTACCTAAAACTCGACCCTGGATGTCCCTCTGCCATGGTCAAGCTCTCAGCTTGCATCCAAGACATCGAGGCCTGGATGTCTGCCAATTTTCTTCAGCTCAACACTAACAAATATGAACTTCTAGTAGGATAGAAAACGCAACTCAAGAATCTCAATATTGCTTCCTTGAACCTTGGAAACTGTCTGCTGCTGCCCTCCCCCATTTTACAAAGCCTTGCTGTACTTCGGGTTAGTAACCTCTCCTTTGATGCCCAAATCTTCTCTGTAGTCAAATCCTCCTTCTACCACCTCTGAAACATCTCAAAGGTCCGTCCCTACCTTTCCCTCCCGGATGCAGAGATACTCTGTCATGCATTCATCTGCTCTCGACTCGACTACTGCAACTCTCTCTATGGTGGTCTCCTGTCACATGCCATAAACCAACTGCAGCTGGTTCAAAATGCCGCTGCTAGGCTCCTTACCAGATCTAAATAACATTATCACATTACCCCTGTCTTGCCCAGCTGCACTGGCTACCTGTATAAAGTTTAGGATTATTTTCAAAATTCTCTGCTTGCCTACAAGGCCCTTCATCACACAGGTCCAGAGTATCTCTCCAACCTGCTGACCCACTATGTCCCTGCATGCAAGCTGAGGTCCTCATTATACCCAAGCAAAATAGCACCACACTCGGAGAACGCTGTTTTAGCTTCATTGCCCCGACTCTCTGGAACTCTACCAGCTTTAATGCTTGTAACTCCCACAATCACTCGCTTCAAATCAACTCTCAAGACCCACTTGTTCTCTCTTGCTTTCAGTGCCTGTAGCAGGGCAGGAGCCCTGCACATGAAGAGGGGGTTTGTGTGTATGCATTGTAAATAGTGTTGTGTGTAATTGTTGTTATTTAATTTATTGCAGTACCTGACGCTCCTGGGATAGCCTGCCTGCTGTGTGTGATTGCCAGCTGTGGATGATCAGCGGGTAGGTGTGTTCCAGCACGGCGTCAGGTATAAAGAGGTCCTGTTTGTTCACCTCGGGGCTGCTGCAAAGCCACGGACAACGGGCTGAAGATCGTCCACGCTACCCGAGCATAGTGAGAGAAATAAGTTGCTGAAATCCTCCGATCGCCGTGATGGTAAACCGGGATCAGAGCCAAAAGAAGCTGCCAAAACCGCCGACGGCCGGAGTCGGGGTTTGTGTTGATACATAAAGATTAGTTCGGGGATGGTAGATCCCTTTAAAGTATAGCGAGGTGAGCAAGGAGGAGGAGGAGGGGCAATCAGAGGGGACTCAGTGTGGTCAAGTACTGTACTGGGTTTGTGGCAGGAGAGAATAGAATAAATGGTGTCGATTTTGAAAGAAAGAGGAGAGGAGGTTGAATGGGAGATGGAGTTATCTATGGATGGATGCAGGATTTGATCAATGGTTTTGAAGAGATTATTTGGTTTAGCGTGTCCCATGTATATGATTCCTGGCAGCAGTGAGCTCATGCCTGTAGCTACTGAGGTGATCGGTCCAAATCTCTCTGTGAACTGTTAGCTGTAAAAAC
This sequence comes from Acipenser ruthenus, assembly GCF_902713425.1. Taxonomy (NCBI): domain Eukaryota; kingdom Metazoa; phylum Chordata; class Actinopteri; order Acipenseriformes; family Acipenseridae; genus Acipenser; species Acipenser ruthenus. The sequence continues at coordinate 2,531,631 of NC_081244.1, forward strand.
CACTTATAAGTGGTATAAACCATATTGGGCCTTGTGGTTCCGATGATATATACCACTTCTGGGGTTGTTAAAGACGTGGTATATTTCATTGGAACCGCACAGCCCGTTTATACCTTATATTTTGATATATTGATACATATTGATATCAGAAATATAATCACTGATATCTAAAATCATCTTTTTTATCAGTATCTAAGATCAGGAAAATATTTAAATTATAGGCTTTGATAACAAGAACTATGTAACAAGTGCAATCTCTCTTCCATTCACTTTCATTGGGATTCCAGATCCTGGTACCCTACAATAAAAGGACTTGGGTCAGTTTCAATAAATGTCTTAAAGGCTCCTGTGCAGAGAGCAACATTGTCATGTAAAAAAGAAATGCTGCAAGTAAGACTGCAAAAAGCTTTTAATATTAATTTCAAATGTATATCAGTTCTAATTCAATGACAAGTCATGAATTTACATCTCGGTATGTTACAGTCTATGTGAATACATGCCACAGTTGGTAATAGAATGATGCCTGATGTATTTTACGTTGTTACTGTAAAAGCGATCGTTCATTGGAAGAGCATATTATCATGACATAAGAGGAAAGTACCTATTTGTCTCAAGTGACCGCAATCTCAAAGAGAAAGTAAAAGGCAAGGACCATGTGACTGCATCATCTTTTCTTTCATTTTCACCTACATGGAAAAGAAACATATTTAGTAAACCAAAATATGTAGAATCAGATCTCAAATATTTTAAAATGTATTATAAATCAGGGGTGAGAAACTCCAGACCTGGAGGTCATTCGATAAGGATTAGTTATGTCTCCTGTAATACAGCATTTCAAAATACAAAGAATAAATGACGTATTTAAATTACGAAGACAGGACTAGGAACAAGGACTATGAAATGTGCCAAAGCCTATCCCATGTGAGCCAGCTTTGAAATATCATTAACTGTGCCGTCCTTTGAACAGTTTTGCACTTTTGGAAAATAAAGATCAGAATCTATGAACTAGAGATAATCAGTATTGTAACAGCATCGGTTTACTGTAAATCACGTGCTGTACCCTTTGGCTAAAACTCAACTGAAACAATTGAACAGTATAATGAAGTGGCCAAAGATCACCTGTACTGATAAATTATAAAAAAAAAATCATTTTTTTTTAATCTTTCTGTTTACTTAGAAGTGGGTGTGTATCCATAAGGGTTTAACATTTTAAATCTCTTTACACACAACTTTGCACTATCGCGTGTGTATGTTCATTTTACTTTCTGTTCTTCAATGTAAACACTTTCCTCTGGCTACAAGGGACATTCCAAGGGAAACTGGGGAAATATGGTATGCGTGTTCATCATCTTAAAAAACTCCTCCAGCTGGCCAAAATTAGAAATCGCATATGCAATATATATAGAACACATTTCGTAGGGCAGCAGTGTGGAGTAGTGGTTAGGGCTCTCGACTCTTGACCGGAGGGTTATGGGTTCAATCCCAGGTGGGAGACACTGCAGCTGTACTCTTTAGCAAGGTACTTTACCAAGATTGCTCCAATAAAAACCCAACTGTATAAATGGGTAATTGTATGTAAAAATAATGTGATATCTTGTAACAATTGTAAATCACTCTGGATAAGGGCGTCTGCTAAGGAATAAATAATAATAATTTCTGTGTCAATGTGATGTGCCTTACGGAAAGCCATATTTAAACTGAACCCACAATAAGTGATATATTTTATAATATGTATTCTTAGAGAGAGTGAGACTTTTTGACTTTTAAGATCCTTTATTAAACATTCCAATTAAAATCCATTAAAAATCAATAAAGGTAAAACACAACAAAATTAAGATTTATCAATATTAAAAAAATCTTAAAATACATCATGTTCTCCTAAAAATAGATTTTAAACAAAAAAGGATCGTAAAAAATCAATTAAAAAAACACAGTGTTTTCTTTTTGTTTAAAACAGTTTAAAGCCAAAATTAATAAAAACACTGTAAAACAATAAAAATAAATTTAAAAACTAGAACAAAAACTGGAGCTCTCCCTCCTCACTCACAGCACACAAGGCGTCTCCCACACACCACCTCTCCTGGAAGTCCTCCAGGTTATTATTGAGTTTAAAAAATTCAAAATCCACTCTTATCCGGCTGACCACCAACACCCTGAACTGCACCACAACATCAGTCAGCCCAGCCCCAGAGATACTGTTCTTTCTGGATTTTAAAATATCCAATTTTGCTTGACCTATTTTAAAATTAATTAAAACACACCTGTTTTTCTTTTTAAAACTGTAGGGAACCCCAAAGATAAAAAGCTCTTTCATGAACTCCTTGCCTAGGACCTGCAGGTGCTCCTGTAGAAGATGGAAGAGTGGTCCTAGTCTGACACACTCACTGTACATGTGAAACACTGTTTCCTCTGCAGAGCAGAAACAGCACTCTGAGCTAATGCTAGCATCAACTGTGGAGAAACCTGCCGGTGGACACAATACAGTGCAGGATCCTCCACTGCAGGTCCCCCGCTCTCTTGGTGAGGGGCAGGTTATACAGAACCCTTCATACTGGCCTGCACCCCTCCTTTACCTCCAGACATGCCCTCCACCTTGAATCCACCAACCCCGCAACTGGTGGGAATGTGATGCCTTCACACACATCTGGTAAATCTTCTTACTCTCTGCTGTATGAAGAGTTAGGTCTTTAACTGTGTCTAAGTTTAATAGCATTCCCTCGTTTCCTACATCCTCCTCTCCTTCACCTACTGCTGGACACACTAGCAGCCCTGGTAAGATGAAGTCTTGTCTCTGCCCTGTGCCGCTGGACATCTCCTCCCTCACAGCCTCCCTGAACTCAGGGAGAAAGAGAACTCCTCAGTTCACTGACCATTTTCTCTGCCAGTCTCTGAGTGCCAGCCCAGCGAGCTGTGTAGCAGTCAGCCAGCAGGTGTGCTCAAAGTTGATCAGGTGTCTCAGCCTGGTCACTCCTGCCCTCACAAAGCTGGCACAGAGAGTCAATGACTGAAAAAAATGCACAGGGAAGAGGGGATTGAAAAATAAGGGCTCCTCCAACAGGACCCTGCCTGTCAGGGACCCTCATCTCTTTTTACCCTCACTGCCCTCCAGGCATCTAAAACACTCAAGTAAAAAGAAGAGAGACCTACTTTAGCTAGTTTGGTACTCTCAATTAAAAACAGGTGTTTGTCTATCCCCAGCCCCCCTACTCTGCTGAGGAAAAAACAAGCCAGCCTCTTCCAATGAGCCTCCTCCACAGCATACAGGAACCTCTGAAGTGCCTGCAGTCTGAAGGCTGCCACCCTGCTGGCAATGCTGACCAGCCCCTGCCCCCCTTCATCAGTGTGGAGATACAGGACCACTGGCCTCAGCCAATGTCTCCCGCTCCAGAAAAACTCCAACAGTACTCTTTGGATCTCCTGCACCATGCCTCGGGGAGGGTCCAGACACACCAGCCTGTGCGACAGCATGGAGGCCACCAGACTATTGATCACCAGGACCCTTCCCCTAAAGGACAGCTGAGCCAGCAGTCCCCTCCATCTCTGCAGCCGCCCCCTCACCCTGTCCACTAGGCCCTCCCAGTTTTTCTGCATATATATCTCCACTCCGAAAAACACCCCCAGCACTTGTATGCCTGTCCTGTCCCATCTCAGTGCCTCGGGCAGGACAAGGTGGGTGCAATCATGCCAGCTGCCTGACAGGAAGGTGTCACACTTTGCCCAGTTAACTCTTGCTGTAGAGGCTCTCTGGAATGTGTGCAGGCTCTGCTGTAGTGCCTTGATGTCTCTGTCACTGCACACAAACACGTTCACATCGTCTGCATAAGCGGACACCTTCACTGTGACAGGGGAGGGTGAGGAGGGCACTGCCCAGCCAACCAGCCGACCCCTCAGCAGGTGCAGCAGGGGCTCTAAGGCCAGTGAATAAAGCATTCCAGACAGGGAGCAGCTCTGCCTAATACCCCTGCACACTGGGAAGGGCTGACTCAGCCCATTGTTAATCTTTAAAATGCTAAAAACATTCAAATATAAAAGCTGGATGTAAGAAATAAAAACAGGGCCAAACCCGAAGGCTTCCAGGGTTTTAAATGGGCATGTGTGGTTGACCCTGTCAAACGCTTTCTCCTGATCTAAAGAAACCAGCCCAACATTCAAATCACATGTATTAGCCATTGATAAAAAGTCTCGAATTAAAAACAAATTATCAAAAATGGAATGTCCCGGTATGCAGTAAGTTTGGTTCATGTGAATTACAGCTCCTATACACATTTTTAGTCTATTGGCCAGACATTTTGTAATTATTTTAAAATCAGAACATAAAAGCGATTCAGGTCTCCAGTTTTTTTTTTTTTAGCAAGCACAGGTCTCCTTTCTTGGGCAGCAGTGTGATTACTGCCCTCCTGCAGCTGAGGGGCAGTTCTTTATCTTGGAGGCTCTCTCCCAGCACCTGCAAAAAGTCCTCACCAATCACAGTCAATGCCAGGAGCTTTTCCATTTGAAAGCTGTGTAACAGCAGTGGTCAGCTCTTGTTATGTTAACGGCTTATCAAATTGGTGCTGTTCTTCGTTGCTCAGGGTGGACAAATCCTGGAGCAGCAGGTCCGTAACCTTCTGGTCACATGGCTCTTTGCTGTATAGTTCAGAATATAATTTTACTGCCTCTCTGCTGATCTCCTCCCGGCTGTACAGCTCCCTGCCGCAAGGCGTCTGGACGCAGTGCATCTGCCGGCTGTCTGCTCTCCTCCTTTCCAAGCCAAAGAAGAAACTGGAGGGGGTGTCCATGTCTTTAAGCTCCATGAAGCATTCTTCTTGTCCAACTTCAGAAGTATGCAGGGAACTCTGGAACCTGTCTCTCTTGGGTGTCCTCTTACCTATCTGTATGCATGCAGTGAGTTTTCTATGATAGAAGCAGTGTGGACGCAAACCCGGTCATTTGCTTTGTCCCTCAAGGATCTGTTCTTGTGCCTCTTCTCTTCAATACCTACATGCTTCCCTTGGATCACCTCATCCACCAACATAGCCTCATGTTTCAGTCCTATGCAGATGACAACCAGCTCTACCTAAAACTCGACCCTGGATGTCCCTCTGCCATGGTCCAGCTCTCAGCTTGCATCCAAGACATTGAGGCCTGGATGTCTGCCAATTTTCTTCAGCTCAACACTAACAAATATGAACTTCTAGTAGGATAGAAAATGCAACTCAAGAATCTCACTATTTCTTCCTTGAACCTTGGAAACTGTCTGCTGCTGCCTTCCCCATTGTACAAAGCCTTGATGTACTTCTGGTTAGTAACCTCTCCTTTGAAGCCCAAATCTCCTCTGTAGTCAAATCCTCCTTCTACCACCTCTGAAACATCTCAAAGGTCCGTCCCTACCTTTCCCTCCCGGATGCAGAGATACTCTGTCATGCATTCATCTGCTCTCGACTCGACTACTGCAACTCTCTCTATGGTGGTCTCCTGTCACATGCCATAAACCAACTGCAGCTGGTTCAAAATGCCGCTGCTAGGCTCCTTACCAGATCTAAATAACATTATCACATTACCCCTGTCTTGCCCAGCTGCACTGGCTACCTGTAAAGTTTAGGATTATTTTCAAAATTCTCTGCTTGCCTACAAGGCCCTTCATCACGCAGGTCCAGAGTATCTCTCCAACCTGCTGACCCACTATGTCCCTGCACGCAAGCTGAGGTCCTCAGACTCTGGCTTGCTTGTTATACCCAAGCAAAATAGCACCACACTCGGAGAGCGCTGTTTTAGCTTCATTGCCCCGACTCTCTGGAACTCTACCAGCTTTAATGCTTGTAACTCCCACAGTCACTCGCTTCAAATCAACTCTCAAGACCCACTTGTTCTCTCTTGCTTTCAGTGCCTGTAGCAGGGCAGGAGCCCTGCACATGAAGAGGGGGTTTGTGTGTATGCATTGTAAATAGTGTTGTGTGTAATTGTTGTTATTTAATTTATTGCAGTACCTGACGCTCCTGGGATAGCCTGCCTGCTGTGTGTGATTGCCAGCTGTGGATGACCAGCGGGTAGGTGTGTTCCAGCACGGCGTCAGGTATAAAGAGGTACTGTTTGTTCACCTCGGGGCTGCTGCAAAGCCACGGACAACGGGCTGAAGATCGTCCACGCTACCCGAGCATAGTGAGAGAAATAAGTTGCTGAAATCCTGATGGTAAACCGGGATCAGAGCCAAAAGAAGCTGCCAAAACCTCCGACGGCCGGAGTCGGGGTTTGTGTTGATACATAAAGATTAGTTCGGGGATGGTAGATCGCTTTAAAGTATAGCAAGGTGAGCAAGGAGGAGGAGGAGGGGCAATCAGAGGGGACTCAGTGTGGTCAAGTACTGTACTGGGTTTGTGGCAGGAGAGAATAGAATAAATGGTGTCGATTTTGAAAGAAAGAGGAGAGGAGGTTGAATGGGAGATTATCTATGGATGGATGCAGGATTTGATCAATGGTTTTGAATAGATTATTTGGTTTAGCGTGTCCCATGGATATGATTTCTGAGAAGTACTTCACCCTGGCAGCAGTGAGCTCATGCCTGTAGCTACTGAGGTGATCGGTCCAAATCTCTCTGTGAACTGTTAGCGGCAGAAACCACTTATAAGCGGTGTGAACCATTTTGGGCCTTGTGGTTCCGATGATATATACCACTTCTGGGGTTGTTAAAGACGTGGTATATTTCATGGGAACCGCACAGCCCGTCGCGGTTTATACCTTATATTTTGATATATTGATACAAATTGATAGTTTATATCAGAAATATAATCACTGATATCTAAAAACATCTTTTTTTTATCAGTGTCTAAGATCAGGAAAATATTTAAAATATAGGTTTTGATAACAAGAACTACGTAACAAGTGCAATCTCTCTTCCATTCACTTTCACTGGGATTCCAGATCCTGGTACCCTACAATAAAAGGACTTGGGTCAGTTTCAATAAATGTCTTAAAGGCTCCTGTACAGAGAGCAACACTATCATGTAAAAAAGAAATGCTGCAAGTAAGACTGCAAAAAGCTTTTAATATTAATTTCAAATGTATATCAGTTCTAATTCAATGACAAGTCATGAATTTACATCTCAGTATGTTACAGTCTATGTGAATACATGCCACAGTTGATAATAGAATGATGCATGATGTATTTTAAGTTGTTACTGTAAAATCGATCGTTCATTGGAAGGGCATATTATCATGAGATAAGAGGTAAGTACCTATTTGCCTCAAGTGACCGCAATCTCAAAGAGAAAGTAAAGCCAAGGTCCATGTGACTGCATCATCTTTTCTTTCATTTTCACCTACATGGAAAAGAAACATTTATTTATCCAAAATATGTAGAATTGATCTCAAATATTTTGAAATGTATTATAAACCAGGGGTGAGAAACCAGACCTGGAGGTCATTCGATAAGGATTAGTTATCTCTCCTGTAATACAGCATTTAAAAATACAAAGAACAAATGACGTATTTAAATTACGAAGACAGGACTACGAACAATGACTATGAAATGTGCCAAAGCCTTTCCCATGTGAGCTGGCTTTGAAATATCAATAAGGGTGCTGTCCTGTGAACAGTTTTGCAGTTTTGAGAAATAAAGATCAGAATCTGTGAACCATCAGTATTGTAACATCATCGGTTTTCTGTAAATCACGTGCTGTTCCTTTTGGCAAAAACTCAACTGAAACAATTGAACAGCTACAATGAAATGGCCAAAGATCACCTGTACTGATGATAAATTTAAAAAAATCATTCTTTTAAAATATTTCTGTTTACTTAGAAGTGTGTGTGTGTGTCTATATATTATAACAAACCGGTAGAGTAGTAGTTTTCCACCGACTGACACAGACACGAGGAACGTCAATACTTGTGTTGTATAGATTGTTGACCTGTACTGGTCACTAACTGGCTCACTTCTTCGCCCCTCTCTAACTATTCCAGAATACAGTGTCCAGAAGGCCGAGGCCTGCGTGAGTCCCGTAAAGCTTGTATGTTCACTGCAGGCCCTCCCTGCGGTGGTGGCTTTCTATTCCCGGTAATTAGATGAGGCCCTTCCCGGCTGGAATGGTTCTGCACCACTCATACGTATGGAACAGTCTCTCCCTTCTGGAATTCCTAGGTACCACAGGAAAGAGTGGCGCAGCTCCCTCTGCTGGGGTACTGCTGCAACACAGGTAAGAGCCAAGAAGATACATTCTGCTGAAGTATTCTCTGCAGCCCAGGTAAGGACAACGACGACACCTTCTCCTGGAGTATCTCTGCAACACAGGTAGGAACAACGAAGACACCCCCTTGCTGGAGTATCTCTGCTACACAGGTAAGGAACCAAGAAGACACCCCCTGCTGGAGTATCTCTGCAACACAGGTAAGGACCTCGAAGACACCCTCTGCTGGAGTGTCTCTGTAACACAGGTAATGATGCTGCAGCCCCCTGTTGCTGGGGTATTGCTGCAACACAGGTAAACGCCAGTAAGTGTGGAGCGGGCCCTCTTCAGAAGAGCGCCAAGAAAACCACTCCAGGGACCCAAGCACCTGCTGAAGACGTGCTCGCGGATTATAAAAGGGTTGTACCCGAGCTGTGGGGACGGACCCCTGCAGCTAATGTCCCGGGTGACCCCGAAATCCAAGAGTGTCACAGAGTTCACGTGCCAGATCCCGATGGTTTGTACCACCCACATAAACTGTTGTTGTGTATTTTTTCACAATAAACCCCGTCCTGCAAACCAGTCTGTTGTCTCAGTTCCCTCTGTTACCGCTTCTGCTACTGCAGCGCAATAGTGCGCAATGTTCCCCTCTGTGTCCCGGGTCTAATACACACGTCATCCACAATAGTTCTCAACCGCCCCGGAAACTGCGGAACTGTTTTTCATAGAGCTAGGCAGCACAATTATTTCAACTCCTCGAGATCGAGTTATCTTCTAGCCTTGATACTTCCGGGCTAACGAGCATTTCGGAAACATTATATCTGTTAAATATCCGAAGGGAGATATACTTTCAGACCCCGTGCAAATAAATTTGGCATTTTGCTTTTTATTCCAAACTTATTAGTTCTAATGTTACTCATGACAAAGACAAATGCATGCAGTTTCTTCAAAAGCTGCAATTGCCGCACCTTTCGGCCGATGAAGCAGCTCTCCTTGGCACTCCAATATCTTTAACTGAACTTAAAGACGTTCTTCATGATATGAATAAGGGTAAATCCCCGGGATTCGATGGCATTCCTTCTGAATTTTTTTCTGACTTTTTGGTCTCAGTTAGGTCCTCTTTTGCTTGATATGATGCATTCTGTAGTTGAGAATGGCTTTTTTACTAGAGATGTTAATACTACTATTAAAAAAAGATAAAGATCCCACTGATAGCGCTACTTATCGTCCCCTTTGTTTAATAAAATGTGACGCAAAGACATATGCTAAGGTGCTTGCACACCGACTTGTAGCCTATATGACTAAATTAATTCTCCATGACCAGACTGGGTTTATTAAAACTCGGTTGGCATCTGATAACATTCGCCGCATGCTTCATATTACTCATGCGGCAGCGGACATGAAGCCCCCATGCGCCGTGTTATCTCTGGATGCGGAGAAAGCTTTCAACTAATTAGAATGGCAAAATCTTTGGTTGGTTTTAAATCATATGGGGCTGGGGGAAAACTTCATAGGCTAATCCTGCAGCGATGGTGTCGACAGACAGTGAGTGTTCTCCCCAGTTTAACATCTCCAGTGGAAGCCGGCAGGGTTGCACCCTCTCTCCGCTGCTGCTCCCCTGTCATTCGAGCCGCTTGCTCAGGCTGTTCGCCAGTCGGTTGATTATACTCGAATACGTATTACTGTTTGTTGAAAATGTGTCTCAAGCACTTCCTCACCTATTGACTTTTTTTTTGATAACTTCAGTTTCCTATCGGGATATAAAATCAATTGGGCTAAATCGGCACTATTACCCCTGAATGGGGCGATGAGAAATATAATCTTGCCCTTGAACATATCGATGGTTCAGCACTTTAAATATATCTGGGTGTAGAGATCTACCCCTCCTTACACTCTGTCGTAGTAACTAATTTCAAAAATATTTTTAAAAAGGTGGAGATAGATTTAGATAGGTGGTCTCAACTTCCTAATTCATTTCAACCACGTATCTTTATAGTTAAAATGAATGTGCTCCCAAATATTAATTTTATTAGCTCTATGATTCCCGTTGTACCCCCTATACGATACTGGGATAAATCACACTCTTTAATTTCCACATATATATGGAAGGGTAAACGCCTGCGCATTAAATTCTCCACTTTTCTATGGGAGAAGTGTAAAGGAGGTTTATCCTTCCCAAACTTTATTTTATTTTTGGTCATTTGTTCTGCACCTGGTTTGACCCTAATGCTCCTGTCTCTTGGTGCTCCCTGGAAGAAAATTTGGTGTACCCATACAGACTACAAGATTGAATCTACTCAAATATTGCTCTCAGACATTGAAAGCTACGGTTTGGCCCCATAATCACACTGTTAGTTACAAAGTTGCACTTCTTCTAGGGGGTCTACCCATTTGTTTTCCGCACTGGAGGGACAGGGGGATACATACCCTCACTGATATTTCTAATGAGGACGGTCTCAGCACATTCCAGGACTTGCAACTCCTGTACAATTTGCCGGGTGTTTCTTTGTTTTTTTACAAGTGCAATCATCATTGCGTGTCTATGGGGTTCCTTGGGGGACAGCACTGTCAACACACCCACTCCAGGATTTGTTAGACACGGGGGTAAAACTAAGGGACTGGTTTCCACAATTTATGTTTCTCTCTTAAAGGTTTCTTATAAACCATTAACAATTAACATAATTTCCATAGGGATTTACCACCATCAGACACTGAAATTAATTGGGGTACTGTCTGGTCTAATATGGGCTTTGCCTCCAGGAACCCTAATCATCAGATGATTCATTATAATTTTCTTCACAGACTAAATCTGACCCCTCGTAAACAATTTCGAATGAAACTTATCCCTACCCCTGTCTGTTTGCATTTGCTCTCAGGGTACCCATGGCACTTTCTTACATATGGTCTGGGAGTGTCCAGATGTAGCCAGTTTCTGGGAACAGGTCTCTACTGCTTTATCCACTATTGTGTCTGAAGATATTTCCTGTTCTGCTACGTTACTTCTGCTGAATGATGACTCATCCCTTGACCTATCATCACAGCAGTGGTGGATCTGGTTGGCAGGCCTTACTTCAGCAAGAGAGATGATTGCTTTGTGCTGGCAGCCTCTGCACTCTCTCCCCGATCGCCAGTGGATCCTCTCTTACCTTGATGTTGTTCACATGGAGCTCTCCACGGCTCGGATCCATGGCGCCAGGGGGAGAATGTTCGAGCCTGGAAATCAGCTGCTGATATTATACAATCTATGTTGGTTGTATCATCTGCTAACGGGGAGTGATGGGGGTTCTCGAGGTGCCATGGGTGGAGGGTGATTGGGGGGAGTTATGGGCAGGTGGGGGGGGGGGGGGGGGTAGAAGGGTGGGTGGAAAATTGGAACTTAAGGTCTTTTTCTGCCTGTTTTATTTTAATGTGCTGTTTGTTCCAAAAAATAAAAAAATAATAATTGATCACAAAACAAATATGTATATATGTATTTTTACAATTTCTATATGTCGTAGTTGCATGAATAATGATGTTTTGATATATATTTTGTTTTCTTTCTGTAATTTCTAAAATTAAATAATCATAATTATTTTACCTGCTCTGTTTTGTCTGATAGAAATACTATGTAAGCATTTATGGTTGATTTGAAATACTTGAACCTATGAAATATTAAGTTTGATATAGTGACTCAATGTTATGTGACTGGTTAACCTCTTAATACAATGCATCTAAGAAGCATATTTTGATAGTTTTAACTTTTTTCTATTTTAATATAATTATTTTGATATAATTATAAATTGTTAGGATAATTATAGGTATATTATTATTATTATTTATTTCTTAGCAGACTCCCTTATCCAGGGCGACTTACAATTGTTACAAGATATCACATTATCCATTATTTCACATTATACAGATATCACATTATTTTTACATACAATTACCCATTAATACAGTTGGGTTTTTACTGGAGCAATCTAGGTAAAGTACCTTGCTCAAGGGTACAACAGCAGTGTCCCCCACTGGGGATTGAACCCACAACCCTCTGGTCAAGAGTCCAGAGCCCTAACCACTACTCCACACTGCTATTCAAGAAGGATTAAAACACAATAGACACATTAATGTATATTAATTCATATTTTTGTATATTAACAATATAAGTGGTTGGAATATTGAGATTAATATTAAATAGTCCACTTCATAAATATGCATGACAAACACACACACACACTGACACACACACAGACACACACACTGACACACACACACACACACACAGACACACACTGACACACACACACACACACACACACACACTCACACACACACAAATAGCATTAAACAATGTTTTGGTTTATTTTTTAATTATTAGTTTCAATTGCAAATTAATAAAAGAATGAATAAAAAGTAAATGCACTAAAACTAATCGGATGAATGAGTGGTTTTGTACCAGAGTCGTCTTCAGCCAAGCAGAGAAGGAAATTTGTAATTGTCATTTTATAATCACATTTTAAAAGGTCAGATTCTTTTTTTCTAATGATCTTAATGTATATCCTTCTAGTTCCACCACATCAAGCTCCTCGGGCCACTTGGTAGGTTTCTGGAAGCAGGGTCCACTTTGAGTCATCTGGAAAGTGATCCTCAATGAAAACTTTGGGGTCGGTAAGGAAATACTTCTCATCATATCTGTAATATATAAAGTGAATTAAGATGTATCACGAAAGGTAGTGGATAGCCATGTAACTAGTTACACTAGGGCCATAACTGTCACTGTTCCTTTTTACGGATGCACAACATATCATAATTAATAACTGACAAAACGTATTGGTTTTGAGTAGAGTTCATAATTGAAGAATCATGAAACCAATTCATTGTGCAACAAGCTTCAAGGGCTTTGCCACTTACCTTTCTATTTGCTTTTAATGGGCTGCACTGAACAGTGCCTGACTGAGGGGGCTGAGGTTTACCATGCTGGATATGTTCATATGTTAGGACCTGCCTGAGCAGCACAATTATCCAATATGGATGTGACTTAAAAACAGGAAACTGGGGAGGGAAGCCCAGGTATGAGCATCCTGTTAGGAGACAGGTGTCCAAGTTGATTGTATCATTGATGAGCAATTAACTCGACCACATGGTATAAAAGCACCTGGCTAGAGAAGCCAAACAGTCAGTGTTTAGATTCAAGCAGGAGAGGATGTGTCTGCTGGGAGCTGCTACCAGTAGTGATGGGAAAAGTGAAAACTTGTGAATCACTGAACCCTTTGAACCATTGGGTTACCAAACGGTTCACTGATCCGAATCACATTAAGTGCTTTCATGCCATCTAATGGTAGATCCGCACAACCCAATGTCTTTAAAGTCAAGGCTTTACTGAAATGTAATGGAACTATCAATAATAAAGTGACATTATGGACAACTACACTATTAGATTAGAGAGAAGGCAATGACACAATATATTTTTGATACAAATTATTAAGCAATAATTAATGTTGTCAGTTATACTGAGAATGTATGATTTAAACAATCACTTTCAGTGGCGTATGCAGTTTTTTTTTTCGGAATGTGTTCAGATTTAAACTTTCTACATGAAACAAAAAAGTTCAAATTAAAAGGCATCTTTTTCATATTGGAATTTCACAAACAAAGGATCTGTGTGTCGATACTCTCCTGATTACTGAGGGACTATGTTACCAGGTGGTGCTTCTGGAATCAAAGATCCTAGTACTGCCATGCAGGTCGTGTGCCTTCAACATTAACAATGAAGAGAACAGAACACTCGCACACGCGCACACGCACTTACACTGACACACACACACACACACACACACACACACACACACACACACACACACACACACACACACAGACACACACACACACACACACACACACACACACATACTCACACACACACACAGGCTCTTAAGAAATAACCCCGCATCTCATTGGCAGGAAATAACTACTTTTATAACACTCCTCACCCCATCATTCCTTCTTGATGTTGATTGTGGTGATCTTGTATATACAGTTTTTGCTGTCTTTTCTCAGATTTCCTTTATTGTTTGTTCTAGCATAACAAAATGTATATTTATTTATATACTGTATGTATGTATGCATGCATGTATGTATGTATGTATGTATGTATGTAACAGCGCGGTGTTGAGCATAAACCCAGGCGAGTGTCTAACCACAATGCTAAAGAGCTGGGCTCGTCTTCACTCGTGGTTTTAAAGCTTTTCGCCTCATCTCATCTCATCTCACTGACACAGGACGATGTGTATCACCAGTGTATCTCACAGCACTGCCCATTACATACTCATATATAAAGAAAAATCTGACCACTTTAAAACGCAGAAATTGAATGGGGGGGTTTGAACACCCGATTCCCCCACCACTGTACACCCCTGATCACTATATAGATTTTCAGTTTGTATGAATAATTCAGTGTAATAATGTCATCATAGCGATCCACCACTCGACCATTAAAGCAGTCGTGCTATAAGCTTCCCAGTACCTTACATGTGGGCCTCTGTGTGTGTGTTTTCTTTCATCTGTGCATTTGCACAATTCATATAAGATTGTACAACTTTCAAAAGTGAACAGTGTCAGGTTATTGTATTTATTTTGAGTCACAGCTTATAAATCAGTATGTTTTTCTACTGAACTTACAAAAGATTTTTCCGTAACAGCAGGGTATTGAACCCTATTTGCAGCGATGTTATATGAAGTGATTACTTTAAAAGTATACTTGCTAATTGTTAGTGAACAATTGTTAGCCACAATTTAGAGTGGTGTATAGTGGTGTATAGTGGGGTCTTTGTGTCATTGTAATTTAAGACCTGTGGTTTTCTCAGAACGGTACCTCCCAAGCCGAGGAGTGTTAAGAGTGTGTATTCTGAGTACAGTGCATTTGCACATTTTTCTGCAGTTCCTCATTTTGAGTGGCCAAGACTGTTAGTATATGTGATAGAAAGAATGTACTTTGAGTATTAGTCTACCTAATGTGATTTCTGTTTTTATTTCTTCCTATATCAAATAAATTGCTGCTATTGATTAAACTTACCTTGTGTGGTGAAGGTGTTCATGTGTTCATAGTAACTCCTCGATCTTTACACGTCATTAAATAGATTGTTATAATAGGAACAAATTAACATAATGAAGTAATCTGATGAATAAGTAATACGTGTAATAGTCCTCACTGCAGGTGACATGATGCACACATGATTACATGCTTTATAAACATATTTTCAATGATTTTACTAAAAACAAACAGTCTGAAGAACTCACTTAAAGAAAAACTTTGTCCGGTCGCTGTTGACATAGCCAGCCGCCCAGGTGGGGTCCAGAAGTTTCCACTCCTTATTAATGCGGACTGCGTTCCAGCTGTGCCGGGATTTCCCTTTGATTTTATTTTCTCCACAACCTCCACTGATCTGAACACACTCCAAACCGGCAACTCTGAAAATATTACTACTAGGTTAATGTGGACTCTAGCATGATACAGTAAATAATACTGATTTTATGAGGCATATACTAAAATACTTCCAAAATGATGCAATCCATTTTAAAAAATATAATATCAAAGAACATTGGTCGCTCATCAGAGGTATAATTTGTATTCACATTAATGTGCTAGTCAAAACATACAGCTGCATGTTTCTTATAGCCATTCATCTAGGCCCTGTTTCAATGAAATTAAAAGACATGTTATAATGTGTGATCATTAACTTGGATTCTTATTTTCAGTTTAAAATATGGCTCAACAGAGGAGTTCGACTAGAAAGTGGAAACTCCTGCCAGAATATGTTAGTCTGTAGGGCCACCATTTGCTTATGCCTTGTGAAACAGCAGTATTCTGTAACGATGATTACCTGCACATCTCTTCAAAAAGGCACGAGTAGCCAGAGCAAACTCCTTTGCGTCTCTTAAATATCTCTGCAGGATCCGTGGATCTCAGCTTGGTATTTTTTAAGGCTTCCAGGTCATATTCTAATGTTGATATATAAAACATGCAATAGGTTAGTTAGAGGCCTTTTTGCAATTATGACTGTCAAGACTGGTACCACATGATGGAGGCAGGGTATAATAGACAATGCCTCACCACAGTCAATCATCTATTTAACGATTCCAAGATATTTAGTGACAAAATAAGGGCTACAACAAGTAATACATGCCCCACTCCCCAGTTACTCCCAACACTGTCCAAAACACGCTGTGGGGAGGATGTTGAAGGATTTACTCAATGAGGTAGTTGTAGAGTTGCCGAGTGGATGTGATGTTTCCAGCACACAGTCAGAAAGCAGAAGGGTAATTGTAATCAGAATTTTTAAAAAGGAAACCGGCTTGGACCGCAAGATTCAGAGGACACTTGTTATAATGACTACAGTACAATGTACCAGAATTGTCTGTTAATTGGTGGGATTGGAGGACACCCACAGTACCTTCAGGTCCTCTGAGCTGTGTGAGGAATTGTCATGGTGAGTAGAAAAATAATAATTGGGCATTCCAAATTGGGGAGAAATTCAGGGGGTAAAATAATTGCAGATTCTAAATGATACAAATAAATAAAATAAAATAATTGCAGACCATAATAACCAGATCTCTGCAGAGAGGCTACATCAGTCCTTCTGCCTATCTAAACACATTTTCCACTGATATACCTGTACCAGATTAACTCCTCCTCCAGGATATACCAACAATTACCAAAATAACTTAGACAAATTACACATTATTTAATTTAACACTTCAATATTTTCCTTTTTATATTAAAACATAAATATAATTCATTTAATTGTACCAAAGTAATTTGTAAAATATGTTTTTATTTTATTTTATATATTTGTTCTTTCTTATACCAAACCTGATCTACACCTTTTACCCCAAAACATATACCAGGTAGTTTGACATTTTCTTTTGTCATGTAGTGTACATGTAATTTCATGTTAAAACTATACATTTACCAGTGTGTGTAATGGGGATGGTAACGTATCTATTACAGTAGCCTGCTTTACACTAATGTATTTATAGAGGATTCATGCTTACCAATGTTGTGACAGACCCAATTAAAAATTGCTTTGACCTTCTGATGCTCTAAAGTTCCAGGAGGACACAATTTGGTGACCACGTCTTCAATACTCGTATCTTTAACCTGTTAAGGAAAGAGAATTATTCTTTGAATCTTTCTAACTTAAATGTTGCTGCTCTTTTTCATATCCCTGGACAAACACCATATTTGTATTTTGCTGAGAAGCTTGAGGCACCATCTGTTTTGTGGGCAAAACCACTTACAGTGGCTTTACAGAAACAAGCTGAGACAACCTTGTGTTTAATGGTGGAGGCAGTGCCACCATTACAAAGCTTTATCCAAACCAGATCATCGGTGCCAGTTCTCATTTGAGCTTCCTAAAAACAGAGGACAGGACAGTTTCTGATGGCTGCTATGACTGTTTCTGTTTCAGATTTACTTCAAGCGCAATAGGAGCCAAGTTTGTTTCCCAGCTCTGTAGCTGCACCATAGTTATGTATATAGGGGCTATTTTCATACATGACTAAGGGGTTTAAGCATGAATAAGCTGTGGTTTTAGTCTTTTAGATGGGTGACTTGTGTGTGTGCAATTTTCAAACGTGTAATTTGATGTGCTTCCAGGTATTTAATCGCCAGTCTATTTGAATTATTGACGGCTGGTTAAATGAGCTGACAAACCCCTGTGTGTGATTCTCAAAGCATTTACACGTCTGTTATTAGGCTTTTAGAAGTTTTCCAGTTACAATGTTTCTACTTGTTGAGACTTTTGTCGCTATTGTTTGAAACAGTGGTTCTCAAACAGGGAGGTGAGCATTCTAATAATACAGTAATTGTAGCAATAATAATAATAATAATAATAATAATAATAATAATAATAATATACCAATACATATAAATGTGAATTTGACATTTTTTTTTTATTTTTTTATTTTGTATTTAGTTTACCTATGACAGTCTGGAAAACTGTGCTTAATAATAAAGCAGAGACTCAATCCCAGGCAATTTTGAGTACGAATCAGTGGCAGTCTGTTCCTGCCACATTGTACCCTTGTTCAGTACATGCTGTAAAATGGATTGGTTTGTAAAGCGATAGTGCAGGTGCATCAACGTCAAAAAAACAAAAAGTTTGGAAATATGAAGACATTTCTAATCGGCGGTAATTTGGCTAGAATTGCGAGATGAAAATTGAGATGACTGTGCATGGTATTTCCCAGTGTCACGCTCGATTTACTTACTAATTAGAATCAAAAATACCGGTCGGAAAAACTCTAATTGGCAAACAATGGCGGGTGGCAACAGGTCTGAAGTTGCGCACTTTATTCAGGAGCTTGCTAACTGGTTAACGGGGGTAAAAATATCTCATCTGAAAGTAAGTTAACTGAAGCATAATATAGTATTCATGTAGCCTACTTTACAAAAGTGCAAATGCAAAAGTTCCTACAATAGGACAAAAAAGTATTGTTTCAGAATTGTGGTCAAGCGGGGATGTTGTGAAAACTCATTCAACAGGTATTGTAAACTAATATTTTTAGTACAAAAGATCATCTTTCTTAAATAATAAAAATGTGTACAGGTCGGGTCTCGGGTCAGGGTCGGTTTTGGCTCAATTATAAATATAAACCTGTATAAATCGGTCCCAGAATTTGAACTTAATTCAACTGTTTGACACAATGTTACAAGATTCACTTTTACAACTTAACCTCCCAGAAAGACCCTACATATAAATGTACATTGTAACTATGGTTAATTACAACTGTGATGAATCTCGTAACATTGTATCAAACAGTTGAAATGTGCTTACACTGTTAAATGAATAAAGGTATTTAAATGTCGGTTGTCAGTAGTTTTGTTATACTCAATTACCTTTATTACGTGCATCATTTTCATCACAAATGGAACTTATGCATTTATTTTATTTTTAGTTTAGTTTGTTCGTTATATATATATATATATATATATATATATATATATATATATATATATATATATATATATATATATATATACTGTATATTTATTTCGGCATTAATTAAAGTACTATGTATGTATGGGTATGTTTTCAATCGATTTATGTTTGTTTAGCCTAAAAGCATAATAGATATGAGGGCATGTTACGTACTACATATTGCATTATGTAAACATGTAGATATGTAGGCTACAACAGGCTTAAACAGTACAGTAGTACAATCAAATGAATACCTAGCAGAATTGTTCTTTTTTAGTCTGCCCTACATGTAATACAAAAGTCAAAACAAACCATGCTGATGCGTTGTAGTCGTCACATAGATAATACATATTTTAAATTGAAACTAAATTATTTCAGCATATTTTCTTTGTATCTTAGTCTACTTACAATTAGCCCAAAAAACATCATAGTGTCGCATTTACACGTCATTGCTATAAAGGACCTTAAATATCTGTGTGCCCCCCGTCCTTCTGCTTTCTGACAGCGGTGAGTCGTGGTTACCTCATGAATATATGACAGCTCATTATCTGTGTTTCACAAACTGCTTTGCATACGTAAACATCATTAAATCCTTGTTTTCTGCACAGAAATAGGAATATTAAATAAGACGTGGACAAAATTCTGCACGATAATGATGTTTTGCGTACGATAAACGCTTGTTAAATCAGTCCCCAAGAATATTGATATATAAAAGATTACATGATAAAATGTGAATATCTTTTAAATTGTTGCAAATCTGATTCACACAACATCTGAGAGACAATGCAGCGAATTCTCATAAAGATACACCTACAACCTGCTTGATTATTTTGAAGATGCAACATCGACAATGGATAATTGCAAAGCATACGACATGGTTTATTAAGATTTTCAGAAAGATTTTCACAAAGTCCCGCATAAAAGATTAATTCTCAAAATGAACACAGTAGGGATTCAAGGAAACGCATGCACATGGATTATGGAGTGGTTAACATGTAGAAAACAGAAAGTACTGATTAGAGGAGAAACATCAAAATGGAGCTAGGTAACCAGTGGTTTACCACAGGGATCAGTATTAGGTCCTCTGCTATTCCTAATCTACATTAATGATTTAGATTCTGGTATAGTAAGCAAACTTGTTAAATTTGCAGACTACACAAAATAGGGGGAGTGGCAAACACTGTGGCAGTGGCAAAGGTCATTCAAAATGATCTAGACAGCATTCAGAACTGGGCAGACACATGACAAATTAAATTTAATAGAGACAAGTGTAAAGTATTGCATGCAGGAAATAAAAATGTGCATTATAAATATCATATGGGAAATACTGAAATTGAAGAAGGGAACTATGGAAAAGACCTTGGAGTTTATGTTGACTCAGAAATGTCTTCATCTAGACAATGTGGGGAAGCTATAAAAAAGGCCAACAAGATGCTCGGATATATTGTGAGAAGTGTTGAATTTAAATCAAGGGAAGTAATGTTAAGACTTTACAATGCATTAGTAAGACCTCACCTAGAATATTGTGTTCAGTTCTGGTCACCTCGTTACAAAAAGGATATTGCTGCTCTACAAAGAGTGCAAAGAAGAGCAACCAGAATTATCCCGGGTTTAAAAGGCATGTCGTATGCAGACAGGCTAAAAGAACTGAATCTTTTCAGTCTTGAACAAAGAAGACTACGCGGCAATCTGATTCAAACATTCAAAATCCCAAAAGGTATAGACAATGTCGACCCAGGGGACTTTTTTGACCTGAAAAAAGAAACAAGGACCAGGGGTCAAAAGTGGATATTAGATAACGTGGCATTCAGAACAGAAAATAGGAGGCACTTTTTTACACAGAGATTTGTGAGAGTCTGGAACCAACTCCCCAGTAATGTTGTTGAAGCTGACACCCTGGGATCCTTCAAGAAGCTGCTTGATGAGATTCTGGGATCAATAAGCTACTAACAACCAAACGAGCAAGATGGGCTGAATGGACTCGTCTCGTTTGTAAACTTTCTTATTTTCTTATGTCTTGCGTGTCTAAAATAGTGACTGAAGTGACTACTGCTTTGTTTAAGAGAGTGAATAAATATATTAAATATGCCTATTTAATACATTTAACCCTTTCAAAGGGTCTTTTAAATACTCTATTCTGATTGGTTAAAACAGGTAACATGGGGGTGTTGGTATTACAACATATCACCACGGGTTGACGCTTCTTTCCAAAAAAGGGGCAATTTGCTAGTAGATATCCATACGACGTTAGAATTTTTGGAAAAAGGAAAAAAAATAGCAGCCATACTGAAATTTCTTTTAATAAACATGACTAACCACATTTATGTACATTTAACCCTTTTTTGAAAACCAAACTATAAATGAGATTGTGGGTCTGAATTGGTAATGGCACAAATTCAAGTTGTGAAAAATAGAAAAACAATCTTACAGAAGCTCCGCTTCTGAAAAGGAAACAAAACACTCGCTGCGTGGACATCGGGTGTTCTATTGGACTGGTTTAAACAAAAATCATTAAACAATTGAATGTAATTCTTCTGCCTGGTCTAAATACTTTGCTCCTGGAGTTTTATGCCAGTGTCTGTAGCCAGAGGGACGGGAATCTTTAATTTAGTGACCCTCTGAACCGTTTTAAACAGTCCAGCCATAAACCGCAAATCAGTTTGAAAAGTGACTGGGTATTTCAAAATGCAAACAACGTCTTTAAGTGTGTTGCCCTGTGAAGCGGTATCGCATCATTTAGTACGGACACCTCCTGCACTACCCTAGATCTCACAGGACGATTAAAAAAAAAATTCCTATGTGTCAAACAAAGAGGGTGTGCGATCTTAAATTAAAGGCAGACTCGTTTGTCTGTGTTGTGATGAAAATAACCAGGAATATTTTACTGTAAAATATAATTAGCAAACCAAGAATCACAATAACTATAAGAAATCAAACCAAGAAAAAAAAAAAAAAACAAGGTTTCATAACTCCATCCCCGGCAATCTTCTCTGCCCCGTACTGTTTGAAAAAGTACATGATTATAATGAAGGTACCCCGAGTTTTAATTTACATCCTTTTGAAAACAGTGAAACCAAACCGCATCCTGCACTTCCTCAGACAACGCCACCTGCTGTTTGGAAGGAATATCTGGAAAAAATGCCTTTAAATCTTCAAAACTGTGCTTTCAGTGGCAATGTTCAATTCAACATTTAAAAATAGCTCCTCTTGTTTTTAATCAAGTCAATGTATAAAACATGATTTTGTTTATATATATATATATATATATATATATATATATATATAGTATCGATCTCGCATCACAGTTCGCATCACACAGGGCGAGGCAATCCACACACAGGCGGAGGGCGGGCGCGAACTCAGGACCTCTCGCACTAAAGCATAGCACCGATACCGCTGTACAAAAGAGCCGGCTCCTTTGCAAGGAGAGTATATCGGGCTTATGTCTTTGTGTGTGATTTCGTCCCCTACCAGCCCTGCTACTGCCTTCCCCCATGCATGCTACAATATATATATATATATATATATATATATATATATATATATTATTTTTCACTTTATTTTTTAAAAGGTTCTAAGGGACTAATTTTTCTAAGGCCACTCATAGGCGGAAGGATATTTAATAAAAAATGACTTTTTTTGTTATTTAAAAACTGTTATTTTTTCATATTTAGTTAGTAGCCCCTTTTTCTAAGCGCAATAAGTACCTTGCTCAAGGGTATAACAGCAGTGTCCCCCACTGGGGATTGAACCCACGACCCTCTGGTCAAGAGTCCAGAGCCCTAACCACTACTCCACACTGCTGCCCTAATATCAGCACACCCCGGGCGGTTGAAGCCACTCGGCTGTGCCTCGTGATTGCAATGTACCTCGGGGTGTGATATTAGAGGATATCATGCACCTTGTCGTGCCTTATTACTTACAAAAAGAAAAACAAATTAAGGCAAGTACACGTTTTTATCAACAAGATTTTTTTTTGCAAGCTGCTCTTTTTTTTAAATGCTTAAACAATTAAATATAAGCGAATCTGAGCCCCGGCTGCTTATTAACCTCCTAATTAATATTCTGCCTAGTCAATCAGCTTGTTAGTGACTACAGGTTTCGAAAATCACACCTGAATTGACACGTCTAAATCCAATGTTACCTGTAGGAGAGATTTTAGTCATCTAGACTGGCATAAGTGATTTAAACGCGTAAACACCTTTATAAACACTTAGTCATTTATGAAAACTGTGCCTATACCAGCCCTGACTACTCCTGCCTGAAATAAACATAACTAGTCATTTAGTCACATAAGAGACTAAGGCCCATAGTGTCAGATTTATTAAAAACCTACTGTACATGCTGCTTGGTTGCTTCTTCGCAAAGCGGTTTTAGCCTGTTACATAAGATAAGGTTGGGTGACAGAAAGACAATGATTCTTGGTGGTAAATCTCCCTCCTGACCTGTGAGGGCGCTAAGTAACAAGAACAGAGTACCCTGGACTGCTTGGTCTGACACTTTGTTCCCAGGGTTAATAGGAAGTCGGTTATTTAGAAAAGGGGCTGAGCTTCGGTACATTAACTCATCGTTTTGGTTATTGAAAAAGAACCCGGAAGGACCTGAGGATTTGTGTACACGTATTGTGAGTGTTTTGTTTGTTTGTCTAATTGTTTCTTGTTATTATTAGACGGCTAACACATTCCGGAGCTGTCGCCAAGGGCCAGCACAAACCTGGAACAGCACTGCACTTGTATCACGAAGAAACTGTATTTGCACCACGAGCACTAATTCACGCACTAACCGGACTTGTGTATGTGTTTTGTGTTTTGTGTGGGTGTATAATAAACTGGACTATTATTTCAGGACAAACCCGGGGATTACAAATTAAATAATACACGCCGCTGTATTACTGAACATCATTTATTGTTTACTGTTTGTTTAGCCATCAGGCACTAGACATACAAATCACTAAACAACTTTGCACCTGGATTATAATTGTCTGTCTGTTCATTGGTCACCTGCACCTGCACACTGTTAATCACTTTGCCACAGTCTCTCTTTAGAGAAATGGTGTGTTTCTAATTTTGCATTGAAGTTCTGCACCTCTACAGTGTAGACTATAAACATGGGCAGTGTGTCAAGTCACAAAGAAGCAACCAGTCCGCAGGAGGGTTTTGATGAAACCTGGGATTTCTTTATAGGGACCTGGTTTACCAGTGTGAAACTGCCTGTGAGTTTGAGACAGAGTGTGAAGAGCGGATTAATGGAAAGCATAAGTCCACACTTCATGAGCCAAAACATCACTACATTCTGATATTGTAAAAAAAAATGTAGCAGAGAATTTCCTTGCCAAGTTTCATTAGAATTGGAGAAGCGATTCTCAAGGTGACATACAGACTAGTGTCACTATATCTACATCACCACAAGGCATAGTAAACAAGTTCAAGGACAGCACACCTACAGTACCTTAGCAGAGACATCATCATGTTTCAGGAAAAATAGACACCAATCGATGAAACTTTCTTGCTAAAAAATAAAGAAAGAAAGAAAATAAGTACATAGTTTATAGTAATTGTTAAATGAGATCAGTAAAAATAATCAAGGGTTTTTTTAAGTCATTTTCACTAAACGTAATTTCATAGTTTACACTGCTGTTCCTGAACTTTCTGTCCCCTCTCAGACTCAGAAGTGTCTGAAAAAAGGTCCCCACCTTGTACGAAATGTGGACCCCTCCCCCACCCCAGGCTAAGGGAAGCAGGTCGTTTAAACCATTTTGAAACAAAATACATTCACTGACGTTACAGCTTGCTGTGCTGTACATCATCCTGCAATGCCATTCGCTATGTATTTTTTATTTAATATACTAATCGATTTAAAACAGCATGTCATTTCCAAACACTAGTATGTAATATGGCAGCCAGTACAAAGAGAACAAGAACAAATACAAACTCTTAGAAACCTACGTGCTTGATTTCCAGGCTGGTATTCATGTTATCTGAAAACAAAATGACAGATGATCAGTAACAAACCCAAAAGGATGATTTTATTAAGGAAAAATTAGTGAAGAACATCCATTATAGAAGTTTCAATACTTACAGGATTTTAAAATTGTTTAAGCTTTTTTTTTTTCTTCTCTCTCAAAACAGGAAATTTGGCCACGTCATTATAGCTGTTGAATTGTTTCAGTTTTAGCACAGGGAACACCACGTGATTTACGGTAATGTTATAGTATTGGTTACTTCAAGGTCTTAGATTCAGATCTTTATTTCTCAGAAGTGCAGAACTGCAGACAACTTGTTTACTGACATTTCAAAACAAGTTCACATCAAGGATTAGTGTAAACCAGGACTATATTCAATTTCAGAATGGTAGGTTTTGCAGCCAGCTAATTCTCTACACCTTGTGTTATTGTTGCTCACCCTTCATGAGCAAAATCTTTAACAATGGAATCAAATGCAGAATCTTTCTGTTTGTCACATTTACATTTCAACTATAAAACAACTTTTCCAGGAAACTTAAAATGAAATCTAATGGTAAAATAGGCAGTTCCCATACAGTCATTACTTATATCAAAGGGGTATAGTATAGTTACTTTTTATAAGCATGGTTAAACTAAACTATCCCTAAAAACTCATGCTATGTTTTATTCCTCAATAGCAATGCTTATCTGTAGTTTCTGATTTCTTTAACATTATAACTAACAGCGGCATCTGTTTTACTAATTGCAGTGCAATGACTCTGAAGTTTCTCGTAAGTCAGAAAAATGAAAACCATCAAACAGTATCAAAGTGAAAACTCCACTTACCTGTCTTGATTTGCAGGAAAACTCTGAAATCAGTATATTTCCAAATGTGCATTTAATGTAATTGTTACCTTACCTGCTATCAGTTTGGTCTACAGTGGGCAATGTACTGTCAGAGAATGAAAGTAAATTACATGAGAACATTTACATATATTCAAGACTGTTTATTACAAAGGAGGAGCACTGATGCTGGGGATTTCCATCATATTTGTCAGAGTCTACCAGCAGGGGGGGGAGGGGGGATGGTGGTCCCCTATTTGTCTATCGTTCTCTCTGTCCGTCCTTGGTCTGGAAATACTATACAAATTTTAGCACAAGCAATTTGGGGTATTAAAATCTGGGAGTATATAGTGGCATCTGTGTATTTTCACATTTTTCTATGTGCATGCAGTGGATACAGGTCATGGTGATGGTGATAAGAACATAAGAATTTCAGATTGAGAAAAGGCCATTTTGCCCATCTGTGCTCGTTCGCTTTGATGCTAGTGTGATTCATTAGACCTCGGGAGAAGAAAAACAAAACCTCTAACAGATTATTAGGGGAAATAAAACCTCTGGGAATCCATGGCTAAGCAGATCGTCCTTCCTTCGGGCAGGCTAGCTAAAGTTCTTATCGTGCTCATGGAAAGGGTTATATATTAATGTTCATGGCAGCATTCAGTCTCGTCTTGGAAGATCCGAGTCTCAGCTTTGACAACTTTGTCCGGTAACCTGTTCCAATGGTTCACCACCCGTTCTGTGAAAAAGTTACTTCTCTCTTCAGTTCTGAGTTTGCCCTTCTTCAGCTTCTACCTGTGGCCGCTGGTTGTGCTCTATGTTAAGTAAAAAACATAATTCTCAGCATTAAATTTGTCTATACCATGAACAATCTTGAATTCCTCTATTATGTATCTCTCTCTCTCTCTCTCTCTCTCTCTCTCTCTCTCTCTCTCTCTCTCTCTCTCTCTCTCTATAAAAATACATATTATAAAATATAAAATATATTGCTTATTGTGTGTTCAGTTTAAATATGGCTTTCCATAAGGCACATCACATTGACACAGAAATGTGTTCTATATATTGCATATGGGATTTCTAATTTTGGCCAGCTGGATTTGTTTTTTTAAGATGGTAAACACAGACACCATATTTCCCCAGTTTCCCTTGGAATGTCCCTTGCAGCCAGAGGGAAGTGTTTACATTGAAGAACAGAAAGTGAAATGAACACACACACAGGATAGTGCAAAGTTGTGTGTGTGTAAAGAGATTTAAAATGTTAAACCCCTATGGATACAAATGCCTTTGGAAAAAAAAAAATCACACACAAACATATATATATATATATATATATATATATATATATATATATATATATATATATATATATATATATATATATATATTGTAGTGGGTTTTTTTGAAAAGACTCGACACAAGACAGCCTGGAGCAGTGATCTTATAACCTTTAATACGATGCGCAAAGGAAGCCAGCAAATGCATTCAAAACACAATTCTGACTTCAAATATTCAGGAAGAACACATATATTAATAAACAAACATCATGGTTGATTCCCCTCCCATATTCTTATTCAATATCCAATCGTTGAGGTTACCACCCTGGTAGCTCACACCTTTAACACACCTCCTGTTCAGGGGGGGATCTGCCCAAAGCTTCTAGAACATTCCATAGTGCATCACGTTTAAGCATTTTATAAACGTATTTAACGTACTGCTCTACTTTTGTTGCTAAAAAAAGCCAGTTCAAACTTGTTTACATTTTGTGGTTGTCTACCTTCACACCTTACCCACACATACAACTTATTTACATCTCTCGTTGTATCTAAACTAGACACACGTCACTTTTGGCTGTCTGCTCAGATGTCTTATTGCGCCTCCTGTGTCTGTGACAGGATGGAGGTGTCTAGTTTTATTTCTATAAAGAAACCACAAAATGTTCCATCTGACATTTGCTCAAGCCAGAAACCTTCAAATGCAAGCTTATACTATCAATGCAAATACTCCTTGCAGATTAAGCATTCAATGTTAGATATACAAATATTTAGAAATTATAAACTCCCTCCACAATATATAATGTGTGTATGTAAACAGAAAAATAATGATAATTTATCATCAGTACAGGTGAACTTTGGCCATTTCATTGTAGCTGTTCAGTTGTTTCAGTTGAGTTTTAGCCAAAGGGAACAGCACGTGATTTACAGTAAACCGATGCTGTTACACTATTGATTACCTCTGGTTCATAGATTCTGATCTTTACTTCTCAAAACTGCAAAACTGTTCACAGGACAGCACGGTTATTGATATTTCAAAGCCAGCTCACATGGGAAAGGCTTTGGCACATTTCATAGTCCTTGTTCCTAGTCCTGTCTTCGTAATTTAAATACGTCATTTATTCTTTGTATTTTGAAATGCTGTATTACAGGAGAGATAACTAATCCTTATCGAATGACCTCCAGGTCTGGAGTTTCTCACCCCTGATTTATAATACATTTTAAAATATTTGAGATCTGATTCTGCATATTTTGGTTTACTAAATATGTTTCTTTTCCATGTAGGTGAAAATGAAAGAAAAGATGATGCAGTCACATGGACCTTGCCTTTTACTTTCTCTTTGAGATTGCGGTCACTTGAGGCAAATAGGTACTTTCCTCTTA
This sequence comes from Acipenser ruthenus, assembly GCF_902713425.1. Taxonomy (NCBI): domain Eukaryota; kingdom Metazoa; phylum Chordata; class Actinopteri; order Acipenseriformes; family Acipenseridae; genus Acipenser; species Acipenser ruthenus. The sequence goes on from NC_081244.1 coordinate 2,560,159, forward strand.
TCTCATGATAATATGCCCTTCCAATGAACGATCGCTTTTACAGTAACAACTTCAAATACATCATGCATCATTTTATTATCAACTGTGGCATGTATTCACATAGACTGTAACATACCGAGATGTAAATTCATGACTTGCTTTTGAATTAGAACTGATATAAGTTTGAAATTAATATTAATAGCTTTTTGCAGTCTACTTGCAGCATTTCTTTTTTACATGACAATGTTGCTCTCTGCACAGGAGCCTTTAAGACATTTATTGAAACTGACCCAAGTCCTTTTATTGTAGGGTACCAGGATCTGGAATCCCAATGAAAGTGAATGGAAGAGAGATTGCACTTGTTACATAGTTCTTGTTATCAAAATCTATATTTTAAATATGTTCCTGATCATAGATATTGATAAGGAAAGATGTTTTAGATCAATAATTATATTTCTGATATAAACTATCAATTTGTATCAATATATCAAAATATAAGCTCCGTGAAGTTGGCCCCCCTACAAACAGCACAAACGATGAGTGATATATCATTCGTTTGTGCTACGTCTGTGCCGGTTTGTGCCGCTCAAACGAACGTGTTTGCCATTATTGTTTCTGAGACATTAACAATATTATTTTAGGGCAGTGACGTTACTCAGCTCCCCTGCAATGCCGGAATTGAACCAAACTGTGTCATTTGTTTGTGCTCCCGACCTGTGTTGAAAAACAATTACTTTGAACAGCAAGGTGAGTCATCGTTGTATTGCAAATTATTTCTAAGTAGGTTGCAAAGTGTTGTGTTTTTATTTGTATTTATTTATTTATTTATTTAATCTTATGAGTTTCAGCAGTTTCCCCTCTATTGTAATATATACAGTTAATTGTTCATTTGAAAATTACAAAAAAAAGAACGCACCTTTAACGTTCTACTGTGCTCGCGCCGTCAATGTCTCGTGCTATGATAGCCACTGGATAGGTGATGGTAGTGCATTTGTTGTGTAAAACAGTTGTTTATGGAAACACAGGAGTTATGCATTTTATATATATATATATATATATATATATATATATATATATATATATATACACAGTACTGTGCAAAAGTTTTAGGCAGGTGTGAAAAAATGCTGTAAAGTAAGAATGCTTTCAAAAATAGACATGTTAATAGTTTATATTTATCAATTAACAAAATGCAAAGTGAGTGAACAGAAGAAAAATCTACATCAAATCAATATTTGGTGTGACCACCCTTTGCCTTCAAAACAGCATCAATTCTTCTAGGTACACTTGCACACAGTTTTTAAAGGAACTCGGCAGGTAGGTTGGCCCAAACATCTTGGAGAACTAACCACAGTTCTTCTGTGGATTTAGGCAGCCTCAGTTGCTTCTCTCTCTTCATGTAATCCCAGACAGACTCGATGATGTTGAGATCAGGGCTCTGTGGGGGCCATACCATCACTTCCAGGACTCCTTGTTCTTCTTTACGCTGAAGATAGTTCTTAATGACTTTAGCTGTATGTTTGGGGTCGATGTCATGCTGCAGAATAAATTTGGGGCCAATCAGATGCCTCCCTGATGGTATTGCATAATGGATAAGTATCTGCCTGTACTTCTCAGCATTGAGGAGACCATTAATTCTGACCAAATCCCCAACTCTATTTGCAGAAATGCAACCCCAAACTTGCAAGGAACCTCCACCGTGCATCACTGTTGCCTGCAGACACTCATTCGTGTACCGCTCTCCAGCCCTTCGGCGAACAAACTGCCTCCTGCTACAGCCAAATATTTCAAATTTTGACTCATCAGTCCAGAGCACCTGCTGCCATTTTTCTGCACCCCAGTTCCTGTGTTTTCGTGCATAGTTGAGTCGCTTGGCCTTGTTTCTACGTCGGAGGTATGGCTTTTTGGCCGCAAGTCTTCCATGAAGGCCACTTTTGACCAGACTTCTCCAGAGAGTAGATGGGTGTACCAGGGTCCCACTGTTTTCTGCCAATTCTGAGCTGATGGCACTGCTGGACATCTTCCGATTGCGAAGGGAACTAAGCATGATGTGTCTTTCATCTGCTGCAGTAAGTTTCCTTAGCCGACCACTGCGTCTACGGTCCTCAACGTTGCCCGTTTCTTTGTGCTTCTTCAAAAGAGCTTGGACAGCACATCTGGAAACCCCTGTCTGCCTTGAAATTTCTGCCTGGGAGAGACCTTGCTGATGCAGTATAACTACCTTGTGTCTTTTTGCTGTGCTCAGTCTTGCCATGGTGTATGACTTTTGACAGTAAACTGTCTTCAGCAACCTCACCTTGTTAGCTGAGTTTGGCTGTTCCTCACCCAGTTTTATTCCTCCTACACAGCTGTTTCTGTTTCAGTTAATGATTGTGTTTCAACCTACATATTGAATTGATGATCATTAGCACCTGTTTGGTATAATTGTTTAATCATACACCTGACTATATGCCTACAAAATCCCTGACTTTGTGCAAGTGTACCTAGAAGAATTGATGCTGTTTTGAAGGCAAAGGGTGGTCACACCAAATATGGATTTGATTTAGATTTTTCTTCTGTTCACTCACTTTGCATTTAGTTAATTGATAAATATAATCTAGTAACATGTCTATTTTTGAAAGCATTCTTACTTTACAGCATTTTTTCACACCTGCCTAAAACCTTTGCACAGTACTGTATATATATATATATATATATATATATATATATATATATATATATATATATATATATATATATATATATATATATATATATATATATATTGTGAACGAGTGGTAGTGTAGTGCTGGTGGTCTCTGGCGTTTCCCTCTCAATCACAGTGAATGGACAGACTCTGTAGTCAGGTGCGTACTCTTTATTTACAATAGTCACCAATATATTTTCAGTAAATACTTTTATGCCCTGTACGGGCCATTAGCTATCTCACTTCTTTAGCCCTCACTATACTATTTCTTTCATGTTTAAACTCCCTCCGCTGGAGTACACTGGACACTGGTAATTTTAAGAGTTCCCTCTGCTGTGGAAAACTGGAACTGCAGGTAAGTTGAAGAGTTCCCTCTGCTGTGGAGAACTGGAACACACACCAGAAAACCACAGCTCCCTTGTTGTATTAGTCCTGGTATAATAAGGAGAACAAATGGTGAGGGAAGTACTGTCACCCCTGGCAGATTCCAGGAACGACTGCAAAGTGAAGCTCTCCTCTTTGCCAAGCAGCACAATATTAAAACCCTGAGACAGCAAGGTTTTAACAGAATAAATCCCATAAACTTTTTTTTTATAAATCCAGCGTTCTGTGTCAGATTCAGTTGTTAGTCCCAAAAGCCCTGCACTATGTTGCAGTTCAGGTGTGCATCCAATCCCTGTCAGTCGTGCATCCGCGTTTGTTTCACATTCTGTTTAGCACACCGTTTAAATTATCTTTCTCTTGCGCTGTTGTCGGCGCTCACAGAGTATCGTTCCAAACATACACCCGTAGTCACATTAAAAGTTCCGGAAGCACGTACGGGGGAAAAAATAACAAATCCAAACGAAGAGAAAATAAAAACAAAACGTCTCATCCAGAGAAAAGCAGATCACCCGACACTCTATCAACAAAATAAACAAATAGCCCTGCAAGCAGGTTACTACTCCAAGCGAGTTTCAAAACTGAATCAAACAACGTCACGTACTTACTAAACTCACAGTTGAAAATACGAACGGCATCCACTAAGGTCGAACAGGACAATCCAACTGGTGCTCCTCACGATCACCCCGATTGTTCTGCCTGGACTCTTTTTTAAAGGCCTCTAACCCCACCTTCTAATTTAATCTCGGCCCTCTGGGCCATGTAGTTTTTATCGCTGCGACGCCATTCCTTAAAGGTGCCGCTACCCCTATCGTCACTATATATATATATATATATATATATATATATATATATATATATATATATATATATATATATATGCTTTCATCTGAGTGCCTGGTAGCAGATCATAAATGTTAGTGTTATCGCGTGCCTACCCTCTTAAAAATGCTTGTAGATCACTGGGCCCTGAATGAAAGACAATTATGTGGAGAGAGGGTACATAACTTTTGAAAGTAGTGTCAATAAATATTGAAAGAAAGCTGCACTAATGGTAATTTTGCAGCTGTTACCTTTCTGTCCTATACCTTGAAAGATTTAGGGACCTGATTCACTCGTTCCCCATTCCAGGAAAGCATGAATAAATATACTGCTTTGTGTCACACATTAGCTGAAATAACCCTAACACACAAATATTGCTTAAATATTAAGCAAAACACATGGGGTCAATTGCAGCATACCACATTTAGTCCACTTGATGTGTCTAACTAGTAGATTAAGCAGGTGTAGTCCACTTGACTGGACTAAAGTTAGTCCACCTGCTAATCCTGGTTGCAGCATACCACAAGTTAATCACCACAGGTGGATCCTCTGCTAAATCAGACTAAACAAGATCCTGATTGCAGCAGCGTGCCAAATCAGATTCGTGATGATCCTGTTCAAGTGGATTAGTACTGTGAAGGATAAGACTACCTTACGCTTGCATGTCCTAAGCATTTACTGCTTAAAATGTTTTGCATCTATCCTCTAAAATGACAAGTACATGTGAAAACTTTATTCTGTACATTTTTTTTATGTCCGTCCCGTTTGGGCAGTCAGATCCGTGAGAAGAAAGTCTTGCGAAATATATATAGGCCTTACATTTTAAATACACTTTTCAATCATGCGCCTGTGATACCGTTTTCTGTTTAACGCACTACAATTTCAGTTAATATCCTTTCATTATAAACAACTGATGGGCCATTATCACACAATCAAACTTTTCTGTTCCTATGCAGCAGTTTCGGAAGCTTAAATAAATGCAAGTACAATCTGTTAGTTTGAAATGTGCACAGAAATACATGCTATTTATTTTTACTTAAATGTGTTTTGTGTAATAAAAATGTGTCTTTCTTTTTGAACAGGGATCCCTTTATATATTTATCTGACACTGAATTCCACTTATCAGATTAGTAAAGAAGGGTTTATACAGCTGTGGCCAAAAGTTTAGCATCACCTTGAATTATAGGATTGAGACATATATGTTGAGACATTAAACTACATGAATATAATTTAGATGTTTTATTTAACATCATGTAATCAAAGAAACTACAAAATGATACTGCACAAGTTTACCGGAAGCCTATAACAGCAGTACGGTGTTTCATGTTAGATTTCGAAATGTCACATTTTTCAATTTGTCCGTTTTTTATGTATATGGAAAACTACAAAACGGTATGTAATTCAATATGTTAACGTAACATTATTCCCCGGGTTTGATTCGACTTAATGAAGCAAAATGTGTTCATTCTACAGGGTGATGCAAAGCTTTTGCCCGTAGCTGTAGGTTAATCCCCCATTATCGGTCTAACTTGTTCCGATGAGTTAAGTCAATAACCGGCATGGTCTGTTTGGTGCGCTGCAATCAGGATTAAGTTAGTACAGATATGCAGGATTATCTCGTCCGCATTTTAGTCCACTTGATGTGGATCACTGGTACACTGCAATCGATCCATGAGGTTTCAAAACAGCATTAAATGAACAGAAAGAAAACGTATTAAAATAAATCACAGCTTCCCAAAGTGGAGCTTATATTTCAACACCTTTACCAGCCATTGCAACACTAGAAGGTACTAACTTACTGTGAGTAAACAGATGTAGGTCTTAGCAACCCGACCACATGTTGCAGACCTACAATTACTTCCCTATTGTTGTTTACACCCCCTGTCCCAACATGCACTGCCCTAAAGGGATACCCTGGTAGCACAGCACCAGCTAACCTACAATAGCATTAACGAATGGTTACATTACATATACAGGGAATTTTCAAATAACTGTAATTTTGTATTTATACACTATAAAAGAAAAGTAAACAGTGTGGTAAACTTGTTGATTCATATATTGTATTTCTTATTAACAGCATGCAAAACAATCAGTATTACAGTGTGTATGTGTGTGTGTGTGTGTGTGTGTGTATATATATATACACACAAACAACTGATATATATATATATATATATATATATATATATCAGTTCAAATAAAATTGTAGAAATGAACAAATATTCATTAGTTTTTCAGCACAAATTGATTTACATATATTTTCAATGAGCTGATATATAGCGATGGTAAACATTCCGTTATTGCAAGGGACTGATTGACGTCATTGTCCTAAAAAAATATTGTTAATATCTCGGAAACAATGATGGCAAACACGTTCGTTTGAACGGCACAAACCGGCACAAACGTAGCACAAACGAATGATATATCACTCATCGTTTGTGCTGTTTGTAGGGGGCCAACTTCACGGAGCTCAAAATATAAGGTATAAACCATGATGGGTGGTGCGGTTCCCATGATATATACCACGCCTTTAACCACCCCAGAAGTGGTATATATCATCAGAACCACACGGCCCAAAATGGTTTATACTGCTTATAAGTGGTTTCTGCCGCTAACAGTTCACAGAGAGATTTGGACCGATCACCTCAGTAGCTACAGACATGTGCTCGCTGCTGCCAGGGTGAAGTACTTCTCTGAAATCATATCCATGGGACACGGTAAACCAAATAATCTCTTCAAAACCATTGATCAAAGCCTGCATCCAGCCATCGATAAATCCATCTCCCATTCAACCTCCTCTTTTACCTGCCATGATTTCTCTTCTTTCTTTCGAAACAAAATCGACACAATGTATTCTACACTCTCCTGCCACAAACCCAGTACAGTACTTGACCACATTGAGTCACCTCTGATTGCCCCTCCTGCTCTCTCTTCCTTCTCTCCTCTCTCTCCATTACTGATTTCTCCAGCCTATTGTTGAAATAAACTACCCACACGTGCCCCTTGGACCCCTGGCCAACAAATCTCATCCGTCTCTGTGCTTCTGACCTTGCTCCTTCCATTATGCACACTCTCAACCTGTCCCTGGTTCCAGGCCTGGTCCCTCCTGCCCGAGTAACGCCAGTGCTCAAAAAACCCTGCTGTCTTATCTAACTTCCGTCCCATATCCAATCTTCCTTTTCTCTCCTACTGCTAGACTTGCACTCTTTTTCTCATACTTGCACATGTACATGTTATATTCAGAGGACAAACCATTTCAGCTGAAAAGTTATAACGTGACAGCTTTCCTGGTATGAACTGAGATAATTAGCTACCAAAAATGCAACATGAACACTGATGCAAATCTCTTTCAGTGAACTGTATGTGAACGTGCCCTTGAATGACTTACCCCTGAAATTTGCTCCAATAACTCTGCTAACGTCCTCCCTACACTTCCTGTTTTGGACTTGAAGATGTGGATAAAACGTGGGGTGTAACGGTCCAGTGCCTCAAAGAAGTCCCACTGGAGGTTTTTACAGGCAATCCTATTGAATTCGGCAAACACCTGAAATAGCAAGGAAAATATAAACAATAATATAGAGACAACTGAAAAATGTCAATATTTAATAAATTTGAGTTTAATACCAATACACGCTCACCTGACTCTCAGTAAAAAGGGCCGGCCACTGCTCTACCATTTTCTGGACAGGAGGCCCCATCTCCACTATCTCTCGCCTGCGTAGCGGGAATGTTTGGTCCATCTTCTGTGAGATGAGAGTCCTATTGGGTTGCCTTTTTTCATTTCCTCAACAAGGGCCTCTCTATCCATTTCAAGGCTTGTTTCATCCTGCCCTTCTGGAAAGTTTGGGAGAAAATTTGCTTCTGATCTCTTTGGTCTTTTAATGTTCTTGGTTGCGGATTCTCCCTCTGGGAAATATTTACCTCTTTTACTGCCATTGATTGCTACGTCCAGGCATCCTGCCTTTCAAAGTTTCGTCCGATAGTTGCCCATCTTGAATTTAAGGCTGTTCTTCCAGCCATACCATCCTGTGGGAGAGCCCGGTTCTTTGACGCAAGGGTGCTTGTTGATCAGTGCTGCTGCGACAACACCGAAGTCTTCATCCAGAGGATAAGCCTTAAAACTGTACATTGATTCAGCAAGCTTTTCATGTATTGCATGCTTCATATCTCTTGATGGGACTATGAATGTCCCATCTTTCATATATGCCAGATTTCCCTCCCTGAGTGTGTACTCAATATCAACTGAGAAAATAGGGATCTCAAAAGTCTCAGGCCACTGATCTCTTCTTGGCAGTGGTGATGAGCTACTGGTTGACAGAATCTCAGTGTCGGACGTTCCGGGTGTTGATGTACCAGGTGTTGAAAGTGGGGTCAAATGAGGAATGATTTTCAAGGTAGCTTTTTCGGGCAAGTCCGATATGTCAGTGAGATTGCAAAGTGCATTGTTGAAGTCAGGATCTTCATATTGTAGATTGAAGTTGTACAGCAGCACTAGCTTTTCCTTCAGCTGCACTTGCAATGCTTCAACGGAGTCTGGTTTCCCACTCAGTGTTAACTTCTGTATATCTTCCTCATTGATTACCACTCTCAATACAAGTCGTTGATCCATACTGAGGATTGGCTCTATAAAAAAAAGAAGAAAAAAAACATATTTTAGGATTCCACCCCTTTCAATGTCCATACCATGTTATTCAGCACAATATGTAATGCTTCAGTGTAACAAGCAGTTTGCCTCTAACCCTGTAGGCTGAGAGGAAAAAATATCATTCAATTCAGACAACTGGGTGACTGAGAGAGTGCTCACATGGCTGCTACAAAGTTCATAAGCTCGTAGATGCTCATTATACCATGAGGTCATGAGTCTGCAGACAAACATAACGTCAGTATTGATCACCACAATCTGTGCAATCTGTCTGAAATCTGGGAGCCCTTAGCATGAACCAACTGAAACGACCATATCTTCAGTGTATTTAATGCCATCGACACAGATCGATGATGCAACAAGGATTGTGCTTTGCTGGCCATTTCTCTGATATAGACAATCCTGCACATTATCAGGAAAAGATGCAACCATAACAGACTTCACTTTGTGAATTTCCACAGGTGGATTGAAAAATGAAATGGATGCTAAATGAAAGGCCATCATCTTCTGGTGCCTAACTGCCAAAGTAAGAGGGACGTTCTTGAAGTTTTGAGTTGCATGGATAATTTTCTTAAAGAATTTGTTTTTCCTCAAACCGCATTGTCCAGACATCATCTGGTGGGCCAAATGTTTTGATTAACTGAGGGTAATGTTCAATGTAATGGTGTTTTGGGCGAAGTTTTGAGTTGGGAAAAACTCTCTGAAATAAATGTCTATGCTCTGAAATCTTGCAATCTAAAAAGTGGATTGACTCCTCTGTAAAGCATGATGACACTGCCAGTTCCATTATATCTTTTAGGATCATCAAAACTTCCCAAGTTGAGTCTCCCTCAGAAATATTATGACCAATCAGCAATGGAAGTAGTCTGAGGAGTGTCCAATTTTCGTGAACATTTCCTCCAATTTTTGCCTTAGAGGTAAAGGTCTTTGGAATGATTTGTGGTTGGTCAGTTTTATCTGAGAACGTGTAGGGAAACTGTTTGATTGCCTTATTCAAGGACTCAAGTGAGACATATTTCTTTGCAATCAAATCCTGCAGACAGACGGACAATTCAAAAGGGACAACCCCTTCCAGAAGATCATGTAATATGTCTGGTGGAAAACCATCCACAACATGAAAGTGTTTCAAGTTGTCACCGAGGGTACAGCTTCTTTTCACACCATACCCTCTGGACAAGGTAGGATCCTTCACAAACTCCTGCACATGTCTGTCATGAGTTTCTTGCGTTCTTAGTTGATAGAGGCCTGAACGTACCTCCTTTGTCTTATATTTCCTCCCGCTTAGCCATACAGAATCTACAAATCTGATCAACTGTGAAGCTCTCAAAGAACCCTGCCAATGAGTGGGCAGCCAAATTATCTGCTGCAACATACAATACAGTGCCCTTAACGCTGGCTCCCAACTGTTCTATATATACACCTTGCTGCTCAAGAGACACAAGGTCCCGAATGAGAGGATGGAGAACCTTGACATAACCATGCTCTTTGACTGTAGTGCTCTTGCAAAGGAGGGCAAGCTGAATAGAATGGAGAGAGGAGCGATATTTCTGATGCAGATTATTTAGTACCCAGTAAACAGCACACATCTTGTGTTTTTTCTTCGATGTGCCCAATGGGTTTGCCACCTCAAAATCATCTCTATACAAGCCAAGTGCTATCCTAAACTCTTCTTCCATCAAGAGAGCATTCTCTTTAAAGTGGGAACCATCTCTGTAAGAGCTATATCCCTGTAACAGACTCGTATGTGGTGACAGGGCTTTATCCAAAACGTCCCCATTGCTTAACATTGCCTGCAGCATTTTAAGTATAGGGACATAAACAACAGTTTGCTTGTTCTTGTCAATGTCAAGCTCAACTGGCATTGCAACAGGGAATTCTTGCAACACATAAGATTCTCTCTTGCTAGCAGTGGACCAGGATCCCTCTTTAGTAGTGAATTTCAAGAAAACATTATTCTCAGTGACTACACTGACTACGTCATTCACAACAGAGCTGTCAACCTCACCGCAATGCTGATTAAGTATTCTCTGGATTGTGCTATGTAATATTGACTGAGACAGCAAATATATCTGGTTGATCTGTTGGATAACTTCCTGCAAAGCATTTTCTGATATGTGGAGAATTGTCTGCATTTTCAGAAACAGGGCAGCCATGTTATGTTCCAACTGGAATCTAAGTCTTGCACATCTTCTCTATATTCACTTTCTGGTACCTCAAATTCAATGTCATCATTTAGACCTACAGGGATAGCATCATCAGGTTGGACATTTTCATTTAAGAGAACAATATCTGAAATGATTTTAGACTTGAACTCCATCCTATCATGCATGCTATGCTCTTTACATTTATGAGCATTAAATGTTGAGTAAACATTGCTTTGAAAATTACAGCCTTGATAGGGGCAACAAACCATTTGCTGCATCTTCAGATGTTTACGCAAGTGGGTGAAAAACTCAGCATCAGTACAAGGCTCTACAAAGTCAGAAAGCTGACAGTGAAATGCTAATTTCGTGGTTTTGGCTGATGCCCAACATCTTGAGTGTGCCAAGTTGATAAGTGCACTTTAAGGGCATTAAAAGACTTAAATGTGCACAAGCATTCCTTATGTACACATGGGATTGGAGATATTTGGGTGTAGCTTCCATGTTTTAATCTACAGTGCTTTAATAAGTGCCCTCTTTTCTCAGCACAAAATGTGCAGTACTTACATGCCCACTGCATTGGATGTTCTACTGCTTAATGTTTTCTTTCTGCAAGAAAAAAATATGCAAAACAGGTTTAAAGACCTATGACAGGTCTAGTCTAAGCAATTACTGACTAAGGGTTAGATCTAGATCAAATGACCAGCTAAATCAATAATATTTACTAATTTAAAAGTATTGTGCAGGGGCTACAAAAGTGCTTTTAAAAAGACAGATTTCTTCGTTCAGGAATTCTAATAGTCTGTTAAAAAATAATAATAAATCAAGTAGAAAAGCCACAAACATGGGGATAGCAACCCCTGTAATTACAGATTACAAATTCCACATCAAAAACGTTTAAATACACGTATTTAACTTATTTATTAAATAAACGTCTTTATTATTAAAATGTGATAAGAAGTTTTAAAAAAGCAAATCGTACAGTATCTCCTGCAGCTGTGGCTCTGGCTCATGCCCGCTTGTGTGGATTTTTCTGTTTGGCGCTGTTGTGTTGCAGTGACTTCTGGGAGTTGAAGTTTTGTACAGGCATGTTTTGTAGTTCCGGGTGCATGTGGTTGTGATTATATGGTAAAACATCGATCCGCCGCTTACTATGCCACAAAGTACCATCTTTCATTATTTTAAGGCTAGTACATACCAGAATGAATGTACTGTAATTAATCACTAATATGTGGACAACAGAAAAAATGTTATAAAAAAAGCGTGTACTGATAAAAAAAAAATATCTGTCGACATCAGTGACAATAGGCATACATTTTTATCAATTTTATTGTAAGTTTAATCTATAACAAAAACATTGTCAATGTAAAAAAACAAGTTAGAAAAACGCAACAGCCGTTTAAAGGGGTGATATCAAACACAAAAGTCCAAGTTAGGAGAAGCTATTAGGCCAATCTTGTCAAGCATCAAGCAAATAGGCACAATTGGAAAGGTGCTGGGGCCCAAGATTCACACAATTCTTGCTTCTAATTTGGCGCCTCTTTTTGATCGCTTCGCTCCACTTTATGTATGTTTGTGTGTGTCTCAGTGTATGCGTGTCTCAGTGTGTTTGTGTTTGTCTCAGAGTGTGTGTGTGTCACTTTGTGTGTGTGTCAGTGTGTGTGTATGTGCCTCAGTGTGTGTGTCTTTGTGTGTCTGTGTGTGTCTGAGTGTGTGTGTGTATCTCAGTGTGCGTGTGTGTGTGTCTCAGTGTGTGTTTGTGTCTCAGTTTGTGAGTGTGTCTAAGTGTGTGAGGGTGTGTCTCAGACACTTCAAGACTTACAAAGAGCATTTCAAGTGGAGTGATAAAGTGGAGCAAAGCGATCCAAAAAAAGGCGCCAAGTTAGAAGCAAGAATTGTGTGAATCTTGGGCCCCAGCACCTTTCCAATTGTGCCTATTTGCTTGATGCTTGACAAGATTGGCCTAATAGCTTCTCCTAACTTGGACTTTTGTGTTTGATATCACCCCTTTAAACGGCTGTTGCGTTTTTTTAACTTGTTTCTTTACATTGACAATGTTTTTGTTATAAATATAAAAAACCGACCATGAAGGGACTCGAACCCTCAATCTTCTGATTCGAAGTCAGATGCCTTATCCATTAGGCCACACGGTCTTTCACAGTTGCCATGTGTTACTTAACTCTACAATGAGTGTGTCCTGTTCCATAAACAGAATTTCAACAGTAATTCTTTTTATTTTAAAAGCAATGTTCTGTGTTTTCATTTAGCTGCGCTGTATGCTGTGGCTCGATCCTGTCTGGTGAGGTAGGCAAAGTGATGATCAAAACTCAGATGTGCTTTCATAGCACACGAGCAATGCAAGCTTTAAACATCTTGGGTGTCTGAAGTTATTTTGTAATGGAATCATAATACCATTTGTTTTGCTTTTTTTAATAAAAAGTCAAACACGAAGGGACTCGACCCCTCAATCTTCTGATTCGAAGTCAAACACCTTATCCATTAGGTCATGTGGTCTTTCCCGTTTGCCAAGTGTTACTTAACTCTACAATGAGTGTGTGCTGTTCCATAAACTGAATTTCAACTAAGTAAGTTAATTTTGAGTCATCTCCTTCACTTAGTTTTTAGTTAAAACTTCGCAGCTCTCGTCTGTTTCTCCCTGCTTACTTGTAGCCGCCATTATGTTTCTGAGCCTCTGGGTGAATATGATTGGGTCGAGAGGTGCATCAGTGGCTCCATGGTGAATGAAACTCCATGCCCAAACACTGTCTGTACGCTGTGACTTTCTCAAATGTCAACTCCTCTTTACTTTCTCACATATTACTATTTTGGTTTATGTATTTATTTTTTAGTTTAGCAGCTTACATCTTTTGTATACTAGCCAAAAATAAAAACGATATAATCAAACCCCACGATATCTTTTATCGTGAATAAAATTATACTGGAAATACGATATTTCGCCCAGCCCTAGTTGTCAGCTACTTAACTGCTCAACTAACCAAACAAGTAATTTAGAGCTCAGGTGGAATGAAAAGCAGCTCATAGTGAGCCACCAGGACTGAGAACCACTGATTAACTAACACAAACTCCTAGGGCAGTTTATGAAGTACTGATGGCACTCCGTAAATTTTATTTAATGGTTAAAATGATTTATTAAAACTTTTAAAATGCATTTTTTAAATAAACATTAATATAAAATATTAACTTTATGTTGTTTTCTTTTTTAAGCTATCAGATGAATCTCTGGATGTCTTATCAGATTATTCTCATTTCAATTCAGACAGTGATCAAGACTATGTTCCTGACAGTAGCACGTCAGACAGCACTATCAAAAGTAAAGAGTTGATGACTGAACCAAAAAAGAAGAAAGCATGTGCAGTGCAAAACGCTCCAACCTCAGAAACTGTGAAACGGCAAAACACTGAGCAGACATCTGGAGGCATCTTTTCCCCTTCTGTAGCAACTGTGCAACCAATCAAAATGAAAGTGAATTATCTGTTACCATAAAGCCCCATGAAGATCACAAAGGAAAATTAAGATTGTACAACAAGAAGCAATACTGCCTTTTTTGTGAGACACCTTTTTCCAAAATAGCCAAGCACCTTGCATATGTTCACCATAATGAAAGTGAAGTAATAAAGGCACTGAGCTTTCAAAAGAACTCAAAAGAAAGGAGGATACAACTAGATCATCTTAGAAACAGAGGAAACTTTGCATACAATGCAGAAGTGATACGGAATGGAACAGGAGAGATGGTTGCATGTAAACGACCAAGAAAAACTGGAAAACCTCAGGAATTCACCCACTGCATATATTGCCAAGGTCTGTATTCAAGAAAGTCTTTGTGGAGACACATGCGATGCTGTAAACTAAAACCAAAATGTGATGATCAAAAAGTTGGTAAAAAAATGAGTCCAATCTCTATTTGCTTTTGCCTGCCCTGTGCCATTTGAAGTCAGCCAGGGTTTGTGACGACTGGTGTGTGATATGACACATGATGAGATTTTGTCTCTAGTGAAAAGTGACAGATACATCATCCTATTGGGAGAGCATATGTACAGTAAAGTGGGATCTGATGTAGGGAAACATGATTATATCCGACAAAAACTCAGAGAGGTGGGTCGACTGCTGATAGAAGCTAGAAAAAAAAAAACACCTGGAAAAAAATGGAAGATTTTGTCATTCCTTCTAATTTCCCCCATGTTGTAACTTCAGTGAAAGCTGCAGCTGGCTACAATGAAGAGAGCCATACTTTCAGAATTCCCTCATTGGCACTGAAGTTAGGTCACAGTTTACAGAAAATCAGTAGCATTGTGGAATGCAAATCTATGATTGACGGAAATGATTCAATGGCAGAATCTGCTCGCAATTTTAAACGACTATATGAAACTAGAATGAAACAATTTCTTTTGCTGCTTTGACCACTCTACGAGAAGCTAAGTGGAACATGCCTCAACTGCTGCCTTTCACGGCAGATGTTAAAACCTTACATGCTTATCTCGAAGATAAACAAAATGAATACCAGAGTGCATTGCATTCAGAGTCCAATATAAAAACCTTTGCAAACCTTACAAAGGTCACTCTTTCACAGGTAATCTTGTTTAACAGAAGAAGAGAAGGTGAAGTAGCAAAGATGCATCTAGATGCCTTTACTCGCAGAGACATGTCTGGCCTTCATGAAGATGTTGCAATTTCCCTGTCCGAGCTTGAAAAGAAATTGTGCCAGCACTTTACAAGGCTAGAGATTAGAGGGAAACGGGGCAGAAAAGGTGCCAGTCCTGTTGACACCTACTATGGAAGCAGCAATGAACCTTCTGGTCCAGAAGCGAGGAGACTGCCAAGTTGCAAATGAAAACGGTTACATGTTTGCAAGGCCTGGAGCTTCATCTTACTATCGAGGATCAGACTGCATCCATCAGTTTGCCAATGAGTGTGGAGCCAAAAATCCTGCCACCCTGTCGTCAACAAAACTTCAAAAACACATTGCTACATTATCCAAAGTTCTTAACTTGCGTGAAATGGAGTTAGACCAACTAGCAGACTTTCTTGGCCATGATATTAGAGTGCATCGACAGTACTATCGCCTGCCAGAAGGCACCTTGCAGCTGGCTAAGATCAGTAAGATCTTAATGGCTGTCGGAGTTCAAAGGCATGAAACTGGACGACATTGAAATTGATCCACAAGATATAGTTAGGGTTCAGTGGGGTTGATAAGGGGGTTCAGGGTTGAATAAGACATCTACAAAATGATAGGTTGATAAAGTCAACTGACTTAAAAGTAAAACATAAGCATATCATTGTGGTGTTAAAAGGAATATACCTATTATAACAATGAATGCACCCCTAAAATGGCAGTAATGTGTTAATGTGGAGACAATACTAAGTATCATAAATGTATATATTTATTCCAACAAGAACAAATTGAAGAAGCTGGCGAAGTGTCTGCAAGTGAGGATGAGGCTGAGCCTATGAGTGCACCAAGATGTGCAGGTATAATTTCCTACTGTTACATTGTTAAAAGTTACGTTTTTATAAATGCTTACATTTCTTGAAAATAAAGATATTAAGCCTGCTTCATAATTTTAATTTAGATATAAATGGAATGAGACTTATTTTATGTTCTATTTTATACCAAGCTGGAAGATTCAAGAAATCCAACAGTGAAGCATCCACAGGTAAACTACATTTACTTAAGACTACAAAAACCTTCATAGAGTAACATACTATACATCAAATACATGTCAGTGTATTTATTTGATAACTGTTTTTATTTTTTAATAGGAAAAAAACAAATGAAGAGGAGAAAATGGGATATGGATGAAATTAAGACAGTCGAAAGACCCATGAAGTTCATCAGAATGTGCAAAGTGCCAGGAAAGACCGATTGTCTTCAGTGTCTGCAACCTGAACCACATGCCCTTAAAGACAGATTGATCAGCCATAAAATTCTACATAAAAAATAGGATCACAGCTTTGAAAAGAAAGAGTTCATAAAAGTTAGAATTAATCATTTAGAAGAATAAAGGGGTGTTGGTTAATCAGAATTTGGCTGAGATTAAATCAAAACTTCGATCAACCTGCTGATCACAAATCTGCGTTTGTAATTTGAGATTAGTGGGTAGGTCACAGTTTTGATTTGATCTGTCTCTTTATGTTCTTTTTTGCTTTTTCTCAGGGAAAGTTTAGATATCAATATTTCAATTTGTAGTGGTATAATGGATTTGTTTTGAAAATGGGATATTTGGTCATTTTTTGTTTTATCGTTGAGGTTGATGTGGTACAGGAATCAGTTTCTCTGCGTGATTAGATTGGTATCGTTGAGCCCTTAAAGGACAACTATCACATTTGATATAAATTTTCTATAAATACAGTTGTATGTGTACTCATGTTGTTACAACTGCCTGAGTAAAGCATGTGTAATTTTTTGTTTCAATTCTCATATATCACTACTCCCTCCTTCGTAACTCCCTGCTCCGTGCTTTGTCCCTGCTCCATCCTCCCTACACCCTCCTTCATAACTATCCTTTATCCGAGGAGTAGGGAGGATGGAGCAGGGACGAAGCACAGAGCAGGGAGTGACGAAGGGGGAGTAGGGGGGATGGAACAGGGAGTTACAAAGGAAGGAGCGGGTAGTAGGGAGGATGGGGTAGGGAGGATGGAGTAGGGAGGAAGGAGCAAGGAGGATGGAGTTACGAAGGAGGGAGGATGGTGGACAGAACAGGGAGTTAGGATGGAGAAGGGAGTTAGAGGATAGATGAGGGAATGACTTCCGTTTACCTAGGAGGATGTACTCATATTGACACTTTACAAGTGGGGAGCTATAGTTATCTCTTATGTGCAGTGGTCCTTGGCTACCATTATTTGTTGTAGTATTATTATTAATATTAGTTGGTAAGACCGTGAAACGCTAATGCTCTGGTAAACTGCTAACAATTATAAGAATAATTTGAGTTGCTGTGGGGAAGACATCCCATGCTCCATACTTTTTTTCCTTTTTGTGTTTTTGAGAGGAAAGGACACATCTTGTAAAACCAAGGCAGCATTGTATATAGCTGACATTTTTGTGAAGGTTAATCTTTTAAAGCAATACAACTGATTAGAAAAACTTCAGGTACTTTTTTCCTAGCAACATGTGAGTACATAGTTGTCCTTTAAACAGGTGAAAAAATATATTGATGTTTCTGTGTTCCAGATGTTGTTCGACCGAGTTTTAGTAGGTTGATTTCTGGAAAGTCTTGGGAAGCAGTTTTGCCTGATTATTAATGTGAAATTATGTGGAACCATTATCTCTTCCCAGTGGTACAATATCTTGTTTTGAAAATTCTTAGTTTTGTTGTTGCAGTTGATATAAATGCACAGATTGGTGTTGTTTATTCCTGAAATCGGTTTAAACACATTAACATTTCTCTGTTTAGTACAAATGTTACTCTCATTTAATGCAGATTTAATACATTTACTCTCCTATAATACAGATCTTATTTTGTATATTAGTTAAATTTAAGTAGGTCAGATGTACTTCACAGTTGG
This sequence comes from Acipenser ruthenus, assembly GCF_902713425.1. NCBI lineage: Eukaryota > Metazoa > Chordata > Actinopteri > Acipenseriformes > Acipenseridae > Acipenser > Acipenser ruthenus. Next base: position 2,578,334 of record NC_081244.1, read on the forward strand.
AAATAAAAAAGCATGTAAACAGGTTAAATGTGAAACGTCTTTTTTTTTGTAAAAAATCTTAAAACATTTTTGTTCTGTTCAAGCTGTTTCAATGTAAAATAGACTATCCTGATAAATCCTGACATCAATCCTGATAAAACAGTTAATATGTGTGAGAACCAGTTCAGTCTGTAGGTTTTGATATTAAGGGATTTGGGATATTGATAATAGTTTGCCACTTTTTCGAAATTTTCCTTGGTTATGGACTGAACAGTTATGCACATCTGCAGCCTCCCTAGCTAAATTCCAAAATTCCCCCCCAAGTTCACTACTTTATTGTTATCATTTCAGATGAATTATTTAGTTGTTATCCTGTACTTTTTTTTTAAATGCACATTATCATACACAATGACTTCAAAGCATATATAAAACAACATTCCAGACTCTGCTCACAAATCTCAGTGGGATTTATAACTGGAAGAGTCAAGTTGTGAAAAGCAGTCAACATTGAACAACTACCTTTTCCTCTTACAGTTGTGCTAGCTTAGTTATTTAATGTAATTGCTGTTTGTTTATTTTGGGACATTGGTACAGCAGCATATTGTTGAAGATACAGATTACTAATTTTAGAAATTTAGTATGGCTGTATTTTAAAGGAATACTGCAGTGTTTTCAGGTAAATACATTTATACACTGATATACTCAAGCAGTTGTAATTACTAGTAAAATTATGAACATTATTATGGGTAAGCTACATGTAGTGAGAGTACAAAAATCTAGTTTTGTGATTTACAAAACATCTTACATCTAAATCTTGATATAAATGTGGAATTATACTTTTCTCTCCATTTTAACACCAAATATTTATATAAACTGATCTAGTTTATGAATTTCTTGGTAAACTCAAACAGTTAAATTAGTATTTGATTAAAAGTCATTCATAAAAACATGAATAGATATATGTCCCCAGGTTGCAAGCAAGGTCCCTGCAATTAACCACAATGTAAGTTGTGTGTGTGTGTGTCGTTATGTCTTTAGATTGGAGTTAAAGAAGAAACTGTCCCCACATTACAGTAAAATGTAAATCCGATTTTAAAGGCTAAATCAGAAACCTTTATATTTAGGCATGGTTATAGAATGCTCTAAATGTAGTCCAGTGCTGGTTTTGTTGCTAGGACCTCAGTAAAGTGGTGTCCCCACATAGCTGCTTCCAGACATGTGTCCCCACAGTTCATGTAAACGAGTATGTGTGTGTGCGTGTATGAGTGTGTGTGCGTTTGTCTGTGTGTGTGTGTGTAGGTACTGTTGACTCAGTAGCTACCATTAAATGTTTCAACCTCGGTGACTTTCTTTGATGCGCTATTAATTTTAGGCAACTTGCAATATATATATATATATATATATATATATATAATTTATTAATTTTTGATTTTTGATTTTTTTTACATGAAACGTGTACTTTTTATATAGGTATATAAATGTCAATTGCTGTGGATTTAGACAAGGAAGCTACATGCCACTCTTGTGTGCAATTCCATTCTATGGTATCTACCAATCAAACAGGAAACTAGAAATTTTCAAACAGGGAATTGAAAATATCTAGAATCGAGCAGCACCTTCAGGTTTTCAGCGAAAGCTGGTCAGGCTTGGATGTAAGCTTAAAAAATGAATGCATTTCACCAACTGTGCAGTGGCACAGCAGGCTAAGGTCTTGTGTGCTTCAAGAATGTCATGTTGCAAGTTCAAACCACTGTGTTTTTTTTTTTTTGTCCTGCGATATGTGCTATTTTATAACATAAATGTGCTATTTTAAAACATGGTGTGGATATCAAACTGCTTGCACTCCCTGGTATGTTTTGACATTGACCAACATGTGGAACCACATGATTGGTAGATGTCCAGTTATTTAGCTTTTCTGTTTGAATAGTCGCTACACACCCTTAAAAAGTAGACAGAAGAGGAAGAAGAAGGAGAATAACAATTTCACCTTAGTTTGACGACTTATATCTCATTGTGTATAAGAGGTATGTACTTTTTTCACATTTGAGGTAAGAAAGTTTCAGACTTTTGATACTGGTACAGATGGTAATTCTAAGTCAATTAAGTGTTGCCGCTGCAACATGGTAAAAACAGCTAAACTCTGAGCTGTATAGAGACTCTCAGTAGTTTCAAACAAGTTTTTCTAACTTGTACGAGGAATTACCGTTCCCCTCAATATAACATTTTTGTCTACAGAAAAATGTGCAGTGATTTAAATTGTATTATCTAATACCACATACATATTACAATCACCAATGAATCATAATACCATTTTTTTTATATATATATATATATAAAAAATGTCGACCACGAAGGGACTTGAACCCTCAATCTTCTGATTCGAAGTCAGACGCCTTATCCATTAGGCCACGCGGTCTTTCACACTTATCAGGTGATACTTAAGTCTACAATGAGTGTGTCCTGTTCCATAACAAACAGAATTTCAACTAAGTTAATTTTGTTGATTTTAAAAGCAACGTTCTGTGTTTCCATTTAGCTGTGCTGTATGCTGTGGCTCGATCCTGTCTGGCGAGGTAGGAAAAGTGATGATCAAAACTCAGATGTGCTTTCATAGCACACAAGCAACACAAGGTTTAAACATCTTGGGTGTCAGAAGTTATTTTGTAATGTTAATGTAAGACCTCGCTGCTGTCCAGTCATTGCATCAAGTACCACTTGTCAGCTGGAGGAGAAAGTCTGCAAGTATAAGTTAAGACAGCGATTGTTGTTTTAGAAAGTTAAGTTTGCTTCATTTAGTAATGTGTTTTTAATGAAATACCACTTTAGTGGTCAATTGCTTTTGTACACTAGATACTGTTTGCGCGGGTTCAATCCCAGGTGGGGGACACTGCTGCTGTACTAAACTAAATAACAATAATAATAATCGTGCATCTTGTTGCAGTTGCAACACTCGTGCTTTGTCTTTGTTGTGTAAAAACCTGTCCATATGCAGAAACTGCTCGTGCTGCTTCCACAGAGTTTGGTGGAATTGACAAAAAACAGCGTGCAATTTTTGCCATGTTTCGGAATCTGATTTCATACCTCAGCCAGAAATCACCAATATTTACATTTTTCACGGTAGGAGTCAAATACGTGAAATCGTGAATTTTCCGTTGCCTTACACAACGAGACTCTAGTGATTCGTCGCTTGCAGCATCTGTGGAGTAGCGGTTAGAGCACTTTGTTCTTGACTGGGTTCAATCACATGTGGGGGACACATTGCTGCTTTATCTAGATTGGTCCAGTAAAAAACCTGACTGTATAAATGGGTAATTGTATGTCACAATTATAAGTTGGCCAGGATAAGTGTGTCTGCTAAAATAATAATAATAATAATAATAATAATAATAATATGCGTGTTTGGTTGGTACTTGGATGGGAGACTGCCTGGCAATACCAGATACTTCAAACTTTTCTTTGAAGTTTTACTTGTATTATTAACAAATAGTAGATTAAACAGCAAAAATGAGCTGATTTACTTTTAATTTATTGAAATGGACCGCAAAGGGTATTAATCGCTATTGAAATAATTGCATAAGAGAAGTTATAAATATATTTATTTCACTCCTCCACCCGCTGTTTTAATTGCATTTGGATCATTCCAGACACCACCTGATACGTGAGCGCAACAAACTCAACAATGCATTGAACATTAATACATTTTAAAAACAAAACATCAAAGTCACAGCATGCATTATATTCGGGCTGGGACATTTCAATTTGATGAGAATAAGCAGAGTGTGATATTAGCAGATGTGACATTAAATTTGACTGTATTATGGCTACGTCTGTCTTCTTTTCATACATTTACACTGTAAAACACGAGGCTGAAGTTGGCTTATTCGCCAGCTTCTTATTCGCAAGCTTTTAAGTGCATAAATGTATTTGTCTACGTTGAAGAAGTAACCTTGCATTTAAAGAGTTAAATCACTTTGGGCCGCCGATTTCTCTGCAGGTACCTGAAGAGGGACAATCCTCCTACAAGCCCCGCTTATATTTAGCCCGGCCCAACGTGGTTTACTGGGGCAGAACAGTGGTTACACTTGCTACATATGCCAATCGCTCAACTTCTTATTCACTTTATGTATCTATGTTGAATAGGTAGCCTTGCATTTAACGGGTTAAATCACGTTGGGCCGCTGATTTCTCTGCAGGTACCTGGCGAGGGGCAACCCTACTGCAAGTCCCACTTGTACTTAGCCCGGCCCAACGTGGTATACTGGGGCAGAACAGAGGGCAAACATGCCACATATGTCAATTGCACAGTATCTTCACTGCAAAAAGCATCACTTTGGGCCGCCGATTTCTCTGCCGGTACCTGACAAGGGGCAACCCCTCTACAAGACCCACTTGTATCTAGCCTGGCCCAACATGGTTTACTGGGGAAGAACAGCGGGTAAATATGCCATTCACTCAGCTTCTTATTCGCTTTATGTATCTATGTTGATAGGTAGCCTTGCATTTAACAGGTTCAGTCACGTTGGGCCTCTGATTCCGCTGCAGATACCTGGTGAGGGGCAACCCTACTGCAAGTCCCACTTGTATTTAGCCCGGCCCAACGTGGTATACTGGGGCAGAACAGAGGGCAAACATGCCACATATGTCAATTGCACAGCTTCTTCACTGCAAAAAGCATCACTTTGGGCCGCCGATTTCTCTGCAGGTACCCAGCGAGGGGCACCCCCTCCGCAAGCTACACCTGTATTTAGCCATGCCAAATGTGGTTTAATGGGGCAGAACAGAGAGCAAACATGCCGCATATGCCAATTGCACAGCTTCTTATTCGCTTTATGTATCTATGTTCAATAAGTAGCCTTGCATTTAATGGGTTAAATCATGTCGGGCTGCTGATTTCTCTGCAGGTACCTGGCGAGGGGCACCCCCTATTTAGGCTACACCTGTATATAGGCTGGCCCAATGTGGTTTACTGGGGCAGAACAGCAGGCAAACATTTTTCCAGCATTAAAATGTGTTAGTATACTACCCTTTAGCACGGACATGCATATATACCTTTTGAACCATTTATAACATTGTAGTTTTGTACCTACATAAATATCAATATATTAATATATCAATACCTACCAAAATAGACATTTTATTTTCACCACTCATGCAACTTTAAGCTACATGGCAACAATATACTGGGAGACAGTCAGCATGGTTTTAGGAAAGGGAGATCATGTCTAACTAACCTGCTTGACTTCTTTGAGGATGCAACATTGAAAATAGATAATTGCAAAGCATACAACATGGTTTATTTAGATTTCCAGAAAGCTTTTGACAAAGTCCCGCATAAAAGATTAATTCTCAAACTGAACACAGTAGGGATTCAAGGAAATGCAAGCACATGGATTAGGTAGTGGTTAACATGTAGAAAACAGAAAGTACTGGTTAGAGGAGAAACCTCAAAATGGAGCGAGGTAACCAGTGGTGTACCACAGGGATCAGTATTAAGTCCTCTGCTATTCCTAATCTACATTAATGATTTAGATTCTGGTATAGTAAGCAAACTTGTTAAATTTGCAAATGACACAAAAATAGTAAGAGTGGCAAACAATTTAAATCAAGGGAAGTAGTGTTAAAACTTTACAATGCATTAGTAAGACCTCATCTAGAATATTGTGTTCAGTTCTGGTCACCTCATTACAAAAAGGATATTGCTGCTCTAGAAAGAGTGCAAAAAAGAGTAACCAGAATTATCCCGGGTTTAAAAGGCATGTCGTATGCAGACAGGCTGAAAGAATTGAATCTATTCAGTTTTGAACAAAGAAGACTACGAGGTGATCCAATTCAATATATATATATATATATATATATATATATATATATATATATATATATATATATATATATATATATATATATATGCGCACACACAATAAATCATATTACAAAATACAAACACAAAATAATAAACTGCATGGGGGCGGAGGGTACACGTTCTAACATAAATAAACAATCACTTACAGGGCTCCTCGCCATGTACACAGCTATTGACTTTTTTTCTACATTTCACCCAAGAGTGTTGGGAACTACAAATAAAAAGTGAAATGGTGCTTTTGGCTGATTTACTTTTGCTGAGCCAATACCCTGAAAACATATAAACTATCCTTGCTGTAAAGAGAGTCAGGCAGTTCTTGCACTTTGCTGTGAACTTGGCGCGAGGATCTACCGTTTGTCTCAATTCAAAGTAATGATGTGGAACAGTAGTTGAATTCTCCAGATAATAGATATGGCCCCAAGAACATTGAACTCATGGCTATTTGTAAAGCCGATGTTGCATGCATGTTAATGAGGAATCAACTACACAGTAACATAAGCAAAGGAATGGTGTTAAGAGAATTGTAGACCATTTGCAGAATGTATTGATAGATGCATTAACCACACAAATTGTTAATGTGCTACCTGTGTTGGAGTTTGTGTTAAATGTCTTGATAATTGTTTCATAAATCACACAAGATGAATCATCATTATTGCAGTACATCCTATCCTGTGTACCGATGTTATCCCATGCACAGAACACATGAAAATTGTAACACACGAAAATTGTAACACACACACACACACACTTTAATATGTAATAGTAGCACCTGAGTGCAATCTTCCTGTTTGCACAAAACATTTTTCTCTTTTCATAGGTAGGATCAGCTTCACTCTGAAACTGCACGTGATATCTACTTTACAGTAAGAGACACCCTACATTAACTTATAGAATTGGCAAATGTAATTCTCATTAAAAAACTGTAAGACTGGCATCTGTTTCTATATTAATGAACCAGAGGTAAAGACGTTACAAATGAGAGAAGGGTGACATCTAGTGGAGAATGAAAAAAGCACAAAGTCCGAATATATCTTTTGTGCCTCGGTAAAAAGTTCATCTCCATTTGATAAACAGTTTAAGTGCTTTCAAACAAGTAAATACCAGCTCTTAACACGACCTTAACTGTGTTTGTTTTTATATGATTTTAAAACGACAAGAGAATTGTGTATACAAGCCGAAAATAAAATATACCCGACAGCAGTGCCATTAAAAGTGAGTATTTACTTAAATTAACTGGATGTCTATCGTCATTTTTAAAAAAAAAAAAATTCCTATGCAGGTCCGCGTGTACCATGTTGCTGATTTTGAAGGTCACTTTCCTACTTTGCCTCCATGTTTTAATGTGAGGGACATCTTTAAACAACACCAGTCTCCAGTATCGTGTTTAGCATTACGTGATGTGATACATATAAAATATTATATGGTTTCATGATAGCGCTCACGATAAAAAAGCAGGAGAAATACCTTAAAATTAAGAAAAAAAAAAGTCTGGACGTGTGGGCCTACATATCTGATATACATGGAAACATAATAATAATAATAATAATAATGCGGCAATAGACAAGTTGTGCAGTATAGCCTCTGGGAGATCCGTTACACGCGAATCTCTCGATCTCCATATTGATCCAGGTCCATTTCGTTGTTGGAGGTGATCTTGGTGCAAACAGAACGAAGATCACGTGTCGTGTCATTGAGACCTCTCTATCTCACTTAAACAGATGGCTGCGTTTCTCAAGATGCTCCAGCAAGCGCTGCTGCTTGCAAATTGAGAGCATGTAAACAAACTGGACAACCAACATCAATGTCAGTTATTTGCATTTTTTTTGTTTTCCGTTTATGAATACATTCTGATAATAGAAGGACACAAGTACTGAAGTGTGTGCAATTTGATTAATCAAACATGCTACAGGGGATTCAACTGGGCAGTGTATTTTACTGGGTTAATAAACAAACGGCCTCGGTTCTAATCTCGATTTAGAACATTGCACAACCAAACCCTTGAATTGCAAAGTACAACAGAATGTGTGCCAGTGGAGGCAGCAACATACATGAAATAAATGAGGGGTAACTAGCGCGAATTGTTCAATAACTATTATTAAGAACGTTTATTATAACGCATAAATGTAAGCTACTGTCTCTTGTAATATTTGCAGTTGTCTAAACCGTCCCAAATTAAGTTGTTCCCGCCGAAATTAAACAGACGCGGATCGATTTTACAAGAAAAACAATTAATAAAATCCGATGAATCTGTAAGTTTATCAAACTAAAATAACTAAATGTATTGTCAAATAAATACATTAAAACGTCTCCTTACCTTAAACATGTTCATTTTAGAATTTGCAGAACTGAAATGAGAACTGTACTCTTTTTGCGGTATTTGGGTGGCTCTTAGAAGAGCCTTTGTGTTGTAAAGACGGAGCAGGGACGGTCTCGGTTTACTTGGAGCTGGTGTACTTGGTGACGGCCTTGGTGCCCTCAGACACGGCGTGCTTGGCCAGCTCTCCGGGCAGCAGGAGGCGCACGGCTGTCTGGATCTCCCGGGAAGTGATGGTGGAGCGCTTGTTGTAGTGAGCCAGGCGGGACGACTCGCCGGCGATGCGCTCGAAAATGTCGTTGACGAACGAGTTCATGATGCCCATCGCCTTGGAAGAGATGCCGGTGTCGGGGTGGACCTGCTTCAACACTTTGTACACGTAGATGGCGTAGCTCTCCTTCCTGGTCTTTCTGCGCTTCTTTCCTCCCTTAGGCTGGGTCTTGGCAACAGCCTTCTTGGAGCCTTTCTTCGGCGCGGGTGCAGCTTTCGGTTCTGGCATTTTCCTTCTCTGATGCTTATTCAAAGATGAATGAACAACCAGCCCCAGAGCCCCAGTATTTAAAAAGTCTGTATGCAAATTATTACTAAACAATCCTTTAGAGTGAGAATGTTAACCTGTGAACCAAGCAACGCTCTCTGGTGACACAGTAGTTTGATGTGATTGGTTGTGCGCTCTTTACGCAATAGAGGGGGCGGTGACTTTGCCGCCAGATGAGATCTTTTTTTTCTCTCTCTTGAGTTCAGGTTTGAATTCGGCGCCTTTTTTCTAGAGCGGTTAGTTAGGTCTTTTGTTTTTCATTTATTAAATACATGAAGAATTCAGTATACAGCAATACTGAAATCCACACCCGATGCGTCTTAAATATAGAAGAAATATAAATAAATGATCAAACCCAAGTCACTTTTGTGTGCTCATTAAACACGTTAAATGTAGAAACGCACTATCAATGCTGATGCTCTTTGATTTCTTCCTCATACCAGAGTTCCGATTGTTTCAGAGCAGCTTGAATGGTGAAACTTCAACTCAAATTCAGAAAAGATGACATCGTGGAGCTCAAAGCTTTGCGTGAGGATTTGCTGGTTTGCATTTATTTCACTGGTTAGGAAACAAAATAAAGTAAGATTTCCAAATGAATTTAATAAATCAATAAAAATACATATATTTTATGGGACTTTAATTCTGCACGAGGGAATCGGATAAACTGAGCTCGTATTTTATCATTCTGCTACCGAAAAGGTTTACTTCAATACAATCCCATTAAAAAAAAAAAAAAAAAAAACATTGATTAAAAGAAATGCTTATTTATTTTTAAAGAAAATATATCTGGATCTGTGTTTAAGGCTACAAATCCAACAATGAAGTTTAAATCCAAAATACTCGTTACACATCGCAAAATAGGTCTAAATTATTTATATTACAAAACAAGCTTGTAAACAACAATGCAAACATTCTTAAACGTGTTTTTAATCTTTTGAACATTTTCCTGGTGTACTAAATGTAGTTTGTTTCAGAATTGAAAACTCTTTAAATGAAAAGGTGGGCGGCTCTTAAAAGAGCCTTTGGGTTCGTGTCCTTGGGTCCAAATCTTTAACCTCCGAATCCGTACAGAGTGCGACCCTGGCGCTTCAGAGCGTACACCACATCCATGGCGGAGACGGTCTTTCTCTTGGCGTGCTCAGTGTAGGTGACGGCATCCCGGATCACATTCTCCAGGAACACCTTCAGCACCCCGCGGGTCTCTTCATAGATCAGCCCGGAGATTCGCTTCACTCCTCCGCGGCGAGCCAGGCGGCGGATAGCGGGCTTGGTGATGCCCTGGATATTATCACGGAGCACTTTGCGATGACGCTTAGCGCCCCCTTTTCCGAGTCCTTTACCTCCCTTGCCACGACCAGACATCTTCAAAATACAACGACAAAATATCAAGTTAAAATAAAAACTACCCAGCGAGTTGCAGTGTTAGGAACACAAAGCGGGACTGGTTGAAATTCGCAGTCCTAGAATGAGCGCCTTTACCCCAGACACGCCCTCAATGACCTCACACGTCTGTCAATAGTGATCATTTTACAGGCTAATTTCGACTCAGATTTAAAGGATTATTGTATACATTTTTGCACGATGTTAAAACCTATTTATAACATTAAAACATGTTATTCTAATGGTGGTTTCTTCTGTTTTGGATGTGCTTATATAATAACCTCCTTTACCTCTAAGTAACCAGGATGCACAGAAGACGTGCCCGCTGGACACTCTAACCCAGGGGTGGATAAACCTGGTCCTGTAGAGACACAATCTCCAGTAGGTTTCAAAGGTAACCCTTAAATGATCAATGTATTCCATTTCTGAAGAATGTAAATTGTTGATCAATTTAGCAAGTTAAGTTGTTCAGTTAAATGAGGAGTGGTAAGCTCTGGTCCACGAGAGCTGCAGGGTGTTCAGGGCGCTTAACAGACCGTCATTCGTCAACAGGAAACAAAGGTGTGTGTTATGAATTCATTTGAAAGAAGTACAACCTGGAGACTGTTTGCTGTGATAAGTGTGCCATTTCAAAACGTCAGCATGCCTTGTACCTCACGTGCTGCAGGCCACTTGAAGATACAGCTGAGCTGGTGTATTAAAAACCTGGCCCCAAATATGCAGTGATGCATGGTGGGGGATTTCGAGCCTGCTGCTCTGAAACTAGGGAAATTTATCTGGTAAAGATATGTTCTATTTTTTAACTGCTGCTAACAAACGAATTTATTTAATATTGTTTTGTCAGTTTTATTATTTATCTTAAACATTCAGCAGGCAATCTCATGCTAATATGGTTAGCAAGATGTGCCGAATGGCCTCCTCTCGTTTGTAAACTTTCTTATGTTCTTTCTTATGTAGATGCTATTCTCACGCTGTAGGTGGACTGCATTGCTCTCGGTCCAGTTAAGACCGGTTTGTTAAGTGCAGCGCTTTATCCTCGGAGCCTTTGTTCCTTTCCGCGTCATTTATTGGTAATTAGGTGCATTTACACTGCCATTTCTGATTCGGATGTAGGGCCGGGGCTGGCATGTTTTGCATAGAGTCGACCTGCAGTCACATCCAATATTATCACAATTCACTTTATCATACATGTCTAAATAAATTTAATGTATGTTTTAAAGTTAACATTTCCTTATATAGAATTGTGGCAAAGTGTTTGCAATGCGCAGGTGTTGGGGTGATGCCGTGCTCAAGACAAGGACAAACAACAAAGTACTGTTGAAATGAAGGTTTATTTTTGTAATCCAAAGTCTGATGACAAACAGTAAACAATTATGATAACAAACAATATTACTTACAACAATACACAGTGTTTGCGTATTGCTCTGTTAATCCACAGGTTGGCCCGAAAACACGATCACAAGTCCACAGTTAACATAAGAAAGTTTACAAAACGACAGGAGGCCATTTGGTCCATCTTGCTCGTTTGGTTAGTAGCTTATTGATCCCAGAATCTCATCAAGCAGCTTCTTGAAGGATCCCAAAGTACTGATGTGAAACAATGGTTGAATTCTCCAGATAATAGACATGACCTCATGAACATTGAACTCAAGGCTATTTTTAAAGCCGATATTGCATGCATGTTAAGAGAATAGTAGACCATTTGCAGAATCTATTAATAGATGCATTAATCACACAAATTGTTAATGTGCTACCTGTGTTGGAGTTTGTGTTAAATGTCTTGATAATTGTTTCATAAATCACACAAGATGAATCATGATTATTGCAGTACATCCTATCCTGTGTACCGATGTTATCCCGTGCACACAACACATGAAAATTGTAACACACACACACTTTAATATGTAATAGTAGCACCTGAGTGAAATCTTCCTGTTTGCACAAAACATTTTTCTCTTTTCATAGGTAGGATCAGCTTCACTCTGAAACTGCACGTGATATCTACTTTACAGTAAGAGACACCCTACATTAACTTATAGAATTGGCAAATGTAATTCACATTCAAAAACTGTAAGACTGGCATCCGTTTCTATATTAATGAACCAGAGGTAAAGTCGTTACAAATGAGAGAAGGATGACATCTAGTGGAGAATGAAAAAAGCACAAAGACCGAAAATATCTTTTGTGCCTCAGTAAAAAGTTCATCTCCATTTGATAAACAGTTTAAGTGCTTTCAAACAAGTAAATACCAGCTCTTAACACGACCTTAACCGTGTTTGTTTTTATATGCTTTAAAAACGACAAGAGAATTGTGTATACAAGCCGGAAATGAAATATACCCGATAGCAGTGCCATTAAAAGTGAGTATTTGCTTAAATTAACTGGATGTCTATCGTCATTTTTTTTTAAATAAATTCCTATGCAGGTCCACGTGTATCATGTTGCTGATTTTGAAGGTCACTTTCCTACTTTGCCTCCATGTTTTAATGTGAGGGACATATTTAAACAACACCAGTCTCCAGTATTGTGTTTAGCATTAAGTGATGTGATACATATCAAATATTATATGGTTTGATGATAGTGCTCACGATAAAAAAGCAGGATAAATACCTTAAAATGAAGTCAAAAAAGTCTGGACGTGTGGGCCTACATATCTGATATACATGGAAACATAATAATAATAATAATAATAATGCGGCAATAGACAAGTTGTGCAGTATAGCCTCTGGGAGTTCCGTTACAGGCGAATCTCTCGATCTCCATATTGATCCAGGTCCATTTCGTTGTTGGAGGTGATCTTGGTGCAAACAGAACGAAGATCACGTGTCGTGTCATTGAGACCTCTCTATCTCACTTAAACAGACGGCTGCGTTTCTCAAGATGCTCCAGCAAGCGCTGCTGCTTGCAAATGGAGAGCATGTAAACAAACTGGACAACCAACATCAATGTCAATTATTTACATTTTTTGTTTTCTGTTTATCAATAAATTCTGATAATAGAAGGACACAAGTACTGAGGTGTGTGCAATCTGATTAATCAAACATGCTACAGGGGATTCAACTGGGCAGTGTATTTTACTGGGTTAATAAACAAATGGCCTCGGTTCTAATCTCGATTTAGAACATTGCACAACCAAACCCTTGAATTGCAAAGTACAACAGAATGTGTGCCAGTGGAGGCAGCAACATACATGAAATAAATGACAGATAACTAGAGCGAATTGTTCAATAATTATTACATTTACATTTATAACGCATAAATGTAAGATACTGTCTCTTGTAATATTTGCAGTTGTCTAAACCGTCCCAAATTAAGTTGTTCCCGCCGAAATTAAACAGACGCAGATCGATTTTACAAGAAAAACAATTAATAAAATCCGATGAATCTGTAAGTTTATCAAACTAAAATAACTAAATGTATTGTCAAAAATACATTACAAAGTCTCCTTACCTTAAACATGTTCATTTTAGAATTTGCAGAACTGAAATGAGAATTGTACTCTTTTTGCGGTATTTGGGTGGCTCTTAGAAGAGCCTTTGTGTTGTAAAGACGGAGCAGGGACGATCTCGGTTTACTTGGAGCTGGTGTACTTGGTGACGGGTGCAGCTTTCGGTTCTGGCATTTTCCTTCTCTGATGCTTTTTCAAAGATGAATGAACAACCAGCCCCAGAGCCCCGCTATTTATACAGTCTGTATGCAAATTATTACCAAACAATCCATTAGATTGAGAATGTTTGGAGTAGTTCAATGTGTTTGGTTGGAAACGAGGGGGTGTTGACTTTACCGCGAGCTGATTTTTTTTTTTCGAGGGCTTTTTTGAATTCAGCACCTTTTTCTACAACGGTTCGGTTAGGACTTTTGTTTTTCATTTATTAGATACATCAATAATTCAATAGACAGCAATAATATATATATATATATATATATATATATATATATATATATATATATATATATATATATATATATTATTTATTTCTTAGCAGACGTCCTTCTCCAGGGCGACTTACAATTGTTACAAGATACCACATTATTTTACATACAATTACCCATTTATACAGTTGGGTTTTTACTGGAGCAATCTAGGTAAAGTACCTTGCTCAAGGGTACAACAGCAGTGTCCCCCACTGGGGATTGAACCCACAACCCTCCAGTCAAGAGTCCAGAGCCCTAACCACTACTCCACACTATATAATCCACACCCGACACGTCTTAAAATGCATATCAAATGATATAGTAAGTCGTCCTGGATAATAATAATAATAATAATAATAATAATAATAATAATAATAATAATAATAATAATAATAATAATAATCTATCTATCTATCTATCTATCTATTTATACCTCTTGTTTCATAGTTGCTTGAACAGTGATACATCGCCTCAAATTCAGAAAACAGGAAAAATGTGAAAAACACTTCCATTGTATACAGATAACAAGAAACAAATGAATAGATTAATTAAACTGCTTCAAAATAAGTTGTTAAATGTTTTGTGTTTTTTGCTTTGTTTTCTACATAACGGTTGCACGGGAACACAGAACCATTAGACAGGTCGTATTTCCTATGAAATACATCACCAGCACAAGATTGAAACTAGTGAGAGAATGCTTTGGTGAAGCCAGGGTAATTCAATTGTGCAACAAGTGTGGTCACGGATACAGATAAATAATACAATTCAACAAAGAAATCCTCCCTATCGATTACAATGGGATGTGCCGGCAGTGTGTTAACCACACCTAACAGAAAGGCAATTAAATGTGCAGTTTAACAAACCTCACGCTTCAAAAGTATTAAGTTGTGTTTGACTAGCCTTCTCGTTGGTGAAACGAATCATACAGTTACTTTAAACAGTGAATTCATCATTTTATTTAAAACAAATACAGCGAAGTGCTGAGCGAGCAGTTTGGTTTCGCTGGAAGATAGTGTCGTTTTTGTCACCTCAATTAAACATGCAGTACATTTGCTGGTTAAAGAATAAGCTATACTGTAAACACAACCCTTCTCTTTTGCTACCCTCGGTTGTTTCTGTATATTTGTTCGTATTTCACTATTAAATTGTATATTTTGTGCAGGTAGAAAACACAAGACGGGACGTTTTCAAAATGAGTGTGCTGCCCGTGGGTCAGTTGAGTCTACACGGTTCTCATCATGTCGATAAGTTCCGCGCTCTGCCTTTCTGCGCACATTCTCTGATAAACAGTACCGTCTAGTACTGTGCGTCGCTATTATTGATCGATTTTTGCATCTTATAACATCTTAGAAATGGCAGAAACTGCTCCCGCACCAGCCGCTCCTGCTCCGGCTAAAGCTCCCAAGAAGAAGACCGCAGCAAAGCCCAAGAAATCGGGTCCCAGCATGTCGGAGCTCATCGTCAAGACTGTGTCTGCCTCCAAGGAGCGCAGCGGGCTGTCCGTGGCGGCGCTCAAGAAGATCCTGCAGGCCGGCGGCTACGATGTGGAGAAGAACAACTCCCACGTCAATAGAGCCCTCAAGAGCCTGGTGACCAAGGAGACCCTGCTACAGACCAAGGGCACCGGCGCCTCGGGCTCCTTCAAGCTCAACAAAAAAGCAGCTGAAGCCAAGAAGAAAGCAGCTCCCAAGAAACCAGCGGCAAAGAAAGCGGTTGTCAAGAAAGCGACGAAAAAGGTTTCAGCAAAGAAAGCAGCGACACCCAAGAAGTCTCCTAAGAAAGCGAAGAAACTGAAAGATGTAAAGAAGGCGCCCAAGAGCCCAAAGAAAGCGGCTGCCAAGCCTAAAAAGGTCGTAAAGAAAAGCCCCAAGAAAGCGAAGGCAGCGCCTAAACCTAAAAGAGTAACCAAGGCAGCTAAACCCGCAGCGAAGAAGGCGGCTCCTAAAAAGAAGTGAACAGTTAAAGCGACGAATGAACCCAAAGGCTCTTTTCAGAGCCAACACATCTTTATAAAAAGAGATTTTCCTTTTATACATAAATTTGACACTGCTGCGGTATATTAGCACGCAGTTAATAATATTACATTAGAGTAAATCAATCGATTCTGTATTAAATATAAATATGATTCAATTAATTAGGGATATGAACGTTTGGTTCATATATCATCAGATTCAAGTTTGTCTAAATGTGGCCTGTTTCAATCTGAATAACACTCAACCATTATATTAGATAGTACTAAAAGAATAACATCTTGTGTAGAAAACGCAAAGTCCTCCATTGTATATAGCTAACATGTTCAAATTGTTAAATGTATCAGACAATTAAAAACAATAGGTATTGGAATATAACGCTTTCAGAGAAGTGGGTGGCTCTTAAAAGAGCCTTTGGGTTTCACTGTGTTTTTGTTTTAGGAGTGATGCAGTTTAAGCGCGTTGCCCTCGGATGCGGCGGGCCAGCTGGATGTCTTTGGGCATGATGGTGACTCTCTTGGCGTGAATGGCACACAGGTTGGTGTCCTCAAAGAGCCCGACAAGGTAAGCCTCGCTAGCCTCCTGCAGCGCCATCACAGCGGAGCTCTGGAAGCGCAGGTCGGTCTTGAAATCCTGAGCGATTTCTCGGACGAGCCGCTGGAAGGGCAGCTTGCGGATCAGCAGCTCGGTGGATTTCTGATAGCGGCGGATTTCCCTCAGAACCACAGTCCCAGGCCTGTAGCGGTGAGGTTTCTTCACGCCGCCGGTAGCGGGGGCGCTTTTTCGGGCAGCCTTGGTAGCGAGCTGCTTCCTGGGCGCCTTTCCACCGGTGGACTTACGAGCGGTCTGCTTGGTTCTTGCCATTTTCTCTCTTGCACACACTATCACAAACTCTAAAATATAACACAAGCAAGCCGACACCAGAGAATTTATTGAATAACTGAGCTGCTCTGATAGGATGAGTCATTTAGGGCGAGTTTATGTTCCTGTGGCAATGTGCCCCGTCCCTGTGTGCATTTGTGTGTTATGTGTTGGATGTTGCGTGTGTTAATGTCGGTGTATAGATTGGTACACGGGATATAAACGGGTCTGTGTTTCACATGTATTTAAAAAGTGTATATTTGTATTTAGGCACGGGATTGCACATCACGCACGTGCATTTAAAATATAATATGTGAACACCTCTGCCTCTGCCACTTCCAGGAGCAGAGGAGCAGGAGCTGCCTCTGCCTCCACCACCGCCAGAAGCAGAACAGCAGGAGCTGTCTCTGCTTCCCGTACTTCCACCACGGGGAGTACGGTGGCCGGAGCCCCAGAAAGGGGAGCTGTCGGCCACGAAGAAGGGGGAGGAGGTCTGGAGACCACCAACCCCAGCAGCAGTTTCGCTGCCGGAGATCGTGGGGGAGGTCCGGAGACCTGCTCCCACTGCAGCAGTTTCGCTGCCGGAGATCGTGGGGGAGGTCCGGAGACCTGCTCCCACTGCAGCACTTGTGCTGCAGAAGAGACTGTGGCCGGAGCCCCGGAAGAGGGAGCTGCCGGCTACGAAGAAGAGGGGAGGTCAGGAGACCATCCCCCAAGCAGCCTTTCCGCTGCCAGGACTGCCCCTGCTGAAGGAGTCAGTCTGGGAGCTGTCAGCACGTCTGCTGACAGCATGGCCAGTAGCAGCCTGGCTACTGGCAACATTGCCACCTGTGGGCCCCTGGAAGCCTCCCTTCCCAGCCCGAGACTTTGTCCTGGACTGCTGGATTTTTAAGGGGGGAGGTGGCCGTTGAGGCCATGTGTGCTGCGCACAAGGGGGAGTATATGTGGCAATGTGCCCCGTCCCTGTGTGCATTTGTGTGTTATGTGTTGGATGTTGCGTGTGTTAATGTCGGTGTATAGATTGGTACACGGGATATAAATGGGTCTGTGTTTCACATGTATTTAAAAAGTGTATATTTGTATTTAGGCACGGGATTGCACATCACGCACGTGCATTTAAAATATAATATGTGAACACGGGGTTTCACGTAATGAATTCACGTGCTGGGATTCAAGTGAATAATTAATTAGTAATTGAATCCCAGCACAAACAGTATAAATAGATGCACGTTTAGTCACTCGGGGGTTAGGTGTTCAGTGAGTGGAGAACGGGATTGGAGACGGAGGTAATAATAATAAGAAGAAGAATAGTTAAGTGTTTTCACTCACCGTGTTTGTTTGTCTCCGTGCACCGTTTGTCTGTGTAGTCCGTTTTGTTTGTCTATTTATTTTGGCGTGTAGTGCCGTGTCCAGTGTTTTTGTCTGTTCCAACCTTTTATTTTCTGTGCTGTTTTATTAAATGCTGAGCGAAACCATTCGCTCAGCTCCACCAAACTCCAAGTCTCTGTCTGTTTACTCCCTGCTTCTGGTCTGACGCCACCCACTCCGGCCGTCTTTGTGACAGTTCCTCATTGGTTATATTCCAGATACTTAATAATTGATTGGATCATTTGAATATTGCGCGCATTCTTTGAAATGGACACTGTCCCGTCCGGTTTGCGCTTTTTAAACGGTCTGATTTTATGCTTTGTTATTCATGTCATTGTTTTTGAAAGAAAGCAATCCAAGGCAATACAATATCGATTCATATCTATAAAGAACCCGTAGCTCACGTCTCACTTTGTGTTTCACAATCAGTGTCATATAATAGATTCTACAGTATTTAAAAATACTTTATATATTTGCAATGAAACGAGAGATTGTGTTTCATTGTATTGTACAGCAAAACCACCCACAAATAGACAACAACCGTCATCATGGCAAAGAGGGAAAACAGATTCAACTAAAATGAAAAAATAGAAAAAACAGTACTTTTAAAAGTGGCCTGGAGATAACACTATGAGCCCCAGCGGTTCTCAGTTGAGTTTTGAGTCTTCATGTCGGAGAGACGCACTGAGAAAGAGCGGGGCTCAGACAACACGGGACGGCGGGTATATACAACCAACAACTACTTCAGGGGAGGCGTGAGAAACCTCTATTTCAAACACCAAACATGTTTAACTGTACAAATGAAACGGCACTTATCTTTCAGCAGTTCGTGTGTTTCATTCAGGTGAGGATTGTGATCACCCGCTAGTGTGGCACTTACTGTAGGTTTGTTATATCAGTACTTACAATTGTGACGTTTTACCATTAAAAAAGCAGTACTTCAAATTGAACGAATTGGTTATTTCCGACTGTGAAGTGGGTATTAAACAGATTCAATGCTCTCTTAATGAAAAAAGTGGGTGGCTCTTAGAAGAGCCTTTTGGGTTTTATAGATCTTAGAAGTGGCGTCCGAGTGATTTACTTCTTGGCAGGCTTCTCGGTTTTCTTGGGCAGCAGCACGGCCTGGATGTTGGGCAGCACTCCGCCCTGAGCGATGGTGACACCTCCCATCAGCTTGTTGAGCTCCTCGTCGTTGCGGACAGCGAGCTGCAGGTGACGCGGGATGATTCTGGTTTTCTTGTTGTCCCGGGCGGCGTTCCCGGCCAGCTCCAGGATTTCAGCAGTCAGGTACTCGAGCACAGCGGCCAGATAGACCGGGGCTCCAGCGCCGACACGCTGGGCATAGTTTCCCTTCCGCAGAAGCCTGTGAACACGACCGACTGGGAACTGCAGTCCTGCCCTGGAGGAGCGAGTCTTTGCCTTAGCACGGGCTTTACCGCCAGTCTTTCCTCTTCCAGACATCTTCACTGTAGTTCAGAATACTACAACAATAAATGCGAGTCTGCTCTCTTGCTTTTTTATACGCGCTGGCTCATTCTTAGAATGTTAAAAATCGTCACAGCGGAGAAGGGCGGGAAGTATTTCATTTGCGTGCCTCTGATTGGTTGTATCATTCCCTGCCCGCGGTTTCTAGTTTGGCGCTGTTCTGCTGCGGATTGTCTTTTGTTTCCTCTAGGCGCTCAATTTTGAATTGTAACCCAGTTGGAACACAATGTAACAGTTTAGAACTGTTTAAAACCACACTGCCCGCAGTCATGTCCGATTTTAGTTATAAGTTTTGTGCGCTTCAATTAAGCAGAAAACCGATATTGTTGATGGTCCCTTTTGTTTGCATTGTGTAAAGGTAGTTGCAGATGCAGCTATACCAGCTGACCCTTTGATATAAATCTGCTTGTTATTACGTCACTCTGTCATCCAAATACTATTATTTAATGCAAACAAACTGAAATACTTATGTAAATTTAAAAACAAAAATCCTTTACATTTGATGTATAAGTTAATCATAACTCTTTCTAATATGACATAACGTTAAATTAATTAAAGTTATTTTCTATTATTATCATTAATCTTTCTAGCGAGGCAAAGCGTGCGTTCTAATAAAGAAGTAATTAATAATAATAATAATAATAAAAACGAAATACGGTTTTACACATCAGTCTGAATGTGAATGTTTCTTTTATTTCTTTCTTTTGAAACGGGATTGGCGGCGTCGGATGTCTGACTATTACTAACTTTAATTTTGACTAGATAAGCAGTAATTGTTAATTTAAGTAGTAATTTGTTCAATGAAGTAATTTTGAGATAATTTGGAACAAAAACCTCAACATTCTGCAACATTCACATGGACCAGAGCTGACCACTCCTGATTTAATTTAACTTAACTTGCTAAATTGAACAGGAACTTACATTCTTCAGAAATGGAATACATTGATTATTTAAGGGTTATCTTTGAAACCTGCTGGAGATTGTGTCTCTGCAGGACCAGGTTTGTCCACCCCTGGGTTAGAGTGTCCAGCGGGCACGTCTTCTGTGCATCTTTGCTTACTTAGAGGTACAGGAGGTTATTATATAAGCACATCCAAACCAGAAAAAAAACACAATTAAAATAACATGTTTTAACGTTATGAATAGATTTTAACATCGTGCAAAAAATGTATACAATAATCCTTTAAATCTGAGACGATATTAGCCTGTAAAATGATCACCAGAGACAGACTTGTGAGGTTATTGAGGGCGTGTCTGGGGTAAAGGCGCTCATTGGACTGTGAATTTCAACCAGGTCCGCTTTGTGTTCATAACACTGCAACTTGCTGGGTAGTTTTTGTTTCAATTTGATATTTTGTTGTTTTAGTGTGAAGATGTCTGGTCGTGGTAAGGGCGGTAAAGGACTCGGAAAAGGGGGCGCTAAGCGCCATCGTAAAGTGCTCCGTGATAATATCCAGGGCATCACCAAGCCCGCTATCCAGCGCCTGGCTCGCCGCGGAGGAGTGAAGCGAATCTCCGGGCTGATCTATGAAGAGACCCGCGGGGTGCTGAAGGTGTTCCTGGAGAATGTGATCCGGGATGCCGTCACCTACACTGAGCACGCCAAGAGAAAGACGGATACGGATCTTTTTATGAAAAAAGGTGAAGCATTTCATTAAATAAATCTATTCAATGTAAGTCTATATAAAAAGGGAACCTTTGTGTTAACATAATGATTAAATACGAGCTCCGTTTTACCCAATTCTTGCCTGCAGAATGAAAGCGCGATAAGCCTTTTTGTTTTAAAAATGTTTCCCAATTTTGTAAAATACATTAAAAGCTGGAAATTCTGACTCAAGTATCAGCATTCAAGCTGCTATGAAACAATCGGTACTCTCGTAGAAGTAAGAAACATCAACATTGATACGGTTTCAACATTTAGCTTGTTTAGAGTACAAATAAGTGACGGGTTTCAAAATGTATTTATATTTGTATATTTAAGACGCAATTGGTGTGGATTTCAGTATTGCTGTGTACTGAAGTTTTATGTAATTAATAAACGAAAAACAAACGATCTAAACTAACCGTTCTAGAAAAAAGGCGCCGAATTCAAACTTGAACTCAAAAGAAAAAAAACTGAGCTCGCGGCAAAGTCACCACCCTCTCTATTGCATTTATTTTCACAACCAATCACATCAAACTACTCCGACCGGGAGCGTTGCTTGGTTCACAGTTGAACATTCTCAATCTAAAGGAGTGTTAGGTAATAATTTGCATACAGGCTGTATAAACAGCGGGGCTCTGGGGCTGGTTTTTCATTCATCTTTGAACTGCATCAGAGAAAGAAACATGCCAGAACCGAAAGCTGCACCCGCGCCGAAGAAAGGCTCCAAGAAGGCTGTTGCCAAGACCCAGCCTAAGGGAGGAAAGAAGCGCAGAAAGACCAGGAAGGAGAGCTACGCCATCTACGTGTACAAAGTGCTGAAGCAGGTCCACCCCGACACCGGCATCTCTTCCAAGGCGATGGGCATCATGAACTCGTTCGTCAACAACATTTTCGAGCGCATCGCCGGGGAGTCGTCCCGCCTGGCTCACTACAACAAGCGCTCCACCATCACTTCCCGGGAGATCCAGACAGCCGTGCGCCTCCTGCTGCCCGGAGAGCTGGCCAAGCACGCCGTGTCTGAGGGCACCAAGGCCGTCACCAAGTACACCAGCTCCAAGTAAACCGAGACCGTCCCTGCTCCGTCTTTACAACACAAAGGCTCTTCTAAGAGCCACCCAAATACCGCAAAAAGAGTACAATTCTCATTTCAGTTCTTTGCAGATTTTGAAATAAACGTGTTGAAGTTAAATTTTTATTTTATTATTTATTATTTTGCGTTATAGAATTTAATTTTATATTTATTAAACTTACAATTTTATAGGATTTTTCCTGCAAACTCGATTCCGGTCTGTTTAATTTTGGCGGGAACAAATTCATTGTATCTGTTATGACAACTGCAAATATTACAAAAAAACATTCTTGTATGTATGCTTTATAATAAACTTTTTTTGTCATTATTTAATAATTCGCTCTAGTTGACTCATTATTTTCATGTATATCGCTGCCTCCACTGGCATACATGCCGTTGTACTTCGCATCTCAAATCTGTAATGTTCTAAATCGAGACTAGAACTGAGGCAATTTGAATTGCAAGGCTTACATTCATTTTGATTTGTTTTTTAACTCGGTGAAATGCCCAGTTGTACCTCCTGTATCATGTTTAACTTATCAAGTTGCACACACCTCAGTGTGGAGCAACTTGCCTATAACAGGAGACGCAGCCGTCTGTTTAAGTGAGATAGAGAGGTCTCAATGACACGACACGTGATCTTCGTTCTGTTTGCACCAAGATCACCTCCAACAACGAAATGGACATGGATCAATATGGAGATCGAGAGATTCGCCTGTAACGGAACTCCCAGAGGCTACACTGCACAACTTGTCTATTGCCACATTATTATTATTATTATTATTATTATTATTATTATTATTATTATTATGTGTATCGAATATGTAGGCCCACGTGTCTAGTCTTTTTTTCATTTGAAGTTATTTATAATTGCCCCTTTTTAACGTGAGCCCCATCAAACCATATGATCTTGCTTCTCCACTAGATGTCACTCTTCTCATTTATAACGTCTTTATTTCTGGTTCATTAATAAAGAAACAGATGCAAGTCTTACAGTTTTTGAATCTGAATCACATTTGCCAATGCTGTAAAATTTTGAAAATTGTCTACAATTCTCTTAACACAATTCCTTTGTTAATATTACTGTCTAAGTGCTTCCTCATCAACATGCATACAACATCAGCTTTAAAAATAGCTTAGAGTTAAATATTTCTGGGGCCATGTCTATTACATGGAGAACCTGTCTGGAGCAAGTGGGCGCTGATGCTGGGCTGCCCCACAAAGACTGCAACTCCTCCACAAAATCTGGGAGGACCGGGAGGGGCTTACAGTGCTGTATAGTCGACACTGAGGTTTCAAAAACTGATCGGTGGACCTGGGTCTCCTCAGTCCAAGGGATCTGGACCTGGGCAGCAGCTCTGCTCACAAGGGCTGCTACCTCGTCCACCAGTGGACCACTTGGAGCCATATAGGTCTGTGGCAAAGTGGTTGCTGATTATGTACAGGTGCAGAGGTGATGCAGTGCAGGAATAAACGGACAGAGATTTGTAATCCGGTATGGAAAAATATACGTTTTATTTTAGTTATAATCCAGGTCTGGGGACCAAATAATAAACTCTGGTTATACACAGCGATGCATAAAACATGGAGAACAGTAACAGGGATTGCAGCCTTAAACAATAAACACAGTATCTCTCTGTGGCAATGTGCCCCACCACTGTGTATTTTTGTGTTTTATGTTGTATTTATTGGATGGATGTGGTGGATTGCATTGAAGAAATCAATGACAGAGATTTGGAGAAGTTTGGTAAGCTCCCATGCTTATTTCTTTATATTTTGTAAAGGAGATTGATCAGCCTTCGCATCTTGATTAAGGTTTCTCAGCAAAGTAAAGAGGAGCTGCTGCACCTCTGATGAACGTTCAGTACTATGTCCAATTCTAGTCACCACAGCACCAAAGCGAGATTGTGGCCCTGGAGAGAGTCCATCAAAGAACAACCAGACTGATTCCAGGGCTTAAAGGATAGAGATACCAAGATTAACTGAAAAAACAAAATCTATTTAACCTTAAACAAAGAAGAATTAGGGGTGCATGATTGAAATTTTTTAAATTTTGAAAGGAGTTGACATAGTTAACCCAAACCAATACTTTTAGCGCAGTGTAGAAACCAGGACCATAGAACCCAGTTGAAAATAATTACCTTTTTTACCACCGTTCAACCAAGCCACCTTAGAAGATGCTGTGTTGTTTTTCACCTGCAACTGACACAATGAACGTCTGTAATCACATGTAGATAATGCATTATTAGGAGGGGCTATTGTAGGTTATGGTTGTGTTTTTCTTTGTTTTTTTCTTCAATATTATTGCATTTTTTTAAAGTGTACAAAGCATGAGCTTAAAGGGAGGTAGGTCTATTCTTAATAATATATATATATATATATATAAATGTTTCGCCCTGTTTGGGGCTGAATGTAGAAGCCTTTTGGTGACTTTCACGTGATGTGATTGGCTCTTGTAATTCTGATATTTGCATAATTCCCGATTACACATAATTCCATAGTTACTGCTTTCTCTCACCTTAACTCAAAAACTACTTGTATTTACATTCTCTCCTGAGCGTTTTGCTAGTTCAATTACAGTTACGTTGCACTGATGAGCCCCAAACAGTGCAAAACATGCCTGCAGATACTGTGCTTTGACTTTTAAAATAATATGAATGTGGAAGCCTTTTGGTAACTTTCATGTGATTTGATTGGTTCTTGTAATTCTGATAGTTACATAAATCCTGATTACCCATGATTATATATATATATGTGTGTATGTATGCAATAAGGCCCGGCAGGGTGTCCATATACATTGAATATACGCATGCCTCGGGGCATTGTGAGGCATGAGACAGAGCTGAGTGAACCCCAAGTGGCAGCAACCTGGCTTGTAACAGAATAGGTTAGTATGCACTCGCAGATCTGCAAAAAACAATTGCTAGGCTTACCTAATAAGCTACACTGATACACTGCACAATCTTGTTACAGTTTAAAATCACAAACTACAAACAGATACTAAAACTAAATACAACACAGGAAAAGCAAGATAAGAAAGCAGTGGCTGGCTGCTGTCTGCATCTCTCAGAGAGTCCAGGATGAAAGAACAGCTGCCACAACACTCCAGAACTCACTCTTATAACAGGTGGGGTAGTCATTACAAACACAGGACCACACGCAGGACAGCACAGGCTTTATACCTGAAAATGTACTTCATTAGTCACTGCTGGGTCCAATCACCCCACCTGTTCATTTTATTTTATATCAATACGTTTTTACTGCTTGAAAATCTTTGAGATAAGTAAGTGCTCTTTGACACGAATATGAAATTCAGTGTATTTTAAGAAGTTGTAATAAAGTATAATGTGGGGGTGGGTTTTTTTGACTATTGCAGCAAACACTGTGTACTCTATTATTATTATTATTATTATTATTTATTTCTTAGCAGACGCCCTTATCCAGGGCGACTTACAATCGTAAGCAAATACATTTCAAGTGTTACAATACAAGTAATACAATAAGAGCAAGAAATACAATAACTTTTGTTCAAGCAAAGTACAAGTGTGACAAACCACAATTCAATAATACAGCAGATAATAGTCATAGTTACATCAGTATATGATTAAATAGTGATAGTTACATCAGGATGTGATTAAATACAAAGTACTACAGGTTAAACACTTGGCAGATTACAGTATTCTGAAGTACAGGTATTAAATGCAGTAAAATAGGGGGCAGATAAGAGCAAAATAAAGCACATTTACATGAAGGGTGATAGTGTCCCAGGGTACAAACAGAGGAGTTCTACAGGTGCTCTTTGAAGAGGTGAGTCTTGAGGAGGCGCCGGAATGTGGTCAGGGACTGGGCAGTCCTGACATCTGTAGGAAGGTCATTCCACCACTGCGGAGCAAGGGTGGAGAAGGAGCGGGCTCTGGAGGCAGGGGAGCGTAGTGGAGGTAGAGCTAGTCTTCTAGTGCAGGCGGAGCGGAGAGGTCGAGTGGGGGTGTAGGGAGAGATGAGGGTCTGGAGGTAGCTGGGTGCAGTCTGGTCAAGGCATCTGTAGGCTAGTACAAGAGTCTTGAACTGGATGCGAGCGGTGATCGGGAGCCAGTGGAGCGAGCGGAGTAGTGGAGTAGCGTGGGCGAAGCGAGGCAGAGAGAACACCAGGCGGGCAGCAGAGTTCTGGATGAGCTGGAGTGGACGGGTGGCGGACGCAGGGAGGCCAGCCAGGAGGGAGTTGCAGTAGTCTAGGCGGGAGAGTACCAGGGCCTGGACCAGGAGCTGGGTAGCATAGTTGGTGAGGAAGGGTCGGATTCTTCGGATGTTGCTCAGGAAGAATCGGCAAGTGCGTGCCACAGTGGAGATGTGCTGGGAATAAGAGAGGCAGGGGTCCATGGTGACTCCAAGGTTCTTAGCTGAGGAAGAGGGAGAGAGTGTGGTAGATTCCAGAGGAACAGAGATAGAGAGATCAGAGGAGGGGGAGGAGGAGGGAAAGAAAAGGAGGTCAGATTTAGAGAGGTTGAGTTTGAGGTGATGCAAGTGCATCCAGGAGGAAATAGCAGACAGACAGGTAGAGATACGGGAGGAGATGGTGGAGTCACAGGTGGGGAAGGAGAGGAAAATCTGAGCATCATCAGCATAGAAATGGTATGAGAAACCATAGGATGCAATGAGGGGGCCCAGGGAGCGGGTGTAGAGAGAGAACAGGAGAGGACCCAAGACTGACCCTTGGGGGACTCCAGTTAAGAGAGAGTGAGGTGTGGAGGTTGCTCCACGCCAGGTTACCTGGTAAGTGCGGTTGGAGAGGTAGGAGGAGAACCAGGCCAGAGCAGTGCCAGAGATCCCCAGGTCAGCAAGAGATGATAGTAGAATAGAGTGATCAACAGTGTCAAAGGCAGCAGAGAGGTCGAGGAGAATTAGGACAGAGGAGAGAGAGGCAGCTCGGGCACACTTAAGTGAGTTGGTGACAGACAGGAGGGCGGTTTCAGTGGAGTGAGCAGAGCGGAAGCCAGATTGGAGAGGGTCAAGCAGAGAGTGGTTGGACAGTCCACTCGAGGGTTTTGGAGAGGAAGGGTAGGAGGGAGACAGGACGGTAGCTCTGGAGGGAGGTGGGGTCGAGGGTAGGTTTTTTGAGGAGTGGAGTGATAGAGGCTTTTTTGAAGGCAGAGGGAAAGATACCAGAAACTAGAGAGGTGTTGAGGAGGGAGGAGATTAAGGGGAGTAGAGCAGGAGCAGCAGCTTGAAAGAGGTGAGTGGGGAGGGGGTCCAAGGCACACGTGGTGGGTTTGTGACCCTGGAGCAGGGAGGAGAGGTCAGAGTCTGAGAGGGGCAGTCATCAGGGGAGATAGAGGAGGGAGGAGGAGGGGGGAGGGTTTAGGAGGGAGGAGAAGGTAGAGAATAGTTTACGTGGGTTGTTGGTGGAGGCTTGGATTACAGATTGGAAATAAGCACATTTAGCAGAGGAGAGAGTAGAGGAGAAGGAGGAGAGGAGAGTGCGGTAAAGGTCTAGGGCAGCAGGGAGTTTGTTTCTCTTCCATTTCTTTTCAGCAGATCGCAGTGTGATTCTTGCCGAGCGGAGCGCAGAGGAGAGCCAGGGATGGGGAGGGGAGGGGCGAGCAGGACGGGAGGTGAGGGGACAGAGGGAGTCGAGGGAGGAGGTGAGTGAGGAGAAGAGGGTGGAGGTAGCAGAGTCTACGAAGAGTTGTGAAAAGGAGTCGATAGGAGGGAGGTGAGAGAGAGCAGTGGAGGCAAGGACAGAGGGGGAGAGAGAGCGGAGGTTACGGCGAGAGGTGACAGTGGGGGTAGGAGGAGCAGGGAGAGGGGGGAGAGACAGAGAAAAAGAGATGAAATAGTGATCAGAGAGGTCCAGGGGGGTGACAGAGAGGGTGGAGGGGCAGCAGGCCCTGGAGAAGGTGAGGTCCAGTTGACGGCCAGCTTTGTGGGTAGGAGGGGACGGAGAGAGACAGAAGTCGAAGGAGTGCAGGAGAGGGAGGAATCCAGCAGAGTGGCTGGGGTTGGAGAGATGGATGTTGAAGTTGAACAGGACAGTCGGGGTAGACAGAGAGGGGAGGGAGGAGAGTAGATAGTCGAGTTCATCCAGAAAGTGAGTGAGAGGCCCAGGGGGGCGGTACAGAACAATGAGCAGGAGTTGACAGGGAAAGGTTAGTTGGACTGCATGAAATTCAAAGGTATTGACAGAGAGTGAGATGAGATCGGAGGGGACAGAAAAGAGTAAGGAGGGAGAGAGGAGAAGACCCGTCCCACCTCCCCGTCCAGTGAGATGCGGGGTATGGGACAGGACGTAGAAAGAGGACAGGGCAGCAGGAGTAACAGTGTTATCAGGGGACAACCAGGTTTCAGTGAGAGCAAGGAAATCGAGCGAGAGGTGGGAGGCAAAGGCAGATATGAAATCAGCTTTGTTAGCAGTACTCTAGCTATGACTGAGAAGAATTCTGGACAACCACTTTAGTGAATACAACGGAAATGCAGCAGCAGGCTGATTAAGAGAACAATCTCAGAAAGTCATTTGTACTTTTCTCTCCTTCGACTTGATGCACACCTTTGTGTTTGTCTTTCTCAAGTGAACTGACTGACGCAATGTAATGGTACAATGATTTGCACCCGACCCTGGCCATGCACATCTCTGAACTGGATGTAGATCAAGTTTTGGGGTTTGGAGATGAGACACATGTTCACAGACAGGGGATGGAATGAGTTACCTGGTCATGTTGATGCTGAATCACTAGGATCCTTTGAGACCCGACTTAACAATGTTTTGAGATCAGTCAGCTACTCGGAACCAGAGGAATGCTGATGGGCACATAATTAAATGATAGTTTACTAATGACTCATGTTTTCTGTTAACAGGGTTATTGTGGTCTGAGAAAATAGAGAACATGTACCCAGGTAAATGTTTTATACCGATCTTTGTAATATACACTAAATTATTACACTCACCCACCATCACACTGTCAATAGCGTCTTCACCAAGAAACTAATTCACCTGCCATAGCACTGTCAGTAGTGTGTATATCATGGGACTGATTCAAATACCATAGTAATATCAATAGTGTGTTCAACAAGGGACTGATTCACCTGCCATTGCACTGCCAATCTGCTATATTTGTTTTCCGTTGTTATGTAACATTGTGTTTGAGATCCCACACTCGCTCTGTTTGAATACATTTTTTTATTTTCTCGCTCAGAGTACATTATCTGTTCAAGACTGGGCTTCTTCAGTGGGAGACCAAGCTGCTTGAAGATTGCTGAGGAAGTGTTCGGTTACTCTCTCTCTCTCTCTCTCTCTCTCTCTCTCTCTCTCTCTCTCTCTCTCTCTCTCTCTCTCTCTCTCATTTATTTCTTCCTCTTTCAGTGCTTTTTGCCAATGCAGTAAGGATAACAACTTGGTTATTCATTTGTAATCATTTCAATATGTATCAGGTCCAACTCTAATGTTTATTTTAGTCTTAGATTTGTAATTGTGTTTGCTCTTTCCTTTACTTTATTTCTTTATATAATGTGTAAAAATATCATTTCCAGGAAACGCAGAGCTGTGGAAGGCCATGAGTGGTAAATATTATAAATATTATATATCATATAGTATATAGTATATTGTTATTTAAATTTACTAAAACGACCTTATTGACCAGGGTTTCAGAGTTTAACTCCTTCTTTTCCTGTACAGGATATATATCATGCCTGGTAAGAAAAGTCCTTCCTGCCATCAGAGACTGCTGAACCAGACCAGGTAAAATGAATTTGGAGTATCTACCTACAGCCACTAGAGGGGAGCACTTGCAGCTTTTCTGCAGTCACTTTAATGTCCAGTCACAGACCAAAGGTATTGTCACCCTACACTTAATATAAGATCATTAAAAAAGAAAAAAAAAGTTAAATACAAACATTTAGTTAACTAAAGCCACTAAGTAAAATGAGGAAAATACACAATTTCTGATAGTTTAACAAACCATATTTATTAAAAGAATCGATCTTACAGTTCACATGTATATTTCCAACTCATTTTCTAACAGTTAAACGATGAATTTATCAGCCCTGGTATCCATGGCAACAAAAAGGTAATAAAACAGTGTTCTTTTTTTCCTGTATCCCAGAATTCCCTGTCTTTTAACACGAATTTGAATTTGGACTGAAGACAGTGACGTTTTTGATATTTCTTTATAATGTGGATGTATGTTTTGGAAAATGTCTGTATTTCAGTACTTGTTGAATAAAGTTAACATAAAAAAATTGGGTTAGTGTTTTGTTTCTCTCTTTCTTGCTTTGGACAGATTTAGAAAAAGGAGACTGTCAAAAACAACAAAACACTAAATAGACCTTGAAACTACAGCTAAACTTAAACAGGCAGCAGTGAACAAAAGAAATGAATTTAGACAAAGTGCAAAAATCAGAAGGATGCACCAGTTTTATCTAAATAGTTGCTGTGGTTTGGTAAAAGTTTTCCTCAGGACTAAGGGAGTCTCCCTCCAGCTCTAACTAACCAGCCTGAACAGGTGCTGGCTTCTTGCAAGTTCTGTGATTGGAGAAGTAGAGATTTGAATGAGCCAATGGGGAGAGATGATGAACAGAGGAGGTTTGCAAGGAACTATGGAGAATGAAGTTTTAACATGGCCAGGCTACTGACCCTACTTAAAAAGGACAGGTGGGTGAGTTTGTCCACTCACATTATGTAGCATTGGGCTTGCTCACTTTTGAGGGTTTTGCTTGAGTAACCTTAACGTTACTTTAACACAGTTTCTGCAAGGTTGTTGTTTTTTTGTTGTTAAAATATATATATATATATATATATATATATATATATATATATATATATATATATATATATATATATGTATAAAACTTAAGGTTTCAGTTAAAATTCCTTATTTAAATGACAGGTTGTAAAGGTCTGAACCAAACTTAAAAGGATCAGCCAACAGTGAATTAAACAAGACAACATGGATTCTCAAATTAACAAATTTATTACCACACACCATGAGACTGTATACAAGCGATCGCGAAAAATGAAAGGACGAATATCCACAGATAGATGAGGGCAAGACACAAACAGATTAGACAAGAAGAAAAAGAAATAAACACAAATCCAAATCCAGAATGCAACAAACAAGCGCATCAGAAAAACAACTGAGTCCAAAAAACAGATTCTTGAAACAAAACAAGTCCAGCAAAAAATCCCAGAACAAAAATAAAAGTCCAGCAACAAAAAAATGTAGAAAGCAGAGAGATCTCACCAGACTGTTTGTAGAGGTTGTGGTGTATTCAGACAGTGGCAGCAAAGTAGCAACAGGCTGCCAGACAGATCCTTGCTCCAGGGAAACCACGTTAGATTCCAGTGGTAATCTACACCTAGTTTCCAAAAGCAACATCCGGAACCCATGCACAGCCAAACACAAAATGGAGAGACACCTACCTCCTTCCCTCCCCCTCTACCTATTTAAAAAACAAAGGATAATAGGGCTATGCCCTTCTTAAAGGGGAATCACTATTTCATATTCAAGAGAACTTGTGTGTTACCTGGCCAGGCATATTAAGAACTTTATGTAAGATGTGTTTATTATTATTCAAACACTTGGGTGGCTAGTGCCACGGGGTCAGGTTGAAAAAAAGTCATGCTTTGGAATGGATTGAGGGCCAGGATTGGCTGCCCGAAGTGTTTCTGGAAATTGAAAGTAGAAAGATGTTAGTGTTCAGGAATAGTTTATCTGCCATTAAAAAAACATAGATGAAATAAAAAAAATAATACATTTAAAATAATTTCTAACAACATATATTTTGAAGAAATACATTTATTCATCAAGCTGTATAAAAAAAAATCATAATTTTGCAGAGCATTTAATACATTGCATGACTTTGTTTCAACGACTTTTTTAATTGACCTTTTAGGACATGTGTGGTTGAAACTGAAGTCCTGCAGTGGAATAGATTTGAAGTGGCAAGGTTATAACTGATATAAATAACAACACAGACATATACAATTCATAATCAATATATTTATAGCACAAACAATATTTAGCTACTCAAAACAAGTTGTTTAAACTGTTCATAGCACACACACAACACATCTTATTAGAAATATATTTTAAAGTGCAGATGACACGTATATTAAACAAAGTACAACACAGATGTATTTATTAGTTTTTATTAGTTTTTATACAGCACTTTTATCAAAGTGCTCTACAATGCATACAACACATACATCCTACTATGTTTACATTACTGTATCATTAGGCTTATAGGCTACATTTAGGGTTACCAGATTTCCATTTTGTTCAATTCACTACTGTATTTTCAAGCAGGTGAAAGCACACAAAAGTATGATACTGTAATATTATTTTTCATGGTACATACACAGCAGTAGGCTGTAGTGGTTCCGAACTGCTATCACTTTGAGAACCGTCGCCATGGTAATCGTAAACAGATAGCAAGGGTTGTGCGACAGTAATCAGTGAGTGAACAGACATATTGGTCTCAGTGTTAAACACAATAAAAATTCAGTCTTGAATTACTCAATCTTGTCCTGTGAGTATATTACATAGGCCTATTTCATTACATGTTGATAACTTTACCTTTAAGTGTATTGTGACAGAATTACAATGATTCTTGGTTGTAAATCTCCCTCCCAACCTGTGAGGGCGCCAAGCAGCGAGAACAGAGTTCCTTGGACTGGCTGGTCTGACATTTCTTTCCCAGGGTTCAAGGGAAGTCCACCAGTCTGGATGAAGGCGAGACTCCGCTGGAATAACGCATTGACCCGGAAGGGAAACAACGTGGCAGTCACAGATTAGAGAGGCGGTTGCACTCGTTTACCAAGGGGTCATGTGTGATGGCATAAAAGGGGACGGAGAATTGCAATTTGTTCCTTCTTTTTGGTTTATACCTATGAACCTAGAAGTATTGCGAGAGACCCAGTGTTAACTGTGACCAAAAATCGTGAGTGTTTGTTTGTTTGTTTGCTATCGTTGTCTTGTTTGTGTTCACTAGACGGCTAACACGTTCCGGAGCTGTCACTGTGGGCCAGCACCTAAAGCCGGAACAACACTTCGCAATTGTCAAAAATATAAACGTGTATCACCCACCATGAGCACTGCTGCACTCACCCAGGACTGGTGACCGTGTGTGTATTATTGTGGGGTGGATATTGTTTATTATTTGGGACTGCAATCCCTTTGTTATTGACCCCGTGCAGTACACATTGGTGTGTATTGCTGGGGGATTATTGTTTGGTCGCCAGACCTGGAAACTAAACATAAAAACCTTTTCAAACCATATTATAAGTATCTCTGTCTGATTCATTCACGCACTGCACCTGTATCCACTTAACCACCTGTCCACACATGGTGTCAGACACGGGACATGGATCACAACGTACTGGCGGTTCCCGCCCTTCGGAGGAGCCGACCCCTGCCTCTCTCTCCTCCAACACCACCCCTACCATCAGTCCCGGGACCCAGATCTCCGAGACCGCTGACCACAATGGGCCCCCTTGCCTCCTCTTCATGGAGACCAAGGTTGGCCTTCAGCTGGAGTAGAGATGCTGCCCCTGCCCCGTTGCCATACCAGCAATGGGACAGATACCTAACCACTGCCCCCTCTGTCCCCCAACTTGTTTTAGGTGCAACCAAATGGGACACCTGGCCAGGTCATGCCCCGCTGCCATGGAGTGTGATGTGGCCACATGTAATTGGGCACCTGAGATAGGTAAGCGTGGGGAAAATGGTCGGGAGGGACCTTGTATGATTGATGTGGTTTTAGGAAATGTGAAAACCCACGCAACTTAAACTTAATTAGAACAGCTCTCCTTGGCGGTGTGTTGTGGCGGCCACAGGGTCAGGTGGCCAGCTCCTGTATCCATAAAGACACGGCAGCATACCCCACACTAAAAGTATATTTATCGGTAGGACCGATAAAACGTCACCTGGTAGCAGGGGTGGCAGAAAGATTACACCCAGTTTTTCTGGAACAAGACTGGCCAAAATTCAAAGAATTAATGCAAATAATGGCAGTCTCAGCTGCACACATAAACGTGGCAGAAAAAATGAAAAGGGAACGAATTGATGATGTATTTCCTTTTCAAGCTGAAATGTTTTCTCCTATTTTCCATCCTAGAAATACAGATAAAGAGAGAAGGACCACAAAATGGGAGGGATCATCACTAAGACAAGGCTGGGGTCTGGTGGTAGAGCGCTCTGATGGTAACAAGCGCCAGTCAAAGGGAGTTGGAATGCAGAGTGACCGAGAGGGCGAGGTTACTGGGCAATCTAAGGCAGATGCTACTCCGGCCCCTCTCAATATACTGGACATGTGGTACTCAAGCGCGTACATAGTGTGGGGCCAACATAATGACCCGTCACTAGTGCACACTTGGGGGTAGGTCCAAGCTTTTGAAGGTAAGGATGTTGATGGCGCTGGGGTGCTAGTATATCCACATTTCATTATCAAGGGGCAATTACTGTATAGGGGAAACCTTGTCACGGGCACAGGACAGCCTGTAACACAATTATTGGTTCCCCCGTCTTGTTGGACCGAGGTAGCAATTTAATAGCAATCTGTTCCTTCGCATTGGTTTGTTTTGAGTAGAACTGAGAAGGACTGAGAGACCCTGTGAGAAACATTATCGTGAGTGTTGTGTTTTGTTTGTTTGTAATTGTCTTTGTTTGTTAAATTACTAGACGACTAAACACGTTTCTGGAGCTGTCACTGAGGGCACTGAACTGGAACTGTCATCACTTCATCACTGTCACTGAATAAACTTGTATCACCCACAACGAACACTGCTGCACGCACTCAGGACTGGTGACCGTGTTAGTATTATTGTGGGGCGGATAATCCTGTTATTGTCTAACCCATGCAGTACACATTGTTGTATATTGCCGGGGGATTATTGTTTGGTCACCAGACCTGGATGAAAAGAAATAAACAGGATTGCACATTTTCTGTTTCTTTACCGCACTGCATCGCCCCTGCACCTGCATCCACTCAGCCACTTTGCCACGTGTACTCATAAAACATAGTACCACCATAGCGAACAGAGAGCTCCACTATGTAAAATAAATACTGATCCAATTCTTGGCGGCAGTGAGGATAGACTGAGGAGTGAACGTCGCTGTAGATTGAGAATGCAATGACAAACCCACTGAGGGTTACATTTTTCAGAAGGTGTGGTTTGCAGTATTTGAGGATGACTGATAGGTCACACCACGGTGGTCCAAAAACTCAAATGTAGTGATAAGAATGGAGACTAATTTGATGTCCTTAACTTCTATTGTTTGCTTTTGAATATTTGGAGAGAGAGAATTGCATCTGATGGTAGAAGCTGAATGAGAACCGATGCAATTGTTAATGCTAAATTGTATTTGGGAATTTCAATGTTAGGGACTGGGGTTGAGGTACCAGAAGAGGAAGCTGCTGCTGAATAGGAGACTGGAGACAGGGTGGGAATGGCTGTTGTTGCTGAAGAGGTGCTGAGGCTTTCGAGGTTGTCAAGTCGGGCATTAATAGTTGAAACGGAGTTGGCGATGGGCTGTATGAGGTCTTTCAAATCATTATAGATGGTCTGCTGAAGATGAGAAAGAGGATATTTTATTGAAGCGCAGAGCTGAGCTGGCTCTGTTGGGGTGGATGCAGTGCATGGAATCAGGGGAGGATCATCTGCTTGTAGTTGCTTGCAGGCGATGTGGGAAGACGGGCTTGGCAGACATTTCTTCGTAGTATAGGTTAAAGAGAGAGGACCGGATGTTGATTCTGTGGGACATAGTCCCTGAATAAGATAATACATGAACGTGTATCAGAAATGTAACTGGATTCATTAATGAAATTGTGTGTCTTAAGAAACAGGGCAAACTGCTGTGTCTTGAGAAGGGGGCCTCTGGCGTGCAGACATACTGAACTATGTGACCTACTGATTAGAGGACCGGCGCCTGAACTGGATTAGGCTGAGCGGACAGTTGAATTATGTACAGATAATTCACACGTGCAACAACAATCGTTTTGATGCAAGGAAGATTATTATTATTATTATTGACTTCTTAGCAGACGCCCTTATCCAGGGCGACTTACAATTGTTACAAGATATCACATTATTTTTACATACAATTACATTATTATTTTTTTTACATACAATTACCTATTTATACAGTTGGGTTTTTACTGGAGCAATCTAGGTAAAGTACCTTGCTCAAGGGTACAGCAGCAGTGTCCCCCACTGGGGATTGAACCCACAACCCTCCAGTCAAGAGTCCAGAGCCCTAACCACTACTCCACACTGCTGACCGGATATATGCTTGGATATATTCTGAAAAGTGTTGAATTTAAATCAAGGGAAGTAATGTTAGAACATAAGAACATAAGAAAGTTTACAAACAAGAGGAGGCCATTCAGCCCATCTTGCTCGTTTGGTTGTTAGTAGTTTATTGATCCCAGAATCTCATCAAGCAGCTTCTTGAAGGATCCCAGGGTGTCAGCTTCAACAACATTACCTCATATTGTTGTATGAATAATTTATTTAAAAGTAAACTTGCCATATGCTTAATCTATATACCATTAATAAGCGTAACGTGATATATTCTAAGATTGTCTGCATCGTCTCAGTTGAGGCTGTGTGCTTGATATGTGTGTGTGAGTGAGCAAGCTACTACGTCACAGCCTGCTTGCTCGCTGGAGTGCTGCTGGTGTGTGAGGAGACAGCCGGTGTCATATTTCAATTGCCTGCTAGTCAAGTTAAGGCAGTGAGAGTTTTTGAGTTGTTTTGTGCTTAGAGACTAAGACATTTACTTTCTGATTTCTGTTTATTATTTTTGTACTTAATAAAATACTACTATTATTTGAACATTCCTTGTGTCTGCGCGTGAATGTGTGTTCATAGTAAATCCTCGATCTTTGTAACACATCAATTATTGTTATTAAGAGAACTAGTCAACCCAGATTAAATGATCAATTATTGAATCGTTACCAATTATTATTATTTATTTCTTAGCAGACGCCCTTATCCGGGGCGCCTTACAATTGTTACAAGATATCACATTATACATTATTTCACATTATACAGATATCACATTATTTTTACATACAATTACCCATTTATACAGTTGGGTTTTTACTGGAACAATCTAGGTAAAGTACCTTGCTCAAGGGTACAACAGCAGTGTCCCCCACTGGGGATTGAACCCACAACCCTCCGGTCAAGAGTCCAGAGCCCTAACCACTACTCCACACTGCTGTCGAATAATTCTTTTAAAGTTTGGCAATGGGCCAATCTTTGTAATGAAGCTACAAAGGGAGCTGAGAGGTAGTCCAGCGTTTTGAGCGGCACGGTCGCTGGGCTGAAGACCTGATCGGCGGGGCAGCTGGTAATGGAGCCACAGTGAAGCAAGCGAGAGAGAGCGGCTGCAAAGCAAATAATTGGAGCAGGTAGGAAATACTGCTTTGTGATCAGAGATGTCCGAATCGGACAGGACGGACCTGTCCACACTATGCCTTTGAACCGTATTAGTTGCATTTAAGCCGACTTAAAAGTGCTAAATACGGTTTGCGTCCACACTAGCATCTAATACCGTACTCGAGAATCGGACTCGAGACCACCTCAGGAGGTAGTCTCGAGTCCGCTTCTAATTAGATCGCATCAGGTAGTGCGGTTTATCAGAAGTGTGGACGCTGTAATACCAAACTACATTTTTTTGTGTATCCTCCAATATCCCAAAATGCTTTGTGGTATGTTTGGCGAAATACACAGAGCAGGCGCCTGAAGGACTTGCTATCACTGTACACTCCGCACTAGGTATTCATTTTAATGCTTCAAAAAATCTGTCTGGACATCTCTGTTAAACTAGGCGGGAAAATAACAAAAACACGCTGTTCAATTAGGCGACTTCAAAAATGAAATGCGAGTTAAAAGTAGAATCGGGGATGAACAAATTACGTAATTTGTCAGCTCTGTTTGAAATAAAATTAAGAGGACCAGAATTAGGCTCAGGCAAGATATGGAGGTAAAAACAAAGACTGTTTTGTAATTAACAGCTTTTTCTGAGTTTAATTATAAAACAGAATCAGCTCATCACCTGATTAAAAATAAAACCTGAAAACTTCAAGCCCTACTTGTGTGTGTTCGGATTTACTTTTTCCGCAATACTTGTTATATTTCATTTATTCAATATGGACCTCTGTTAATATGGGGCATAACACATTATTTTAAAATAAATTACAGTGCATGGTGGGATACTATCGTATTAATTTCCACGGTTCGTTGCCCTGCTGGGAATTGTAACTGAACTATTCTAATGGTGTGTGGACGCAATAAGCCTGACTAAACATGAAACGGTACTTCAGTGTGGACGCTTTGAGCTGGATTAATTAGAGCGATTTCCAGTACGGTTCTTGAGATCGGTTATGTAGTGTGGACAGGGCCTAAGTGACTTGGATTAGCCATGTTTCGAAGTGAAGCACAATTATAGAGAAAGCAAAACACTGGACAGAGAAGGAGCATGAGATTGGGGGTTATAGGGGATGAATAATAATAGACATTAATTTAGCCCCAGCTTCTGCCCCCCAAAATTTGCCCAAAGACTAATATAGTATCCTATGGTAGCCATATTGCTTTTACAGTTACAGATGTAGATCTGTAACTATGAAATGGAGTAATCAATTACCTGTAAATTGATTGGAGGTTGGAGGCTGTGGCGGAGTGTCCCACCCCTATATTTATATGTGCACTGTTTATTATTATTTGTATTGTTGTTTGTGGCACGGATAAAAGCGCCACGTATTTGTTATTGTTTTTATATTTTAAAAATCTGGTGAGGATGCGTGGCTGATCAGCTACTGATTTATTTAACTAGCTGTCAGTCAAGCATCCTTACTAAACTCGTGCAGACTGCGGGGTAATAAGATAATTAACAGCTAGTTAATCTCTCGGCCAGAGTATAAGAACCTGCAGCTGTCTGTGCTGCGGAGAGGGTACAGAGGAGAGTACGGAAAGCGGAGAGAGCGAGGAGATAGAAAAATTAAAAACAACTGCTAAGTATTGTGCTGGTGGTAAAAACAGCACGCTTATTTGTTTATTTGTTTGGCCAACGCGCCTTTTTGTTTTGTGTTGTGCTCTGTTTAAATCTTTTGGTTTATTTAGTTAATAAAACGCTGAGCGCCGTTGCGTTCAGCTTCACCCACCCATCCATTGTTTTGTTTCTGTTACTTCCTGGTCCGTGACGTCACCTCACACGCCACTCAACGACAGCTCGACCACAGAGGCACTCGACTTTGTCAGTCTTTATTGCATACATATACTAGTCAAAGTGCCCCTGATTTGGTAGTTTAATGTAATTAATTCGATTGCTTAGTATCTGTATGGTAATGAAGGCAATATGACCTACAGTTCCTCATAGTTATCCGATTTATAATTTGCCAATTTATTTATCCCTATGTTTGGCAAAGTGACTGATTGTGTGCAGGTGCAGGAGTGATGCAGTGCACAGTGAACAAACAGAGAATTGTAATCCAGTGGGAAACTGGTTTTATTGATTAATCCCAGTCTGGCGAACAAACAATAACTTCAGGCAATACACAACAATGTGTAATTTACTGGAATAAATAAACAGGTTACATTCCCAAATAATAAACACACGTATCTTTCCCACAATGTATAAAAGCAGTCACCAGTCCTGGGTGCGTGCTGTAGTGCTCGTGGTGGGTGATACAGTTTAAAGAGTGACATGTCAGTTTAAAGTTTAAAGACCCACATGTCAGCCTATTCCTATCCAGTTTTAAATAACTTTAGCTTAAAAGAGGCAGAAGTGTTAAAGGGACTAGGAGCTCTTAAAATAAACAAATCCCCTGGGCCGGATGAGATCCTCCCAATAGTACTCAAAGAAATTAAAGAAGTTATTTACAAACCGCTAACCAAGATCATGCAACAGTCTCTTTACATAGGGGTTGTACCGATGGACTTGAAAATTGCAAACGTAATACCGATCCAGAAAAAGGGAAATAAAACCGAACCAGGTAACTACAGACCAATAAGCCTATCTTCTATTATATATACATTTATGGAAACTATAATAAGATCTAAAATGGAAAATGACCTATATCGTAACAATATCCTGGGAGACAGTCAGCATGGTTTTAGGAAAGGGAGATCATGTCTAACTAACCTGCTTCACTTTTTTGAGGATGCAACATTGACAATGGATAATTGCAATGCGTACGACATGGTTTATTTAGATTTCCAGAAATCTTTCGACAAAGTCCCGCATAAAAGATTCTCAAATTAAATGCAGTAGACATTCAAGGAAATGCATGCACATGTATTAGGGAGTGGTTAACATATTGAAAACAGAAAGTACTGATTAGAGAAGAATTCTCAAAATGAAGCGAGGTAACCAGTGGTGTACCACAGGGATCAGTATTAGGTCCTCTGCTATTCTTAATCTACATTAATGATTTAGATTCTGGTATAGTAAGCAAACCTGTTAAATTTGCAGACGACACAAAAATAGGAGGAGTGGCAAACACTGTTGCAGCAGCAAAGGTCATTCAAAATGATCTAGACAGCATTCAGAACTGGGCAGACACATGGCAAATGCCATTTAATAGAGAAAAGTGTAAAGTATTGCATGCAGGCAATAAAAATGTGCATTATAAATATCATATGGGAGATAATTAAATTGAAGAAGGAATCTATGAAAAAGACCTAGGAGTTTATGTTAACTCGGAAATGTCTTCAACTAGACAATGTGGGGAAGCTAGAAAAAAGGCCAACAAGATGCTCGGATATATTGTGAGAAGTGTTGAATTTAAATCAAGGGAAATAATGTTAAAACTTCACAATGCATTAGTAAGACCTCATTTAGAATATTGTGTTCAGTTCTGGGCACCTCGTTACAAAAAGGATATTGCTGCTCTAGAAAGAGTGCAAAGAATAGCAACCAGAATTATCCCGGGTTTAAAAGGCATGTCGTATGCAGACAGGCTAAAAGAATTGAATCTATTCAGTCTTGAACAAAGAAGACTACGTGGCGATCTGTTTCAAACATTCAAAATCCTAAAAGGTATAGACAATGTCGACCCAGGGGACTTTTTTGACCTGAAAAAAGAAACAAGGACCAGGGGTCATAAATGGAGATTAGATAAAGGGGCATTCAGAACAGAAAATAGGAGGCACTTTTTTACACAGAGAATTGTGAGGGTCTGGAACCAACTCCCCAGTAATGTTGTTGAAGCTGACACCCTGGGATCCTTCAAGAAGCTGCTTGATGAGATTCTGGGATCAATAAGCTGCTAACAACCAAACGAGCAAGATGGGCTGAATGGCCTCCTCTCGATTTGTAAACTCTCTTATGTTCTTCTTATGTTGTAAAAGTGCAGTGCTGTTCCGGGTTTTGTGCTGGTCCTTGGCGACAGCTACGTAACGTGATAGCCGTCTAATAATTACAAACAAAACAAAACAAAACAGTCACGGTACTTTTATCACTGGGTCTGTCACAGGTTCTTACAGTTTAACAATTCAAACCAAACGAAGGAAGGGGTAACATCGCTTCAACCCCTATTTGTACCGTCACTCATGATCCCCTGGTAAACGATTGCAGCTCCTTTTTTCATGATCTGCAGCTGCCACACCATTTCCCTTCCGGGTCAATGAGTTAGTGTACCGAAGCTCTGTCTCTTTTCTACATGACCGACTTCCTTTTAACCCTTCGAACGAAGTGTTACTTCGTGCCCTCACAGGTCGGGAGGGAGATTTACTACAAAGAATCAGTGTCTTTCTGTCACATCATGTATCAAGCTTTTCCCATCTCCTCTTCCTTCAAAGTGTGAGTTGTATGTTTCATAAGGTTTATTGACTGACAACAATATTGCATCAATTTTACAGTAATAATCTGAGAATCTGTTCCATTCAGTTTAGGTTTTCCCTTATATTTATGTTCATACATTGTCTTTTTTTTATTTCAGAACCACTGTTTCTCTGGAGAAGTTGAATGGCTTCAGTCTCGTTATAGTAGTGTTTGGTGGAGCAGGTACTCTCTGACTTATACAGGAAGTTCAGTGACCTTTATAGTGTACCACACAACATTGCTGTGGCAGGAGAGCTGGGCTCAGGAAAGACCTCTTTATCCATGCTGTTCAGGGACAGGTCCAGCGATAAGAGAGCAGCTCTGGATGGAGTTTCTGCAAAGGCAATGCAGCCCACTGCATACACAGACCTGAGCAATGTGCAACTATGGGATCTGCCAGCCAATAACCCCTGGAGATGGATTTCTTACAAATGTATGATTTCTTTATCATTGTCTCAGCTGGGAGATTTAGAGGAAATTATACCACTCGCCAGGGAGATCAAATAGATTATTAAACTGTTCTATTTTGTCAGCACCAAAATGGACAGTGACTGCTGCAGCCTTGAACTGGAGCGAGGCCACTTCAGTGTATCACTGTTCAGCGTATCTGTAAGATCACTGTTCAGCGTATCTGTAAGATCACTGTTCAGAGTATCTGTAAGATCACTGTTCAGTGTATCTGTAATGTTGTTGAAGCTAACACCCTGAGATCCTTCAAGAAGCTGCTTGATGAGATTGTGGGATCAATAAGCTAATAACAACCAAACGAGCAAGATGGGCTGAATGGCCTCTTCTCGTTTGTAAATTTTCTTATGTTCTTATTTTTGCACCACATACATTTTACTGAAACAATCACTAAATGCATGTGTACAGTCTGCAAAAGGGGTGATGATGAAAGCTGTGGGGTTCAATGAGGAAGTATCTGCATCAAGCACATGCAGTGAGTGCACACATATGCAATGTGCATTTCTATTACTATTAGCAATTAACAAAAATCACAAGCACACAACATTGAGGTTGTAAGAATGACAGTACTCACGTTATCAGACATGTTTTAATTCTATTCATGGTATTAGAATACCAAATTACATAATTCTCAAAGAACAATGTGTGTTAATTCTCCCCTCTTGGGAGAGTGGTTTGGTTTGCATTTTGCCATTACCAGCAGAGTGTTATTCTTCATCCAGACTGTAACAGGGCGAAGTGCCCTGTACATTGATTTGTTTATTTATTTTTAGAATGGGTTTCCCCCCCCTGAAATACAGGGACAGTGACAGCAGTTGCCCTGCCTGACCTGTGTTGTTTTATTTATTTTGTGTTCGACACTTGTTTTGTTTAAACCTTTTATTCTGCACTGCGAGCACAGTCTTTTCCTGTTTAAACTTTTTATTTATTTTTGCTTAATAAATAAATGGTGCCGCCTTTATGCAGTATGCCTGGTGTCAGTATTTTTAGTTCCTGCCTCTGCCGTGACATCACCGCCCAGCTACCCAGCCACGCTGCCACACAGACCAATAAAGAATTGTGATTTACTCAAGTCTTTTCAAGAGTGCAAAATTGATTTTAGTGGTCAGGCCTATTTTCAGTTATGTGGTAGAATACAGAAGTTCCTCCTCTCTTCAGCAAACACCTCTTACAAAAGATTTCTTCACTATAATCTTAAACTCTCACTGCCCTAACTTGACTAGCAGGCAATTGGAATATGACACCGCCTGTCTCCTCACACACCAGCCGCAGTCGAGCAAGCAAGCAAGCAGGCTGTGACGTAGTAGCTTGCTCACACACACGCACACACGCCCACATCCAAGCACACAGCCTCAACTGAGACGATGCAGACAATCTTAGAATATATCACATTACGCTTATTAATGGTATATAGATTAAGTATATGGCAAGTTTACTTAAAGAAATTCTTCATACAACAATATGAGGTAGATTATTTATAGTTACTAAATCAAGTTTCACTAAAAGTTATTTCACACACAAAGTGTGCAAACTAAATAGTATAAAGGTAATAGCTTCGACACCTTTAAGGATTGGCGTCATTGGGAGAAAAACTACACGCCCCTGAAAGCTCAGTGTGGATTGGAAAGGTGGGGTTACATGATTTAAAAGGAAGCCGGGTACTTGGTCTACCTGTGTTCCTGGATCACTCCCATGGAGGGAGCTTGTACTCTGCTTACCTGTGT
Source organism: Acipenser ruthenus (assembly GCF_902713425.1). Classification (NCBI taxonomy): domain Eukaryota; kingdom Metazoa; phylum Chordata; class Actinopteri; order Acipenseriformes; family Acipenseridae; genus Acipenser; species Acipenser ruthenus. The sequence goes on from NC_081244.1 coordinate 2,622,724, forward strand.
TCCTGGATCCCTCCAACAGAGGGAGCCTATACTCAGCTCACCTGTGTTCCTGGCTCACTCCACCAGAGGGAGCCCGTACTCTATTTACCTGTGTTCCCAACTCACTCCACCAGAGGGAGCCCATACTCTACTTAGCAGTGTTCCCGGGCTCACTCCACCAGAGGAAGCCCCATACTTCACTTACCTGCGTTCCAGGATTAACCCTTTGCAGTCAATTTATTAAGTGCGCGTCAGGCACGTCAGGTCCAATTTATTTTCACACGCGCAGCTAATTTTAGATGCGCTGTTTAAAAGTATTTTTTTCCCCACAGTCAAACGGGTTTAAAAGGCCCTGCATATCAACAAAGCACTCACTAGGCATTTCCAGCCCCGTCCCACCCTTTCATTCGCTATAGCTTTCACATATTCAAATAAATGATAATAATAATAATAATAATAGTCGTACATACCAATCAATCATCTCCTGATCACTCGTTTTATCACCAAACGCCTCAATAATGCGATCCAAGTCATTATTTTATTACTATAACATCTCAAAAAAGCTCTGCAAATGTCAGTGATATTCTCTGAGCGCTGATGCAGTACCAGCAGCTTGTTTCCTTATGACCGCTCCTATCTGATGCCAGGGGCAAGTATGACAATTCTTGAGATACGCCCTTTATCTATTTTTTTCGGCTTGGCTCGGCTCCTGTCGCTCCCACTTGGACATTGAATGGTTTTCTCTGCTTTTTCCGGAGAAAAAAATACTAAAAACCATTTTTTTATGTCTTTTTGATGATGTCGGACAGGGTCCAACATTGGACCTGATAGGAATAATTGCAATGTCGGACCAGGTCTGACATAGGACCGCAAAGGGTTAATTCACTGCTTGGTTTACAATAGTTAACAGTTCAACTCTATGTGAATGTGTTACGATTAATTCATTTAGTTCCACGAAAGGAAAATGCAACTGGAATTATACGCAACAGTTCCTTGAAGCTTAGACTTTTGGTCCGCTGTTTTGGAAACTCAATCTGTTGAAGTGTCCAGTGCCAAAACTCTCCTCTTCACAACTAAGTCTTCAATCCTAATTGGATCAAACTCTGCAACAAAGCTTTCAATTCTCGATAGAATCAACAAACAGCTGCAACAAAGTCTTCGGTCCTCGGTATAGGATCCACAACAGCGCTCTGTCCTCTTCGCTTTTAGCTACGCAGGTAGCAGGGCACACTTTCTTTTGGATACTGTGGTTTTAGGTGTACAGCAGACCTAGACTGGTTTGTCTAATAAGTCTCTGTACGTTTTATGGCAGTCCTTCAGCCGGGCCTCAGTCTCGTTGCTTGTGGTCGTTCACTCGCTTGCAGCTTGCTTCCTCGTCTTGGGTTTCTTTTCAGGTAGAGTCTTGTCTTGATTCCGTTTTTAGGCAGTCCCGGAGTTGCAGCTTTGCTTAGCAGAGTGACAGCACCTTGTTTAGCATTCGATGTGGAGCACAAAATGTTTAATTTTCTAGATATTTATAGTCTTTTTCACTCTGCTAACTAGCCGACTTTCATGAGATCATTTGTGTGTCTTGCCTTTTTTTAACTCAGTCCGTTGATGTTTTAATGTCCTTTTCCACTGGGACATCGCTAGTTTATGTCTTCTTTGCGTCAAAACGATTGTTGTTGCACGTGTGAATTTTCTGTACATAATTCAACTGTCCGCTCAGCCTAATCCAGTTCAGGTGCTGGTCCTCTAATCAGTAGGTCACATAGTTCAGTATGTCTGCAAGCCAGAGGCCCCCTTCTCAAGACACAGTTTCATTAATGAAATTATGTGTCCCACAGTGCTGCTGCAAAATAAAACCTGAGCACCTGAGCCGTGTTTCGACTGTACTTCCATGTCCCTCCATTTGTCAGTGCAATACCCCCCAGTAACAATCCCCCAAACTAGATCTTGGTGGTTTGAACTATCCTGGTCTACACACGTTGAGAATTAGTTTTAGCAGGAAGGGGATTCCAACCTCAGCACTGCCATATTTACCACATACTTTTTCAAATGTAAGAAGCTTTATTTACAAAACTAAAAGAAACACAAAAAACACTAATGTTGCTGATTAAACTCTGTGTACTTTTGGAAGGATCATCATTTACAGTTAAATCAAGTGATTCAAATAAAATCAATCAAAGGCAGCGCTTAATTGCTGGGTATTGAGAGTCTCTGTTTTGCATGCATTATTTTGAATCTCTCTTGTTTGTGGATGTATATATAATACATATTGATGTCTATTTATTCCTCTACTTTGTAGAAATTATTTATTTATTTATTTCTAATATAATATAATATGTAATTGTACACTGCAGTTAAACACCTACAGAAGATATATGTAGCTACCGCAGCAATTACCCACATGGCTCAGGCGACCCGACGATTCAGTGGGCATCCTCCGATCCCACAACCAAGCCAGCTTTTTTCACCCGGGAACTCGAGAGCGGATGTCAGCAAGCTACCGACCTCTGGAGGACAAAGATTAGCCCTGCAGTGTCACCTCTGAGCTCACTGGATGCCTGGCCAGCTCTGCAGTGTCCGCTCAGAGCTCACTGGACCCCTGGCCAGCTCTGCAGTGTCCGCCCAGAGCTCACTGGACGCCTGGCCAGCTCTGCAGTGTCCGCTCAGAGCTCACTGGACCCCTGGCCAGCTCTGCAGTGTCTGCTCTGAGCTCACTGGACGCCTGGCCAGCTCTGCAGTGTCTGCTCTGAGCTCACTGGACGCCTGGCCAGCTCTGCAGTGTCCGCTCTGAGCTCACCGGACGCCTGGCCAGCAGGTTTTGCTGTAGAGCGATGCGGAGAAACAGTCCCTCCCGCTTTTGCTTCCCTAACCCACGGGAGCGCCAACACCAATATAACACTCCCTTCAGAGTCTTATATGAGGACCAGCCTACTTCACACAGCCAGGATGTAAACGTGCACTGTATGGCTCTCGGGGACCCCAGTATTTATCTGTTTTAAATTGAATACACAGCGTGGTGGGTGATATAAGTTATCTGGAACAAACAAGTACATCAGTACATCCCCCTCCACAGCTGTACATTGAAAATCAGAGCTATCAGTATGACAAGACATTGATGACCATGACATATATCAACCGCATGTAGTGCAGAACAACAAGCAATGGAAATGAATCATTGAATGAAAATGGGTGAGACGTACCCTACATGTCATTAGGAAACCTAGATATCACCAGATGTAATTAGGAAAGCCAATACATTGATAGGATAAGGGTAAAGTATATTCAAAGTACTGATGTGGAATAATGGTTGAGTTCTCCAGATAACAGACATGCCCCAGGAATATTGAACTAAAGGCTATTTTTAAAGCTGATGTTGCATGCATGGTGATGAGGAATCACTGACAGTAATATTAGCAAAGGAATTGTGTTAAGAGAATTGTAGACCATTTTCAGAATCTATTAATATATGCATTAACTAGGCAAATTGATAATGTGCTATAATATTGGTGTTTATGAAACATCAAGATGAATCATTATTATTCCAGTACATCATATCCTGTGTACAGATCTCATCCGGTGCATAAAACACATGACAATTATAAAACACACACTTTTTTATATTTAATAGTAGTTTCTGAGTGCAATCGTCCTGATCGCACAAAACATTTTCATTCCATCGGTAGAATCGGTTTTGCTCTGAAACTGCACAAGATGATATCTACTTTACATTAAGAGACGCCCTACATCAGGGATTCCCAAAGGGCCACTTATAATTCACCTATAATTAAGCACCAATATGTGCAGTAAATATGACATACCTTTATCTATAGACCCAGGATGTACATCTTTTCTTCTTTGGTTTCAGAAGGTTTTTTTTTTTTTTTAAGATTAGATTTTATCATGTTTGTATTTATACTTTATTGGCTGGTTTCACAGACCCAGATTAGCACTTATCTTGGTTTACCTTACCTAAATTAACATTGGGTAGTCCGGGACTAGTGCTAATTAGGGTCTGTGAAACCAGCCATGCATGTCTATGTTTATGGGACTTCCTAAAACACTCACTCTGGCTTAATGTGCTTCAATGGAAAACAAATGCTTACAAACTTTGCGAATATCAGGCTTACCACTTCCCAATACTGTCCTAAAATAAATTGTGGTTTTCATGAACATAATAACATTAAGCCTTAAAAATAACCTGCTTAATGTGCAAAATTAAGTTATGTATGGTGTTTAGCATTACATGATGTGACACATATAAAAGATTAGGAGGTTTGATGATGGCGCTCACGATAAAAAGGCAGGATAAATACCTTAAAATGAAGACAAATAGTCTGGACGTGTGGGCCTACATATTTGATATACATGGAAACATAATAATAATGTGGCAATAGACAAGTTCTGCAGTATAGCCTCTGGGAGTTCCGTTACAGGCGAATCTCTCGATCTCCATATTGATCCAGGTCCATTTCGTTGTTCGAGGTGATCTTGGTGCAAACAGAACAAAGATCACGTGTCGTGTCATTGAGACCTCTCTATCTCACTTAAACAGACGACTGCGTTTCTCAAGATGCTCCAGCAAGCGCTGCTGCTTGCAAATGGAGAGCATGTAAACAAACTGGATAACCAACATCAATGTCAGATATTTATTTATTTATTTTAATCAAGGTTTATGAATAAATTCTGATAAGGAAAGGACTACTGAGGTGTGTGCAACTTGATTAGTTAAACATGCAGTAGGGGTTTCAGCTGGGCAGTGCATTTCACTGGGTTAATGAACAAACAAATACATAAATGTAAACACTGCAATTCAAACTGGCCTCGGTTCTAATCTCGATTTAGAACATTGCACAACCAAACCATTGAATTGCAAAGTACAACAGAATGTGTGCCAGTGGAGGCATCGACATACATTAAATAAATCACAGATAACTACTAGAGAGAATTGTTCAATAGGTAATGTTAGATAAGATCATGTTTCGTGTAATATTCGCAGTGCTGTCAAAACTGTCCAAATGAAGTTGTTCCCACAGAAATTAAACAGACCTGGATAGATATTACAGGAAAATATAACTCATAAAACCCGATGAATTCAACATGTTTATTTTACAATTTGCAGAGAAATTTTGGGGGTATGTTGGGTGGCTCTTAGAAGAGCCTTTGTGTTGTAAAGACGGAGCAGGGACGGTCTCGGTTTAATTGGAGCTGGTGTACTTGGTGATGGCCTTGGTGCCCTCAGACACGACGTGCTTGGCCAGCTCTCCGGGCAGCAGGAGGTGCACGGCTGTCTGATAACAACAGAACTCTATCACCAACAGGCTTTCTTACTGGGATTTTCAGACAGTTGTTATAGGGTGCGTTCACAGAGATCATTCTGTGCGGATTCTGTGCAGAATCTGACCAATTTAGCCAATGGGTACATTCACAAATATCATTCTTAGAAGATCGTTCTTAGAAGATCATTCGTAATATTGTTCTTGTACTTAAACACAAGGCGGAACAGAAAATAACTTGAAAATGTGTGTGCCGTGGGGTTACCACCTTTGAAATGAAAAAAATCCAGCATCCTCCAGGATTCTAATGCAGACAACACTGCAGCAATGAATTTTAGTAGATGTACACTTCATCATTTAACATTACATATCCACCATATCCATGCCAGCGTCAGTGACACACTGTAGGTTGTGGTGAAAAGTGTACAGTGTTCACTGGTGCTGATGCCTAACACCTGTAATATTCAGGTCAAACTTAAACCACCGATCAGTGTAGCACTGTCGCTGATCAGCAACCAATAGCAAGCTCACAAGGGCCATACGTCAATTGTTCATGTGATGTTTTCACTTACTGAATTAATCTACTTTAGATAATTATGTTCCCCAAACTTTAAAAGTCTATGCGACATGTTGACATCGATTTCATGCTGTTTACACAGCTGGATTATGTATTTAGTTATGTGTTTGTACTGAAGATAGCTTTCATTTCACAGCGCCGTCAAAATAGTCACTTTGTATTTATTGTAGCATATTGTTTTCTTCTTGTCGTTTTTTTTGTATATATCTATATATGTAGAAGGAATGCAAAAAATGCAGTTAAACAACAGAGCATTATGAATAGACCTAATGCCCTTTGAATCAAGTTCCGGTTAGAAAGCTCATTCTCCTATTACTGACTCACTCTTCCTTGATTGTCTTACGCTGTTTTCCTATAGTTTTGTTGCCAGAATACCAGTAGTATCTTCAAAATGAATAAAGCATAGGTGTTTATTAACTGCAGCATGTTTCTGGATGCTCTTATTTAAAGTTTTAATGTCGTACAGTTTTTGTAGGTGTGTAGTGAATGGATACCATTTTCAGTTGCCTAATCGGGCTCATACATTTTCATCTGTAACAGATATTCTTGAACTCAAAGTTGACAGAATGTAATATTTATTCAAGATAAACACGTAAACGAATATGTGCTTTTTCATTTGTCCAGTGTTATCGGCTGTATTGTGTGGCGGTTGTATTGTTTTCCATTAGTTGTAATTGCTGTAACGTGAATAGCTATTTCAACTTAATAAACTGTAAGACTATTGCTTGAATTATAACCGTGTAAGACCTGGCTGTCTTACGTCTAAAAGGAGGTATGACCAGGGTTGCCAGATTTCTGCAGGGTTTATGGCCCAAACTCCCTTAAAAAATAGCCCAATTATTTGTTTTAACTGAAAGCAAGCTTATTGTTAACACCTAGGACTATGCATCAAAAAAACAAAAAACAAAACCAAAAAATTCAAAAGCTTGCCTAAGAACAGAAACCTATTATAAATTTGATAAAAACCACGTGCCCCAGTAAAGCTCATCCACACGTCACTATCAACAAATTAGTATGGAAGCTCTGAAGGGACAAACAAACATTCATGCCAGGCCAGCAACCGAAGTACAGCGTGATTACTTGTATTGTAACGCTTGAAATGTTTTTGCTTACGATTGTAAGTCGCCCTGGATAAGGGCGTCTGCTAAGAAATAAATAATAATAATAATAATAATAATACTAATGCTGGTGCTGTATCCCAAACAATATTGCAAACATAAAAACAGTTCAATCTTTTAAAGTCATACCACCAATCTAATTACATTATCAACCTGCGACTCCTTAATATTTCCTGCGGCTGTGCTTTTGAAGTAGCCTAATTCCACGGGAAAACCACTGACCTGGCAACACTGGGTATGACACATGCCGGTTTTTGGGATGGAACCGCATAACAGTCTTGTGTTTTGATTGGTCCATGTCTGTCACATGAATATGTCGTCACACAAGTGGAAAAGCTTGCACGCATTTTTAACATTGCAAACCTAACATTATATATATATGTATATATATGTGTGTGTATATATATATATATATATATATATATATATATATATATATATATATATATATATATATATATATATATATATATATATGTATTTTTCCTTTTTGATAAGTACCTCTTGTTCTGTGTTAAATTGTTGTATATTAGAGCAATTGGTTTTTTTGCAATAATAAAAATGTAAAAAAATAAAATTAACATTGTGATCAGAGAGAGAGAGAGAGAGAGAGAGAGAGAGAGAAATAATCTGCCTTCCACAACCTTTCGATTCAAATATAATGTGGTATTTTGCTGTACTAATGGGCAGCAGTGTGGCGTAGTGGTTAGGGCTCTTGACCAGAGGGTCATGGGTTCAATCCCCGGTGGGGACACTGCTGCTGTACCCTTGAGCAAGGTACTTTACCTAGATTGCTCCAGTAAAAACCCAACTGTATAAATGGGTAATTGTATGTAAAAATAATGTGTTATCTTGTAACAATTGTAAGTCGCCCTGGATAAGGGTGTCAGCTGAGAAATAAATATTAATAACAAACTATGGGTTATTACTTTATATGAATTGTCATGTATGGCAGGATGGCTAAGTGGTGACGTCAGGCCAGCAAGAAGAAAACTCACAGCCAGCACTGCAGGGCAAAAGACGCAGCATGCGCTGTTTATTTAAATAACAAAATAAAATAAATATTCAAACAAAAGCAAATCACGAACACAATACAAAACACCAAACACACAGGTCAGACTGGGCAGATCACTTTCACTGATCCTATTGGTCCTTTTTTTTCTTTTTCTCCTTGCTCTCTCTCATTTTCTCCCCTTCTGGATATCCACACTGATTACAGAGAGCTGCAGGCTTATATACAGGTGACCATCTCCCGATTAGCAACAATTAATTCAAAATCCTAAAAGATATAGACAATGTCGACCCAGGGGACTTTTTTGACCTGAAAAAAGAAACAAGGACCAGGGGTCACAAATGGAGATTAGATACAGGGGCATTCAGAACAGAAAATAGGAGGCACTTTTTTACACAGAGAATTGTGAGGGTATGGAACCAACTCTCCAGTAATATTGTTGAAGCTGACACCCTGGGATCCTTCAAGAAGCTGCTTGATGAGATTCTGGGATCAGTAAGCTGCTAACAACCAAACGCAAGCAAGATGGGCTGAATGGCCTCCTCTCGTCTGTAAACTTTCTTATGTTCTTATGTTCTTATGAATGGGGCCGATCACCTGATTTTTTTTTTTCTTCAAAGAATTGCTACAAAACCTGGTGTGTTACATGCAGACTGCACCCCTGAGTCTAGAACAACTTGAACAGAGGTTCTAGGGGCTTCAGTTGCAGACTCCCTTTTGTGAAATAGACTACACCAGGTCTTATATATTTTTTCAATTTTTATGCAAAAAAATATTACGATATACTCACGCTGATACTGTGATCATGAAACACTTTGACCAGAGTGTCTGTGTGATTGCATGGTTGAAAAACAATAAAAAAAGTTACATTTTCAAGTGTACTGCAGTATAGTGAAATGTGGCACCTAAGGCAAGCTGCTGCATTGGAACGAAAAGGCCCAATAACTTGTGGATTGGATTGATTATCTGCATGTTTTACAGGTACTACAGGCCTCCTACCAGTTTCACAGTCAGAAATACACCATACAAACTTCTATTTTACATATAGGTTGATATGAAAAAAGCATGTTTTCAGGCCTATTTCTGGAACCGTGGCACGTATATGCTCCATTCAAAGTGTTTTGTGATCAGAGGAGCAGCCTGAGTTTGCATGAACAATTTCAGAGTAATCCTTTACAAAAAGGTGTTTTGTGTGTATGTCACTTTAAATAAACAAACACGCGCAGTTCCGCTCTGCACGTGCGTAGACGCTCTACCATGGGCTCTATGGATGGCTGAGACCAATGGGCACCTAAAGAGAACCCCTTCCATCAGTGGATGCAGGGTTAGGGGCCAAATAAGAGCCCACCCCACCTCCCATGCATGTCTATGGCAAAAAAAAGGTTAAAGTTGAAAATTCCATGTTTTCAAGCATATCTCTGTGACCGTGGCACGTAAACACCCCATTTAAAGAGTGTTGGCATCGCAAGAATAGTAGAAGTATATTTCTGTGTCTTTCACTTTAAATGGCCATGCCAAAGCCGTCTCTATTCATGACGTCCCAAACATAACGGCCGTGATGTTAGCTGAAATGCTGAAGAATTTATTTATTTATTCACAAAAAATTGGATATTTTAAAAAGTACAAAATCTAGAAGGCTCAGAATGTTATTTTTAATACATGTATCAGTGTTTTGGCACCAATAACATTTGGGGAAAGTGACAGCCTTGGACCAAGTTTCGAATTTTGTAACTGTGACTGTCTTTTTTGAAGGTCTGAGCCTAATTATAGATATATGCTATTTGAAAGAAAAAATTACACCACCGCCAATTCGTACATTTGTGTATAAGATGATAATTCATATAAAGTAATAACCCATAGTTTGTTATATTAGTACAGCAAAATACCACATTATATTTGAAAAATATATATATATATATATATATATATATATACAGACGTGCTCAAATTTGTTGGTACCCCTCCACAAAAAACGAAAAATGCACAATTTTCTCTGAAATAACTTGAAACTGACAAAAGTAATTGACATCCACCATTGTTTATTCCATATTTAATAGAAATAAGACTTTGCTTTATTCAACATAATATTGTAAATAAGAAAACAAATGAAAATGGCATGGACAAAAATGATGGGACCGCTAACCTAATATTTTGTTGCACAACCTTTAGTGTCAATCACTGCAATCAAACTTTTTCTGTAGCTCTCAATGAGACTTCTGCACCTGTTAACAGGTAGTTTGGCCCACTCTTCCTGAGCAAACTGCTCCAGCTGTCTCAGGTTTGATGGGTGCCTTCTCTAGACTGCAAGTTTCAGCTCTCCATAGATGTTCGATAGGATTCAGATCTGGACTCATAGAAGGCCACTTCGGAATAGTCCAATGTTTTGTTCTTATCCATGCTTGGGTGCTTTTAGCTGTGTGTTTTGGGTCATCCTGTTGGAGGACCCATGACCTACGACTGAGACAGAGCTTTCTGACACTGGGCAGTACGTTTCGCTCCAGAATGCCTTGATAGTCTTGCGAGCTCATTGTGCCCTGCACAGATTCAAGGCACCCTGTGCCAGGTGCAGCAAAGCAGCCCCAAAACATAACCAAGCCTCCTTAATGTTTCACTGTAGGTATGGCGTTCTTTTCTTTGAAAGCTTCATTTTTTCGTCTGTGAACATAGAGCTGATGTGACTTGCCAAAAAGCTCCAGTTTTTACTCATCTGTCCAAAGGACATTCTCCCAGAAGGATTGTGGCTTGTCAATATGCATTTTAGCAAATTCCAGTCTGGCTTTTATATGTTTTTCTTTCAAAAGTGGAGTCCTCCTGGGTCTTCTTCCATGGAGCCCACTTTCGCTCAAAAAGTGACTGATGGTGCGATCAGAAACTGACGTACCTTCACCTTGGAGTTCAGCTTGTATCTCTTTGGCAGTTATCCTTGGTTCTTTTTCTACCATTCGCACTATCCTTCTGTTCAATCTGGGGTCGATTTTCCTCTTGCGGCCGTGCCCAGGGAGGTTGCCTACAGTTCCATGGACCTTAAAGTTCTAAATAATATTTGCAACTGTTGTCACAGGAACATCAAGCTGCTAGGAGATGGTCTTGTAGCCTTTACCTTTACCATGCTTGTCTATTATTTTCTTTCTGATCTCCTCAGACAACTCTCTCCTTTGCTTTCTCTGGTCCATGTTCAGTGTGGTGCACACAATGATACCAAACAGCACAGTGACTACTTTTCTCCATTTAAATAGGCTGAATGACTGATTACAAGATTGGAGACATGTGTGATACTAATTAAAGAAACTAATTAGTTTGAATTATCACTATAATCCAATTATTTATTATCTTTTCTAAGGGGTACCAACAAATGTGTCCAGGCCATTTTAGAATATCTTTGTAGAATAAGCAATAATTCATCTCTTTTCACAGCTTCTTTGCTTTATTCTATGTCATACCAAAGGCATGCAAGTATACATGATAAAATAGCTTTTAATTTCATCACTTTTCAGGAGGAATGAAGCATTATTTCAATGAGCTGTAAGGGTACCAACAAATTTGAGCACGTCTGTATATATATATATATATATATATATATATATATATATATAATGTTAGGTTTGCAATGTTAAAAATGCATGCAAGCTTTTCCGCTCGTGTGACGACATATTCATGTGACAGACAAGGACCAATCAAAACACAAGACTGTTATGCGGTTCCATCCCAAAAACCGGCCTGTGTCATACCCAGTGTTGCTAGGTCAGTGGTTTTCCCGTGGAATTAGGCTACTTCAAAAGCACAGCCGCAGGAAATATTAAGGAGTCGCAGGTTGATAATGTAATTAGATTGGTGGTATAACTTTAAAAGATTGAACTGTTTTCATGTTTGCAATATTGTTTGGGATACAGCACCAGCATTAGTATTTCAATAAAGGGATCACGCTGTAATTCGGTTGCTGGCCTGGCATGAATGTTTGTTTGTTCCTTCAGAGCTTCCGTACGAATTTGATGATAGTGGCGTGTGGATGAGCTGTACTGGGGCTTGTAGTTTTTATCAAATTTATAATAGGTTTCTGTTCTTAGGCAAGCTTTTGATTTTTTTTTGGTTTTGTTTTCTGTTTTTTTGATGCATAGGCCTAGGTGTTAATAATAAGCTTGCTTTCAGTTAAAACACATAATTGGTCTATTTTTTAAGTGAGTTTGGGCCATAAACCCTGCAGAAATCTGGCAACCCTGGTCATACCTCCTTTTAGACGTAAGACAGCCAAGTTGAAATAGCTATTCACGTTACAGCAATTACAACTAATGGAAAACAATACAACCGCCACGCAATACAGCCGATAACACTGGACAAATGAAAAAGCACATATTCATTTACGTGTTCATCTTGAATAAATATTACATTCTGTCAACTTTGAGTTCAAGAATATCTGTTACAGATGAAAGTGTATGAGCCCGATTAGGCAACTGAAAATGGTATCCATTCACTACACACCTTCAAATACTGTAAAACTTATACCTATTATACTATAAACAAATACCTATTAAAACTTTAAATAGGAGCATCCAGAAACATGCTGCAGTTAATAAATACCTACGCTTTATTCATTTTGAAGATACTACTGGTATTCTGGCAACAAAACTAAAGGAAAAGAGACAATCAAGGAAGAGTGAGTCGGTAATAGGAGAATGAGCTTTCTAACCGGAAATTGATTCAAAGGGCATTAGGCCTATTCATAATGCTCTGTCGTTAAACTGCATTTTTTTTGTTTGTAACGCAATCCTTCTACATATATAGATATATACAAAAAAACGACAAGAAGAAAACAATATGCTACAATAAATACGAAGTGACTATTTTGACGGCGCTGTGAAATGAAAGCTATCTTCAATACAAACACATAACTAAATACATAATCCAGCTGTGTAAACGGCATGAAAACGATGTCAACATGTCGTATAGACTTTTAAAGTTTGGGGAACATAATTATCTCAAGTAGATTAATTCAGTAAGTGAAAACATCACATGAACAATTGACGTATGGCTCTTGCTAGCTTGCTATTGGCTGCTGATCAGTGACGGTGCTACACTGATCAGATCGGTTTAAATTTCCTCTGCTTGTTAAGACGGGCTTAAACTGCACGATTTTTGCAATCGGGAGACGCAGCGCCACTCACAAATACCGATTGAGCTATGATTTCTCACTGTAGATCAGGGATTGTAAGCTACACACACTACACGAGATATCATGTCGCGGACTGCGCCTATTTCCACTGCAAAATCGTAGATGTTGTCTATGCATTGTTTTGCACAGAAAATAAGAAGAAAACGCGGAGAAGATCCATTTGGACACGCAATTGGCTTATGTAGATTTTGCTATTAATATTTTTCTCTGATATGAAAAACATTAAATACTAGAAAAATATTCTCATTTAACAAAAAGTAATTTTACTTACTTCCAAACTGGTTCCCTTTCAATTTGAAGACGACCACCAAACATTATGTATGGGATATTGCTGCCCTTGAGGTAGGTATGGCTGAGCTCTGTATACCAGCGCTGCCGAAGGCCCCTTCCTGGGATGACGCACTCGGTCCCGCCCACCGGGGGAATAAAACTGTCATCCCGAGAAAGCCATTTTTCTTTTTAATTCTCAAGATGGTACAGTAAGACCTCTGTGTTGAGCTGAGCGTACTGATAGAAAACAGCTCCTCGAGTCGAATCGAGTCGATTGTATTTCCCTTGCATTCGTGCTGAAAGCTGGCTTGCTGCTTTCCTAGAATCAACGACTTTGAAAAGACTACGTCCTTTTATCTTTCTGTCTTTCAGTGGCCTCCCCGCTTGCGTGGTAGACCGCTCTTTATATCTGTCTGTCGTATGTGAGCGACTGTGCAGTTATCCTCGAATGGTTGTCTTTTCTTCTTGAGAGTACACGTGTCCTCCTCGGGGCAAGGCCTGGCAGTATATCCGCTGTCGAGTGACCTCCAGCTGCTCTACACTGTGTGAGTCGGGTCGTATAATCTAATGGTTTTACTTTAACAATATTATTATTATTATTTATTTCTTAGCAGACACCCTTATCCAGGGCAACTTACAATTGTTACAAGATATCACATTATACATTATTTCACATTATACAGATGTCACATTATTTTTACATACAATTACCCATTTATACAGTTGGGTTTTTACTGGAGCAATCTAGGTAAAGTACCTTGCTCAAGGGTACAGCAGCCGTGTCCCCCCACCTGGGATTGAACCCACGACCCTCCGCTCGAGTCCAGAGTCCTAACCACTACTCCACACTGCTGCCCTAATGTAACCATTAAAATAACCACATTTATAATATTAAAGTTAATCTGTTTCATTTGCACAGTCACTTTATCAAACAGAAGTCTCTCTCACTCACCGCTGCCTCATGTAACACTTCAATAAAGTGCTGGCAAAGTAAACATGCTCTACAGATCTCTGTGGTTTCAGCATGCAGTTCTGGGCACCAGTATTCTCTAAACTGAAATAGGATCCCCTTAAGTACACCATGTAGTGCTCCTTTTTCTTGGTGAGCTTTCATCAGAATAGCCCCCTGCTTAATGTAGGAGGTACTATTCTCTTGCTTGTTTTAAACAGTCTGTACAGTACTACCTGTTCCAACTGGTATTTGTCTACATCTGTCAGAAATTTAAATAGCAATTGACTTTCAGTAAGATAATTAAACACACGAAACACACGAAAGGTTACATTTTAGTTTCCCTGTACTGCTCCTTGTGCTAATTCATCAGCACAATTGTTACCTACAATTGTAACCTCCTTCCCCCTCTAGTGACCTGCTGCATGCTGAACACTGATTCTGTTACTCCTCAGCTGTTCAATCTCTTTGCATATATTGGCATGTGCTATAGGTCTGCCTCTGTGGTCAGAGTAACCATTCTCTTTCCAGGCTAGAGAGTGAATCTTGTATGCTTGGGAGCAGTAGCTGGAGTCTGTCACTAGTAACATGGTCTCACTGGGCGTCCCCAGTATTTGAGCCACCTGAACCCTTCAAGAGGACTTTTGCTTCTGCTATTTGAGCAGATCGACCTGACACCACTTCAGAGTGATGTTGAGTTTCTTCATAAATTCCAATATTATTTTTTCCAACTGAGATTCCTATACCACATTCTGGGTTGCCTTTTCTGGCAGGAACCATTGGAAAATATCAGCCAGTCAGATACAAATATTGGTTGTCCTGCTGTTGTGTTGCTGTTGTGTATCGTTCCTCCCATTCTCCAGACGAGGAAAGATTTTTTTTTAAATTTATTTAGAGGCTAGCCCAGTGACGGTAGTACAGACTGTTTTTTGGATCAGCTAGCAAAGCAATCCATCTATCCCACATTAGTGCAGCGCTTTCATGTTTATCAGTGATCCCTTTGTTAGGGTAGCTAGTCCTGTAGTATCACTGAAAACTTCAATAAGCTTGTCCTGGGCTAGGTTGCACACATACGAGATTACTTTATCAAGTCAGTGAGCATTTTCTCCTCATAACAAAACTGCTTTTCTGTACTTTTGAAATTAAATCCTACATTCTTAATAGGCATTTCATCTCCTTTATTCTTCACTACCACAACTGTAGTTTGTTCTGCTATATGGAAGTACGCTTCTAAAACTTTACCTCTCACTCGAATGACAATGTCCTGCACTTCCTGCTTAATCCTAAATTCATCTTCCTGTCCAGGAAAATATTTCCCTGAAAATACTCTGATACAATGGAGCTGTTAATACTGAGTACCCTGGTACTGTATTCCTTGCATAGTTAAATAACCCCATTACTGCTTGGAGATGTTTCACAGTTTCAAGTGATGAGATACTGCTAACTTTTTCTTTGTAATGCTGTACTTAAATTCCTACCGTGGTCTTTAATCTAATTTAATTTAAATTATTTTAATTATTTATTTTTTATTGTTGTATTATTATTTTATTAATTTACATTTTTTACATAATCTTCTGTCTTCTCTGTCATAATCTTGACTGTGTCTGCTGCTAATGGGTTAAAAATTTTGGAAGTCTGCTGTGTCTTCTGTTCTGTGTTATCTTAGGTCTGGTCCCTATGTGTGCCTGCTCTCTGGGCTATCCCCACCTCAGGTTATACTTGTGAGTTGGTGCAGCCTGTGAGCTCCCTCTCTCCTTGCTGGTTACCGCCCCTCTGTGTGGACTGAACATTCCCTACTTTCAGCTGCTTCAGCTGACTTACTCCTTTGCTTGCTTAACTTCTTTTTCTTTTTTTAACAACTTTTTTTAAGGGGTTTCACCATTTTCTTCTGTGATCATTTTCTTTTCTCGTATTCAGAGGTAGAATACTAAAGCTCCTCATTTCTCTCCTGACTAACATTTACAGGCTTCTGCCAGCCTGTGTTTCTAACTCCTCTCCCTCTCTTAGGGCAATCTCCTGGAAAGCCCTCTCATGTAATGAGTCCTCACTATCACTCATTATAATATGTCCTATTTAACTGTCCTGTCTAATACTTCAGGATAATCTACCCAAGAAGTAGCCGATTCTTCTAACTCCTGGTTTTTCATAATAACCTCCTCTACTGTAAGCTCCTTTTCTGCCATAAAGTGTCCTGTCATTACTTACTTATAGTAGCCTGCTCAATGTCCTTTTTATTTTGCTAGACTTTATTTTAGCAGGAAGGTTTGTGCACGAGTTAAGATTACCGCTCAGAATCAAAGTGATTTTCTTGATTAGTCATCCATACTGATAATCTGCAAGCCCCGTGGTCGGGCGCCAAAGGTCAGGATTCTCACATACTCTTTTATATATATATATATATATATATATATATATATATATATATATATATATATATATATATATATATACTCTAAGCACACTCTTAAACTCAGGGGAGAAATTCAGGAGGATATAAATATGTTTCGGACTCCTGTGGATTGTTCGTGCACTGGGCTTGCAACGTATCCAGATGACTTTTAATAATCAAGAAATTCAAACAGACTCATTTGATTTGAAGTTTTAACTGCAATAGTATTAGTACCCCTTCAGTTTATTAAGTGCTAAAAATGGACTGAGTAGTTACATCGAATCCCAGCTGACAGGCAACCTGGGCGGTCCAGGTTCTTAACAGGTATAATAGCATTAATACTTCAATACATTTATGGTTACAACATGTTTTGCCCTAAGGCTACACATGCATAAAGCTAAAAATGCCAACCACTAAATCCTAAAACATCCAATATATCAATCTCATAGACTAAAACATAAGTCATATATCTTATAGCAATGCATCAATATAAAAGAGATATGGATTCAAAATGTATGCTTACCTACCAGTATATGGAAGTGTAGAATATAATTAAGGCTTCTGATTTTTGGTTTTAACCAATAAAACCCGATAAAACACCCCGATACAAAAAATAAATTAAATTGGTGGTTAGCCAATAAACACCGGGAAAACTGTGGAAATGGTTAATCTATTCACGTTGACTTTACCCTTTTAAAGAGACTCTGCTTGCAAGATTTAAAACGAGATTACAATCAGGATGGAGGCTTCTTAGTGGGATTTCAAGCTGTATTACAGTTAAAAACTGGAGGATTTAAAACAGAATTGTGGCGAAATGTACAAAAATGGCTACACACAAAAACCCCAGAAGAATGTGTCCGTGACCATCGGGATTTCGTTGTGGAAGACAGCAAAGGAAAGAAGGTACAACTTAAGTGTGCAAGTATTGTCAACACACACACACACACACACACACACACACACACAAAAACGCTCAAGCATTTTGGAAAGTAACCGAAAACACTAATTTCATACAGTATATCAAAAATGTCATGTCTCTAAAATATATAAGAGAAGTTTAATAATAATTGTCTCTGGGTTGAGTATAACATGTTTCTGTAATTAGTTTGCCACAAAAATATAATTCATTTGTACAGAGTGCAGCTTGTCTTGCTGTGAACACTATTCAATACGTTAATGATCTCCTACAGACCCCATGTGTGGCTCATGGGGACCACCAGGGTGTGATTGGGGGGGGGGGATGTTGGTCTTATTTTTTATTATCATCGGAAGTGCATACTATACTAAGTATAGCAAGTATAGGGGAAGCAGTGTGGAGTAGTGGTTAGGGCTCTGGACTTTTGACCGGAGGGTCGTGGGTTCAATCCCAGGTGGTGGTCACTGCTGCTGTACCCTGGAGCAAGGTACTATTTTTTACAAAAATAATGTGATATCTTTTAACAATTGTAAGTCGCCCTGGATAAGGGTGTCTGCAAATAAATAAATAATAATAATAATAAAGAAAAAAGAAATGAAGACAGGACACTACAAATCCATAGTAGTGTTTTTTAAACAGCCCCAGAGCCAAAGACTGGAACTTACCCGCCGAATCACCTGCTGAGCAGAGTGGAAAAAAGGCCAAGATTAACAACAATGAACTCCTGCAGATTAAGCTGTTAAAATACGGTTGTTGTATTATGTTCCATTTATTGCTGTTATACTCTGTGCCGTTATCAATGAGGTTATGTGCAACAATGCAAGTACTTGTCATGAGTGCATTTTAACATCATTGTAGTTGCTGTAACGTAGGTAGTTTTTGTTATTGTCTTTTGATACCGTACATACATGCCAGCAATCCCTATATGGTCGGGACAGTCCCGATTTCCTAGCAAATATTCCACGACCCGATGCATAGGAAGAGAGTCCTGATATTTACCCATAGAAAAAAATATATTCTGCACAGTAGAGTTAGGGAATACCACACGCTGTGCTCTTCGTGCGGCTGACACATCTGCTGATCACTAACTTATACAAAGGTAAGAAAGCTTCATTATGTCTATTTTTACTGTCATGATGGTCGTGTCGTGTTGAGCTGGGGGGATACGTCTATTATATAATAATATATATGATCAGTGTCCCGTTGAACAGTTTCCAAATGTTGGCAAGTATGACCATATCCATAAAAAGCAACTGCATATATCCTACATGATGGCAGATTTGTCAAATGTGTGATTCCTGAAGATGTTTTAGCAGTTGATTCGGTATAATAAATAAGTAGCTTAGTGATTCTCTTAACTGTTTAAATTGTGCACTACAGATGTATTAAGGCTTGCCATGATGTTTTGTTGTTTGTCTATGTGACAGGAGTGAAAGGAGTCCCTCTTGTAATTCACCCTCCCGACTACTGGCAGTGCTGTGCACAGAGGGCCGAGACAGAGGAGAAAGGCTGAGTAATGGTTGGGGCAGAAGCCGCAGTGGGGGCGGCCATCTTAACTTGGGGCAGGACCTCATGGTTCAGCCCCATTATTGCAATCAGCTGTGCTGCGTTTGATGATTGTTGGGGTGGGGCTCGGCACTATTTAGGCTGTGGGGTTCTGCCATTTGTTTTTTGGACTGTGCTGGATTGACACCTGCAAGAGACGTGCTGGTTTGTTTGTTTTTCCTTTATTTCTTTTCAACCACTGAAGTCCTGTGTTTGCAGATCCTTGAAGAGCGGTGCATTTGTTTTCCCTTGCTTTCCATACCCCTTTGGATACCTGGGTGGATTTGCAGCACAGCTCCTTCTGTGCCTTTGTGTTTGTGAAGCCTCAGGAGGGAGCTGGGGCAGCAGCTGGAGGACACCGGTTGCCACCGCGTGGATGAACCAAGTGAATGTTTTGTTTTAACTTTTGCGTCTCTGTGTAGTGCGGGACTGTTCTATTTACTGTTTTTATTTCAACCCTTGATTACTATTGCTAGTATTCAAGGGGGTTTCTTATTTTTGTTTGTGCAATACGGAATATTAATAAAACCCTGCCCAGCCCTGCCTTGCTGGTGCGCAGGTTGTACCTCACTGGCTGCCTGTCTCCGTCACTTCCTTCCATAACCCACCACAGTCCATTTTATCCCCCATACTGGAAATCTGACAAATCACACCCTGGGGACCACATAGACTATTCAAATAGTCTGCTGTGTCTTGATTACGCCTGTGGAATGCACAGATTACAGTCAAATCGGATGCATCTTCTGTGCACTGCGTCTAACATTGTGTTTATTTATATATTGGTTCATTGATATACTTGTTTTACAATCCCTTCCTTGACCCCAGGGGTACAGGACAGTATTTTGTATTCCCCGACACATTCACTACCAAAAACCAACTGGGCGTCAAAAACAGTGACAAAAACGAAAGAATCCCAACTTGCACCCCTAGTTTAAATAATTACTTGGGAAGACCAGTTCATGTCAGGTACATTGTTAAAAGAAATTGCTTTAAATGAACATTGAAAATTAAAATGTACAAATACGACTGCCCGAAGCAAACCATGCCATATTGCATACGCAATCAATTTGAATGATGTTTATTTCACTATGGTTGCATAAAGACACAGTATAACTTTTAACTCCAGTATTAAAAACTGATCTGAATGTTGGCTTAGCAGAGGTGAGCAGGGCTAAGCAAAACTATGCAAAGCACACCCAGCGACATTTCACTGACTAAAAATTTTATGCTTGTACATATTTACACTTTATATACTTTTGTAGAATAATTCCTGCTCAAATCACCCCTGCATTTAACCCATCAAAACATGCTTTAAAAATAGAATAAGGCTGTATAAGGAAAAATATATGAATGCAATCATCTGCAGTAAGCAATAATACCAATTAATAATACCACACCTGCAGACCAGCATGCTGGAGAGGCACAGAGAGCCCTGAGTGACTCTCATACCTGCAGACCAGCATGGGGGAGAGGCACAGAGAGCCCTGAGTGACTCTCATACCTGCAGAACAGCATGGGGGAGAGGCACAGAGAGCCCTGAGTGACTCTCATACCTGCAGACCAGCATGGGGGAGAGGCACAGAGAGCCCTGAGTGACTCTCATACCTGCAGATCAGCATGGGGGAGAGGCACAGAGAGCCCTGAGTGACTCTCACACCTGCAGACCAGCATGCTGGAGAGGCACAGAGAGCCCTGAGTGACTCTCATACCTGCAGACCAGCATGGGGGAGAGGCACAGAGAGCCCCAAGTGACTCATACCTGCAGACCAGCATGGGGGAGAGGCACAGAGAGCCCTGAGTGACTCTCATACCTGCAGACCAGCATGGGGGAGAGGCACAGAGAGCCCTGAGTGACTCTCATACCTGCAGATCAGCATGGGGGAGAGGCACAGAGAGCCCTGAGTGACTCTCATACCTGCAGACCAGCATGGGGAGAGGCACAGAGAGTACTGAGTGACTCTCACACCTGCAGACCAGCATGCTGGAGAGGCACAGAGAGCCCTGAGTGACTCTCATACCTGCAGACCAGCATGGGGGAAAGGCACAGAGAGCCCTGAGTGACTCTCATACCTGCAGACCAGCATGGGGGAGAGGCACAGAGAGCCCTGAGTGACTCTCATACCTGCAGACCAGCATGGGGGAGAGGCACAGAGAGCACTGAGTGACTCTCATACCTGCAGACCAGCATGGGGGAGAGGCACAGAGAGTACTGAGTGACTCTCATACCTGCAGACCAGCATGCTGGAGAGGCACAGAGAGCCCTGAGTGACTCTCATACCTGCAGACCAGCATGGGGGAGAGGCACAGAGAGCACTGAGTGACTCTCATACCTGCAGACCAGCAGGGGGAGAGGCACAGAGAGCCCTGAGTGACTCTCATACCTGCAGACCAGCATGGGGGAGAGGCACAGAGAGCACTGAGTGACTCTCATACCTGCAGACCAGCAGGGGGAGAGGCACAGAGAGCACTGAGTGACTCTCATACCTGCAGACCAGCATGGGGGAGAGGCACAGAGAGTACTGAGTGACTCTCATACCTGCAGACCAGCATGCTGGAGAGGCACAGAGAGCACTGAGTGACTCTCATACCTGCAGACCAGCAGGGGGAGAGACACAGAGAGCCCTGAGTGACTCTCATACCTGCAGACCAGCATGGGGGAGAGGCACAGAGAGCACTGAGTGACTCTCATACCTGCAGACCAGCAGGGGGAGAGGCACAGAGAGCCCTGAGTGACTCTCATACCTGCAGACCAGCATGGGGGAGAGGCACAGAGAGCCCTGAGTGACTCTCATACCTGCAGACCAGCATGGGGGAGAGGCACAGAGAGCCCTGAGTGACTCTCATACCTGCAGACCAGCATGGGGGAGAGGCACAGAGAGCCCTGAGTGACTCTCATACCTGCAGACCAGCATGGGGGAGAGGCACAGAGAGCCCTGAGTGACTCTCATACCTGCAGACCAGCATGGGGGAGAGGCACAGAGAGCCCTGAGTGACTCTCACACCTGCAGACCAGCATGGGGGAGAGGCAAAGAGAGTACTGAGTGACTCTCATACCTGCAGACCAGCATGGGGGAGAGGCACAGAGAGCCCTGAGTGACTCTCATACCTGCAGACCAGCATGGGGGAGAGGCACAGAGAGCACTGAGTGACTCTCATACCTGCAGACCAGCATGGGGGAGAGGCACAGAGAGTACTGAGTGACTCTCATACCTGCAGACCAGCATGGGGGAGAGGCACAGAGAGCCCTGAGTGACTCTCATACCTGCAGACCAACATGGGCTACAAGGTTCAATTTCTTCTTAATAATATGCCAGGCTTCTTCAGGTGGTTTCAATGATAAGATTTTTATTCAGCAAATCAAAGGTAATACCACAGTGAATTGATGTCTCAGCTAATGGTATGTGTGAGCTGGCCACTGTGTAGATATTAGTTTCTGAGCTGAGCTTTCAGTGCATCAGAGATGTCTGTTTTTTCTGAGTAAAGAAGTGACTTCGTATAGCACATATATCAGATATACAGCTAGCTTACGGAATTTCCTTGACCAAATATTATTTCACTAGCGTGATACATGGTGTGAGACAAAGCACATTAACAGTTTGTTTTGCTCAATTCTCACAGATGTTAAAGTGCTTTACCCACGAGGTGGAATGACAATGCTGCTGATTGCAAAGTGCTGATGTGCACCAGCTCTGTACAGCTTGATTTGAAGAGTTAATTAACCCTGTGCTGATTCAGAGCTTACATTAAACACAGGAGAATCACACAATGTTTACAGACAGTCTAAATGATTTCTCACCTCACCATCTAAAAGGGAAACATAAGCAAGGGTTACATAATGGAAAGTAAGAAGCGGCAGACGCTTGTGCCATTTCACTGGGACAGAACGATGTGTACACCACCCCACCGGGGGCTCCTTGATCACAAAAACCCAATGTGTGCCATTTGTATAGTGTGTTACTTTTTTCAAAAGCCTTACAGAATGGAGTTGTACCTTCACAGGTGATTCAAACTACAGAAAATACATGAACTGCACCAATCATACTGTGCTTGTATAAGCAAGCCTGAAATAGACTTTGCATTTTTTTTTTTTTTTAGCTGCTCACATTGTAGTAGTTAAAACATCTGATTTGTTTACCAGAGCTGCAGCACACCCCTGTTACTGCAGATACAAAGCAGAGAGATTTGAATGTCTCCATGGCAACAGGTTTCCAGTACAGGTCACGTGTCGAGCAAGTTGGTTTCTACAGAATTCGCAATACTGATACAGGGTGCAAATAGGTCCAAATAGAGCCCCAGAGTCGGACTCCACTGGCTCTACAATGGGGGCAGAGGGATTTTAAACCATGTTCTTAACCTGAATAGATTATTGGGAGTGTCAAGACTGGTACAGCATTCAGTGTGATCCCTGTCTGGACAGTCACCATTGCAGAAACCCACTGAAGGGTGCAATGAAGAGCAGATATCCCATCCAGTCACTGTGCATTATACATGGATAAGGACTGCATTACCATTGCACTCAGTACCAGACTGGCAGGGTAGAGAGGGCCCTGGCAAAACTCCCTGTGGGGCCCTTACCTATTTTATGCTTTGTTTAATGTTAAGACACGAAGAGGGCACAGATAAAATAAAGACATGCCCATGCTGAATACAATAGCAAGATTTATGCAAGAAATCATTAGTATAAAAGACAGTAAATCAAAGAAATAAAATGATTTGCTCTCACAGCACTCAGAAGGAATTTCACACTGCTGCTGACACTGGTGTTAATGCTGGTGTTACTGTTGCTGACACTGATGTAACTGCTGGTGTTACTGCTGCTGACACTAGTGTTATTGCTGGTGTTTTAGCTGCTGATACTGGTGTTACTGCTGCTGACACTGGTGTTACTGCTGCTGGCACTGGTGTTACTGCTGGTGTTACTGCTGCTGACACTGATGTTACTGCTGGTGTTATTGCTGCTGACACTGGTGTTACTGCTTGTGTTACTGCTGCTGACACTGATGTTACTGCTGGTGTTACTGCTGCTGACACTGGTGTTACTGCTGGTGTTACTGCTGCTGACACTGGTGTTACTGCTGGTGTTACTGCTGCTGACACTGATGTTACTGCTGGTGTTACTGCTGCTGACACTGGTGTTACTGCTGCTGACACTGATGTTACTGCTGCTGACACTGATGTTACTGCTGGTGTTACTGCTGCTGACACTGGTGTTACTGCTGGTGTTACTGCTGCTGACACTAGTGTTATTGCTGGTGTTACTGCTGCTGACACTGGTGTTACTGCTGGTGTTACTGCTGGTGTTACTGCTGCTGACACTGGTGTTACTGCTGGTGTTTCTGCTGCTGACACTAGTGTTATTGCTGGTGTTACTGCTGCTGACACTGGTGTTACTGCTGGTGTTACTGCTGCTGACACTGGTGTTATTGCTGGTGTTTTAGCTGCTGATACTGGTGTTACTGCTGCTGACACTGGTGTTACTGCTGCTGACACTAGTGTTATTGCTGGTGTTTTAGCTGCTGATACTGGTGTTACTGCTGCTGACACTGGTGTTACTGCTGCTGGCACTGGTGTTACTGCTGGTGTTACTGCTGCTGACACTGATGTTACTGCTGGTGTTATTGCTGCTGACACTGGTGTTACTGCTGGTGTTACTGCTGCTGACACTGGTGTTACTGCTGGTGTTACTGCTGCTGACACTGATGTTACTGCTGGTGTTACTGCTGCTGACACTGGTGTTACTGCTGGTGTTACTGCTGCTGACACTGATATTACTGCTGCTGACACTGGTGTTACTGCTGCTGACACTGGTGTTACTGCTGGTGTTACTGCTGCTGACACTGATGTTACTGCTGGTGTTACTGCTGCTGACACTGGTGTTACTGCTGGTGTTACTGCTGCTGACACTAGTGTTATTGCTGGTGTTACTGCTGCTGACACTGGTGTTACTGCTGGTGTTACTGCTGGTGTTACTGCTGCTGACACTGGTGTTACTGCTGGTGTTTCTGCTGCTGACACTAGTGTTATTGCTGGTGTTACTGCTGTTGACACTGGTGTTACTGCTGGTGTTACTGCTGCTGACACTGGTGTTACTGCTGGTGTTACTGCTGCTGTCACTGGTGTTACTGCTGCTGACACTGGTGTTACTGCTGGTGTTACTGCTGCTGACACTGGTGTTACTGCTGGTATTACTGCTGCTGTCACTGGTGTTACTGCATTTGTTATTGCTGCTGACACTGGTGTTACTGCTGGTGTTACTGCTGCTGACACTGATGTTACTGCTGGTGTTACTGCTGCTGACACTAGTGTTATTGCTGGTGTTTTAGCTGCTGACACTGGTGTTACTGCTGGTGTTACTGCTGCTGACACTGGTGTTACTGCTGGTGTTACTGCTGCTGTCACTGGTGTTACTGCTGCTGACTCTGGTGTTACTGCTGGTGTTACTGCTGCTGACACTGGTGTTACTGCTGGTGTTACTGCTGCTGTCACTGGTGTTACTGCTGCTGACACTGGTGTTATTGCTGCTGACACTGATGTTACTGCTGGTGTTACTGCTGCTGACACTGGTGTTATTGCTGGTGTTTAAGCTGCTGACACTGGTGTTACTGCTGGTGTTACTGCTGCTGACACTGGTGTTACTGCTAGTGTTACTGCTCCTGACACACATGTTATTACTGGAGTTACTGCTGCTGACACTGGTGTTACTGCCAGTGTTACTGCTGCTGACACTTGTGTTACTGCTGGTGTTACTGCTGCTGACACTGGTGTTATTGCTGGTGTTACTGCTGCTGACACTAGTGTTACTGCTGGTGTTACTGCTGCTGACACTGGTGTTACTGCTGGTGTTACTGCTGCTGACACTGGTGTTACTGCTGCTGACACTGGTGTTACTGCTGCTGACACTGATGTTACTGCTGGTGTTACTGCTGCTGACACTGGTGTTACTGCTGCTGACACTGGTGTTACTGCTGGTGTTACTGCTGCTGACACTGGTGTTACTGCTGGTGTTACTGCTGCTGACACTGGTGTTACTGCTGGCGTTACTGCTGCTGACACTGATGTTACTGCTGGTGTTACTGCTGCTGACACTAGTGTTATTGCTGGTGTTACTGCTGCTGACACTGGTGTTACTGCTGGTGTTACTGCTGCTGACACTGGTGTTACTGCTGGTGTTGCTGCTGCTGACACTGGTGTTATTGCTGGTGTTTTAGCTGCTGACACTGATGTTACTGCTGGTGTTACTGCTGCTGACACTGGTGTTACTGCTGCTGACACTGGTGTTACTGCTGGTGTTACTGCTGCTGACACTGGTGTTACTGCTGGTGTTGCTGCTGCTGACACTGGTGTTATTGCTGGTGTTTTAGCTGCTGACACTGATGTTACTGCTGGTGCTACTGCTGCTGACACTGGTGTTACTGCTGGTGTTACTGCTGCTGTCACGGGTGTTACTGCTGCTGACACTGGTGTTACTGCTGCTGACACTGGTGTTATTGCTGGTGTTACTACTGCTGACACTGGTGTTATTGCTGGTGTTTTAGCTGCTGATACTGGTGTTACTGCTGCTGACACTGGTGTTACTGCTGCTGACACTAGTGTTATTGCTGGTGTTTTAGCTGCTGATACTGGTGTTACTGCTGCTGACACTGGTGTTACTGCTGCTGACACTAGTGTTATTGCTGGTGTTTTAGCTGCTGATACTGGTGTTACTGCTGCTGACACTAGTGTTACTGCTGGTGTTACTGCTGCTGACACTGGTGTTACTGCTGGTGTTACTGCTGCTGACACTGGTGTTACTGCTGCTGACACTGGTGTTACTGCTGCTGACACTGATGTTACTGCTGGTGTTACTGCTGCTGACACTGGTGTTACTGCTGCTGACACTGGTGTTACTGCTGGTGTTACTGCTGCTGACACTGGTGTTACTGCTGGTGTTACTGCTGCTGACACTGGTGTTACTGCTGGCGTTACTGCTGCTGACACTGATGTTACTGATGGTGTTACTGCTGCTGACACTAGTGTTATTGCTGGTGTTACTGCTGCTGACACTGGTGTTACTGCTAGTGTTACTGCTGCTGACACTGGTGTTACTGCTGGTGTTGCTGCTGCTGACACTGGTGTTATTGCTGGTGTTTTAGCTGCTGACACTGATGTTACTGCTGGTGTTACTGCTGCTGACACTGGTGTTACTGCTGCTGACACTGGTGTTACTGCTGGTGTTACTGCTGCTGACACTGGTGTTACTGCTGGTGTTGCTGCTGCTGACACTGGTGTTATTGCTGGTGTTTTAGCTGCTGACACTGATGTTACTGCTGGTGCTACTGCTGCTGACACTGGTGTTACTGCTGGTGTTACTGCTGCTGTCACGGGTGTTACTGCTGCTGACACTGGTGTTACTGCTGCTGACACTGGTGTTATTGCTGGTGTTACTACTGCTGACACTCGTGTTATTGCTGGTGTTTTAGCTGCTGATACTGGTGTTACTGCTGCTGACACTGGTGTTACTGCTGCTGACACTAGTGTTATTGCTGGTGTTTTAGCTGCTGATACTGGTGTTACTGCTGCTGACACTGGTGTTACTGCTGCTGACACTAGTGTTATTGCTGGTGTTACTGCTGCTGACACTGGTGTTACTGCTGGTGTTACTGCTGCTGACACTGGTGTTACTGCTGGTGTTACTGCTGCTGACACTGGTGTTACTGCTGCTGACACTGGTGTTATTGCTGGTGTTTTAGCTGCTGACACTGGTGTTACTGCTGCTGACACTGGTGTTACTGCTGCTGACACTAGTGTTATTGCTGGTGTTTTAGCTGCTGATACTGGTGTTACTGCTGCTGACACTGGTGTTACTGCTGCTGGCACTGGTGTTACTGCTGGTGTTACTGCTGCTGACACTGATGTTACTGCTGGTGTTATTGCTGCTGACACTGGTGTTACTGCTGGTGTTACTGCTGCTGACACTGGTGTTACTGCTGGTGTTACTGCTGCTGACACTGATGTTACTGCTGGTGTAACTGCTGCTGACACTGGTGTTACTGCTGGTGTTACTGCTGCTGACACTGATATTACTGCTGCTGACACTGGTGTTACTGCTGCTGACACTGGTGTTACTGCTGGTGTTACTGCTGCTGACACTGGTGTTATTGCTGGTGTTTTAGCTGCTGACACTGATGTTACTGCTGGTGCTACTGCTGCTGACACTGGTGTTACTGCTGGTGTTACTGCTGCTGTCACGGGTGTTACTGCTGCTGACACTGGTGTTACTGCTGCTGACACTGGTGTTATTGCTGGTGTTACTACTGCTGACACTGGTGTTATTGCTGGTGTTTTAGCTGCTGATACTGGTGTTACTGCTGCTGACACTGGTGTTACTGCTGCTGACACTAGTGTTATTGCTGGTGTTTTAGCTGCTGATACTGGTGTTACTGCTGCTGACACTGGTGTTACTGCTGCTGACACTAGTGTTATTGCTGGTGTTTTAGCTGCTGATACTGGTGTTACTGCTGCTGACACTAGTGTTACTGCTGGTGTTACTGCTGCTGACACTGGTGTTACTGCTGGTGTTACTGCTGCTGACACTGGTGTTACTGCTGCTGACACTGGTGTTACTGCTGCTGACACTGATGTTACTGCTGGTGTTACTGCTGCTGACACTGGTGTTACTGCTGCTGACACTGGTGTTACTGCTGGTGTTACTGCTGCTGACACTGGTGTTACTGCTGGTGTTACTGCTGCTGACACTGGTGTTACTGCTGGCGTTACTGCTGCTGACACTGATGTTACTGATGGTGTTACTGCTGCTGACACTAGTGTTATTGCTGGTGTTACTGCTGCTGACACTGGTGTTACTGCTAGTGTTACTGCTGCTGACACTGGTGTTACTGCTGGTGTTGCTGCTGCTGACACTGGTGTTATTGCTGGTGTTTTAGCTGCTGACACTGATGTTACTGCTGGTGTTACTGCTGCTGACACTGGTGTTACTGCTGCTGACACTGGTGTTACTGCTGGTGTTACTGCTGCTGACACTGGTGTTACTGCTGGTGTTGCTGCTGCTGACACTGGTGTTATTGCTGGTGTTTTAGCTGCTGACACTGATGTTACTGCTGGTGCTACTGCTGCTGACACTGGTGTTACTGCTGGTGTTACTGCTGCTGTCACGGGTGTTACTGCTGCTGACACTGGTGTTACTGCTGCTGACACTGGTGTTATTGCTGGTGTTACTACTGCTGACACTGGTGTTATTGCTGGTGTTTTAGCTGCTGATACTGGTGTTACTGCTGCTGACACTGGTGTTACTGCTGCTGACACTAGTGTTATTGCTGGTGTTTTAGCTGCTGATACTGGTGTTACTGCTGCTGACACTGGTGTTACTGCTGCTGACACTAGTGTTATTGCTGGTGTTTTAGCTGCTGATACTGGTGTTACTGCTGCTGACACTAGTGTTACTGCTGGTGTTACTGCTGCTGACACTGGTGTTACTGCTGGTGTTACTGCTGCTGACACTGGTGTTACTGCTGCTGACACTGGTGTTACTGCTGCTGACACTGATGTTACTGCTGGTGTTACTGCTGCTGACACTGGTGTTACTGCTGCTGACACTGGTGTTACTGCTGGTGTTACTGCTGCTGACACTGGTGTTACTGCTGGTGTTACTGCTGCTGACACTGGTGTTACTGCTGGCGTTACTGCTGCTGACACTGATGTTACTGATGGTGTTACTGCTGCTGACACTAGTGTTATTGCTGGTGTTACTGCTGCTGACACTGGTGTTACTGCTAGTGTTACTGCTGCTGACACTGGTGTTACTGCTGGTGTTGCTGCTGCTGACACTGGTGTTATTGCTGGTGTTTTAGCTGCTGACACTGATGTTACTGCTGGTGTTACTGCTGCTGACACTGGTGTTACTGCTGCTGACACTGGTGTTACTGCTGGTGTTACTGCTGCTGACACTGGTGTTACTGCTGGTGTTGCTGCTGCTGACACTGGTGTTATTGCTGGTGTTTTAGCTGCTGACACTGATGTTACTGCTGGTGCTACTGCTGCTGACACTGGTGTTACTGCTGGTGTTACTGCTGCTGTCACGGGTGTTACTGCTGCTGACACTGGTGTTACTGCTGCTGACACTGGTGTTATTGCTGGTGTTACTACTGCTGACACTCGTGTTATTGCTGGTGTTTTAGCTGCTGATACTGGTGTTACTGCTGCTGACACTGGTGTTACTGCTGCTGACACTAGTGTTATTGCTGGTGTTTTAGCTGCTGATACTGGTGTTACTGCTGCTGACACTGGTGTTACTGCTGCTGACACTAGTGTTATTGCTGGTGTTACTGCTGCTGACACTGGTGTTACTGCTGGTGTTACTGCTGCTGACACTGGTGTTACTGCTGGTGTTACTGCTGCTGACACTGGTGTTACTGCTGCTGACACTGGTGTTATTGCTGGTGTTTTAGCTGCTGACACTGGTGTTACTGCTGCTGACACTGGTGTTACTGCTGCTGACACTAGTGTTATTGCTGGTGTTTTAGCTGCTGATACTGGTGTTACTGCTGCTGACACTGGTGTTACTGCTGCTGGCACTGGTGTTACTGCTGGTGTTACTGCTGCTGACACTGATGTTACTGCTGGTGTTATTGCTGCTGACACTGGTGTTACTGCTGGTGTTACTGCTGCTGACACTGGTGTTACTGCTGGTGTTACTGCTGCTGACACTGATGTTACTGCTGGTGTAACTGCTGCTGACACTGGTGTTACTGCTGGTGTTACTGCTGCTGACACTGATATTACTGCTGCTGACACTGGTGTTACTGCTGCTGACACTGGTGTTACTGCTGGTGTTACTGCTGCTGACACTGGTGTTATTGCTGGTGTTTTAGCTGCTGACACTGATGTTACTGCTGGTGCTACTGCTGCTGACACTGGTGTTACTGCTGGTGTTACTGCTGCTGTCACGGGTGTTACTGCTGCTGACACTGGTGTTACTGCTGCTGACACTGGTGTTATTGCTGGTGTTACTACTGCTGACACTGGTGTTATTGCTGGTGTTTTAGCTGCTGATACTGGTGTTACTGCTGCTGACACTGGTGTTACTGCTGCTGACACTAGTGTTATTGCTGGTGTTTTAGCTGCTGATACTGGTGTTACTGCTGCTGACACTGGTGTTACTGCTGCTGACACTAGTGTTATTGCTGGTGTTTTAGCTGCTGATACTGGTGTTACTGCTGCTGACACTAGTGTTACTGCTGGTGTTACTGCTGCTGACACTGGTGTTACTGCTGGTGTTACTGCTGCTGACACTGGTGTTACTGCTGCTGACACTGGTGTTACTGCTGCTGACACTGATGTTACTGCTGGTGTTACTGCTGCTGACACTGGTGTTACTGCTGCTGACACTGGTGTTACTGCTGGTGTTACTGCTGCTGACACTGGTGTTACTGCTGGTGTTACTGCTGCTGACACTGGTGTTACTGCTGGCGTTACTGCTGCTGACACTGATGTTACTGATGGTGTTACTGCTGCTGACACTAGTGTTATTGCTGGTGTTACTGCTGCTGACACTGGTGTTACTGCTAGTGTTACTGCTGCTGACACTGGTGTTACTGCTGGTGTTGCTGCTGCTGACACTGGTGTTATTGCTGGTGTTTTAGCTGCTGACACTGATGTTACTGCTGGTGTTACTGCTGCTGACACTGGTGTTACTGCTGCTGACACTGGTGTTACTGCTGGTGTTACTGCTGCTGACACTGGTGTTACTGCTGGTGTTGCTGCTGCTGACACTGGTGTTATTGCTGGTGTTTTAGCTGCTGACACTGATGTTACTGCTGGTGCTACTGCTGCTGACACTGGTGTTACTGCTGGTGTTACTGCTGCTGTCACGGGTGTTACTGCTGCTGACACTGGTGTTACTGCTGCTGACACTGGTGTTATTGCTGGTGTTACTACTGCTGACACTCGTGTTATTGCTGGTGTTTTAGCTGCTGATACTGGTGTTACTGCTGCTGACACTGGTGTTACTGCTGCTGACACTAGTGTTATTGCTGGTGTTTTAGCTGCTGATACTGGTGTTACTGCTGCTGACACTGGTGTTACTGCTGCTGACACTAGTGTTATTGCTGGTGTTACTGCTGCTGACACTGGTGTTACTGCTGGTGTTACTGCTGCTGACACTGGTGTTACTGCTGGTGTTACTGCTGCTGACACTGGTGTTACTGCTGCTGACACTGGTGTTATTGCTGGTGTTTTAGCTGCTGACACTGGTGTTACTGCTGCTGACACTGGTGTTACTGCTGCTGACACTAGTGTTATTGCTGGTGTTTTAGCTGCTGATACTGGTGTTACTGCTGCTGACACTGGTGTTACTGCTGCTGGCACTGGTGTTACTGCTGGTGTTACTGCTGCTGACACTGATGTTACTGCTGGTGTTATTGCTGCTGACACTGGTGTTACTGCTGGTGTTACTGCTGCTGACACTGGTGTTACTGCTGGTGTTACTGCTGCTGACACTGATGTTACTGCTGGTGTAACTGCTGCTGACACTGGTGTTACTGCTGGTGTTACTGCTGCTGACACTGATATTACTGCTGCTGACACTGGTGTTACTGCTGCTGACACTGGTGTTACTGCTGGTGTTACTGCTGCTGACACTGATGTTACTGCTGGTGTTACTGCTGCTGACACTGGTGTTACTGCTGGTGTTACTGCTGCTGACACTAGTGTTATTGCTGGTGTTACTGCTGCTGACACTGGTGTTACTGCTGGTGTTACTGCTGGTGTTACTGCTGCTGACACTGGTGTTACTGCTGGTGTTTCTGCTGCTGACACTAGTGTTATTGCTGGTGTTACTGCTGCTGACACTGGTGTTACTGCTGGTGTTACTGCTGCTGACACTGGTGTTACTGCTGGTGTTACTGCTGCTGTCACTGGTGTTACTGCTGCTGACACTGGTGTTACTGCTGGTGTTACTGCTGCTGACACTGGTGTTACTGCTGGTATTACTGCTGCTGTCACTGGTGTTACTGCATTTGTTATTGCTGCTGACACTGGTGTTACTGCTGGTGTTACTGCTGCTGACACTGATGTTACTGCTGGTGTTACTGCTGCTGACACTAGTGTTATTGCTGGTGTTTTAGCTGCTGACACTGGTGTTACTGCTGGTGTTACTGCTGCTGACACTGGTGTTACTGCTGGTGTTACTGCTGCTGTCACTGGTGTTACTGCTGCTGACTCTGGTGTTACTGCTGGTGTTACTGCTGCTGACACTGGTGTTACTGCTGGTGTTACTGCTGCTGTCACTGGTGTTACTGCTGCTGACACTGGTGTTATTGCTGCTGACACTGATGTTACTGCTGGTGTTACTGCTGCTGACACTGGTGTTATTGCTGGTGTTTAAGCTGCTGACACTGGTGTTACTGCTGGTGTTACTGCTGCTGACACTGGTGTTACTGCTAGTGTTACTGCTCCTGACACACATGTTATTACTGGAGTTACTGCTGCTGACACTGGTGTTACTGCCAGTGTTACTGCTGCTGACACTTGTGTTACTGCTGGTGTTACTGCTGCTGACACTGGTGTTATTGCTGGTGTTACTGCTGCTGACACTAGTGTTACTGCTGGTGTTACTGCTGCTGACACTGGTGTTACTGCTGGTGTTACTGCTGCTGACACTGGTGTTACTGCTGCTGACACTGGTGTTACTGCTGCTGACACTGATGTTACTGCTGGTGTTACTGCTGCTGACACTGGTGTTACTGCTGCTGACACTGGTGTTACTGCTGGTGTTACTGCTGCTGACACTGGTGTTACTGCTGGTGTTACTGCTGCTGACACTGGTGTTACTGCTGGCGTTACTGCTGCTGACACTGATGTTACTGCTGGTGTTACTGCTGCTGACACTAGTGTTATTGCTGGTGTTACTGCTGCTGACACTGGTGTTACTGCTGGTGTTACTGCTGCTGACACTGGTGTTACTGCTGGTGTTGCTGCTGCTGACACTGGTGTTATTGCTGGTGTTTTAGCTGCTGACACTGATGTTACTGCTGGTGTTACTGCTGCTGACACTGGTGTTACTGCTGCTGACACTGGTGTTACTGCTGGTGTTACTGCTGCTGACACTGGTGTTACTGCTGGTGTTGCTGCTGCTGACACTGGTGTTATTGCTGGTGTTTTAGCTGCTGACACTGATGTTACTGCTGGTGCTACTGCTGCTGACACTGGTGTTACTGCTGGTGTTACTGCTGCTGTCACGGGTGTTACTGCTGCTGACACTGGTGTTACTGCTGCTGACACTGGTGTTATTGCTGGTGTTACTACTGCTGACACTGGTGTTATTGCTGGTGTTACTGCTGCTGACACTGGTGTTACTGCTGGTGTTACTGCTGCTGTCACTGGTGTTACTGCTGCTGACACTGGTGTTACTGCTGCTGACACTGGTGTTACTGCTGGTGTTACTACTGCTGACACTGGTGTTATTGCTGGTGTTGCTGCTGCTGACACTGGTGTTACTGTTGGTGTTACTGCTGCTGTCACTGGTGTTACTGCTGCTGTCACTGGTGTTACTGCTGCTGACACTGTTGTTACTGCTGGTGTTACTACTGTTGACACTGGTGTTACTGCTGGTGTTACTGCAGGTGTTACTGCTGCTGACACTGGTGTTATTGCTGGTGTTACTGCTGCTGACACTGGTGTTACTGCTGGTGTTACTGCTGCTGACACTGGTGTTACTGCTAGTGTTACTGCTCCTGACACACGTGTTATTACTGGAGTTACTGCTGCTGACACTGGTGTTACTGCTAGTGTTACTGCTGCTGACACTTGTGTTACTGCTGGTGTTACTACTGCTGACACTGGTGTTATTGCTGGTGTTGCTGCTGCTGACACTGGTGTTATTGCTGGTGTTTTAGCTGCTGACACTGATGTTACTGCTGGTGTTACTGCTGCTGACACTGGTGTTACTGCTGCTGACACTGGTGTTACTGCTGGTGTTACTGCTGCTGACACTGGTGTTACTGCTGGTGTTGCTGCTGCTGACACTGGTGTTATTGCTGGTGTTTTAGCTGCTGACACTGATGTTACTGCTGGTGCTACTGCTGCTGACACTGGTGTTACTGTTGGTGTTACTGCTGCTGTCACGGGTGTTACTGCTGCTGACACTGGTGTTACTGCTGCTGACACTGGTGTTATTGCTGGTGTTACTACTGCTGACACTGGTGTTATTGCTGGTGTTACTGCTGCTGACACTGGTGTTACTGCTGGTGTTACTGCTGCTGTCACTGGTGTTACTGCTGCTGACACTGGTGTTACTGCTGCTGACACTGGTGTTACTGCTGGTGTTACTACTGCTGACACTGGTGTTATTGCTGGTGTTGCTGCTGCTGACACTGGTGTTACTGTTGGTGTTACTGCTGCTGTCACTGGTGTTACTGCTGCTGTCACTGGTGTTACTGCTGCTGACACTGTTGTTACTGCTGGTGTTACTACTGTTGACACTGGTGTTACTGCTGGTGTTACTGCAGGTGTTACTGCTGCTGACACTGGTGTTATTGCTGGTGTTACTGCTGCTGACACTGGTGTTACTGCTGGTGTTACTGCTGCTGACACTGGTGTTACTGCTAGTGTTACTGCTCCTGACACACGTGTTATTACTGGAGTTACTGCTGCTGACACTGGTGTTACTGCTAGTGTTACTGCTGCTGACACTTGTGTTACTGCTGGTGTTACTACTGCTGACACTGGTGTTATTGCTGGTGTTACTGCTGCTGACACTGATGTTACTGCTGGTGTTACTGCTGCTGACACTGGTGTTACTGCTGGTGTTACTGCTGCTGTCACTGGTGTTACTGCTGCTGACAGTGGTGTTACTGCTGCTGACACTGGTGTTACTGCTGGTGTTACTACTGCTGACACTGGTGTTATTGCTGGTGTTACTGCTGCTGACACTGGTGTTACTGCTGCTGTCACTGGTGTTACTGCTGCTGACACTGGTGTTACTGCTGGTGTTACTACTGTTGACACTGGTGTTACTGCTGGTGTTACTGCTGGTGTTACTGCTGCTGACACTGGTGTTATTGCTGGTGTTACTGCTGCTGACACTGGTGTTACTGCTGGTGTTACTGCTGCTGTCACTGGTGTTACTGCTGCTGACACTGATGTTATTGCTGCTGACACTGATGTTATTGCTGCTGACACTGGTGTTATTGCTGCTGACACTGGTGTTACTGCTGGTGTTACTGCTGCTGACACTGGTGTTACTGCTGGTGTTATTGCTGCTGACACTGGTGTTACTGCTGCTGACACTGGTGTTACTGCTGGTGTTACTGCTGCTGACACTGGTGTTACTGCATTTGTTATTGCTGCTGACACTGGTGTTACTGCTGGTGTTACTGCTGCTGACACTGGTGTTATTGCTGGTGTTACTGCTGCTGACACTGATGTTACTGCTGGTGTTACTGCTGGTGTTATTGCTGCTGACGCTGGTGTTACTGCTGGTGTTACTGCTGGTGTTACTGCTGCTGATACTGGTGTTACTGCTGGTGTTACTTCTGTGGACACTGGTGTTATTGCTGTTGTTACTGCTGCTGACACTGGTGTTACTGCTGCTGACACTGGTGTTACTGCTGGTGTTACTGCTGGTGACACTGGTGTTACTGCTGGTGTTACTGCTGTGGACACTGATGTTACTGCTGGTGTTACTGCTGCTGACACTGGTGTTATTGCTGGTGTTACTGCTGGTGACACTGATGTTACTGCTGGTGTTATTGCTGCTGACACTGGTGTTACTGCTGGTGTTACTGCTGCTGACTCTGGTGTTACTGCTGGTGTTACTACTGCTGACACTGGTGTTATTGCTGGTGTTACTGCTGCTGACACTGGCCTTACTGCTGGTGTTACTGCTGCTGACGCTGTCCTTACTGCTGGTGTTACTGCTGCTGACACTGGTGTTACTGCTGGTGTTACTGCTGGTGACACTGGTGTTACTGCTGGTGTTTCTGCTGCTGACACTGGTGTTACTGCTGCTGACACTGGTGTTACTGCTGGTGTTACTGCTGCTGGTGACACTGGTGTTATTGCTGGTGTTACTGCTGCTGTTACTGTTGTAGTAACACCAACAATAATTCTGGAAACAATAAGCTACTCACAACCAAACGAGCAAGATGTGCCGAATGGGGCCTCCTCTCGTTTGTAAACTTTCTTATGTTCTTATGTTCTTATCACTTATATCTAAAACAATTCCTATTTAAAAAACACACATGTAACCCCCACCCCCCATCCCATTTGAAACAAAAGTCCCTCTAGATCAGGGTTTCCCCAATCCTGTATCCTGTAATAGTTTTCAGCTTTTAAAGAGTTGGAGATTAAGTTAACTATACAATTGTATAAGTAACTTAAAATTAGCAACTTTGTAGGAGCTGAAAACTATTAAAAAGGTCTAATTAAGCACATTATAAGTTCATTTAAGGGTTTGCTTAAGTAATTGAGAAGTCAGTTGGAATGAAAAACAGCAGACACAGGGGTCTCCCTAAACCAGGATTGGGAAACCCTGCTCTAGATTTTACATAGGCACAGTTTCTCCAGGAAATTAAAAAAACACACAAAAAAGAAAGCCAATATCAAGGTTCTCCAAGAGGGGGTGATGTCTCTGCGTGCCTGCTGGCATTCAGACTTGATACCACAGCAGAGCCGATCTGCAAAGTCTTGTCCAGGCACTCCACTGCAACAAGGTGAGTTGACAGCTAACCCTTTAAAAAAAAAACCTCAGTCCCTCTTTAAACTTCCTCTAGCAGCAGGTTACCCATCTCCCCTCCCTAAGCTGGATACGTGGCTGTCCGTCTCTAGGGTCTATTCATAACACTGCCCATGTCAAATAAGATCCAACAAAAACAGTACTAGCTGTAGGGAGATTTGGATGCGCCCGGGGTAGGTTTCTTTGTGCTGCTCTCCACCGCCGGTGAACCATCTCCCTCAGGGGCTGCCTCGTTCTTCCACCCCACTGCCTGTCAGTCACGACAGATCATGCTACTGCTGTGGAGTCCCGAAACAGCCAGCATTCACCCGACCAATTCCATACACAAAAAACTCAAACCAAACAAAAGTCCTATGAAGATACCACTCCCTTTTATTTTTATATAAATCTTTTCCAGTTCTCTGTCCTGCTCTCTTCTCTTCTCTTCTCTTCTCTTCTCTTCTCTTCCTTTACTTTCTTTTTCATTTCTCCCTCTTCTACTTGGCTGCTGATTTTATAAGGCTGGAAATGTCAATTAAGTGAAACAGCAACAGTTGCGCAACAAGCAAAACCTGATAACTGTCAGCTCTTTTTCTACTGCTACATGCAATTAACTAATGACACAATAAAACATGCTTAGTAATAAAATCATGACAATCGTGAGAAAACAAATTAACATCAATTATTAACAGTGTATTAAATCGGCAAAGCAAATCAAAGCATGCAAAATCAGGAAAAATAAATAAATAAATAAATAAAAACTATATGTGAAATTAGTCACACTGGTGACACAAATGTCCCACCCCAGACACCATAAACCAGCAGGGGTGGTCAGATACAAGACTGCCTGAATATAAAAAACCGTGGATATTGAAGTGTACAGGAACTGTCTGAGCAATGTTTAGTGCCACTGTATCATATAAACAGCTGTGGCTATTAAACCATAGGGCCGTGGTCAGCAAATGGCAGCCTGCGGGTCAATTGGCCCACCGTAAAATTTTATTGCGACCACTGCCATAGGGGGCTGCTTGAATCTGGTTTGGTGCCACATCATGTTTTGGAGTTTCTTTGGTCCTTTGTGCAGTTCATTTTCTGAAACAAAATGTAGAATTAAATAAGATGAATTATGGAACAGCACTGAAAGGATTTCTATAATTATAGATTGTATTGCGTTGCATCTAGATCTTTGCACAGCTTTGCTTATCTCTGCTCAAATGAGCTCAGGAAACATTCAAATCAGATGATTTCAATACTGCAGCAAGCGAGGCTGGGTAAAAAGTGCAGTGCCGGGTCTGTATGCAAACACTGTGAAACTGTGTATTCAATATATTAATGTTTGTTTCATGTCAATGTTTTAATTTTTATTGAATAAGCGAATTTTAACAACATCAACGTACCTCATTGACAGCGTTCTGGTGTAGCTAAACTAAGTACACAAGTGTTTATATCCTGACACAGCATCTGTGTCAACAAGTACACACGTTCATATACTGACACAGCATCTGTGTCAACAAGTACATGTAGTACTAGAGGTGCAAAACAATTACATCCCAAAAGAAATAAACACTTGTATTTGCTGACACAGAGGCTGTGTTAGTATATAAACACCTGAACTTGTTGACACAGATGGTGTGTCAGTATATGAACGCATGTGCTTGTTGACACAGATGCTGTGTCAGTATATAAATCGCCTGTACTCAGCATCTGTGTCAACAAGTACAAGCATTTATATCCTGACAAACACCTGAACTTGTTGACACAGATGCTGTGTTAGTATATAAACACCTGAACTTGTTGACACAGATGCTGTGTCAGTATATAACTCGCCTGTACTCAGTATCTGTGTCAACAAGTACAAGGGTTTATATCCTGACGAACACCTGAACTTGTTGACACAGATTCTGTGTTAGTATATAAACATCTGAACTTGTTCACACAGAGGCTGTGTCAGTAGAAAAACACCTGTACTCATTGACACAGATGCTGTGATAATAATCAAGCTAAACAGTACTTTGTCAGGAATAAAGCACATAGACTTTTAACCCTGCTACTGCCATTCATGGTCAGGTAAAAGTGTTATAACAGTAAAGCAGTGAGATGTGCAACATTGTAAACAGTGCCTTCTTCAAGTATAAACGTTTTGAAATGAGTTCAACACACTGTGGACTCGGCTCATCTATCCAAGGAGGAAAAAAAAAGCAGAAAACATATTGGTAAAGAACTCTTATTTTTTTCATGTAAATGTATAATCCCGACAAACACAGTAAAATAACCAATTCTCAATCCTGAAAATCTATGTTATCTGGTTTTAAAAGATACCCGATCCCAGCTTGAATTCCGATACCCAATTGCTAGGTTTTATTTCCATGCAGTGAAAATTTAACTATTATTTTTTTTTTACATAATACTGCAAATATTGTACAAAAATGAATTACAAATAAACACCTCTACACTTTGTGTGTCATGGTCTAATACTGTTAATTCCAGGTAAGTGCATGTTTTTTTATAATTATTTTTCTAATCCTTTCCGCCAAATTATTTGGATTTAAGGTAGGGCTAAGGAAAGGGTTTAAAAATAACTAACAGATAGATTTTTTTTTCTCACTATAGACCGCCAAATTCAGACGCTGAGCAAAATAATCTGTTATACAATGACAATCGAAATGCGTGTAGAAAAGGAGAAGCCATACTAATGGGGGATTTCAACTTCCCCTGTATAAAATGGGAAAACCCAATGGGGGATACGACGGACGAAATTGAAATGGTGGAAATGACAAATGACTGCTTCCTAACGCAATTTGTCATGGCACCGACTAGAGGGGAGGCATGCCTTGACTTAGTCTTTTCAAATAATGAAGACAGAATAACTAAAACAGAGGTCAGAGAGCCATTGGCAAACTCAGACCACAACATGGTCTCATTTGAAATATTTTTTAAAACCCCAAAAGTAATGACTAAAGCTAAGGTTTACAATTTTAGAAAAGCAAACTATGAAGGTATGAAACAGAGACTAGTAGATTGGAGTAAAATAGAGAAAACATCCACAGAAAAAGTGTGGCTGTTTTTTAAAAATGTAGTACTAGAGGCACAAAACAATTACATCCCAAAAGTAGACAAATCTAAATCTAAAACAAAATGGCCAAAATGGTTTAATAGATCAATTAAAAAAAATATTCATAGAAAAAATGCACTTTACAGAGCGTTTAAAAGGGACCAAAAACAAAGTACACAGAAAGAGTACTTGGAACTGCAAACACAAGTCAAAAAGGAAGTTAGAGAGGCCAAGAGAGAGATAGAAATCAATATTGCTAAGGGGGCTAAAACCAATTCCAAAATGTTTTTCCAAAATTATAACAGCAAGAGAACATTCAAAGAGGAGGTTAAATGTCTAAGAGACACAAATGGCAAAATCATAGATGAAGAAAAAAAAATAGCAAATATATTAAATGATTACTTTTCACAGGTTTTTACAAAGGAGGACACGGACAACATGCCCCACATGTCGACCTGTTCCTATCCAGTTTTAAATAACTTTAGCATAACAGAGGCAGAAGTGTTAAAGGGACTAGGAGCTCTTAAAATAAAATAAACAAATCCCCTGGGCCGGAAGACAGTAAATCAAAGAAATAAAATGATTTGCTCTCACAGCACTCAGAAGGAATTTCACACTGCTGCTGACACTGGTGTTAATGCTGGTGTTACTACTGCTGACACTGATGTTACTGCTGGTGTTACTGCAGCTGACACTAATGTTACTGCTGCTGACACTGGTGTTACTGCTGCTGACACTGATGTTACTGCTGGTGTTACTGCTGCTGACACCGATGTTACTGCTGGTGTTACTGCTGCTGACACTGGTGTTACTGCTGGTGTTACTGCTGCTGACACTGGTGTTATTGCTGGTGTTTTAGCTGCTGACACTGATGTTACTGCTGGTGTTACTGCTGCTGACACAGATGTTACTGTTGCTGACACTGGTGTTACTGCTGGTGTTACTGCTGCTGTCACTGGTGTTACTGCTGGTGTTACTGCTGCTGTCACTGGTGTTACTGCTGCTGACACTGGTGTTACTGCTGGTGTTTTAGCTGCTGACACTGGTGTTACTGCTGGTGTTACTGCTGTGGACACTGATGTTACTGCTGGTGTTACTGCTGCTGACACTGGTGTTATTGCTGGTGTTACTGCTGGTGACACTGATGTTACTGCTGGTGTTATTGCTGCTGACACTGGTGTTACTGCTGGTGTTACT
This sequence comes from Acipenser ruthenus, assembly GCF_902713425.1. NCBI lineage: Eukaryota > Metazoa > Chordata > Actinopteri > Acipenseriformes > Acipenseridae > Acipenser > Acipenser ruthenus. The sequence goes on from NC_081244.1 coordinate 2,664,865, forward strand.
GCTGCTGACTCTGGTGTTACTGCTGGTGTTACTACTGCTGACACTGGTGTTATTGCTGGTGTTACTGCTGCTGACACTGGCCTTACTGCTGGTGTTACTGCTGCTGACGCTGTCCTTACTGCTGGTGTTACTGCTGCTGACACTGGTGTTACTGCTGGTGTTACTGCTGGTGACACTGGTGTTACTGCTGGTGTTTCTGCTGCTGACACTGGTGTTACTGCTGCTGACACTGGTGTTACTGCTGGTGTTACTGCTGCTGGTGACACTGGTGTTACTGCTGGTGTTACTGCTGCTGACACTGGTGTTACTGCTGCTGACACTGGTGTTACTGCTGGTGTTACTGCTGCTGGTGACACTGGTGTTATTGCTGGTGTTACTGCTGCTGTTACTGTTGTAGTAACACCAACAATAATTCTGGAAACAATAAGCTACTCACAACCAAACGAGCAAGATGTGCCGAATGGGGCCTCCTCTCGTTTGTAAACTTTCTTATGTTCTTATGTTCTTATCACTTATATCTAAAACAATTCCTATTTAAAAAACACACATGTAACCCCCACCCCCCATCCCATTTGAAACAAAAGTCCCTCTAGATCAGGGTTTCCCCAATCCTGTATCCTGTAATAGTTTTCAGCTTTTAAAGAGTTGGAGATTAAGTTAACTATACAATTGTATAAGTAACTTAAAATTAGCAACTTTGTAGGAGCTGAAAACTATTAAAAAGGTCTAATTAAGCACATTATAAGTTCATTTAAGGGTTTGCTTAAGTAATTGAGAAGTCAGTTGGAATGAAAAACAGCAGACACAGGGGTCTCCCTAAACCAGGATTGGGAAACACTGCTCTAGATTTTACATAGGCACAGTTTCTCCAGGAAATTAAAAAAACACACAAAAAAGAAAGCCAATATCAAGGTTCTCCAAGAGGGGGTGATGTCTCTGCGTGCCTGCTGGCATTCAGACTTGATACCACAGCAGAGCCGATCTGCAAAGTCTTGTCCAGGCACTCCACTGCAACAAGGTGAGTTGACAGCTAACCCTTTAAAAAAAAAACCTCAGTCCCTCTTTAAACTTCCTCTAGCAGCAGGTTACCCATCTCCCCTCCCTAAGCTGGATACGTGGCTGTCCGTCTCTAGGGTCTATTCATAACACTGCCCATGTCAAATAAGATCCAACAAAAACAGTACTAGCTGTAGGGAGATTTGGATGCGCCCGGGGTAGGTTTCTTTGTGCTGCTCTCCACCGCCGGTGAACCATCTCCCTCAGGGGCTGCCTCGTTCTTCCACCCCACTGCCTGTCAGTCACGACAGATCATGCTACTGCTGTGGAGTCCCGAAACAGCCAGCATTCACCCGACCAATTCCATACACAAAAAACTCAAACCAAACAAAAGTCCTATGAAGATACCACTCCCTTTTATTTTTATATAAATCTTTTCCAGTTCTCTGTCCTGCTCTCTTCTCTTCTCTTCTCTTCTCTTCTCTTCTCTTCTCTTCTCTTCTCTTCCTTTACTTTCTTTTTCATTTCTCCCTCTTCTACTTGGCTGCTGATTTTATAAGGCTGGAAATGTCAATTAAGTGAAACAGCAACAGTTGCGCAACAAGCAAAACCTGATAACTGTCAGCTCTTTTTCTACTGCTACATGCAATTAACTAATGACACAATAAAACATGCTTAGTAATAAAATCATGACAATCGTGAGAAAACAAATTAACATCAATTATTAACAGTGTATTAAATCGGCAAAGCAAATCAAAGCATGCAAAATCAGGAAAAATAAATAAATAAATAAATAAAAACTATATGTGAAATTAGTCACACTGGTGACACAAATGTCCCACCCCAGACACCATAAACCAGCAGGGGTGGTCAGATACAAGACTGCCTGAATATAAAAAACCGTGGATATTGAAGTGTACAGGAACTGTCTGAGCAATGTTTAGTGCCACTGTATCATATAAACAGCTGTGGCTATTAAACCATAGGGCCGTGGTCAGCAAATGGCAGCCTGCGGGTCAATTGGCCCACCGTAAAATTTTATTGCGACCACTGCCATAGGGGGCTGCTTGAATCTGGTTTGGTGCCACATCATGTTTTGGAGTTTCTTTGGTCCTTTGTGCAGTTCATTTTCTGAAACAAAATGTAGAATTAAATAAGATGAATTATGGAACAGCACTGAAAGGATTTCTATAATTATAGATTGTATTGCGTTGCATCTAGATCTTTGCACAGCTTTGCTTATCTCTGCTCAAATGAGCTCAGGAAACATTCAAATCAGATGATTTCAATACTGCAGCAAGCGAGGCTGGGTAAAAAGTGCAGTGCCGGGTCTGTATGCAAACACTGTGAAACTGTGTATTCAATATATTAATGTTTGTTTCATGTCAATGTTTTAATTTTTATTGAATAAGCGAATTTTAACAACATCAACGTACCTCATTGACAGCGTTCTGGTGTAGCTAAACTAAGTACACAAGTGTTTATATCCTGACACAGCATCTGTGTCAACAAGTACACACGTTCATATACTGACACAGCATCTGTGTCAACAAGTACATGTAGTACTAGAGGTGCAAAACAATTACATCCCAAAAGAAATAAACACTTGTATTTGCTGACACAGAGGCTGTGTTAGTATATAAACACCTGAACTTGTTGACACAGATGGTGTGTCAGTATATGAACGCATGTGCTTGTTGACACAGATGCTGTGTCAGTATATAAATCGCCTGTACTCAGCATCTGTGTCAACAAGTACAAGCATTTATATCCTGACAAACACCTGAACTTGTTGACACAGATGCTGTGTTAGTATATAAACACCTGAACTTGTTCACACAGAGGCTGTGTCAGTAGAAAAACACCTGTACTCATTGACACAGATGCTGTGATAATAATCAAACTAAACAGTACTTTGTCAGGAATAAAGCACATAGACTTTTAACCCTGCTACTGCCATTCATGGTCAGGTAAAAGTGTTATGACAGTAAAGCAGTGAGATGTGCAACATTGTAAACAGTGCCTTCTTCAAGTATAAACGTTTTGAAATGAGTTCAACACACTGTGGACTCGGCTCATCTATCCAAGGAGGAAAAAAAAGCAGAAAACATATTGGTAAAGAACTCTTATTTTTTTCATGTAAATGTATAATCCCGACAAACACAGTAAAATAACCAATTCTCAATCCTGAAAATCTATGTTATCTGGTTTTAAAAGATACCCGATCCCAGCTTGAATTCCGATACCCAATTGCTAGGTTTTATTTCCATGCAGTGAAAATTTAACTATTTTTTTTTTTTTACATAATACTGCAAATATTGTACAAAAATGAATTACAAATAAACACCTCTACACTTTGTGTGTCATGGTCTAATACTGTTAATTCCAGGTAAGTGCATGTTTTTTTTATAATTATTTTTCGAATCCTTTCCGCCAAATTATTTGGATTTATGGTAGGGCTAAGGAAAGGGTTTAAAAATAACTAACAGATAGATTTTTTTTCTCACTATAGACCGCCAAATTCAGACGCTGAGCAAAAAAATCTGTTATACAATGACATTCGAAATGCGTGTAGAAAAGGAGAAGCCATACTAATGGGGGATTTCAACTTCCCCTGTATAAAATGGGAAAACCCAATGGGGGGCACGACGGATGAAATTGAAAGGTTGGAAATGACAAATGACTGCTTCCTAACGCAATTTGTCATGGCACCGACTAGAGGGGAGGCATGCCTTCACTTAGTCTTTTCAAATAATGAAGACAGAATAACTAAAACAGAGGTCAGAGAGCCATTGGCAAACTCAGACCACAACATGGTCTCATTTGAAATTTTTTTTAAAACCCCAAAAGTAATGACTAAAGTTAAGGTTTACAATTTTAGAAAAGCAAACTACGAAGGTATGAAACAGAGACTAATAGAAGTAGATTGGAGTAAAATAGAGAAAACATCCACAGAAAAAGTGTGGCTGTTTTTTAAAAATGTAGTACTAGAGGCACAAAACAATTACATCCCAAAAGTAGACAAATCTAAATCTAAAACAAAATGGCCAAAATGGTTTAATAGATCAATTAAAAAAAATATTCAGCGAAAAAAGGCACTTTACAGAGCATTTAAAAGGGACCAAAAACAAAGTACACAGAAAGAGTACTTGGAACTGCAAACGCAAGTCAAAAAGTTAGAAAGGCCAAGAGAGAGATAGAAATCAATATTGCTAAGGGGGCTAAAACCAATTCCAAAATGTTTTTCAAATATTATAACAGCAAGAGAACATTCAAAGAGGATGTTAAATGTCTAAGAGACACAAATGGCAAAATCATAGATGAAGAAAAAAAAATAGCAAATATATTAAATGATTACTTTTCACAGGTTTTTACAAAGGAGGACACGGACAACATGCCCCACATGTCAACCTGTTCCTATCCAGTTTTAAATAACTTTAGCATAACAGAGGCAGAAGTGTTAAAGGGACTAAGAGCTCTTAAAATAAACAAATCCCCTGGGCCGGATGAGATCCTCCCAATAGTACTCAAAGAAATGAAAGAAGTTATTTACAAACCGCTAACCAAGATCATGCAACAGTCTCTTGACACAGGGGTTGTACCAACAGACTGGAAAATAGCAAATGTAATACCAATCCACAAAAAGGGAGACAAAACTGAACCAGATAACTACAGACCAATAAGCCTGACTTCTATTATATATAAACTTATGGAAACTATAATAAGATCCAAAATGGAAAATTACCTATATGGTAACAATATCCTGGGAGACAGCCAGCATGGTTTTAGGAAAGGAAGATCATGTCTAACTAACATACTTGACTTTTTTGAGGATGCAACATTGACAATGGATTATTTCAAAGCATACGACATGGTTTATTTAGATTTCCAGAAAGCTTTTGACAAAGTCCCACATAAAAGATTAATTCTCAAACTGAACGCAGTAGGGATTCAAGGAAATGCATGCACATGGATTAGGGAGTGGTTAACAGGTAGAAAACAGAAAGTACTGATTAGAGGAGAAACCTCGAAATGGAGTGAGGTAACCAGTGGTGTACCACAGGGATCAGTATTAGGTCCTCTGCTATTCCTAATCTACATGAATGATTTAGACTCTGATATAGTAAGCAAACTCGTTAAATTTGCAGACGACACAAAAATAGGAGGAGTGGCAGACACTGTTGAAGCAGCAAAGATCATTCAAAATGATCTAGACAGCATTCAAAATTGGGCAGACACATGGCAAATGAAATTTAATAGAGAAAAGTGTAAAGTATTGCATGCGGGCAATAAAAATGTGCATTATAAATATCATATGGGAGATAGTGAAATTGAAGAAGGGAACTATGAAAAAGACCTAGGAGTTTATGTTGACTCAGAAATGTCTTCATCTAGACAATGTGGGGAAGCTATAAAAAGGCTAACAAGATGCTTGGATATATTGTGAGAAGTGTTGAATTTAAATCAAGGGAAGTAATGTTAAACTCTACAATGCATTAGTAAGACCTCACCTAGAATATTGTGTTCAGTTCTGGTCACCTCGTTACAAAAAGGATATTGCTGCTCTAGAAAGAGTGCAAAGAAGAGCAGCCAGAATTATCCCAGGTTTAAAAGGCATGTCGTATGCAGACAGGCTAAAAGAATTGAATCTATTCAGTCTTGAGCAAAGAAGACTAAAAGGTATAGACAATGTCAACCCGGGGGACTTCTTTGACTTGAAAAAAGAAAAAAGGACCAGGGGTCATAAATGGAGATTAGATAAAGGGGCATTCAGAACAGAAAATAGGAGGCACTTTTTTACACAGAGAATTGTGAGGGTCTGGAACCAACTCCCCAGTAATGTTGTTGAAGCTGACACCCTGGGATCCTTCAAGAAGCTGCTTGATGAGATTCTGGGATCAATAAGCTACGAACAACCAAACGAGCAAGATGGGCTGAATGGCCTCCTCTCGTTTGTAAACTTTAATGAATTATATGCAGTAAAAAGCACTCATGAGTAAGGGTCAGTCAGCACACAGATTTCCTACAAGAAATCAGTTTTTAGGATTTAAAAAATGTTCTCTATATCTGTGTGCCTCATAGTTACTTTGTGTTTTAGAAGCAGTGTTGCCCATTCATTTTTGACCACTTTTTACTGTAGCACTGTGACAGAAAGACAATGATTCTTGGTTGTAAATCTCCCTCCCGACCTGTGAGGGCGCTAAACAGTGAGAACCGAGTTTTTTTGGGCGGGCTGGTCTGACAGTTCTTTCCCAGGGTCGGGAAGTAGGCCAGTCTGGGTGAAGGCGAGACTCTGTTGCAAGAATGCATTGACCCGGAAGGGAAACGACGTGGCAGCCACAGATTGGAGAGGCAGTTGCACTCGTTTACCAAGGGGTCACGTGTGACGGCATAAAAGGGGATGGAGAATCGTAATCTGTTCCTTAGTTTTTGGTTATTTAATAGTGACCCGGAAGGACATGTGGTTGGTGAAATAATCGTGAGTGTTTGATTTGTTCATTCTGTTTGTTTGTTTGTATTCACTAGACAGCTAGCACGTTCCGGAGCTGTCACCAGAGGCCAGCACAAACCTGGAACAGCACTGCACTCATATCACTATAACTGTATTTGCATCACTAGCACTAACCTTGGTCCGACAAGACGGGGGAACCAATCACTGTGTTACAGGCTGTCCTGTGCCTGCGGCTAGATTTACCCTATACAGTTATTGCCCCTTGATACTGAAGTGTGGATATACTAGTGCCCCAGTGCCTTCAACATCCTTACCTTCAATAGACCGGACCTGCCCCCAAGCGTGCACTAGTGACGGGTCATTATGTTCGCCCCACACTATGTCTGCGCTTGAGTACCACATGTCCAGGTATATTGAGAGGGGCTGGAGTAGCATCTGCCCTGGATGGCCCAGTAACCTCGCCCTCTCATTTGTTATCATTCAAGCATTCTCTCACCAGACCCCAGCCTTGTCTCAGTGATGCTTCCTCCCATTTTGTGGTCCTTCTCTTTTTATTCATTTTTCTAAGATGGAAAATTGTAGAAAACATTTCTGCTTGAAAAGGAAACACATCACCAATTTGTTCCTTTTTCTTTTTGTCTGCCACGTTTACGTGTGGTCGAGACTGCCATTAATTTAACCAATTCTCTACAATTTGGCCAGTCTCGACCCAGAATTATTGGGTGTGGTAGCCTTTCCTCCACCCCAACTACTAGGTGGCGTTTTATCTGTCCTATCGATAAATATACTTTTAGGGTGGGGTATGTCACCGTATCTCCATGGACGCAGGAGATCGCCACCTGGCATCATGGCTGCCATGACACACCGCCCAAGAGAGCTGTGTTAATTAAGGTCTGCTCAGACCCGGTGTCCACTAATGCATGGGTTGTGACCTTTCCTAAAACCACATTAACAAACAAGTCCCCTCCCGAACATTTTCCCCTTACTTACCCGCTTCAGATGCCCAATTGCATGCCGCCACATCACACTCCATTGCCGATGGCCATGACCTGGCCTGGTGCCCCTGTTGGTTGCATCTAAAAGAGATAGGGGAGAAGGAGGGAACATTGGTTAAACGTTTGTCTCGTTGCTGGTATGTGACAGGATGAATGATGTGGTGCAAAAGACTGCAAATGTCCAAACGTATTCTCCCAAAACAAGTAATTTAATAAACCACACAAGAACAGAAATATCCACAAAAATAATCCAAACAGGAAAATAATACACCCCGATACCAGCGATGTTAATCAGGGCAAAACAAAACAAGGTCCACGTTCCAAAAATAACAAACACAAAGACACTCCTTAACTACAATCCTCTGTGCACGAAACTGTGCTCTCTCCAAAGGGGGCTGTGGTGCGTGCGCTGTGCTGTGTTGTGCTGTGCGATGAGGGGCGTGCTCTGGGGTTAGTGCTGGCTTGGTAGCGACAGCCTCCCGTCCTCCTGCTCCTCTACGGAAATACAAAAACACGTAACAAAACAAACAAACATACACCAGCTCCGGCCGGTCAATTATTGTCTCAGCGCAAGGGGAGATACTGACGTAGCTGCTTCCCCTTTATACCCAGAAAACTCCTCCCTGCAATCAACGCGTCGCCTGGTTTCTCCAATAGAGGGCTGCCCCGCAGCTGACTGCAATGGAATCGTCCAGAGTACTTGCAGCTACGCGCCCCTCCTAATATGGTTACCTTCCGGTTTCCACCTACCACCGAGGCAGATCTAGGAGGCAGCTTACCTTCTCCCTTACACAGCGCCCTTTCTAATTGGGAGGGAGATTTACAGCATCGATCCTTTCTCTCTCTATCACATGGTATGACAATGGTGCCAGGGTAGCAGCTTTACCCCCACTGGTGGCCAACTTTGACCTCCATGAAGAGGAGGCAAGGTTGCCCATTGGGGCCGGAGACCTAGGAGGTCTCAGTCCCGGTGTTGTAGGTGGAGTAGAGAGAGGAGGTGGTTTGCAGCTGCTCCGGTGGACGGGAGCAGGTTGGTGTGTGCTGAGACCAGCGAGACTGTAAGTCGCCTTGGATAAAGTCGTCTGCTAAATAAACAAATAATAAATAATAAAAAATCCTCCACCAGTTTTATTGCTGCTTCCAGGGTGGCGGGGTTGTGGCGCCGTATCCATACCTGGGGCGTGTCTCTGGGGATCAGGCAGGATCCCAGCTGGCTCGCCCAGTACATTCTGGGCCATGACGCGGTGGTAGCCAGCCGCTCGAAAGCGACCAGTTAAGCCTCGGTGTCGTCCTCCGCCATCATTTTCAGTGCCTTTGCCTCCGGGGCCATCATCACGGGTGCCATTGGTACTGTGGTCTGGATTGCCAGACTAATTTTCTCCACCAATGCTGTGTACCACTCCTCTCTCTCTGCAGCCTCCTGTCGGCTGTCCAGCGCCTCCAGCAGCGCTGAAAGTGCTGCGTGATCCATAATCCTGTGTTCTGACACCACATGTGCTTAATAGTGCACAGGTGCAGATGATTAAAGAACAGACAGATAATTGTAATCCAGGTGAAAAGGTTTGTTTTGTATTAGTTGTTTTTGAAACAAACAGGAAATAATAATGATGGTAAGATAAGCACCAACTAAGACGTAGCTTTACAGTAAACTAATGTGATCCATCTGTGTCTCCATCCATTTGCGCTTCCTTCCATCTGATGATGTAGATATCCTTCTTCCTGGTGTTGATGGCTGAAGTGTAATGCTGGCTCCAGGGATCAACTTATTTTGCCTCCCTAGCTCATCAGCACAATCAACGGCTGCGATGCTAGCTCTGGGGATCAACCACAGTGCGGTCTCCCCAGAGCATCAGCATGACAACCGTCTCGATTGAGCTAAGTAGGGTACATCTCTGGGGTCTTCAAGTGGGCACCTTCCATCCTCAGTGTTTCGTTGACTAGCCCACAACACCTCATGAAGGCTCAACGGTGATTCTGGCATCCCAGCATCACCTCCCTCCCACCCCCACTCAACTAAGCCCAGCTTACTTACCCATACATCAGCATTTCTTTCTTTCTATTGTGCTTGAGATCCCCAACCAGAATATTTCCGTCTCAAACACAGCCAGTTGCTGCTCCTCTCTGCTGCTTCAGATAAGTTCTTCACTGTGCGATGCAAGTCTTGGCCACTGAATCCGACGTCTCTGAGAAACCGGGTTGTAGAGTGTGCCACAAATCCTGGACAACTCACCTCCACTGGGTAAACCCGGACTCTCCATCCTCGCTGTTCCGCTTCAGCGGCTAGTTGAGCATACTGCAGTTTCTTCCTCTCATACTCCTCATCTACAGCATCCTCCCATGGCACGGTTAATTCTACCAGGTGAACAAGGCGTGCTGATCCAGAACACAAGACAATATCTGGTCGAAGGTTAGTGGTGGCAATCTCAGGTGGAAAAATAAGCCGTTGACCAACATCTGCCAGCATATTCCAGTCTCTAGCAGCTTCCAGTTGTCCTGGGCGAGGATTGGTTTTAACACCTTTTCTTGGTGGTTGCTCTCCTGGGCGGAGGAATGTTGTCTTTTGTGTGTAATGCTTTGATGGAAATGGTGGCAACTTATTGGTCATGTTATGCTTGTCTTCCAATGCTAAGGCCAAACATCGCAGCACCTGGTCATGGCGCGAAGTAAACCATAAATGATATTTATTTTGACAATAGAAAACATTGATACAGTATTTCTAGACTAGAAGGACATGTGCATTTTGAACAGGCGTTGTAATATAAAGCAGTTCATGGGGAAACAATGTTCTGCAACTTTGAAACTGGTGTTTAAGTGCATGCTTTTATTCAGAAACATAGTAATTTAATTCACACCTTCAATCATTCACACAAGCTATGAAACAATCAAACAAAATAGTAAACAAACTAGTAATACATTAGTAACAAATAACTTGCATGCAAGTTTGTGACTCTGGTGAATAAGCAACAGATTCTTGTTCATTAGGATTTATTGGTGTCGTCTTTGTCTCCTTCAACAAAACATCTTACATCTACATCTTGGGAAGTTAAATCTATATACTCCATACAATACTCTGTGTTTGGAGATAAGGATGTTTTATATAGCTATAGTAAGGCGATCAATAAGGAAAACAATATTATTGTTTCTCTGTTAGCGCAGTATTGGTTCCGTTTTTTATATTTTTGGGAGTGTGTCTGTCAAAAGCACAATAGACTGAGAAAGGAAAATGTACAGAAAACTATGAAAAAACAGAAGCATACTAGTGGGGCTTCGTGAATGCAGCAGCTAATTCCTTTGAGAGCAGGCTAATAACTTCCTGGACAATAATATTACTCATATTATTAGGCTGCAAAAAAGATATTGTTGGATTTTCTACATATGGAAAATAAGGAAAGCTGTAACTCCAAAGTTTTGCATCAGAATTTTAGAATTGAAACACAAAAAAATCTTTTATTTGACAAAATTATATTGCAAAAGTCTACCGTAAGCCATAATAATAGTACTGTTAGATTCCGACATGTCACATTTTTTTAATTGTTGTCAGTTTTTCTGTATGTATTTGAAAAACTACAATATATATTAATCAGTAAGAAGCAACATTTGTTAATTCTATTGGGTGAAACAAAGCGTATGGCTACAGCTGTACAGTATTTATTGACAGGCCTCATCTTGGGCCCTCTTCCCGGGGCAAGGGCAATAAATGTGGTATCGATATTTTGTGCGGGGTGTCTGCTTTCATGAGGCAGTGTGGTTAAGTGACACAGCAGATCACTGGTCTAAGAAAGGAATTTGAATATCTTTATTTTATGAAAAAAATGACTTTTTAGTGAAGAGCAACGGCAATAAACGTGTGGGGGGGAGGGGGTGCTTCAGAAAACGCTCTTATCCCAGATAATCAGTTAAACAATAAACACTAAATAATGAATACGTCTAACTTCAGGTTTCAGTCACATCTGAATATCGAGTAAGTGTCTAACTTCAGCTGGGTTGCTGACATATAGTTTTACTATTTTACTCTCACTTGTACACTGACAGAGACTAGGTTGAAACTCAGAATGGCTCAAAGAAGATGCATGGCCACTCAAGAAGCGATTGATATGCTTACCGCTGTGTCCGATGCAGTGATCACGACGGCGATGAATCCTGGAATTGTGAAACAGGCAGTTCCACCACTGAAAGCGTGGAAGGTGCCACTGACGTGCCATGACCACAAAGAGGGCTCCCCAGGCGCAGAAGAGGTCGTGGCAGAAGCAGCAGTCCTAGGGAATTCTCTGCAGTGCCAGCCGATTTCCCTGTATCGTCTCCTGCAGCAGCTGCAGATGTGCCAGCCATGCCAACCTCTTCACCTGCTGCAGTACCAAGGACAGTGAATCCAGCTACATCGCCAGCACAAACAGGCATTCAGGAGACTGGGAAGGATGGCACTATTTGGGAAATTCTAAATCCCGGTGTTGACGCTGTGGGAAGATGAGCTGCACAAAATGTTTTGACATCAGGTTCCACACTAAGTAAAACTCAACATCGATAGCACTCTCAGTGCTTTTCATTTATTGATTGATATGCGAATGCTACACCACATTCAATGCTGTATTGTAGCAGAGGCACATAGGATCCAAAATGATGATTCCTGGGCAATGTCGATGGTGCTGGTTATTATTATTATTTATTAGCAGACGCCCTTATCCAGGGCGACTTACAGTTGTTACAAGATATCACATTATACATTATTTCACATTATACAGATATCACATTATTTTTACATACAATTACCCATTTATACAGTTGGGTTTTTATTAGAGCAATCTAGGTAAAGTACCTTGCTCAAGGGTACAACAGCAGTGTCCCCCACTGGGGATTGAACCCACAACCCTCCGGTCAAGAGTCCAGAGCCCTAACCACTACTCCACACTGGTTCTTGCCGTTGGCCAGTTGCTATGTTTTACAATGTACTGGACCTGGCAGTCATCAATTTATGTTATACAAGGAATACACGGGAAAATATCAGTTGGAGAGATTTCATCTTGAAGCTACCCACAGAGATTTGGCAGAAACATTTCAATAAGAAAACTACAAATCAGCAGACAAATGCAGCTCAACCTGGATTCTGTGCTTCACGCAGTGCACAAGAGAAAACAATGCCAGATAACTCAATAAACTAAATCAAACTTCTGATATCTGTGACCAATGTGAAAGAGCAGTAAAATGTGGTAAATGCACAGGAAAAGCTGAGAAGTATTACATCTGTGTGGATAGTGCTACTTTGAAGTCTGCTTCCCTGAAAGCGCATCCATGTTGCATAATGGAATTGAGTTATTTTCTTTTTTTTATGTTACTGTTAAAAATAATTTCGTTTTTACAGTTTTGTATGTACATATACCTGTTTACACACTAGTTTCTTTGGAAATGTTTATTTTTGAAGTAGTACTTTATATAGAAAGGAAGGGGGGAGAAAACAAAAAACAGAAGGGAGACCACATCAAAACAAGGGCAACAACTCAGGTAAGACAACTATTAAATGTATATATTTTAATGCTAGAAGTCTCAGAAACAAAATGTTAGAACATGATGCTACTGCACTAACAAGTAACTAATGTGATAGGTGTAACAGAAACTTGGTTGTCTGAGAGTGATGGAGAGGAATATAATATTAGTGGGTACACACTGTATAGGAAAGACAGGCAGGACAGAAGAGGCAGAGGGGTAGCGCTATACCTAAGAAATAGTCTTGAAGCCCAGGTGTCAAATCAGGACAAAGAAAACAATGCAGAATCTATATGGGTCAGAATAATGGTCAAAAATTCAAAGGGCATAACAATAGGAGCATGCTATAGACCGCCAAATTCAGACGCTGAGCAAAATAATCTGTTATACAATGACATTCGCAATGCGTGTAGAAAAGGAGAAGCCATAGTAATGGGGGATTTCAACTTCCCCCGTATAAAATGGGAGAACCCGGTGGGGAGCACGACGGACGAAATTGAAATGGTGGAAGTGACAAATGACTGCTTCCTAACGCAATTTGTCAAGGCACCGACTAGAGGGGAGACATGCTTTGATTTAGTCTTTTCAAATAACGAAGACAGAATAACTAAAACAGAGGTCAGAGAACCATTAGCAAACCTAGACGACAACATGGTCTCATTAGAAGTATTTTTTAAAACCCCAAAAGTAATGACTAAAGCTAAGGTTTACAATTTTAGAAAAGCAAACTATGAAGGTATGAAACAGAGACTAACAGAAGTAGATTGGAGTAAAATAGAGAAAAGATCCACAGAAAAAGGATGTCTGTTTTTTTAAAATGTAGTACTAGAGGCACAAAACAATTACATCCCAAAAGTAGACAAATCTAAATCTAAAACAAACTGGCCAAAATGGTTTAATAGATCAATTAAAAAAAATATTCAGCGAAAAAAGGCACTTTATGAGCGTTTAAAAGGGACCAAAAACAAAGCACACAGAAAGAGTACTTGGAACTGCAAACGCAAGTCAAAAAGGAAGTTAGAAAGGCCAAGAGAGAGATAGAAATCAATATTGCTAAGGGGGCTAAAACCAATTCCAAAATGTTTTCCCAATATTATAACAGCAAGAGAACATTCAAAGAGGAGGTTAAATGTCTAAGAGACACAAATGGCAAAATCATAGATGAAGAAAAAAATAGCAAATATATTAAATGATTACTTTTCACAAGTTTTTACAAAGGAGGATATGGACAACATGCCCCACATGTCAACCTGTTCCTATCCAATTTTAGATACCTTTAACATAACAGAGGCAGAAGTGTTAAAGGGACTAGGAGCTCTTAATATAAACAAATCCCCTGGGCCGGATGAGATCCTCCCAATAGTACTCAAAGAAATGAAATAATTTATTTACAAACCACTAACCAAGATCATGCAACAGTCTCTTGACAAGGGTTGTACCGACAGACTGGAAAATAGCAAACATAATACCGATCCACAAAAAAGGGAGACAAAACCGAACCAGGTAACTACAGACCAATAAGCCTGACTTCTATTATATGTAAACTTTATGGAAACTATAATAAGATCTAAAATGGAAAATTACCTATATGGTAACAATATCCTGGGAGAGAGTCAGCATGGTTTTTGGAAAGGGAGATCGTGTCTAACTAACCTGCTTGACTTTTTTGAGGATGCAACATTGACAATGGATTATTTCAAAGCATATGACATGGTTTATTTAGATTTCCAGAAAGCTTTTGACAAAGTCCCGCTGTGGCAGAGCAGGGCTCTGCCCTTAGAAATACTGGCAGGGAAGGAGTTAAATTCTCCTCCCTGCCCAGGTTGATTGTGTCAGGTGGGAGCAATCAACCCATTAATTATTCAATTAGTCACCAGCCACCTGATATAAAAGGAGGCCTCAGCCTCCCATTGAGGGGAGAGTTCTAGAAGGAGAGGAAGCTAGTGGTTTTGTGTGTGCTGTGGGTTTTTTTTTTTTTTGAATCCAGTGAAGGCAATGCCCAGCCAGGAAGCCTTATTTTTGTAAGTTTTGTTTTTGTGTGTATTTTGTGTTTAAAACCTTTTTGTTTGACGATTTATTCTGAATTTTTGTTTATTAAAAAAACTTTATTTTTGAACTTTTCACACTGTCTCTGAGTCTCAACCTCTGTCATCCTTGTCACATTTGGTGTGAAAAACGGGATAACGCCACCTGGAGGCTCAGGGCAGTATTTTTTTTTAGTGTTTTTAAGTTTTGTGAATTTAAAAATATATATATATATATATATATGGGCAGAAGAAGCAGGCAGCGTCAGCAGCGTCAGCAACATCAAAAGCTGCTGCCACCCCAGCTGGAGGACCCAGCCAGCCTTTTCCCCTGGTGCTCATGGTGCGGGAAGGTGGACCATCGATGGAGATCCTGCCTAGAAGTGCCACCAGCGCACTGGTGTGGGTGCTGTGAAGTCTACGGCCACAACTGGGCAGGATGCCCCTACGCCCTGGCCCAGGAGGAGGCAGATGACGACGGGGAGTTGTTTTTAAAAAGTCTCGTGGCAGAGTTGTGCACTGGCTGTGGGGCATATGGGCACACAGTGGCCATCTGCCCCACGCAAACAGAGGGGAGAAGAAGGAGGCAGAGAGGAAGGAAGACATGGGAGGAAGAGGAGTGGTGCACACAGTGCATGCAGTACGGGCATGAGGAGCACCACTACCTGGAGGTGTTACTAGACACAGACCTGGAGTGGGAGGAGCCCAAACGTCCTGCGCCTGAGTGGGATGAGCCCGAATGTCCTGCGCCTGAATGGGAGGAGCCCGAACATCCTGCGCCTGAGTGGGAGGAGCCCGAACGTCCTGAGTCTGAGTGGGAGGAGCCCGAACATCCTAATCACAAGAGGGGGAAGTCGGTGTGTCCAGAACCCAAGAGGGGGGAGTTGGTGCGTCCAGAGCCCAAGAGGGGGGAGTCGGTGCGTCCAGAGCCCAAGAGAGGGGAGTCGGTGCGTCCAGAGCCCAAGAGGGGGGAGTCGGTGCGTCCAGAGCCCAAGAGTGGGAAGGCCGAACGTTCACAGTCTAGGTGTCCACCAGCAGAGGGAGAGTTCCTGCTGGTTTTGCCTCCATCACGGTCACCAGCAGAGGGAGCATGCCTGCTGGTTCCCCTGCTGCTGTCGTCCCGAGAGTCAGAGGGGATAGAGCTGCCGTCCCAAGAGCCAGAGGGGGTGGAGCTGCCATCCCGAGAGCCAGAAGAGGTGGAGCTGTCGTCCCGAGAGCCAGACGGGGTGGAGCTGCCATCCCAAGAGCCAGAGGGGGTGGAGCTGCCATCCCTAGAGCCAGAGGGGGTGGAGCTGCCATCCCGAGAGCCAGAGGGGTTGGAGCCACAGACCCGAGAGCCAGAAGGGGAGAAGGCTGAAGCCCTTCAGCAGCCCTTGCACATACTGCTGAGAGGAGCTCAGGGGAGGCGCACCCGACTGCGACGACAGAAGGTGTCAGCCCGACTTCAGAGGCCGCTAGAATGGCCACAGCCACCTCCGCAAATGCCAGAGTGTCTGGAACTGTCGCCACTGGAGGAGCTGGAACTGCCGTTGCCAGAGTGGCCGCCGTCCCCGCCTGCTGTTCCAGTGGGTCTGTCTGCTGTTCCTGAGGGTCCAACGTCTCCACCTATTGTTTCAGAGGGTCCACTTGCTGTTCCTGAGGAGCCGTCGTTCCCACCTCCGCCAGCAGAGGGAGACGTTCCGCCGTTCCTTTCTCCGCCAGCAGAGGGAGACGAGCCGCCGTTCCCGCCTCCGCCAGCAGAGGGAGACGAGCCACCGTTCCTGCATCCGCCACCAGAGGGAGACAATTACAATTACAATTATGAATCATAGATTTTAAAAACTATGTAGATACATAAGTTTGACATTGTTGTACTATTTTGCTGGAATTCGTGGGTTTGCAGGTTTGCACTCTTTGCATTAACATGTCTTATACAATGTGGTGAAATGAAGCAGTCATGTATGGACACCTCCACAGAAGTGCTGTAGTTTATAATGAAAGTAAAAACACAAGGAAATTCACTGCAAAAAACTACAAAATGCAGCAGTTAGGGTTGAACTCTTTCCAGATGAAACAAGAGACATCCATCATCAAAGGTCCACTGGTTTTGTAGCCATGGATATACAGTGCCTATAGAAAGTCTACACCCACTTTCAAAATTTTCACCTTTTGTTGCCTTATAGCCTGGCATTAACATGCATTAAATAGTTATTTTTTCATTTATCTACACATCCTACCCCACAACTTCCAAGTGAAAAAATATCCTAGAAATTTGTAGAAAATTAAAAATAAAAACTGAAATAGCTGGTTGGATAAGTGCCCCCCCCTTGCAATCCTAAATTAGCTCAGGTGTAACCAATCGCCTTCAAAATCACACACCAAGTTAAGTGGCCTCCACCTGTGTTAAATTGTAGTGATTCACATGATTTCAGGGTAAATTCAGCATTTCTTTTAGGTCTGCTGGGTAGTGCATTTCAAAGCAAAGACGCAACCATGAACACCAAGGCGCTTTCAAAAGAATTCTGGGACAAAGTTGTTGAAAGGCACAGATCAGGGGATGGGTATTAAAAAAATATCAAAGGCCTTGAATATCCCTTGTAGCATGGTCAAGACGATTATTAAGAAGTGGAAGGTGTATGGCACCACCAAGTCCCTGCCTAGATCAGGCCGTCCCTCCAAACTGGATGACCAAGCAAGACTGTTCAGACTGGTCAAAGTGTGCATGTGACTACAATATCCCAAGCACTCCACAAATCTGGCCTGTATGGTAGGGTGGCAAGAAGGAAGCCATTAGAAAGCCCACCTTGAATCCTGTTTGAGGTATGCAAAAAAACACTCAGGAGAGTCTGTAACCATGTGGCAAAAAGTTTTGTGGTCTGATGAAACTACAATGGAACTTTTTGGCCTAAATGCAAAGCGTTATGTTTAGCGCAAACCCAACACAGCGCATCACCCAAAGAACACCATCCCTACTGTGAAGCATGGTGGTGGCAGCATCATGTTATGGGGATGTTTCTCATCGGCAGGGACTGGGGCACTTGGCAGGATAGAAGGGAAAATGAATGGAGCAAAGTACAGAGAAGTCCTTGAGGAAAACCTGCTGCCCTCTGCAAGAAAGCTGAAACTGGGATGGAAGTCCACCTTTCAGCATGACAATGACCCAAAGGACACAGCCAAAGCTACACTGGAGTGGCTAAGGAACAAAAAAGTAAATGTCCTTGAGTGGCCCAGTCAGAGCCCCGACATAAATCCAATCGAAAATTTGTGGCATGACTTGTAGATTGCTGTCCATCAACGCTCCCCAAGGAACTTGACAGAGCTTGAACAGTTTTGTAAAGAAGAATGGTCAAATATTGCCAAATCTAGGTGTGCAAAGTTGGTAGAGACCTATCCCAACAGACTCACAGCTGTAATTGCTGCCAAAGGTGCTTCCACCAAGTAATAACTAAGGGGAAGGGGGGGAGACTTATCCAATTATAAGCTATTAGTTTTGTATTTTTAATATATATTTTTTTCTCAATAAAAACTTTTTTCCCCTTGGAGTATGGTGTGTAGATAAATGGAAAAAAAATCCTCATTTAAATGCATGAAACTCTGAGGCACTGACACAACAAAATGTAAAAAAAGTTCTATGGGGTGTAGACTCTCTATATGCCCTGTACATGTACACTTCAACACATACACACCCACTTCAGGCTGCAGAACCGTATCAACTTTACAGAAATAGAATAGGGCTGTTTGAGAAACTGTGCATGATTACAACCATCTGCAATAAACAATAATAACACCAATACAAAATAAAAACATTAAAAAGCAATACATCTCAATAATAATAATAATAATAATAATAATAATAATAATAATAATAATAATAATAATAATAATAATACAGCCTTGTCTCTATTCATATTGATTATTTATCGGGATTTATATGAATTTCATGTATTAGAAGTTATGGATGTATTAATATGGAAGTATAAAAACATAATGTTTCTGTCCTACTTGTTAGAGAAGCAGTCTAATCCCTGAGGTCCCCATTTTAATTCTGGCAGCACTGTCCTTATTTAAAATTAAATTGTTATATTTTGCTTTTTAAAAGTCTAAAAGACTGACTACAATAAGAAAAAAGACAGAAAGAAAGAAAGAACACTGTGTCCAGCAGAGAGCCCAGAGTGACTCTCATACCAGTAGACTAATATGGGGGTGAGGGGTTGTACCTTCAGAATTGATTCAAAGTAAAGAAAACATATGAACTGCACCAATCATGCTGTGTTTGCATAAGTAAGCCTGAAATATACTTTCCACTGGTTTTTTTTTTTTTATTTCTTTAACTGAGCTGCTCACATTGCAGTAGTTAAAACATCTAATTTGTTTGCTAGGGCTACAGCACACCCCTGTTGTTACTGCAGATACAAAGCACAGAGTCTGCTTGGCACCAGGGTTCCAGTACAGGTCATGTGTTGAGCAAGGTGGTTTCTACAGAATTAGCAATACTGATACAGGGTGCAAATAGGTCCAAATAGAGCTCCAGGGTCGAACTCCACTGGCTCTACAATGGGGGCAGGGGGATTTTAAACCATGTTCTTAACCTGATTAGATCATCAGGAGTGCCAAGACTGGTACAGCATTCAGTGTGATCCCTGTCTGGACAGTCACCATAGAGAAACCCACTGAAAGGGTGCAATGAAGAGCAGATATCCCACCCAGTCACTGTGCATTATACATGGATAAGGACTGCAGTGCCATTGCACTTGTGGGGCGGCTTCCTTATTAAAATCTATTGTCTGTTTTGGAAGCGGGATGATTATCCACTCGGGTTCCAGTAAGCAAGCAAACAGTCTGTCAGGTAACATGGGACCCAAATGTCCCACCCCAGAACACCACAAACCAGAAGGGGTGGTCAGATACAAGAGTGCCTGCATATAAATACCATGGATATTGAAATTTAAAGGAACTGTCTGAATGTCTGGTGTCACTGTATCATAAAAAGAGCTGTGCTATTAAACATAAGAACATAAGAAACTTTACAAACGAGAGGAGGCCATTCAGCCCATCTTGCTCGTTTGGTTGTTAGTAGCTTATTGATCCCAGAATCTCATCAAGCAGCTTCTTGAAGGATCCCAGGGTTTCAGCTTCAACAACATTATTGGGGAGTTGGTTCCAGACCCTCACAATTCTCTGTGTAAAAAAGTGCCTCCTATTTTCTGTTCTGAATGCCCCTTTATCTAATCTCCATTTGTAACCCCTGGTCCTTGTTTCTTTTTCAGGTTAAAAAAGTCCCCTGGGTCGACATTGTCTACACCTTTTAGGATTTAGAATGTTTCAATCAGATCTCCGCGTAGTCTTCTTTGTTCAAGACTAAATAGATTCAATTATTTTAGCCTGTCTGCATACGACATGCCTTTTAAACCCGGGATATTTCTGGTTGCTCTTCTTTGCACTCTTTCTAGAGCAGCAATATCCTTTTTGTAACGAGGTGACCAGAACTGAACACAATGTTCTAGATGAGGTCTTACTAATGCATCAGTGTGGAGTAGTGGTTAGGGCTCTGGACTCTTGACCGGAGGATTGTGGGTTCAATCCCCAGTGGGGGACACTGCTGTTGTACCTTTGAGCAAGGTACTTTACCTAGATTGCTCCAGTAAAAACCCAACTGTATAAATGGGTAATTGTATGTAAAATAATGTGATATCTGTGAAATAATGTATAATGTGATATCTTGTAACAATTGTAAGTCGCCCTGGATAAGGGCGTCTGCTAAGAAATAAATAATAATAATAATAATAATAATAATAATAATTGTGAAGTTTTAACATTTCTTCCCTTGATTTAAATTCAACACTTCTCACGATATATCCGAGCACCTTGTTGGCCTTTTTTTATAGCTTCCCCACATTGTCTAGATGAAGACATTTATGAGTCAACATAAACTCCTAGGTCTGTTTCATAGATTCCTTCTTCAATTTCAGTATCTCCCATATGATATTTATAATGCACATTTCTAATGCCTGTGTGCAGTACCTTACACTTTTCTCTATTAAATGTCATTTGCAGTGTGCCTGTCCAGTTCTGAATGCTGTCTAGATCATTTTGAATGACTTTTGCTGCTGCAACAGTGTTGGCCACTCCTATTTTTGTGTTGTCTGCAAATTTAACAAGTTTGCTTACTATACCAGAATCTAAATCATTAATGTAGATTAGGAATAGCAGAGGACCTAATACTGATCCCTGTGGTACACCACTGGTTACCTCGCTCCATTTTGAGGTTTCTCCTCTAATCAGTACTTTCTGTTTTCTGTATGTTAAGCACTCCCTAATCCATGTGCATGCATTTCCTTGAATCCCTACTGCGTCCAGTTTGAGAATAAATCTTTTATGCAGGACTTTGTTTGAGTCTGGTTTGGTGCCACTGTATATTTTTTTGTATTGTTATTTCTTTGGTCCTTTGTGAATTTCATTTTCTGAAACAAAATGTACAGTTAAATAAGATGAATTATGGAACAGTACTAAAAGGCTTTCTGCAATTATAGGTTGTATTGCGTTGCATCTGGCTCTTTGCACAGCCTTGCTTATCCCTGCTCAAACGAGCTCAGGAAACATTCAAATCAGATGTTTTCAATACTGCAACAAACGAGGCTGGGTAAAAAGTGCAATGCTGACACTGAAACTAAATCATTATAGTTGATTCTGTGTATTCAATATAATAATGTTTGTTACATAGTGCAAATATTGTAAAAAAAGAAAAATAAATAAATAAATAAATAAATAAATAAACAAATAAATAAATAAAAGAAGCACACCTCCACACTGTATGTAATGAATAAACTGCTGTTCACGGTGACCGGACTTGTGTCCTAATACCTCAATCTCTCTCAAATAGAAAAGACAACTGGCATAAAAGTACAATACAGTGAGCCGCACACAAGTATAAAATAAATGCTTCTCTAGCCTAACTATTAGGATTTAAGTACATCTGACGAAGTTATAAACTCTGAGGCTTCTTACCTTTCAATCATTACACAGGCAATCATTACATTTACACAGCAATCATTAGATTTATACAGGCAATCATTACATTTATACATCAATCATTACATTTATACATCAATAAGCAATCATTACATTTATACAGGCAATCATTACATTTATAAGCAATCATTACATTTACACAGCAATCATTACATTTATACATCAATAAACATTCATTACATTTATACAAATCATTACATTTACACAGCAATCATTACATTTATACATCAATAAACATTCATTACATTTATACAGCAATCATTACATTTATACATCAATCATTACATTTATTCAGGCAATTGTTTTTTTGCAGATTATCACATTGCATTTCTCAGAAGGATTGATGATTCGTTGTTGTTTTTATTTTCTTGATTTTTCATGTTGTTAGTAGTTCGTATCCTATTCTGTATAGGTCATGAGTTTTGTTTTATTGCTATTTTACTTGTCTTCCCTTGCTTTGTTAAGCTCTTTATGATAATCCTTTATGAAATACACTATATAAAATAAAGATTATTATTATTATTATTATTATTATTATTATTATTATTATTATTATTATTATTATAATTTTTATTATTATTATTATTATTATTATTATTATTATTATTATTATTATTATTATTATTGATCATTATGGTAATAAGCACTTAATCAGAAGCATTTCATTAGATAGTTTTAAATTTCCATGTAATATCCACATGTATGTCAAAATCATGTTTGGTGCCATTTTACAATTTATTCAAGCACAGATATTAATGTGTACTTTTTTATTGTGAGTGACTATCACTGCTTATTGAATGATGTCATTGGCTGTGCTCTGTGTCTCCACCCATCATACTCAGTATATCAGATCATGTCTAAACTGAGCTGTCATTTTTTCACCTGGAGAGAACAACACTTTGGCACTGCTTTGAGTGGTAAGAATTTCCTAAAACATTGTGTCAATGTAGATTACTATATATATAGTAAATAAATAACGGGCAGCAGTGTGGAGGAGTGGTTAGGACTCTGGACGCTTGACTGGAGGGTTGTGGGTTCAATCTTAGATTGCTCCAGTAAAAACCCAACTGTATAAATGGGTAATTGTATCTAAAAATAATGTGATATCTTGTAACAATTGTAAGTCGCCCTGGATAAGGGTGTCTGCTTAGAAATAAATAATAATATTAAGTAACCACATGCATATATTTGAATGTCCAGTGTCCCAATAGGTTTTTAATATATGCATTACAAATATCTGTGATTTAGGTTTAAAATGTCAAAAGTGCCCCAATAATAATAATAATAATAATAATAATAATAATAATAATAATAATAAGATGTAGGGGAGACCAGGTGTAACATGTTTAAATTGTAACACCTCGAATTTCTCCAATCTGAAACAAGCTACAAAAGAAGATTTTAGAGGTAGGTAAGTACATTTTTTCACCAACTTTATTTTTGTGATATATTCCTGAGTTCCCCAGTTCATGAATCCAAACCTATATATTTTCTTTTATCACTAATTGGTGTATTTAAAATTGACACCGTTGATTGATGTTAACTTTCTTGTTTCTTGTCAGAACATGAAGTTTAATAATGGCGCCCAGGGTTGTGGCCAGTTGTAACAAAAGTGTTACAATTGACCCCATACAACACCAGCTCATTTTTGGTATTCATTATTTTGCTTTTAGTATGCTAAGAGTTAAGCGCATACTATGACACACATCGTGGAGAAAGCATCCAATGAAGTGCAGAGTGAGGGGAATCTACTGAAGGCTGCAGATTTGTATCATGGACTGAGTCCCCGTAAGCAGGATCATAAATTGTGCTTGTGTAAGACAACAGTTAATAGTTGATATGAACAGCACAAGTGTTGAGAAAACTAGCAGTAGCCTATCCTCTGTGTTCATGGCTCTTTCCTTGTATTCCTATTAAATAGCTAAAGTGGATTTCAAAGTATTTTAAAAGTAAAGAGGTGTTAATTAAGAATGATACTAATTGCGTGTGTGTATAGCCTCTGAATTACAAAACATTGTGGGACAGTGTTTGAGTTTAATATATATATATATTGAATAAAGATAACCATTTTTAGTTAATTAAAACGTGTTGTTATTTATTTGTTATTCTTTACAACGCGTTACATTTGACCCCGACCACCGTTACAACTGCTCCCGGGCATGGGGTGAACTCCTTGCATTTGAAGCAAGATTTAGGTTTTTATATTAGCTCTACAAGCATAAAACGGTGGGAATTTGTAACAGACAGGTGTAAGTTGTTTGTATCAAAAATTGGCAAAACCAGCTCAAATGGTTTCTGAGTAATGACGCGAAATGTAAACAATGCATCTATATATATATATATATATATATATATATATATATATATATATATATATATATAAGCGTACAGTTCTGTTTTATTAAATATGTCCCAGTATAACACGTCTTTAGTCGGTGGAATTGACCTCGGTGTGTTTTGCATACCTGTAAAGTTTGTGTATTTCTCAAAAATAATAATTCCAGTCCTCCTGATGTGATTGTCAATAAAAACAGTTTAATTCCGAGTGAAAAAGGAAAATCCAATTAAACAGAGTACAGAACTTCAGCACATATACAAACTGCACGTACATATCTAGAAACAAAATACTACTATAGGGTTAATTCTACATGACTCTTCAGCGCTGTCAGGTCAGTTTGATAGAGTGTCTGAATACCGAAATTCAAAGGTTTAAATACAGAACAAAGCCAACCTCCCTACCTTTATTATTGTACTCATCCTTTTAGACTTAAAGAGCAAAAAATAATAATTTAATGATAAATAAGGACAGTGCTGCCAGAATTAAAATGGGGACCCCAGGGACTAGATTACTCCTTTAATAAGTACTGGGGAAGAAGCATTATCTGTAAATATACTTCCATAGTAATACATCCATAATTCCACGAAATCCTGAACACACAAACACAAATATCGTAAAGCGGAAGAAAATAATTATTTTTAACAAACATTCATTGTAAAGCTGAAACATTTATTTTACTGAGGATTGTGATATAATGTTAATTGATGAATTGTCCACCAAACACATTTCCGAAATTACCGGGGGTACGGCTTGCTGAGGAGTAGAGTTTTCTTTCTCTGACTCAGTCTCTATGGGAAAGAGTGAAAGTGTCACTTTCTGTTTAGAGAAATGAGCTGATGAGGAAGATGAATTAAGTACAAAAGAAACATTTCTCTGTTGCTGTTCACTCATAGCGGTGTAGTTATTTATGCTGCAGAGGTTCTTGTGCACAGAGACCTGCATTATTTCAGATGGACGTGTGTTGCTGCTGACCTTTGTTTGTATGCTGGTTTTGTGAGTGGAGTGGTTAGGATCATCTGTCTTATTTTGTTTATGCCCACTCTCATATTTTTGAACTACAGCAAGTTTGGTGCAAAGTAGTTGGGGAATCCGAAGTATTTTCCAGCAGCCGGTTCTTGCGTATGGGTTCTGTATATTAATATATTAATGACTGTTCCATGCAAACGGTTTTTAAAAGGTTGATTTTCAGCACGTTAGTGACTGATCTGCAAGTGTTTGATTGTCATAGTACCGGCTGCATGACAGCATCTTAGCAGTGGTGTTCTGATGCCGCAAAACTGTGGAGTTCGAATTGGAACATCACCTTAGTGACACAAGCTCGAATCGAAGTTTTAAAATATTTTTAAAATCTCAGACTCAACGAGTTAAGTAACACCGTACTATTTTAAATAATATTTGGCATTTTAAATAAGTAAAGCATTGAAAAGATTTGACATGCCCCAATAAATGTGAAATACATTCAAACAATTAATACGAGACAGTCAGCTACTGATAGGAGAAAACAAGTATATATACTATTAATATAAAAAGAAAATATATGTACTATTGCTACATAAAAATGATTATCACTGTAAGGATCTGACTGGATCTTTACAAAGCTTGACCCAGTTTCTCAAACAACTTGGTTTAGTTTGTAATCAACATACACAAATACATCTCTTCCACTACCATACGCAACTTGTAACCTATTCTGTAGTGATGTAACGACAATCACAATTCTACGTTTCTGAAGATTATTATATTATTAGTACAGTGAAAGCCGGGAGAGACATAAGAAGGTCAGTGCTATCCAGAATTATTGGACGACTACAACTACTACTACTACAATAATAATAATAATAATAATAATAATAATAATAATAATAATAATAATAATAATAATAATAGATGTCATAAGAAATCAAAATGTGGGGGAGGAAACGAAAATCACCACAGATAAGTTGCAGTTATTCTAAGTGTTTAGTGATAGTATTAGAAAATGCTAGAAACACAGCTGCACTCCACACGCAGCTCAAACAGGAGCTGTAGAATGCTGCCTTCGGGTCTCCACTCACTGGCTTGCTGAAGAGCAGCATGCGCCGCTGCCGCTGCCTCTCCCTTACGGCTCTCCTTCAGTCTCTCTCCTGGTCCCTCAGTCACCAGTGGTTTTTTAATACCTTACCCGTCCCATTGCATTTGTCATTTCATTTGTAACCACTTTGTTTTTCCATTATTTGAGAGTTGAAAAAAAAACCTGAAAATGAACCATTGTTTTCCTTTATTCAAACTGAAAAACAAAAAAACAAAAACGAACATCGAACAATGAATTTGGATTTAACTTCAGCCGGCTTTTATATGTTGGGTTTTTCAGTACCACTATTTTAGAATAGAAAACTAAATAATTATTCCATTTGCTGTAAGCTGCTTATATTTTATGCCAGGTTTTTCAGTACCAGTATTCTAGAATAGAAAACTAAAGAATTCTTCCATTCGCTGCAAGCTGCTTGTCTCAACTCTCGCTCTCTCTTGCTCACTCGACCGAAGATTTTAAAAACAGATGCAACGGTACAGCGGGGCTTGCACGATTTTGTTTGGGTTCAACTTAAATACAGAGGGCTCTATTCATCAAGGTGTCGGTTTCAAAATTTGTTATTATGAACAGATTAAGAACGACATTTGTGATTATCAAATACGTTTTTTTAAAATAAATTTTTATTGGATCAAAAGTCAAGAGAAAAACAAAACAGAAAATATAGACAAACTAGTTCCATACAATATACATCAGTTGAAACATAAAATTACCATGGACAGGGGGAGAAGAATCTCAATATATAATTATACATAGACTTCATAACTTTTGCATATAATCTTTTAATTATACTAACATATTGTTCCATTTCTTTTGAAAACATGAAAAACTCGGTTTTTGGACAGTAAATTTACATTTATGGATATGGAATTTGGCCAAAGAGATTTACCAGAAATATTTCATTTTGGTCTGTTTTCACGTATTTTGTTATTCCGAATAAGATGTATCCCAAATTTAATTTAATTTTGTTATTTATATTTTTATGTACATAGTTGGTTAGGTCAGTCCAAAAAAAATCTGAGTAACTACAGTTCCAAAATAAATGAGCCGTAGTTTCAGGGTAAATATTGCAGAAGGAGCAGTTAAGGTCAATGTCAAGTTTGATTTTTTTTAGTTTGTATTTAACTGGGTAACATTTATGGATAATCCTATAAGATATCTCCTTAGCCTTGTTGGTCAATTAGTATTTATTACAAAGTGTCCAGGAGTCTTCCCAGTTAACACCTACAAAAAAGCTATTCCAGTATGCAACAGCAGAGGGAACAGAGACATTGTCACTTTGAATAAGAGCCCTGATCTCCTTATTGTTATTCTTTTTGTTATGAAGAAGGTAATTATTATTATTATTATTTATTTCTTAGCAGACGCCCTTATCCAGGGCGACTTACAATTGTTACAACACATCACATTATTTTTACATACAATTACCCATTTAAACAGTTGGGTTTTTACTGGAGCAATTTAGGTAAAGTACCTTGCTCAAGGATACAGCAGCAGTGTCCCCTACCAGGGATTGAACCCACAACCCTCCCGTCAAGAGTCCAGAGCCCTAACCACTACGCCACACTGTAATCCTGTCCTATAAATATATCATATATCATTTGGTTTCTAAAGCGGGCAAAGGGCAAGAAGCACCTTTGGTTGCACTCTCTAAAAGCATTCTCACAGCACTGGGAATGGCATAAAAAACAATAGCATATTCCTTAACTGTGACAGGAAATGGAAATTCGGATAAAAACTCTGCAGAACTGAAAAGTTGGCCTGCAGGGTTAATAAGTTGACTAACTAAGAATATATTCTTATCAAACCAATTGGGAAAAAATAAAGACTTATTTTTGTATCTAATATCTCTGTTGTTCCAAATGAAATATTTATGAGGTAAGAAGTTATGTTTATAAATTAGAGACCAGCATAAAATAATCTGTTTATGGAAATGTGAAAGTTTTATAGGAATTTTATAAATATCATAATTACATAAGAGTATGAAATTTAAGCCACCTAAATTATTAAAGACACAGGCAGGAATAAAGTTCCAAATTGAGGCAGGATTCTTTAAAAAAATGTTTAATCAACTTAATTTTAAAAGTTTTGTTTAGGGAGGAAAAGTCTAAAAAGTTTAGACCCCCAGATTTATAATCATTCATTAAAACAGGTCTTGTTTTTCCAATTTTTTTGCATATTTCATCAGAAACATCAAGCGATAGTGCCGCGTAGATCAATCTGGATAAAGCATCAGCCTTAGCCACTAAACTTCTTCCCCGCAATGATAAATCTCTTTGCAGCCATACATTGAGTTTTTGTTGTACACTGATAATTAGTGGGTTGAAGTTTAGGGAGATTCTTGAGAGTTGGTCTTTATTAATGTTAATTCCCAGGTACTTTACATTTTCTTTAACAGGGATGCCATACATCTCTGCATCCGTACATTTATTAACAGAGAGGAGCTCACATTTATTTATATAGAGGAACAAACTAGAAGCTTTTGAATTTTGAAGTATTTCATCAATAGCTTTTGATACTTGTGTTTTGTCTCTTAAGAAAAGTGTTGTGTCATCCGCTAATTGACTAATAAAGACAATTTTATTGGCAATTGAGATTCCTTCTATTTGGCTTTTCTTAATGTGAATTGCTAACAGTTGCATGGCTAATAAGAATAGGTATGGAGAAATAGAGCAGCCCTGTCGAATATCACTGTTTATATTGAATCGTTGAGAGGTTCCATGTTGTAATTTGATGGAGCAATTACCATTTCTATAAAGGGTTTGAATGGCTTTAATGAAGCCTTCACCAAAACCAAATAAATCAAGGGCTTTAAAAATAAAATGATGCTGAACAGTGTCAAAGGCTTTATAGAAGTCTAAGTCTTCTGATATAAGATCAGAGTAATCCAAAATATCAAGGACTAGTCTAATATTATTTGCAATGTGTCTATCTTTCATAAAACCAGATTGTGATTCGTCAATTATATTATTAAGAACATTCTTAATTTTCTTTGCAAATATTAGAGCCATTATTTTGTAGTCGTTATTCAAAAGACAAATAGGTTGCCAATTATCTAAAAATAAAGTATCTTTTGAGGGTTTTGGAATTAAATTAATTAAGCCTTGTGTCATAGAAGCAGGAAGACAACCAAATTCAATGCTCTCCAAAAAATACTATGTGAAGGAAAGGAGCCAGTTCTTTTGAAAATGCTTTATAAAGTTCAGAAGTGAGCCCATCATTAACTGGTGACATTACTTTCAAGGGTTCTAATGCAATCTACAACATCCTCTTGTGATAGGGGAACATCACATATTTTTTTTTTAATTCTCATCAATCGTCTTTATATTTTCTTCAATTGATGCAAAAAAGTATTCTATTGAATCCAAAGAGATCTTAGATTCATATACATTTTGGTAGAAAGACATACAAAACTCAGCTATTTCCTTCAGGTTATCTGTAAGTGTGTTGTTAATGTTAAGCTTATTTAAGGAATTATTCTTAGTGATGTTTTTCCAATTTAAAACAATAAGCTGAATTTTGTTCACCTTCCTCAAACCATTTTTTCCTTGAATGAATAAAAGCTCCTTTTGCTTTGTAAATATACATTTGATTTAATTTGCCCTGTAATTCAATAAGCTGGACCTTATTTTCATTGGACATGTTTTCAGGAGACAATGTGGATAAAGATAATAATTAAACTATTAAATGAGTTTCCTCCTTTCGCCTAGATTTAGCTAGTTCTGCACCACTTTTCATTGTAAATCTTCTGATTTTGTATTTTAGTAGTTCCCAGTTTTTTTTTTTTAAACATGTTTTCTGCTAACGCTTTCTCCCTGTATAAACTAATAGTATTTTTATTGCTGTTACAATAACATCATTTTCTAGCAAGGAATTATTTAGTTTCCAGTAACAATTGTTTAATTTTGCTTCATGAGAAAGAAATAAATCGAATTGTAAAATTATAGATTTATGGTCAGATAAAGGTGTTGGGAGAATTTCTACTTTAGTCACATGTATAGATAGAGCGTTGGAAATTAGCCAAAAATCAATTCTGGATTGCTGAGAGTGAGATTTATTACACCACGTGAATTCCTTAATCTGGAGGAATTTATTTCTCTAAATATCCACCAAATCAAGTTCATTAATAAAATTATTAAATGTGTGATTAGTGTTGTGAAAGGATTTAGGAGGCCATCTTCAAGCATCTCATTCGGTGCTATATTAAAGTCACCTCCAATCATAAGCTTGATATTTGGGTATTTATATTGCAATTGCTTAATTTTACCCTCTAATGTTTCTATTAAGTAGTTATTTTCTTTCTTTGTATTATAACCATATATATTAGTAGTAAGAAACAATCATTAAGTGTAACTATTAATAAAATAAAATGGCCACATGGATCGGTATCATGAGATAGAACTTTACCATTAAATCTATGTTTGAGAACAGTAACTCCTGCAGCATGAGCGGAGCCATGTGCCATCCATATATCTTCTCCCTATTGAGATCTCCAAAAATGTTATGGTTATTACAGGAATGAGATTCTTGTATAAAACAAAAGTCTGAATTCAAGCTTTTCGCATAGAGAAAATAAAGCTTTGCGTTTAAGATGTGTATATTTACAAATAAAATTGACGATTTAAGCTATTTATAATAGCGTTAAAATAAATAGATAATAATAATGAATAAGAACTAGCTTACTTCACTTGTAATTATCATAACCTAGGCCTACATACAGTAGTTCCGTTTTGAAAAAAAATTGAAATTACGACTTCTTCAGCTTTCATCAGATGCTAGCGGATTTCGACTCCTTCCACGAAAGCCCTTGCACCAACAAAATAGGCTCGTTTCCCTTCTTTGCGAGCCTTTTTGATTACTGGCCACAGTTATCTCCGAATTTCTCGATCGCCTGGGGATAGGTCTTAAGCAAACCGAAGATTTTTTTCCTTCAGAAAGGTTGATTTCTTGGCAGATCTCCAGAGAATGTCCTGGTAATGTCTCATTGTGAATTGTATTATTATGCCACGGAGTTGCGAGTTTCCAAGTCGTTTCATGCCAAGTCTATGGACACTGTCAATGACATCACGTAGTTTGTCTTTGTGGTCGGGAGCAAGAGTTTGACATATCTTGATAACTTTTTCTCTTGTGTTTTCTCCTTCATCTTCATACAGTCCAAACAAACGCAAATCCCACCGCCTTTTGTATCTTTCCAGTTCAGCTATTTTTAAACCGAAATCATCCAGCCTTTTCTCTGTATTATTTACTCGAGCTTCTGTTTAATTTACCTTATTTTTCATATCTTTAATTTCACCGGACATGAAATCAACAGTTTTTTTTGAGCCCTTCGATTTTCATTGTATTCTCACCCATTAGCTTTTCCAGGCCATCAGCTCTTTCGTTGATTATGAGTTTCAGTGTCGAAATTATATTATGTTCAATGTCAAGGATTGGATCCTTTCGGTTTTCTAGTTTTCCCTTTTTTGTTGTTGGGCTTTTTTATGGCGTTTCTGGAAGTTCAGTGAGCTCAAAGGACTCCACCACGATGTTGTTTGCAAAGGTGTATTCTGTCGAGTTTTCAACCGTAGCATTAGCTCCTGCCTCAATCTCTGAAGCAGTGCTCATTTTTGACTTGGTGTTGCTTTTTCTCTTTCCGCTGTACATAACAGCTTGGTATGTTTTATCCTTTTCAAGTTTTATATTATCGTTCTTCTTCTTTATTGTTTTGGTCATCTGTTCAATGGAGTATTATTCAGAAAATGAGCAGATAACACATCGACAAAGTCTCCTCAGCTAATTTACCATGAACAGAAGTTCTCAATTATTAAGGATGAAAAAAACACTTTTTAAATTTTTAGAAGTCGAAATTAGTATCCATGGATTTAAGTTGTTTTTTTGTGTTTTACATAATTTCAAATTTGCATGCTAGACAACTTGTTAGTAACTTTTTAGGTACGAGCTCTGTTTATACGATGCACTCACGTCGCCATCTTGGCCATCATCCATTATTAAATATGTATTTCGTCGTTTCTAGCAATTAAATGACGTCATGTCATAACAAAAGCGACTGCTTTCACAATCCGACAAATCGTCCAAAACCGTCAGTTTCCTAATTTGCATATCATTGACTAGAAAAGTCGAAAAATGAAATCGTTACACTTGTGGTGTAGAAGGACCTTTTTCAGTCGATGTTTAAACCACGTCTCAGCTGTTCTTAACACGGACAGAACATGGATGGTTCTGTGGTATTGGTAGAAAATGTCAATGCAAATGCATTTGCAATTGTAGCCCTCGCAGCATATGACCTAGAAAACGAGGCAGCTAAGCAAAGTTCTTTCTTTTCTAAGCATGCCCAATGATACGGTGAAAAGAAGACTCAGACTAGATACAGATGCGACCTGTGTGAGGAACTGAGGGGAGATCTTGAAAGCCAAACGGCTAGAACTCCTGCTTTACCAGAGCACATCACAGTTCAATTAGCCCGGGGTTCTACGCCACTGGATCGTTCCAGAGACCCCGAGGGTATCAGTAAGGAGCACTGGAGTAGCCACAACATTTCTGCCAAGCGTTCCTGTTCTTTTTCACTTTTAAATACAGCTCTGGCCAAAAGTTTTGCAGCACCTAGAATTTTAGGATTGAGACATAGTTAAATAAAATAAATACTGCAATTCTTGAAATGTATCTGTTTACGACTGTAAGTCACCCTGGATAAGGGCGTCTGCTAAGAAATAAATACTAACTAGATGGTAACTTTACAAGTAAAGTTGTGGGGCTTGCTTTATTGGGAAAGTGGTCAAAGTAGCTGATTTGTGTCAAAAGTCACATTGTTTACTAATTGTCCCATGCTTAGAATGTGCTACAATTTAAGATTTCTCAAAGTTCTATGACAGTTAATTGAACAGTGGGAAGTAGCCTACTGAAAGAAGTTGATGTGGTTACTAAAACAGCTGTACCTCTTGATTGGTAGACGCCACTCCTGATTTGATTTCATATTTGAATAGCTGAGAAGTAAATGAAGATATCATTTGCTCTAAGTATTTGTCTAACTTGTTGGGAAAGTGTTCAAAATGGCAGTTATTTCTAAAAGTTCACAGAAAACGTAGTTGGTGTGGTTACTAAAATAGGTGTACCTCTTGATTGGTAAAACTTATTTCTGTTTTGATTTCATATTTGAATAGCAGAAAAGTAGATGAAGATGTCATACCCTCTAACTTTTTGTCTAGCTAGTTTTATAACTTCCCCACGTTGTCTAGATGAAGACATTTTTGAGTCAGCATAAACTCCTAGGTCTTTTTCATAGTTCCCTTCTTCAATTTCAGTATCTCCCGTATGATATTTATAATGCACATTTTTATTGCCTGCGTGCAGTACATTACGCTTTTCTCTATTAAATGTCATTTGCCGTGTGCCTGCCAGGTTCTGAATGCTGTCTAGATCATTTTGAATGACCTTTGCTCCCAATCAGCAACATTAATTATACAAAGAGATTGAGACAAGATTCAAGCTTGGGCTGACACATGGCAGATGAAATTTAATGTGAGATTTTAATGTAACAACTTTTAAGTAATAGTCATTAGTTTCACATTCTAATACAAAAAAAGTCAGTTATCTATTCAGTGAGCTATTTGCTGCAGCGCCCCTATAGGTGGCACAGCAATATGAATGGTACCGAAATATAGGTGATGTCGAGTACATCTACATACCAAGTTTGGTGGTCCTAGGTGGTCCTGCAGTAGGTCAAAAAAGCCAGTTAGCTATACAGTTAGCTATTCGCTGCAGCACCCCCATAGGTGGCACAGCAATGAACAGAAAGCTGGAAAGACTAAGCAAAATGGTCAGGAAGTAGGCAATGCAAATACCCCGGGCGGAACTACGTTCCATGGTGATGTGGGCAGGGGCAAACCCGAAAAGCCTCCCCTAGATCAAGGATAATATATTATATATGTTTTTATATTATTATCCTAGATGTGTCTCTACTTTTTTCAGTGAGTAGTTTACTAGTGCCCTCAAATCCTGTGCATTTAGCCAATAGGAAAGCTTGTGATTCCTGCAAGCAGACAGGGAGCCTTCCCATTGGCTGTCTGGTGTGGAAACAGCAGTACTAGCTGCCAGGGGTGCTGCACGGTCTGCAGCCTCAGTGACAGGCAAGTTACCAGATGAGATAGACTGGACTTAGTAAGAGGTGAACAGCTCATCATTTCCACAATGTACAGTAGATTTATTTTTGTACACAATAATGGAACACTTAAGCACCATAGATTAATTTTTTTACTGTGCGCTTTATAGATATCAGCTCATTACATTTTCCCCCCAAATGATTTATTTTTTTTACTTTTGACCTTTTTCAGAAAGAAGAAAAATGAAAATATTGTTTGTTCTTTGCATTTTTCAGTTTTTTCATCTACAGTTCAAAAATTGAAGAAAAAACAAACAAACATCAAACCATGGTAAAACTCCACATTCATGTTTATTTGCAAAAAAGCCACAAAAAATGAATAGCAACCTGTAAAAATCTATAGCAAGGTGTAGAAACGAATAGCAAGCTGGAAAAATGAATAGCAAGCTGGAGTAGCGAATAGCAAGCTGGAATAGTGAACTGCAGCTGGAATAGCGAACTGAAGGCTGGAATAGTGAACTGCAAACCTCTTGCTAACTTCAATAACGTTGATGAATTTTGTAACATTTGTCCAGTTTCCATGTGGGGCTCTTTACACGTGAAGTGGTGATGCACGTGCACGTTTGAGAAAATTACTCATGTGAATCAGGTTTGTGAGGCAGAAAAAAGTGGCCAAAGAGAGGTATAGGGTAAATCTAATTACAGTACGGTAAGACCTCTGTGTTGAGCTGAGCGTGTTGATAGAAAAGAGCTTCTCGAGTTGAATCGAGTTGATTGTATTTCCCTTGCATTCATGCTGAAAGCTGGCTTTTGCTGTCTGCTTCAACTCGCCCACCGCGGCTTCGGCCTTGTGTCCCCCCTGGTACACACTACCCGCTGACTAGGTGTGTGGGACCGCACGGTTAGGGTAGGCACATTTGCGTAGCGGACCCCCTGGTGTTACTGTAACGTGGCGCACGCATAGCCCTTGATACTTAGGTAGCTCGGTGCGCAAGTGCTCAGTGCATACGGCACACGGTGCCCAGCGCCTCAGCATCAGTGCACCATCACAGCGCTGCACGGTACACACTGCTACAACGCTAGTGTGGGAATGCACGTTGCTTAGCCACTGCCTCAGACCTAGCGCAACAGCTCACAGTGCTGCACGGTACTCAGTGCACACAGTGCCACAGTACTCGGTGCACGCAGGGCTCAGCACGCATGGTGCACGCGGTGCACACAGTGTTTGGTACTACGCTAGTGCACAGGCACATGGTGCTGCATGGTACACGGTGCACAAGGTGCCCACGGTAGGGGTTAGGTACCCTCTGCTACAGTGCTAGTGGGTGAGCGCATGGCGTTTGCTCTTAGCCAGTGCTTGAGCGCAGTGAAAGTGGTGTTTAGTGCACGGCCAATGCAGAACACCAGGCCTATGTCAGGCAAGTCAGGGTTCCACCCCTGCACAGCCTGTAACGCCAATATCCCACAAGAGAAACATACCCTCTGTGCGCGGTGCTTGGGCATTCAACATGCCACGTTGGCCCTCGAGAGGGATGTGGCCTGTAGCATCTGTGAGGCTTTCCAGCCCCGGGGTGAAGGAAGCTCGTCTGGGGAGGGCCACGAGGGCGAGCTACACATCCTCTATGGCCAGACCGTCGGCGGCTCTTGGAGCCCCAGAGCCCCTCCTCCATTACCTGTCCCAGGACCCCCTGCTAGACATCCCTGATACACAGGCTGCCCACAGTCGCTCCCTATCTCCACAAGCGAGAAGGGTGAAGCATTCCAAGGGACATTATAGACCTCAAGGCCCAGATGGCCCACGTCCTAGAGCTCTTGGCTAAACATATGCCGGTGGCCCAGGCCCCCGTCCAGGCCCTGTTGCAGTCCCAATTGCCATACCCCCCACCAGGGGAGTTCAGGGTGGATGGGAAGAGACATCTCAGCTGGTGCAAGAGGACATGCTCTCCATAGCGGCCTCTGGGGAAGGGGCCTCCTTCTCCTCTGACATAAGAACATAAGAACATAAGAAAGTTTACAAACGAGAGGAGGCCATTCAGCCCATCTTGCTAATTTGGTTGTCATCAGGCAGCTTCTTGAAGGATCCCGGGTGTCAGCAAGCGTGGCTCAATGCGTTCCACCTCAACACCAAATGCGACAGACACTGTCGGCAGCCCTACGCTGGTGGAGGATGACCTCACACCTGCACGATGGTGTGCAGATGGGAGTAGTGTTAAAATGCCAAGTGGTGACGACAGACGCGCCCAACTCAGGTTTGGGGGGAAGTCTGGGAAGGCAGAGGAGTACGCGGATCCTGGCCGGCCGCTGGACATCCCTGCACATAAACATGCTGGAGTTGCAAGCGGTCTCCCTTACTCTCCACCACTTACTCCCGGTGCTGAGCGGTACTCATTTGTTGATCCGGACAGACAACACGACAGTGGTGGTGCATGTCAACCGCCAGGGTCGCCTATGGTCCCTGGGGTTGCATCGCATGGCGTTCAGGCTATTGATATGGTCTCAGAGGAACTTGCTGTCCCTATGGGTGGCACACATTCCTGGTGCGGTGAACTGGGCTGCGGACCTCCTCTCCAGGAAGGGTCCGCATCCGTCAGAGTGGCGACTCCACCCTCAGATGGTGGAATGCATTTGAGAACGGTTCGGGAATGCACAGGTCGATTTCTTTGCCTCGGCGGAGATGATACATTGCCCCCTATGGTACTCCCTCCACCGCTTAGGTGGTCCACTCGGCGTAGACGCCCTAGAGCACGAATGGCCCAAAGCATTTTTGCACGCTTTCCCGCCTATACCTCTGCTACTGGCTTTTTCTTGAAAAAGTCTGTTTAGAGAAAGCGTCATTTCTCCTAGTGGCCTCCAAGTGGCCCAGGAGAGTCTGGCTTTCGACCCTGTGCCACCTGTTGCACGGCCATCCTGGGAGATTCCACTTCGCATGGATCTCCTCAGTCAAGCGAAAGACTGTCTTTGGCACCCGGAACCGGGCAGGTTACGGCTATGGGTCGGGCCCCTGAAAGGGTCTGTTGGTTAGCCCTAGGGCTATCAGATGCGGTTGTGGGTACATTGCAGAGCGCTAGGGCGGACTCCACTAGGTCTTTGCATACCTTTAAGTGGAGATATTTCCAAGCTTGGTGTCTGGCTAGAAGCCATGACCCCATATCTTGCCCTATGCCAGTCATCTTACAGTTTCTGCAAGATCTGCTTGATGCTGATAGGTCACCTTCCACCTTGAAGGTGTATTTAGCGGCTATCTCTGCTTGCCATGCCTCTGTAGATTCAATGTCTCCGGGCGCGCATTTTTTGGCTACCCATTTTCTTAAAGGCACACAGAGATTACACTCTCCTAGAAGGACTGTTCTCCCCAAATGGAGCCTTAATATTGTACTGGAGGCTCTCACGAAGGCCACATTTGAGCCCATACACTCCATAGAGCTGAACTATCTGTCTATGAAGACAGCCTTCCTCTTGGGGATCAACTCCGCTAAGCGGGTTTTACCTCCGCAAACGAGAAGGGTGAAGCATTCCAAGGGACATTATAGACCTCAAGGCCCAGATGGCCCAGGTCCTAGAGCTCTTGGCTAAACATATGCCGGTGGCCCAGGCCCCCGTCCAGGCCCTGTTGCAGTCCCAATTGCCATACCCCCCCAGGGGAGTTCAGGGTGGATGGGAAGAGACATCTCAGCTGGTGCAAGAGGACATGCTCTCCATAGCGGCCGCTAAGCGGGTCAGTGAGTTGCAGGTGCTGTCTGTGCACAGCTCCTGCATGCACATTTCGGAGGATGGCAGCAGGGTGTCTCTGTGCACCAACCCTGCTTTCCTCCCCAAGGTGATTACAGTCTTCCACGTTAATCAGTCTGTAGAATCGGAGTCCTTCCTTCCATCTCCGATTGTGCTTCAAAGGAGCATGAGAGATGAAATTTCCTCTGCCCAGTGCGGGCAATGAGATGCTACGTGCATAGGACAAGAGCTCTGCATTAATCTGAGCAGCTCTTCATCTGTCACAGGGCAGCCTCTCTCTAAGCAGCGTCTGTCACATTGGATTATGGATTATGGATACAGTCTCGACTGCATATAATAGTGCTGTCTTGCTCCCACGTGGTTGGGTAGCCGCACACTCCACTAGAGGGTTGGCTACATCTTGGGTCCTCTTCAGAGGTTCCTCGATGTTTGATATTTGTACCTTCTCCAGGTTCTACCGTCTTAACCCTTTGCGATCCTATGTCGGACCGGGTCCGACATCGCAATTTTCCCTTTCCGGTCCAATGTCGGACCCTGTCCGACATCATCAAAAAGACACAAAAAACAGGTCTCTAGTCGTTTTTTCTCCAGAAAAAAGCAGAGAAAACCATTCAATGGCCGAGTGAGACCGATAGGAGCCGAGAGAAGACAAACAAAAAAAAGGCATATCTCATGAATACTGATAAACCCGGCATCACATAGATAACACGGACATAAACAAACAAGATAGCTGCTTCCACATCCAGTGCTCAAAGAATATCACAGACATTTGCAGACCATTTTTTAGATGTTATAGTAATAAAATAACGACTTGGATCGTATTATTGAGGAGTTTGGTGATAAAACGAGTGATCAAGAGATGATTTAACGGTATGCACTATTATTAAGGGTTATTTGAAAAAGGGGTGGGGCGGGGCTTGAGATGCAGTACTGAGTGTCCTGTTGATATACAGTGCCTTTTAAACCTGTTTTACTGTGAAAAAAAAAACTTTTAAACAGCGCGTCTAAAAAATGCTGTAAGTTCACACCACTAACCTCTGGGTTAGACAACGCTTGGGCGTCCCTCCTAGGCTCCCATTCCTTCTCCCTCGTGAAGGCTCTGGTATACATTATCCCATACGTAATGTTTGGTGGTTGTCTTCGAATTGAAAGGTAACGTTAGGTTACTTACCGTAACCCTGGTTACCTGAAAGAGAAGACTACCACCAACTGCATCGGTCACCCTCACGGGTTCGATGGAAAAAGATAAATGGCTTCCTTTTTATAACCACGGTGGGCGGGACCGTGTGCATCATCCCAGGAAAGGGCCTATCGGCAGCTCTGGTATAGCGAGATCAGCAATACCTACCCAATGGACAGGTCATCCCATACGTAATGTCATTGGTGGTCATATTCTCTTTCAGGAAACCAGGGTTATGGTAAGGATTGTTGAGGAGGTCCAGAAGCATTTAAACTAGAAAGGAAGAGGGGAGAAAACAAAAAAAACAGAAGGGAGACCACATCAAAACAAAGGCAACAACTCAGGTAAGACAGCTATTAAATGTATTTATCTAAATGCTAGAAGTTTCAGAAACAAAATGTTAGAACTTGAAGCTACTGCACTAACAAGTAACTACAATGTGATAGGTGTAACAGAAACTTGGTTGTCTGAGAGTGATGGAGACGAATATAATATTAGTGGGTACACACTGTATAGGAAAGACAGGCAGGACAGAAGAGGCGGAGGGGTAACTCTATACATAAGAAATAGTCTTGAAATCCAGGTGTTAAATCTGGACAAAGAAAACAACGCCAGATTAATATGGGTCAAAATAATGGACAAAAATTCAAAGGGCATAATAGTAGGAACATGCTATAGACTGCCAAATTCAGATGCAGAGCAAAATAATCTGTTATACAATGACATTAGAAATGCGTGTAGAACAGGAGAAGCCATACTAATTGGGGATTTCAACAATGGACAAAAATGAAATGGTTGAAATGACAAATGACTGTTTCCTAACGCAATTTGTCAAGGCAACGATTAGAGGGGAGGCTTGCCTTGATTTGGTCTTTTCAAATAACGAAGACAGAATAACTAAAACAGAGGTCAGAGAGCCATTGGCAAACTCAAACCACAACATGGTCTCATTTGAAGTGATTTTTAAAACCCAAAAAGTAATGACTAAAGCTAAGGTTTACAATTTTAGAAAAGCAAACTATGAAGGTATGAAACAGAGACTAAAAGAAGCAGATTGGAGCAAAATAGAGAAAACATCCACAGAAAAAATATGGCTG
Organism: Acipenser ruthenus; assembly: GCF_902713425.1. Taxonomy (NCBI): domain Eukaryota; kingdom Metazoa; phylum Chordata; class Actinopteri; order Acipenseriformes; family Acipenseridae; genus Acipenser; species Acipenser ruthenus. The sequence continues at coordinate 2,705,325 of NC_081244.1, forward strand.
TTTTTTAAAAAAATGTAGTACTAGAGGCGCAAAACAATTACATCCCAAAGGTAGACAAATCTAAATCTAAAACAAAATGGCCAAAATGGTTTAATAGATCAATTAAAACATATATTCAGTGAAAAAAGGCACTTTACAGAGCGTTTAAAAGGGACCAAAAACAAAGTACACAGAAAGAGTACTTGGAACTGCAAATACAAGTCAAAAAGGAAGTTGGAAAGGCCAAGAGAGAGATAGAAATCAATATTGCTGAGGGGGTTAAAAAAAATTCCAAAATGTTTTTCCAATATTATAACAGCAAAAGAACATTCAAAGAGGAGGTTAAATGTCTAAGAGACACAAATGGCAAAATCATAGATGATGAAAAAAATAGCAAATATATTAAATGATTACTTTTCACAGGCTTTTACAAAGGAGGACACGGACAACATGCCCCACATGTTGACCTGTTCCTATCCAGTTTAAATAACTTTAGCATAACAGAGGCAGAAGTGTTAAAGGGACTAGGAGCTCTTAAAATAAACAAATCAACTGGGCTGGATGAGATCCTCCCAATAGTACTCAAAGAAATGAAAGAAGTTATTTACAAACCGCTAACCAAGATCATGCAACAGTATCTTGACACAGGGGTTTTACCAACAGACTGGAAAATTGCAAACGTAATACCGGTCGACAAAAAGGGAGACAAAACCGAACCAGGTAACTACAGACCAATAAGCCTGACTTCTATTATATGTAAACTTATGGAAACTATAATAAGATCCAAAATGGAAAATTACCTATATGGTAACAATATCCTGAGAGACAGTCAGCATGTTTTTAGGAAAGGGAGATTGTGTCTAACTAACCTGCTTGATTTCTTTGAGGATGCAACATCGAGAATGGTTAATTGCAAAGCATACAACATGGTTTATTTAGATTTCCAGAAAGCTTTTGACAAAGTCCCGCGTAAAAGATTAATTCTCAAGCTGAACGCAGTAGGGATTCAAGGAAATGCATGCACATGGATTAGGGAGTGGTTAACATGTAGAAAACAGAAAGTATTGATTAGAGGAGAAACTTCAAAATGCAGCGAGATAACCAGTGGTGTACCACAGGGATCAGTATTAGGTCCTCTGCTATTCCTAATCTACATTAATGACTTAGATTCTGGTATAGTAAGCAAACTTGTTAAATTTGCAGACAACACAAAAATAGGAGGACTGGCAAACACTGTTGCAGCAGCAAAGGTCATTCAAAATGATCTAGACAGGACTCAGAACTGGGCAGACACATGGCAAATTACATTTAAGAGAGAAAAGTGTCAAGTATTGCATGCAGGCAATAAAAATGTGCATTATAAATATCATATGGGAGATACTGAAATTGAAGAAGGAATCCATGAAAAAGACCTAGGAGTTTATGTTGACGCAGAAATGCCTTCATCTAGACAATATGGGGAAGCTAGAAAAAAGGCTAACAAGATCCTCGGATATATTGTGGGAAGTGTTGAATTTATATCAAGGGAAGTAATGTTAAAACTTTACAATGCATTAGTAAGACCTCACTTAGAATATTGTGTTCAGTTCTGGTTACCTCGTGACAAAAAGGATATTGCTGCTCTTGAAAGAGTGCAAAGAAGAGCAACCAGAATTATCCCAGGTTTAAAAGGCATGTCGTATGCAGACAGGATAAAATAATTTTATCTATTCAGTGTTGAACAAAGAAGACTACGCGTTGATCAGATTCAAGCATTCAAAATCCTAAAAGGTATAGACAATGTCGACCCAGGGGACTTTTTTGACCTTAAAAAAAAAACAAGGACCAGTGGTCACAAATGGAGATTAGATAAAGGGGCATTCAGAACAGAAAATAGTAGGCATTTTTTTACACAGAGAATTGTGAAGGTCTGGAACCAACTCCCCAGTAATGTTGTTGAAGTTGACACCCTGGGATCCTTCAAGAAGCTGCTTGATGAGATTCTGGGATCAATAAGCTACTAACAACCAAACGAGCAAGATGGGCTGAATGGAATCCTATTGTTTTTAAACTTACTTACGTTCTTATGTTCTTAATACAAAGCAAAGGACTTGAACTTTTAACATGCACATCAGATTTCAATTTCACATTATGATGATAAATAAAAATAACTATATATAATTTCATTCATAGTTATGGTTGTTCATTTTTGTATAAGCAAAGCAAACTATTTTATTTAATCTCACAAATCCTGACTAATTTATTTACCGTTTGACTTTCGTAGGACTGCCGGGGGTAGCTCCTAGCTTGTTGTCTTCAGGCGGTTCATGTGTATGCTAATTGAAAGCGGTACTGATTGAAGGCCATTGATTGAGGCCACCAATATATATATATATATATATATATATATATATATATATATATATATATATATTCCTGTAATGCCACTGCCCTGCAGAAATCTGGGGGGACGTGACCAGGCGTGCCCCCCCACATGTCGCCACTGTGTATTAAAATAGTGCAGTTCTGTCATTCTAGAGAATTCTGCCCTCACCCTCACTCTTCCTCGTTTAACCGTAGGGTTAAGTTTCTATTAATGTAATACATATTTCTGCTTCACACAGTCCCGCCCCAATCAGACAAATACAGCAAATCAGCAAGCTGTATAGGTCTCATTGATGGAAACGATTTTCACAGTATGCTGTATGCTTTTAGTAATAGTTAGCAAAACAATTACATTCCAGTTGCGACAGCGACAGATCACGCAATTTACCCTCACGTTACATGTTAAATAAAATCAATGAATTTGTGGTTAGAGAGGCGAGTTAAAAAACTTGACCTGGTTTAACGTGTCTGTAAATTCTGGAGCCTTTTGGTAATTCTGTGTAGCAGACTAACTCCTAACTTCTCAACTTTTCTTGACCAGTCAGGTAAGCATGGCTTACAGAGATGAAACGTAAGGTCCTATTGTATGTGACTCTGCAGTAGCTGTTGATTCATAGTTCACCCCCATCTAAAGGACGATCTACAGCAGGGCTACTCAACCCTGGTCCTGGAGGGCTGCTGTCCCTCCTGATTTTTGTTCCAACTGTACCATAAATTACTTAATTGGACCAATTCATAAATTTAACGCACTGTTAGAACAAAAACCAGGAAGGACAGCGGCCCTCCAGGACCAGGGCTGAGTAGCCCTGATCTACAGAGTACTGCTACCAGGAGCCATTTCATACCAGTGCATATGAAGATTACTGCTGCCTTAACCTTTTATGCAACCGGCTCATTCCAAATACCAGCTGGGGATGTTTCTGGTATCTGCCAGACTTCAATGTCTAATGTCAATGCTGGGGTTCGGCTGACGTACCAATGTAACCTGCAGATGTTCCTGGCAGCGGAACATTAGACTCCACTTCATTGAGTCCTAAAATATCATGGCCATGACTCCCCCGATCACTGGTTAATTGTCTTTAGCAAGGCTTTAACATTATAAAACCTTTTTTCTGATGTCTGCAATATTTCTTAAAGCCCTTGAAACAACATTACATTTATTAGCTATTGTTTGCCAATACTTATTTTGTCTGCTTTACAATGTTTTGTACTTGGACATTTTCCAAATAAAGTCTTCCTAAATGATATGCATCTCTTCTGCTGTGAAGTTTGCTTTTCGTATTTTTGGGCAACCTGAGCCATAGTTTGTCTTTCAAACTTTTAAAGCACAATTCAGCCAGTGGGCATGTTTATACTTACTGAGTACATTTAAATACTCATTTACTATGCAGAGTCGTAGGCTTACGACTTTAAATTTTCCTACTGAAAATTGCATTTTTGGAACTGATCAAGCCAAGTATCGTTCAATCCAGTTCCGAGGTCCGAGGGTCTAAAAAATAATAATGAGAATATATAGATAGACGTCTTTTCATACTAATACCCTGTAATCTGCCAGTATTTTTTTTTTTCGTGATAAAACTTCTGGACTTGACTGGCGCAATGTAGATGGGATTTCTGTATGAAAATTAGGTAAGACGTACAGTGTAGACCAATCGTGGTAGCCTCCATTGATCAAAACATCCACGTGTCGGTGCCAAAATCCACCAAAAAAACGAAGTTGCACCCAGTGCGAAACGTATAGAAACTGTTTAAGGAAATAGCTTGGATTAGATGGTGAATGTCACAACATTGCAAATTCTAATATACAGTTCGAGTCTGTGGATGTTACTGACATTTCCGCGGTTTAGTAAATAATGAATACATGATTTCCATTACACGAGAGCAGATGTTAAAACTTCATGCTGATTTGAACTCGGCTCTCGCCAAGATAAGCACCAACTAAGACGTAGCTTTACAGTAAACTAATGTGATCCATATGTGTCTCCATCCATTTACGTTTCCTTCCATATGATGATGTAGATATCCTTCTGTCTGGTGTTAATGGCTGAAGTGTAATGCTGGCTCCAGCTTATTTTGCCTCCCTGGCACATCAGCACACACAACGGCTGCGATGCTGGCTCCGGGGATCAACCACAGTGCGGTCTCCCCAGCGCATCAGCATGACAACCGTCTGGATTGAGCTAAGTAGGGTACATCTCTGGGGTCTTCAAGTGGGCACCTTCCATCCTCAGTGTTTCGTCGACTAGCCCACGACACCTCAAGAGGGCTCGACGGTGATTCTGGCATCCCAGCATCACCCCCCTCCATCCCCCCTCAACTCAGCCCAGCTTACTTATCTGTACATCAACGTTTCTTTCTTTCTATTCTGTTTGAGATCCCCAACCAGAATCTTTCCGTCTCAACCACAGCCAGTTGCTGCTCCTCTCTGCTGCTTCAGATAAGTTCTTCACTGTGCGACGCAACTCTTGGCCACTGAATCCGAAATCTCTGAGAAACCGGGTTGTAGAGTGTGCCACAAATCCTCGACAACCCACTTCCACTGGGTAAACCCGGACTCTCCATCCTCGCTGTTCCGCTTCAGTGGCTAGTTGAGCATACTGCAGTTTCTTCCTCTCATACGCCTCATCTACAGCATCCTCCCATGGCACTGTTAACTCTACCAGGTGAACAAGGCGTGCTAATCCAGACCACAAGACAATATCTGGTCGAAGGTTAGTGGTGGCAATCTCAGGTGGAAAAATAAGCCGTTGACCAACATCTGCCAGCATTTTCCAGTCTCTAGCAGCTTCCAGTTGTCCTGGGCGAGGATTGGTTTTAACACCTTTTCGTGGTTGCTCTCCTGGGCGGAGGAATGTTGTCTTTTGTGTGTAATGTTTTGATGGAACAGGTGGCAACTTATTGGTCATGTTACGCTTGTCTTCCAATGCTAAGGCAAAACAACGCAGCACCTGGTCATGGCACCAAGTAAACTGCCCTTGGCTAAGAGCCACCTTACATCCTGTCAAAATGTGCCTTAATGTTGCAGGTGATGAACACAAAGGACATGAGAGATCCTCTCCTACCCACATACTATAATAGAGTCTGGCTAAAAGGCATATACTTTGAACATATACATAAATTTGAAATAGCATAAATGGCAGCGGTGTGTTAAAATTCAAGTAAAAATAATAAAATCGGTACAAGTAGGGTTGCATAATAGCTTTGAGATAGGACAGGTTTTTAACTTTGCCCCTAAACTGAAGCAGTAAATGTGAAAATTGCTAGTGAAAGTGTAAACGTATGCTAAACTGATATCGTTGTTATATTACTAGACAGCATGACACTGAAATTGTCTTTTATGTATTTATATATATAAACTAGTAGGAAATTTGAAATGGAATCAACACAAAAGTCTGTGACATTGAATTTCCTGGAGGGGATGTTTAGTAGCAACGCAGTTCCCCCCTCAGCATGAAAGCATGTAGTTTGTTGTCGTTGGTCACACAGGAAACGCCCGGTCCTGAGTTCACGTTGAATGTCTGTACAGTATTGTTGGTCCCTGATTAAAGTCGCCTCATTGAAGACGATACCTAGACTGTTTTTTTTTTATTGTTGAGACCCAAGTCTCGGAAACATCTTACACAACTTTAAGTCATGTCAATAATTCAGAAATTTGAGATATGCCTTTTTCGTTTTTCGGTGGTGGGGCTAAGGTAAACTTTGGTGTGGCTTCAGTCCAACCAAGCCATCCCTGCATGCAGCCTGTAGCTGTGCAAGGTTGCAACGTCAGATTTCTCTAATGTCAGACACTCCCAGCCTCCTTTTGACATTTCAGATTGCATGTGACTATAATCCAATAAACTCACAATTTCATACAAGTATGTTAACCTTTTCTGTGCAATTACTACGTGATTATGAGGCTCCTCTATATGTGCGTGCACTGTTTTAAAATATTTGTAATATTTTCAATGTTGTTAAAATGGGTGTTTCATCAGTTACACATGTTGGTAATGTATTTGTGTTCAAGGCTCTTATTCCACTGTTACAGTGTAATTATAATTCTAGATAGATGTATCTGTGTTTAACAAAAACTGAGGAGAATTAATTTGCTTTTTCTGTACATTATTGGGGGACGAATGGAAAAACATGTGAATGCTAGTAACCTGCACATTAAACACACAGCTTTCCCTCTGTATTGCACAGAATGAACTTAATAATTACTGAACCATCTAAAGAATGGAAACACCTAGACTTCTTCTAAATCAGTATTTTTGATACATATTAAAAAAAGGAATTCTGTTAAAACAGAAAATAAAGGTTCTTGTGTAAAATAAAAATGTCACTCTCAGGTTCTGCGTGTGAAAACCGTTGAAAATAAAGAAGCAAATTAAGATTTTTATTTTAAAAAATTCAGATAAAATACATAAACAGATATCTGTCTGAGAACAAGGATTTTATCTTTAAAATGAAATACAGTGGTTGTATTTTGTGCATCTCTGAATAAACAACAGCTCCCACACAAAATACAGTTATTGTAATCCAATAGAAAAGCCAGTCCAGAGCCACTCGAATCTTAACCTGCTGAGGTGATTAATAGAAATTCTTCTCTTTCTAATGCAGAGTCTGCTGTGATGGGGGAGAGAGGGCTGCTCATCCTTCTGCTTGCAGGTGGGTTTCCTTGATTTTTGGTTTTCTCACTGTTTGCTTTGATATTGTCCACATTCCCTCTCAGAGAAGATCATACGGTTCTTAAAGCTGCAGCGTCCCTCAATCACATTCAATCTGAAACCAACATTTGATTTCTGGGTATCTGTGGCGGAGTGTCCCGCCCCTATATATTTATTTATTATTATTTGTATTTTTGTTTGCGGCGCAGTTCAAAGCGGCGCGTATTTGTTGTTGTTTTTATATTTTAAAAACCTTGCGAGGATGCGTGGCTGATCAGCTACTGATTATTTAACTAGCTGACAGTCATGGATCCTTACTAAACGCATGCAGACTGTGGGTAATAAGATAATTAACAGCTAGTTAACCCCTCGGCCAGAGTATAAGAACCTGCAGCTGTCCGTGCTGCGAGGAGAGTGTAGAGAGAAGAGTACGGGGAGCGGAGAGAGAGAGCGAGGAGAATAAAACAAACAATTGCTATATTTAGATATACTTGTTTCTGTTTATTTGTTTGGCCAATGTGCCCTTTGGTTTCTGTTTTGTTGTTTTGTTCAAATCGTTTGTTTTGTTTATTAATAAATACGCTGACCGCAGTAGCGTTCATCTTCACCCGCCCATTATTTTGTTTCTGGTATTTCCTGGTCCGTGATGTCACCACACCTCACCACTGCAAGCCATCCTGCCACATATGGTGTCCTGCATGGGATAAACAACGCCTCCAAGAGCCGGACCAGGACAGAAAAGTGCGTTTTTTTTGTTTGTTCGTTTTTTTTCAAATAAATAATGGGAAGAAGGAGGTAACAGCAGCAGCAACTGCAACAGCATGGGGCTGGTTGCAAGTCCCGCTGGGTCTCTGCTGTGCTAGACGTCTGCCTCACCTGTCTGAGGGGTGAGGAATGGTGCTTCACCGTTGGTGAGGTCGGGCATGTAGCTCCCGACCAACCCCCTCCATGGCAGGTGAGGGAGGAGCCTGAACATCCTGCGCCCATGTGGGAGGAGGATGGTCCAGAGCAGGAACCGGAGGATGAGGGGTCGGTCCGTCCACAGCCAAAGAGGGGGGAGGCTGAGCGTCCACAGCCCAAGGCTCCACTAGCAGGGGAAGAATACCTGCTGGTTTCACCTCCACCACCACCATCCGAGGGAAAGGAGCGAGAGCTGCCTCTGCATCCTCCGAGGTGGACTGGTCCACTCTCCTCAGTTCTGGGACTGGCTGGCGGATCCTGAGAGGGATATCGTGGACGCCCTCCCTGCTGTGATCAACCTCCTGTGGGTGAGAGATGGGGAGCTCTGGGAGGCCTGGGAACAGAAACACCACCCAGCATCCCTCCCAGACATCGCAGCCATGGTGCTCAACTACCTGGCTGCAGATATGGGAGGGGCCCCGCTGCCATCTCCAGTGCCAGAAGGAGAGGAGCCTTCACCACTGTTTCCAACGCCAGAGGGAGAGGAGCAATTGCTGCCGTCTCCAGCGCCAGAGGGAGAGGAGCCATTTCTGCCGTCTCCAGCACCAGAGGGAGAGGAGCCATTGTTGCCATCTCCAACACCAGAGGGAGAGGAGCCATTGCTTCCGTCTTCAACGCCAGAGGGAGAGGAGCCATTGCTGCCATCTCCAGCGCCAGAGGGAGAGGAGCCATTGCTGCCATCTCCAGCGCCAGAGGGAGAGGAGCCATTGCTGCTGTCTCCAGCACCAGAGGGAGAGGAGCCATTGTTGCCATCTCCAGCACCAGAGGGAGAGGAGCCATTGCTTCCGTCTCCAACGCCAGAGGGTGAGGAGCCCTCGCCACTGTCTCCAGCACCAGGAGCAGAGCAGCAGGAACTGCCTCTGTCTCCACCACCACCAGGGGCAGAGCAGCAGGAGCTGCCTCTGTCTCCACCACCACTAGGGGCAGAGCAGCAGGAGCTGCCTCTGTCTCCACCACCACCAGGGGCAGAGCAGCAGGAGCTGCCTCTGTCTCCACCACCACTAGGGGCAGAGCAGCAGGAGCTGCCTCTGTCTCCGCCACCTCCACCAGCAGAGGGTGAATGCCTGCTGGTTCCACCTCAGCCGCCATGGGAGGACTGCTTGCCCCTCCCACCTCCACCAGCAGAGGGTGAATACCTGCTGGTTCCAGCTCCACCTCCACCAGCAGAGGGTGAATACCTGCTGGTTCCACATCCACCGTCATGGGAAGGACTGCTCCTGCCCTGCCTTGCACCGCCCAAGTATGCCTGCCTCGCACCTCCCAAGGATGCATGCTTCGCACTGCCTGGGGCTGCCTGTTGCTCTGCATAGCCTGGGGCTGCCTGTTGCTCCACATCGCCTGGGGCTGCTTGTTGCTCCGCATCGCTTGGGGCTGCCTGTTGCTCCTCATCGCCTGGAGAGCCACCAATTACAGGGTATGAGGGAGAAGTGGAGCTCCCGCTGCCGCCTCCATGGCCAGGGGCTCCCCTCCCGAGTTCGCCTCCGAAGGGTCCGCTACTGCTGCCTTCGCCTCCCGAGGGTCCGCTGCTGCGGCTGTCTCCCGCCGAGGGTCCGCAGCTGCTGCCGTCACCTCCCGAGGGTCCTGCTTTGCCTTAGCCCCTCGGAGGGGAGCTGCCGGCCATGAAGAAGGGGGGAGGTCAGGAGACTAGCTCCCCCCGCAGCAATTTCGCTGCAGGAGAACGGGTGGCCTGAGCCCCACGGAGGGGAGCTGCCGGCCATGAAGAAGGGGGGGAGGTCAGGAGACCAGCTCCCCCCACAGCAATTTCGCTGCAGGAGAATGGGTGGCTGGAGCCCCACAGAGGGGAGCTGCCAGCCATGAAGAAGAGGGGGGGTCTGGAGACCACCCCCAAAATTTCCTTGGCCGGAGGAGCCGGCCTGTGCGCAGTCCATCGGAACGCTACGGCTGTTTGGGTGGGAGGAGGACATCCCACCGTGGCCGCCACCTTTGGCCCGTTGCTGCCCCTGTTCCTGGGCTGGGACTGCTAGCTGGGACTTTGGGGACTAAGGGGGGAGGTGGCCGAAAAGGCCATGTGTGCTGCGCACAAAGGGGGGCATGTGTGGCAGAGTGTCCCGCCCCTATATATTTATTTATTATTATTTGTAATTTTGTTTGCGGCGCAGTTCAAAGCTCTGCGTAGTTGTTGTTGTTTTTATATTTTAAAAAACTTGTGAGGATGCGTGGCTGATCAGCTACTGATTATTTAACTAGCTGACAGTCACGCATCCTTACTAAACGCGTGCAGACTGTGGCCGAGGTGTAATAAGATAATTAACAGCTAGTTAACCCCTCGGCCAGAGTATAAGAACCTGCAGCTGTCCGTGCTGCGAGGAGAGTGTAGAGAGAAGAGTACGGGGAGTGGAGAGAGAGAGCGAGGAGAATAAAACAAACAATTTCTATATTTAGATATACTTGTTTCTATTTATTTGTTTGGCCAACGTGCCCTTTGGTTTCTGTTTTGTTGTTTTGTTCAAATTGTTTGTTTTGTTTATTAATAAATACGCTGACCGCAGTAGCGTTCAGCTTCACCAGCCCATTATTTTGTTTCTGGTATTTCCTGGTCCGTGATGTCACCACACCTCACCACTGCAAGCCATCCTGCCACAGTATCGGTTTACTGTGATATTGTATAATATCGAAAACTACAATAAAATACATATTTTAGACTTATCTGTTGACTCTGTGGTGATTGAAGATCTCCAGGCACTCCTGATCGTATTGTTTAGTATAGTACACTGTGCTGTACTAGGAGGGGCTGCTCTTAAAATCACTGTAAATTGAAATCCTCTTGACTCTGTGGTGATCACTGATCTCCAGGCACGTTCTCCATCAAGTGCGCAAGTGTCAGCCCCTGATTGCCTGCTGAATCCTGGCCTGGTTAAACTGAAATACCTCCCTTCTGCTTATTCACCCCTATACTGGCTCATTTACTTTGCAAAGTCTGCACTTCCTGTAGCCCTGTGTTACATGGGGCATGACCATTCTGAGAATGAGCTGCTCTGGGATGTTATCCTGTGTCAGTCTGGCAGTTACCAGTATTTTATTAATGTTGTTTTTTCTTTATCAGGGTTTTGTGTGCCTGCTTACAATCAGATCATAGAACATGTACTTGTGGAAACTGTGATGAGCTGGTCTGCAGCTCAGAGCTACTGTAGAGAGAAGCACACAGACCTGGCCACTGTATGCAGCCAGGAAGAAGCAGAGCAGCTCTTAAATATTACAGGAGCTTCTGTCATTGCTAATGCCTGGATCGGGCTGTATCGTGATGACACACAGAACTGGCAGTGGTCTAACAGCGATGATGTCATCTACTCCAACTGGAAGAAATACCTCTTCTGTGCTTCAGTCAATTCAGTGGGACTGTGGGAGGACGACGTCTGCTTCGTGAATAAAGCTTTCATGTGCTACCAAGGTAAAGATGCAACTGTTTTACATTGCAATACTAACTAGAAGTTGCAAGCAACTTGACGGCTTCCAGGCATTCTTTATTATTATTATTATTATTTATTTCTTAGCAGACGCCCTTATCCAGGGCGACTTACAATTGTTACAAGATATCACATTATACATTATTTCACATTATACAGATATCACATTATTTTTACATACAATTACCCATTTATACAGTTGGGTTTTTACTGGAGCAATCTAGGTAAAGTACCTTGCTCAAGGGTACAACAGCAGTGTCCCCCACTGGGGATTGAACCCACAACCCTCTGGTCAAGAGTCCAGAGCCCTAACCACTACTCTTCTTGTTCCTATCTATTAGTGGCTTCAAAATGAGAGTTTTGATTTTGGTCCATTTTGGTGGCGGAAGAAAATAATAATAATAATAATAATAATAATAATAATAAGCAACTTGAAAGCTTCCAAGGCATTATTGTTCCTATCTGTTCCATAGTAACCATGACCCTACCTGCACTCTCTAAGCAGTTATAAGCCACTCTTGCATTTGACTTTAAGGAGAGGTCAAAGGTCACGGTCAAAGACATTTTTTGATAGAGCATATATGGGTTCAATTTGGAATGTCCAATTATTTTTAGGCTCAGCTCACCGCTACCACCCCTGCGCTGACTCGGGAGGGCGAAAATGAGCACATGCTGTCCTCCGAAGCGTGTGCCGTCAACCGACCACTTTTTTCACACTGTGGACTCACCATGCAGCCACCCGAGAGCTACATCGTCGGAGGACAACGCAGCTCTCGGACAGCTTACAGGCAAGCCCGCAGGTGCCCGGCCAGACTACAGGGGTCGCTGGTGCGCAGTGAGCAGAGGACACCCTGGCCGACCTAACCCTCCCCCCCCCGGGCGATTTGTGCGCCGGCCAATTGTGCGCCGCCCCCTGGAAGCTCCCATCCTCAGTCAGCTGTGGAATAGCCTGGACTCGAACCGGCGACGTCCAGGCTACAGAGCGCATCCTGCACTCCACGCGGAGCGCCTTTACCGGATGCGCCACTCGGGAGTCCCATGACGATTCATGAGTCTACAACATTGTATCTTATATAAATACTGCAATATATGCAAATATGTGCAAATTGACCATAGCTGAAATTTGATTGGCTCGTGGCGGCCATGTTTTTTTAATGTAGTAACTTGCTTTGAACAAACTTGATAGACAAACTTGCCAAGGCTATGTAAGCAAAGTTTCGCTTCAAATCGGCATAAAGGTTTCAGAGAAGAAGACGTTTCAATATTTCTGACAAATCCAATATCGTCACCGAATCATGGGTCCAATCAACTTCTCTTAACCCTTTGTGGTCCATTTATTCAGTGTGTCTCAGGCGCGTCAGGTCCAATTTATTTTCACACGCGCAGTTTTTATTTTAGACTGTTTAAAAGTTGTTTTTTTTCACAGTAAAACAGGTTTAAAAGGCATTGCATATCAACAGGACACTCAGTACTGCATCTCCAGCCCCGCCCCACCCCTTGTTTGTTGTATTTTTCACATACCTCTTCATAGTCGTGCATACCGATAAATCATCTCCTGATCACTCATTTTATCACCAAACTCCTCAATAATGCGATCCAAGTCATAATTTTATTACTATAACATCTCAAAAAGCTCTGCAAATGTCAGTGATATTCTTTGAGCGCTGGATGCAGAAGCAGCTATCTTGCTTGTTTATGTCCATGTTATCTCTGTGGTGCCGAGGCTAAGTGTATTGCTCAGCCTTGGCCCTTTTTTTCCCGGCTTCTCTCGGCTACTATCGGTCTCACTCAGCCAGTGAATGGTTTTCTCTGCTTTTTCCACAGAAAAAACAACTAGAGACCTGTGTTTTATGTCTTTTTGGACCGGAAAGGGAAAATTGTAATGTCTGACCGTCCGACATAGGACTGTAAAGGTTTAAACAAATCTAAATATAGAGCATAAGGTTAGTCTGTGCCACAAGTTTCACATCTCTACCATAAGCTGTTTCGGACAAGATGTTTTCTTTTTAATTGGCCACAATTCTTGAAAAATCCAATATGAAAAATCCAATATGGCTGTGACCTTTGACCTTCATTTTCACTCTCACAGAACTTGCCATAGACCTCTACCACCCTACCAAGTTTCGTGACATTTCGTGCAACGGCTTTGATTTTACGGACATTCAAAAATTTGGCTTGAAAAATCAAATATGGCTGTCAAACCATATGACCAATCAACTTCATTCTTTTGTTGGCATTCATTTCCCATAGGCCTCTATTACTGTATGACGTTTCATCACTCTACCACATTGTACCATAGAGATACACTGCAATATATGCAAATTGACCATAGATGAAATTTGATTGGCTCACGCCGGCCATACATTTTTTTTTATGTAGCGACTTTTGCCTTTAACAAACTTGATAGACAACCTTGCCAAGGCTGTGTATGCAAAGTTTTGATTCAATCTGCATAACGGTTTCAGAGAAGTCACTTGAATATTTTCAACAAATTCAATATGGCCACCAAACAACGCTACGTATATGTTTCTCATGAACACATCTGAATGTAACATGAGGAGAGCGTGTGCACCACGTTCACATCTCTGCTGTAACATGAGGAGAGTGTGTCCACCACGTTCTCATCTCTGTTGTAAACGGTTTCGGAGAAGAAGATTTTTGAAAACTGGCCAACATTCTTGAAAAAATCCAGTATGGTTGCCAAACCATGTGACCTATGACCTCGTTTTCGCTCCGACACAACCTCCCAAAGTCCTCTACCACACAACAAGTTTTGTGAGTTTTAGTGCAATGGTTTTAATTTCATGCAACTTTTAAGGTTTTGTGCTGAAGGAAAAGAAAAATAATAACTAGAGTTGCCAGAAACTTTTCGGCTTCCAGTACCAGTACCAGTACCAGTACCAGCACCAAACAGTGTAGCAAATAGTGCAGCATGCCAGTACCAGTACCAAACACTAGCAAATAGTGGAGAATGCCAGTACCAGTAACAGAACCAGCACCAAACACTTAAGCAAATAGTGGAGAATGCCAGTACCAGTACCAAACACTTAAGCAAATAGTGGAGAATGCCAGTACCAGTACCAAACACTTTAGCAAATAGTGCCGAATGCATACATGGGTTACTATATGTGTTCCATGGCCCAATCTGCACTCTACAAGCCAGTTTTGTAACTGGTGTCATCCAACATGGCCGCAATGCTTTTTATTAAAGCAACTTCCCTTGAACACCCTTTAAAGACAACCACTCTAGGATCATGTGTGCCAATTTTTGGTTCAATCGGACTAGTGGTTTCAGAGACAAAGGTTTTTCTAGCCAGTTTTGTATGTTGATGATGTCATCCAATGGGGCCGCCATGTTTTTTATTGCAGCAACTTCCCTTGAACACCCTTTAAAGACAATCACAATTTTTGAAAAACGCTCTATGGCCACCAAATCATGTGACCTATCACCCTCATTTTCATAGACACGGCATTCCAAAAGCCTCTAACATAAGAATATAACACTTCACCACGGAAAAATAGAGCAAATAAGACCAGCATATGCATACTTACAAAAGCTGCAATTTGATTGGCTCATGGCGACCATGTTTTTTTATGTAGCAACTTTTGTTTAATAGCACTGATAGAGGACAGTACAAAGTTAAAGTATACTGAGATTCACGTCAATCAACCAACGAGTTCCTGAAGACTTCGCACAAAATCCAACATGGCCATCACATCATCTGACTTATCCATTTTTCCTTAAATAAGAACATAAGAACATAAGAAAGTTCACAAATGAGAGGAGGCCATTCGGCCCATCTTGATCGTTTGGTTGTTAGATTTAAATTCAACACTTCTTACAATATATCCGAGCATCTTGTTGGCCTTTTTTATAGCTTCCCCACATTATCTAGATGAAGACATTTCTGAGTCAACATAAACTCATAAGTCTTTTTCATAGATTCCTTCTTCAATTTCAGTATCTTCCATACAGTGGATCTCAAAAGTATTCACCATCCTTGGACTTTTCCACATTTTATTGTGTTACAACATGGAATCAAAATTGATTTAATTAGGAGTTTTTGCCACTGATCAACACAAGAAAAGTTCATAATGTCAAAGTGAAAAATAAAATCTACAAATTGTTCTAAATTAATTACAAATACAAAACAGAAAATAATTGATTGCATCAATATACATCCCCTTGAGTCAATATTTGGTAGAATCAACTTTGGCAGCAATTACAGCCATGAGTCTATTTGGATAAGTATCTACCAGCTTTGCACATCTGGACACTGCAATTTTTGCCCATTCTTCTTTGCAAAATTGCTCAAGTGCTGTCAAGTTGGATGGGGACCTTTAGTGAACAGCAATTTTAAACTCTTTCCACATATTCTCAATTGGATTGAGGTCCGGGCTTTGAATGGGCCATTCCAGGACATTGACCTTTTTGTTTTTAAGCCACTCCAGTGTGGCTTTGGCTGTATGTTTGGGGTCATTGTCCTGCTGGAAGATGATGCTTCTCCCAAGTCCCAGGTCTCTTGCAGACAGTAGCATGTTTTCCTCCAGGATTTCTCTGTACTTTGCAGCATCCATTTTGCCCTCTATCTTCACAAGCTTTCCAGGCCCTAACACAGAGAAGCATTCCCATATCATGATGCTGTCACCACCATGCTTCACGGTAGGGATGGTGTTCTCAGGATGATGTGCGGTGTTAGGCTTGCACCAAACATAGCGCTAAGCGTTGAGGCCAAAAAGCTCTATTTTGGTCTCATCAGACCATAGAATTTTCTTCCACTTTGTCTCAGAGTCTCCCACATGCCTTCTGGCAAACTCTAGCCAAGATTTGATGTGAGTTTTTTTCAACAATGGCTTTTTTTGCCACTCTCCCATAAAGGCCAGTTTTGTGAAGCACCCGGGCTATTGTTGCCGTATGCAGTGTCTCCCAGCTCACTTGTGGAAGACTGTAACTCCTTTAGAGTTGCCATAGGCCTCTTGGTGGCCTCCCTGACTAGTGCCCTTCTCGCGTGGATACTCAGTTTTTGAGGAAGGCCTGTTCTAGACAGATTCACAGTTGTGCCATATTCACTCTATTTCTTAATAATGGACTTTACTGTGCTCTGGGGGATATTCAATGCCTTGGAAATGTTCTTATATCCTACCATTGAGTGGTGCTTTTGAAGAACCTTATTCTGGATTTGCTTTGAATGTTCCTTTGTCTTCATGATGTAGTTTTTGTTAGGAAATGTACTAACCAACTGTGGGACCTCCCAGAGACAGGTGTATTAATTGCACACAGGTGGACTCCATTCAACTAATTATGTGACTTCTAAAAACAATTGGTTGCACCAGAGCTTATTTAGGTGTGTCATAGCAAAGGGGGTGAATACTTATGCAATCAATTATTTTCTGTGTTATATTTGTAATTAATTTAGAACAATTTGTAGATTTTATTTTTCACTTTGACATTATGGAATTTTTGTGTTGATCAGTGGCAAAAACTCCTAATTAAATCCATTTTGATTCCATGTTGTAACACAATAAAATGTGGAAAAGTCCAAGGGGGGTGACTACTTTTGAGAGCCACTGTATGATATTTATAATGCACATTTTTATTGCCTGCGTGCAGTGCTTTACACTTTTCTCTATTAAATGTCATTTGCCATGTGTCTGCCCAGTTCTGAATGCTGTCTAGATCATTTTGAATGACCTTTGCTGCTGTTTGCCACTCCTCCTATTTTTGTGTTGTCTGCAAATTTAACAAGTTTGCTTACTATACCAGAATCTAAATCATTAATGTAGATTATGAATAGCAGAGGACCTAATACTGATCCCTGTGGTACATCACTGGTTACCTCGCTCCATTTTGAGGTTTCTCCTCTAATCAGTACTTTCTGTTTTCTACATGTTAACCACTCCCTAATCCATGTGCATGCATTTCCTTGAATCCCTACTGCATTCAGTTTGTGAATTAATCTGTTACTTGGGACTTTGTCAAAAGCTTTCTGGAAATCTAAATAAACCATGTCGTATGCTTTGCAATTATCCATTGGCGATGTTGCATCCTCAAAAAAATCAAGCAGGTTAGTTAGACACAATCTCCCTTTCCTAAAACCATGCTGACTGTCTCCCAGGATATTGATACCATATAAGTAATTTTCCATTTTGGATCTTATAGTTTCCATAAGTTTACATAAGTCAGGCTTATTGGTCTGTAGTTACCTGGTTCGGTTTTGTCTCTCTTTTTGTGGATCGGTATTACGTTTGCTATTTTCCAGTCTGTCGGTATAACCCCTGTGTCAAGAGACTGTTGCATGATCTTGGTTAGCGGTTTGTAAATAACTTATTTCATTTCTTTGAGTACTATTGGGAGGATCTCATCCAGCCCAGGGGATTTGTTTATTTTAAGAGCTCCTAGTCCCTTTAAAACTTCTGCGTCTTATGTTAAAGTTATTTAAAACTGGATAGGAACAGGTCGACATGTGGGGCATGTTGTCCGTGTCCTCCTTTGTAAAAATCTGTGAAATGTAATCATTTAATTTATTTGCTATTTTTTTCTTCGTCTATGATTTTGCCATTTGTGTCTCTTAGACATTTAACCTCCTCTTTGAATGTTCTCTATTTTACTCCAATATACTTCTGTTAGTCTCTGTTTCATACCTTCATAGTTTGCTTTTCTAAAATTGTAAACCTTAGCTTTAGTCATTAGTTTTTGTGTTTTAAAAATCACTTCAAATGAGACCATGTTGTGGTCTGAATTTGCCAATGGCTATCTGACCTCTGTTTTAGTTATTCTGTCTTCCTTGTTTGAAAAGACTAAATCAAGGCATGCCTCCCCTCTAGTCGGTGCCTTGACAAATTGCATTAGTAAGCAGTCATTTGTCATTTCCACCATTTCAATTTCGTCCGTCGTGCTCCCCACCGGGTTTTCCCATTTTATACGGGGGAAGTTGAAATCCCCCATTAGTATGGCTTCTTCTTTGCTACACGCATTTCTATTTTCATTGTATAACAGATTATTTTGCTCGGTGTCTGAATTTGGCGGTCTATAGCATGCTCCTATTATTATGCCCTTTGAATGTTTGTCCATTATTCTGACCCATATTGATTTGCGGTTGTTTTCTTCGTCCAGATTTAACACCTGGGGTTCAAGGCTCTTCTGTCCTGCCTGTCTTTCCTATACAGTGTGTACCCACTAATATTATATTCGTCTCCATCACTCTCAGACAACCAAGTTTCTGTAACACCTATCACATCGTAGTTACTTGTTAGTGCAGTAGCTTCAAGTTCTAACATTTTGTTTCTGAGACTTCTAGCATTTAGATAAATACATTTAATAGCTGTCTTACCTGAGTTGTGGCCCTTGTTTTGATGTGGTCTCCCTTCTGTTTTTTTTGTTTTCTCCCCCCTTCCTTTCTAGTTTAAATGCTTCTGGACCTCCTCAAGGATCCTTTCTCCGAGTAGATTTGTTCACTTTCTGTTTAAGTGCAGTCCGTCCCACCTGTATAGATAGTCCTTGATGTAGAATGTGCTCCAATGTTCAAGAATGATAAAGCCTTCCTGTGTGCATCACAATTTCAGCCATGCATTTTGATTGTGTATTTCCAGCTGTCCATATGGTCCTTTGCAAGGTGCCGGCAATATCCCAGAAAATACCACCGTTTTGATCTTGTCTTTTAATTTCCTTCCTAGCTCTCTGAATTTGTTTTGCAGGGATCTTGCCACATACTGCGTCATACACATACACATACTGCGTCATACACATACACATACACATACTGCGTCATACACATACACATACACATACTGCGTCATACACATACACATACACATACTGCGTCATACACATACACATACACATACTGCATCCCACGTGAGACATTGCAAAGCACTTTGTATGTGTCTGTGTGAGTCATTAATTTGTCTAGTAAATTAGTGATTTCTAACCCAAATCAATCAATAACATGGATTGATTTAATGGATTTTTATATTTGTACTATTTATGTAATCTAGTAATTTAATTTTTAAAACACAAGGAAGCTCGCGGGCTGGATGAAAAGCTCTCGCAGGCCGGATTTGGCCCGCGGGCCGCAGTTTGCCCACCCCTGATATAGATGCACGTTTCACTCACTCAGGGTTGTGTTTTCAGTGAGAGGAGAGTAATTTAAATTAAACAAAAGAAAAAGAAACAGCAATTGCTACGTCGTGCTGGAGGACCAGCACGGTACTTGTTTGTTTTGTCTGTTCGTCCCTGTTTGTTTAGTGTTAGTCAGATTTATTTGTCTATTTATTTTGGCCTCAGGTGCCGTGTGCTGTTTTCGTTTAAAAGCTTTTTATTTATTGTTCATTATTAAACAGTGCAACAGCGCAATTCACATTTCACCTGGCAGTACTGTGTGTTTCTTCCTGGTCTGACATCACCACTACAGCCTGCTTGCCACAATTGGGTAGGGAGTTCTATCATAATTTTAAAAGCTTAATAAATATATAATGAAGTGTTACATACTGTAAATGCATGTCTAATAACTTACGACTACAAACACAAATGGTACTTCAAACTTATGTATTGTGACAACTCTGGAAATTTTTGTTATGTTTTGTCACTTCCTCCTGACCTTTTACACTGTCCGCTAGCATAAAAGAAAGTCAAACTTCAAGGAATGTGGTTTAAACAGGACGGCACCTGTGTGTTTATTATTTACAGTGTTTCAAAAAAACATCCGCGATAAACAAACAAAAGCCTAACTCCTTTATGGATTACTAACTACACAAGTAAGTATCATTAACTAACAGGCCGGGCAGCTAAGCTGCTTACCGGCTCCAAAACACCAGGACTCTTAAGTCCTACCTTGCACAAAGACTCATGTTTCCTTTTCACAGCTCACTCTCCAACTTTCCTCAACCAACAGGTTGACCCTGCCCTTTTTAAAAGTCTCCCAATTAATTGAAGTCAGCTGTTGAATCAATTACACAATCACCTATTTTATAATTATGCCATCTAAAATCCTGTGGCCTCCTGGGAATTGCGTCCTGGCCTCCCTGCGTCCGCCACCCGTCCGCTCCAGCTCATCCAGAACTCTGCTGCCCGCCTGGTGTTCTCTCTGCCTCGCTTCGCCCACGCTACTCCACTACTCCGCTCGCTCCACTGGCTCCCGATCACCGCTGGCATCCAGTTCAAGACTCTTGTACTAGCCTACAGATGCCTTGACCAGTCTGCACCCAGCTACCTCCAGACCCTCATCTCTCCCTACACCCCCACTCGACCTCTCCGCTCCGCCTGCACTAGAAGACTGGCTCTACCTCCGCTACGCTCCCCTGCCTCCAAAGCCCGCTCCTTCTCCACCCTTGCTCCGCAGTGGTGGAATGACCTTCCTACAGATGTCAGGACTGCCCAGTCCCTGACCACATTCCGGCGCCTCCTTAAGACTCACCTCTTCAAAGAGCACCTGTAGAACTCCTCTGTTTGTATCCTGGGACACTATCACCCTTCATGTAAATGTGCTTTATTTTGCTCTTATCAGCCCCTATTTTACTGCATTTAATCCTGTACTTCAGAATACTGTAATCTGCCAAGTTTTTAACCTGTAGTACTTTGTATTTAATCACATCCTGATGTAACTATCACTATTTAATCATATCCTGATGTAACTATCACTATTACCTGCTGTATTATTGAATTGTGGTTTGTCAAACTTGTACTTTACTTGAACAAAAGTTATTGTATTTCTTGCTCTTATTGTATTACTTGTATTGTAACGCTTGAAATGTTTTTGCCTACGATTGTAAGTCGCCCTGGATAAGGGCGTCTGCTAATAAATAAATAATAATAATAATAATAATACAGACTGTGCATAATCTGTGGCCCAAAATACCGGCCCTCGACCACAATGCCCCACACTTCATCACAGTATTTATAGCCTCCAGTCATACACAGTGGTGTAGTCTAGCTGGAACCCATTGTAAATGTGTTCCGGTACTTTTTTCAATAGGCAGAACCTTGACTTAAGAATTAACTTAAGAATCAACTGAAGAATCTTGAATGTTTTTTTATTAAAATCCTTTTATAGCGCCCGACCGCTGTAATTTCAATGCATGCTCACCGATGAAGTGATCTCTTTTTCTTTTTCTGTACCATGCCATTGAATAGACATTAGTCCGATTCCCTACAACCACTGCTGATGGTACACAAATCGGAGACGCGGTTTATGTCAAATGTCTGATTGAGGACAACACAGTTTTGGGTTCAGAAACAAAGGACCTCTACAGCTCCCAGTTTCTCATCTGTGGTTTGTGTTCACAGAGACCAGCAACATCACTGAGAGATACACTCTGATTGAAGAACTGAAAACCTGGACTGAAGCTCAGCAGTACTGTAGAGAACACCACACCGACCTCGTCAGTATAAAGAGTGCCAGTGAAAATGAAGAAATAGTGAAGAAAGCGCAGGGCAAGACCTTCTGGATAGGCCTGTTCAATGAGCCCTGGAAGTGGTCACACCAGGGGGATAACTACACATTTCACAGCTGGGGCAGTCAGGACCCAAACAATTGGGCAGACACTGAGAGCTGTGTGATCATGACTAAGAGCTGTTACTGGTATGATATTTCCTGCAACACGCTGTACCCTTTCTTCTGCTGTGAAGGTAAGGATTCTTGCTCAGTCTGTATTGTCATTTAGTTCAGTGTTTCACCCCAGTTTGTGTGTGTGTGTGGAGCGGGGTGACAGCTTATCTGTGCAGGCGAGTTAACCCATTCACTCACTGCATTGAAATTCCTGCAGAACAGAATGTCTTGTTAAAAACTAGATTTCAGGACTGCGCAGCACGATTTGAAAATCAAGCCTGCTGTATTTATTCCTTATCTGTGCAGGAGTAAACTGGCAACACTACCCTCTCTGTATTACTACAGAAGTCTCTGGCAAGCCTGCTGTATTTCTTATTCATACTGATAAAACAAGGAAGCCAGTACTTGTATCATTGTAACGTTATAACTAGCTATTTGCTTCTGTTTATTTTTTTGTAGTCAGAATTTTGATAAAGTAATAATTCTACCTATTATGTGTTCATTTTAGTGTGGGTGAAACCAGGGTTAACATAATAACAAAATAATCTTCATGATACATTAAATTAGCATTTTATATACACTGAATAATCTTAATATCCTGCTAGGTCATTGTCTGTTGTAATGTTTTTAACAGTTATTTATTTTTAGTTTTGTTCTATAAAGTAAACTTCATACCTATGGAGCATTATAAGGGTCAAAATTAAATAGTTAATTTGTTAATTAATTTGTCAAGTCATAAGTTAATTGCTCAATTAATAAGTTAATGTGTAAATTAATTATTGTATTTATAAATTACATTTTTTACTTTATAAATTCTTAAATTTGTAAATTGTAAACTAATTTGACAAATCGTAAATGAACAATTTGGCAACTGAACTTTTTAAAGCCTATGTTTGAATATTGTCAATCACACGAGGGGGCATCTACAATCGACAGTGCTGCCAAAGGTTGCTTATGCGTTAGTGATGTCACTGTGTTCCTAGTGTATGTCTGCAGACCAGAGGATCATGAAACATACAGCTGAAGACTGTTAGCATGTGTGCCGTCAACTGGATTAAAATAAGGTCAGTATATATTCATTTTTAAACCTACCGCATGCACATATTTACCCCCAGGCTGTAACAGACCGTATTTTAAATAGATGAAAATATCACTTAAATATTTGTATGCAATATATATATAATACGTAAACTAATAGATAATTACTATGGGGTTCTTCATATTTTTGGTTTGTGTTGTGCATGGTTGGGATATTATACCAAATATATTCATGCTTAGTTAACAAGGAGTACCGTCAACTCAACAATATAGGAATATGATTATCATTGAGAATAGGCTTTATTACTGACAGAAATAACATTTTCAGATTGCTGTGTTTCACTATTTTTTGTTGGTTAGTTTCCATTTGCTTGTGTTACACATAGCTTAATTGGCCAATAATGAATCCGTTTTTGTTGCATAGATGTGTACCTTTATAACAGTGCAGTGGGATAATTTTTCATTGAAATTACTGTGATGTGCGGCCCATTTTATCGCACTGTAGATTTATTATTTAGGGATCATTCAAGTATTTCTCACCAAGGCCTACATAAATTGAACAAAGGAGATATAATACATTTCTTAATCATACACACCGCAAACCAAATATATAATAAAGAATTCCATAGTAATTATCTATTATTTTACATATAATATATATCAAAATATTTAAGCAATGTTTTCATCTATTTAAAATACGTTTGTACTAACTATGCCTGTTACAGCCTGGTGGTAAATATGTGCATGCGGTAGGTTTAAAAATGAATATATACTGACCTTATTTTAATCCAGTTGACGGCACACATGCTAACAGTCTTCAGCTGTATGGTCCATGAGCCTCCAATCTGCAGACATACACTAGCAACCATAGGCGTCATTTACACAGGGGACATGTCCCCCTCACTTTTTCAATGATGGGTAAATGTCCCCCTCACATTGCAGGAGTACTAAAACTTTTATTTCAGATAATGTATTGGTATAATCACTAGTCAGTATAGAAGTCAATGGGCTCGGATCCGGGATCACTGTAGCTGGATCATGAGATGGTGTTTTACCACAAGGATCTGGATCAAGCTCCATTGATCAGTAATGTTGATCCGACCCTGGAGCTGAACACGCCTTAACTAGGGAAACTGACCAATGAGAAGTGAACATACACGGAGCACAGTTTAAAGACCCCGGCTGTCAAATTTGTATCCAGCCTGAGAGCACAGTAATGTTGGGGAAAAGCGGATGGACAAAGATAGAGGATGATGCGCTACACTGCTGCATCCAAACACAGGGAACTGGTTTAAGATTGTAATTCACCATTGGCTTCCGAGTGGCACATCCAGTAAAGGCGCTCCACGTGGAGTGCAGGATGCGCTGTATAGTCTGGACGTTGCGAGTTCGAGTCCAGGCTATTCATACAAAAAAGCTATTTTAACACACAGCTAAAAGCACCCAAGAA
Organism: Acipenser ruthenus; assembly: GCF_902713425.1. Taxonomy (NCBI): domain Eukaryota; kingdom Metazoa; phylum Chordata; class Actinopteri; order Acipenseriformes; family Acipenseridae; genus Acipenser; species Acipenser ruthenus. The sequence goes on from NC_081244.1 coordinate 2,729,731, forward strand.
TGGATAAGAGCAAAACATTGGACTATTCTGAAGTGGCCTTCTATGAGTCCTGATCTGAATCCTATCGAACATCTATGGAAAGAGCTGAAACTTGCAGTCTGGAGAAGGCACCCATCAAACCTGAGACAGCTGGAGCAGTTTGCTCAGGAAAAGTGGGCCAAACTACCTGTTAACAGGTGCAGAAGTCTCATTGAGAGCTACAGAAAACGTTTGATTGCAGTGATTGCCTCTAAAGGTTGTGCAACAAAATATTAGGTTAGCAGTCCCATCATTTTTGTCCATGCCATTTTCATTTCTTTTCTTATTTACAATATTATGTTGAATAAAAAATCAAAAGCAAAGTCTGATTTCTATTAAATATGGAATAAACAATGGTGGATGCCAATTACTTTTGTCAGTTTCAAGTTATTTCAGAGAAAATTGTGCATTCTTCGTGCATTTTTTGTGGAGGGGTACCAACAAATTTGAGCATGTCTGTATCAGAGCATCTTGTTGGCCTTTTTTATAGCTTCCCCACATTGTCTAGATGAAGACATTTCTGAGTTAACATAAACTCCTAGGTCTTTTTCATAGTTCCCTTCTTTAATTTCAGTATCTCCCATATGATATTTATAATGAACATTTTTATTGCCTGCATGCAATACTTTACACTTTTCTCTATTAAATGGCATTTGCCATGTGTCTGCCCAGTTCTGAATGCTGTCCAGATCATTTTGAATGACCTTTGCTGCTGCAACAGTGTTTGCCACTCCTCCTATGTTTGTGTCGTCTGCAAATTTAAGAGACCACTATGCGTGCGCTCACATAATCTTTTTTTTTTTTACTTTTTGCTGTCTAAATCGTTTAAATAGAGGCTCAGGAACTGCTGTGTTGATCCTGTGCAAAATGCACAGAATTTGATTTTTTCGGTAGGTGGTCACATAGGACACGGACATGGGTGGGGTAGGAGGCGGAGTGCCAGTGTAACGAGGTGGTGAAGATCAATTAGATCAAACAAGACTAAAAATGCCCTTTTATAAAATGGCTTGAATATTGTGTTCAGTTCTGGTCACCTCGTTACAAAAAGGATATTGCTGCTCTAGAAAGAGTGCAAAGAAGAGCAACCAGAATTATCCCGGGTTTAAAAGGCATGTCATATGCAGACAGGCTAAAAGAATTGAATCTATTCAGTCTTGAACAAATAAGACTACGCGGCGATCTGACTCAAACATTCAAAATCCTAAAAGGTATAGACAATGTCGACCCAGGGGACTTTTTTGACCTGAAAAAATAAACAAGGACCAGGGGTCACAAATGGAGAATAGATAAAGGGGCATTCAGAACAGAAAATAGGAGGCACTTTTTTACACAGAGAATTGTGTGGGTCTGGAACCAACCCCCCAGTAATGTTGTTGAAGCTGACACCCTGGGATCCTTCAAGAAGCTGCTTGATGAGATTCTGGGATCAATAAGCTACTAACAACCAAACAAGCAAGATGGGCTGAATGACCTCCTCTTGTTTGTAAACTTTCTTATGTTCTTATGTTCTTCTTATAAATCTCTGTGTGAACACTGGGATCGTATTGTTCAAAGTGTCTGCTGTAATAGCAGTCTGTGTGAGAAGTACTTTTTGAGTTGTAATACAGACGTTAAAAATAGTCTGCAACGTTGACGAATTGTTTAAGTCCTTAAAAAGTTTATATTTATTTTCCATTATTGCATTTATTTAACACACTCAAACTGTGAATTAATTATTTTCACTAAACTCAGCCCTTTTCGTTGTTTATCCCTTACAGAATACCCCGCTTCATTTATAACCCAGCTACAGAAACCGTCCCCATTCCCCCACTTTTGAAACCAAAGTTACGCCACTGCCTGTACTGACCATTAGTTTCACATTTCCCCTTCAAATATGTAAATCTGAAGCTTAATGCTCTACTGCCAAATACATTTCTTTCGTACAGCACTTAATTCTGCGTTAATATTCTTTTGAATCCGTGATTCCGTCCATGCTCTCGTTAACATGGATTCCATAGAGCCCTAAAAGACCTGTAAAAAGGCAATGCGATGTATACACAACAACGCAGGAAGCTGGTCTGTCCTTAATTTATGCAAGACGTATTTAGAGTGAGCATGTGGAAGAACAGGTCAGGTTTCCTTAAAGGGGAAAACCATAAAAAGGGGAACATATCTTTGCTGAAAATATGCAAAAATAATTTAATCATATATTTTACTCTTAAGTTGCATTTAAAATTATAATACAAACTTGAAAGAAAAATATTTTTAATCCACGTTTATCATTTAAACGTTTAAACCCTTACAGCCCTAATATATATATATATATATATATATATATATATATATAAATATATATATATATATATATATATATATATATATATATATATACTGTATATTTTACTTTACAGTACTAGAAGTATACTACACTCACACAAGGCTAATAATCTTGTTTCATCTTTATTGTGCTGTCCCCTCTCCCCAGGTGGCTCCTCTGGTCAGTGTTTCTATGACGCAACTGAGAAGACATGGCAGGATGCTCAGAGCTACTGCAGAAGCCAAGGCAGAGACCAGCCCAGTGTACAAGACCAGGCCAGGGCTAATGAGCTTATAGGTCTTATACCGTGGTATATGAAGTGGAATTTCTGGATTGGTCTGTATCATGACAAAGAGAACTGGCAGTGGTCCAATGGAGATGACATCATCTACTTCAACTGGAGAATAGACCTCTTCTGCGCCTCAGTCAATTCTGATGGAGAGTGGGGGGATTCAGTCTGCAGTGAGCAGAAAGCTTTCATGTGCTACAGTGGTGAGTTGATAATCAATTCCTTTGTTAATGAAACTGCTGACTGGACTGGGGGTTGACTTGCCCAGGTCTGTGACAGATCAGCTCATAGTGTAATGCAGAGTAGGGGTAAGGTGATACATATATATATATATATATATATACACACACACACACACATATATTCTAATCAGTATTCATTACAATATATAAATACTTCATGATATTATCCTTTGAAAATAGCATCAGATGTACATACTACATAAGAACATAAGAAAGTTTACAAACGAGAGGAGGCCATTCAGCCCATCTTGTTCGTTTGGTTCTTAGTAGCTTATTGATCCCAGAATCTCATCAAGCAGCTTATTGAATGATCCCAGGGTGTCAGCTTCAACAATATTACGGGGGAGTTGGTTCCAGACCCTCACAATTCGCTGTGTAAAAATGTGCCTCCTATATTCTGTTCTGAATGCCCCTTTATCTAATCTCCATTTGTGACCCCTGGTCATTGTTTATTTTTTCAGGTCAAAAAAGTCCCCTGGGTCGACATTGTCTATACTGTTTAGGATTTTGAATGCTTCAATCAGATCACTGTGTAGTCTTCTTTGTTCAAGACTGAATAGATTCAATTCTTTTAGACTGTCAGCATATGACATGCCTTTTAAACCTGGGATAATTCTGGTTGCTATTCTTTGCACTTTTTCTAGAGCAGCAGTATACTTTTTGTAACGAGGTGACCAGAACAAAACACACTATTCTAAGTGAGGTCTTACTAATGCATTGTAAAGTTTTAACATTACTTCCCTTGATTTAAATTCAACACTTCTCACAATATATCAGAGCATCTTGTTGGCCTTTTTTATAGCTTCCCCACATTGTCTAGATGAAGACATTTCCGAGTTAACATAAACTCCTAGGTCTTTTTCATAGATTCCTTCTTCAATTTCAGTATTTCCCATAGGGTATTTATAATGCACATTCTTATTGCCTGCATGCAGTACATTACACTTTTCTCTATTAAATGTCATTTGCAGTGTGCCTGCCCATGCTGTCTAGATCATTTTGAATGACCTTTGCTGCTGCAACAGTGTTTGGCACTCCTCCTATTTAAGTGTCATCTGCAAATTTAACAAGTTTGCTTACTAGACCAGAATCTAAATCATTCATGTAGATTAGGAATAGCAGAGGACCTAATACTGATCCCTGTGGTACACCACTTGTCACCTCGCTCCATTTTGAGGTTTCTCCTCTAATCAGTACTTTCTGTTTTCTACATGTTAACCACTCCATAATCCATGTGCATGCATTTTCTTGAACCCTTACTGCGTTCAGTTTGAGAATTAATCTGTTACGTGGGACTTTGTTAAAAGCTTTCTGAAAATCTAAATCAACCATGTTGTATGCTTTGCAATTATCCATTGTCTATGGATAATTAGTTAGACACAATCTCCCTTTCCTAAAACCATGCTGACTGTCTCTCAGGATATTGTTACCATATAGGTAATTTTCCATTTTGGATCTTATTATAGTTCTCCATAAGTTTACATATAATAGTAGTCAGGCTTACTGGTCTGTAGTTACCTGGTTCGGTTTTGTCTCCCTTTTTGTGGATCGGTATTACGTTTACAATTTTCCAGTCTGTCGGTACAACCCATGTGTCAAGAGACTGTTGCATGATCTTGGTTAGCGATTTGTAAATAACTTCTTTCATTTCTTTGAGTTCTATTGGGAGGATCTCCTCCAGCCCAGGGGATTTGTTTATTTTAAGAGCTCCTAGTCCCTTTAACACTTCTGCCTCTGTTATGCTAAAGTTATTTAAAACTGGATAGGAACAGGTCGACATGTTGGGCATGTTGTCTTTGTCCATCTTTGTAAAAACCTGTGAAAAGTAATAATTTAATGTATTTGCTATTTTTTTTCTTCATCTATGATTTTGCCATTTGTGTCTCTTATACATTTAACCTCCTCTTTGAATGTTCTCTTGCTGTTATAATATTGGAAAAACATTTTGGAATTGGTTTTAGCCCCTAGAAATATTGATTTCTTTCTCTCTCTTTGCCTTTCTAACTTCCCTTTTGACTAGTGTTTGCAGTTGTCTCCCTTCTGTTTTTTTCCTCCCCCTTCCTTTCTAGTTTAAATGCTTCTGGACCTCCTCAAGGATCCTTTCTCCGAGTAGATTGGTTCACTTTCTGTTTAAGTGCAGTCCGTCCAACCTATATAGATAGTCCTTGTTGTAGAATGTGCTCCAATGTTCAAAAAAGATGAAACCTTCCTGTGTGCACCACGATTTCAGCCATGCATTTTGATTTTGTATTTCAAGCTGTCCATATGGTCCTTTGCAAGGTGGCAGCAGTACCCCAGAAAATACCACTGTTCTGGTCTTATCTTTTAATCTCCTTCCTAGCTTTTTTAAATCTCCTTCCTAGCTAGTTTTGCAAGGATCTTGGCTTGTCTATTCCAATGTTGTTTGTACCGATGTGAATGACCACTACCGGGTCGTCTCCTGTTTGTTCTAGGAGCCTGTCCACATTCTCAGTGATGTGCGTGACAGAGGCTTCTGGGAGGCAGCACACTGTTGTAGTAAGGGGGTCCAAACTGCGCACTGAACTTGCTGTGTTTCTCAATATGGAGTCCCCAACAATCATGACCTCCCTTCTTTTTGCTGCCTGGCCAGCACTGTTTATAGGGTTCTGGATATTGTTCCTTTCGTTCGCTTGATTTTGGTTTTGATCAACTACATTTTGAAGTGGCTCAAATTTGTTGGATGTTTGGATTTCTGGTGGTTGTGTTTGACAAAGTTTATTTTATTTCCCTGCTTCTGCATATCTGAACACAGCTGTTTTGACCCTCTTCCATCTCCCTGGTGGCTTTCAGTCTGCTAGGGGTGTAGACTTCCATGAATTGTGGGTGTGCCAGCTCCTCAAGCTCCTGTTGCTGACTCACTCCATTTCTAGCCCACTAACTAGTTTTAGCATGTCCTGGATCGTGCAGCACTTTACACACACTTGGTTGAACCCTGCTGGGTTTTCTCGGATTTCCCACATCATGCAGGTGTCACAGGTGTTATTTTCTGGGTTTAAGCAGACGACAGTGCTTTTTGTAGTGGTCTCAATGCAGGATTTTAACTGTAATGTCAATGTCCCGTTTCAAGCCTACATTAAACTGTTCTACTAAAAATATTGGTCTGTTTGTTACAGAAAATAAAATCAGCCAGATGGCTAAAACCTCAGTATATTATCCAGAAAACAATTATTTGAAATAATATCCCGTGACAGAGAAATAATGAATCTAAATTACAAATCTACCTCCCGACCTGTGAGGGTGCTGTGTAAAGGGAACAGTGTGCCCCGGACTGGATGGTCTGGCAATTCATTCCAGGGAAAGGTGGAAGTCAGCCATCTAGAAAGGGGGCGGAGTCACAGTACAACAAGTCATCACCCCAGACGGGAGGCAATTTGGCAATCGAGGATTGGAGGATATGCGTCAGTAGAGGGAGAATACCTGCTTGTTCCACCTCCACCGCCGTGGGAGGACTGGGTATCGCTCCCACCACCACCACCAGCAGAGGGAGCATGCCTGCTGGTTTCACGGCTGCAGCCAGAAGGGGAGGAGGCCCTGCCGCCTTCGCAGCCAGAAGGGGAGGAGGCCCTGCTGCCTTCACAGCCAGAATGGGAAGAGCCCCTGCCGCCTTCGCAGCCAGAACTGGAGGAGCCCCTGCCGCCTTAGCCAGGAGCTGCCTCTGCCTCCACCACCACCACCTGAGGGAGAGTAGCAGGAGCTGCCTCTCCCTTCAAGACAGGACGGACCGGGACAAGATGCTGGCTGTCCGCAGCTGCCCTTGCATAGGCTGCTAAGCAGAGCAAGGGAGAAAACCGCCGGATCGCAGCAGCTGAGAAGAGGGCCAACCCCAGCACCCCAGCTGGTCCCGGCTCCCCTCCTGCAATTGCCTCCCGAGGGACCGCTGCCGCCTTCGCCTCCCGAGGGTCAGCTGCCGCCATTGCCTCCAGAGGGACCGCCATTGCCCTGTCTTGCATTGCCTGGGGATGCCAGTTCACCATCGCCCAGGGATGTCAGTTCGCCATTGCCCGGGGATGTCAGTTTGCCATCGCCTGGGGATGCCAGTTCGCCATCGCCCAGGGATGCCAGTTAGCCTCGCACTGCCCAAGGATGACTGCCTTGCACCGCCCAAGGATGCCTGCCTCGCACCTCTCAGGGATGCCACATCTGGATATTCTGGGGTTGCCTGTTGCTCCGCATCGCCTGCGGAGTCGCCAGTTACAGGGTACGAGGGAGAAGTGGCGCTCCCCCTGCCGCCTCCATGGCCAGGGGCTCCCCTCCTGAGTTCTCCTCCTGAGGGTCTGCTGCTGCCGTCGCCTCCCGAGGGTCCGCTGCTGCCATTGCCTCCCGAGGGTCCTGCTTCGCCTGGGGCTGTCGCCGGCTCTGCTTCTCCTGGGGTCGCTACCAGTCCTGCCATGCAGCAGGAAAAACTGGCCAGAGCCCCACGTAGGGGAGCTGCCGGCCATGAAGAAGGGGGGGGGGTTCAGGAGACCAGCTCCCCCAGCTGCACTTTTGCGGCAGGAGATAATGTGGCTGAACCCCCGGAAGAGGGAGCTGTTAGCCACAAAGAAGTGGGTGGTGGAGAACATTCCACCATGGCCACCCCCAGAAACACTTTGCTTCCCCCTCTTCAGGGACTTTGTGACTAAGGGGGGAAGGGGGCCGATGGGGCTAGGTGTGCATGTGCGTTATTTTTAGAACAGGGTTTTCTCCTCCGCCCCTGTGTTATTTTGTATTTGTTTTGTATTATTATTATTATTATTATTATTATTATTATTATTATTATTATTATTATTATTGTTATGATTTATTTATTTATGACGGCGAAGCGCCGCAGGTTTTACTATTGTTTATTTGTATTTACTTAAAAAGTTATTTTTGAACTGCAGTACTTCCCTGATGTCAGTTTTTTCCTTCCTGCTTCTGACCTGATGTCACCACTCGTCCATCCCTGTCACACTAACACATCCAGGACCTGTTGCTTAAGGCCAGCACCCGACCCGGACTGCACTGCACTTGTGATCATGAATGAATTGTATTTCACCACTAACTTCACTGCACTCACTCTGGACTTGTGATCGTGTTTGTGTTTAGTGTCGTGTTTATACTGTATATTATTTAACCGAGACTGAACCTGCGGTTATTGTACTGAGCAGTACACATCTCTGTGTATTGCCAGCTCACCAAATTATTTACTGTTGTCAAGAGACATTGGATTTACAAATAAAAACCATCATTTCAAACCGTACTTTGTTGTCTGTCTTACCACTTTGCCACATATCCACAAAGGAATTTATAGAAGCATACATTGAAGCTGTTCTACATCATATGCGGGCTCTCTTGAAAATCTCGGAATACAAACTGATGGAACAAAGTAGGAACAGGTATTCACTAGATGTGCCAGCTGCTGTCTCCTGTCTGTGCAGTGTGTCTCCCCAAAACTTTGTGGGGCCATAGGTTTTATGTTACAGGAAGCTGGCAACTTTTACACATAACTTTAAAGTCTGTTTTCAAAGATCTTCTTTAAATGGCTGCTCTAGTGCACTGGGGTTTGAGATCTGTCCTCTAAATCACTGCTGAAAGAATGTACCACATCATGGATCATTACTGTTGTGTTCCCTCTTTGACAATGTGGGCAATAATCCTTACACTAAATGCATTAGAGTGGCATTTTTGAAAAGAGCTTTGAAACAGAGTTTAAAGATATAAGAGTCAAAAGTCAGGATGCTAACAATGAAAATAGAAATGACAGGTATGTTATTTAAACAGTTGTAGCAACACGTGGGGACGTATAATGCTTCATTTTACCTATTTTAATACTGTTATATATAAAAATTAAAAGGCAGTTTAATCCCATCAGATTCTATAGTGGAGTTCCTCACCTTCACCCCCAAAAAGCTTTTCATAATCATACAAAAGCCCCTCACTAAACCGGAGGTGTCGGGTTTAAAGCAACACAATAAAATTGCACACCTACATCTATAGTGCTCAATGCATTTTAAATGTAAATCATTGAAATAATCATCATTCAGTCGACACCCTCAGAGCTTTTGAAAGTGTCATTGGAACATGAAAACACAAGGAGGCTTGGTGGTCCGGTGGTTAAAGAAAGGGGCTTGTTGCCAGGAGATCCCCAGTTCAATTCAAGCTCAGTAACTGACTCACTGTGTGACCCCAAGCAAGTCACTTAACCTCCTTCCTATTGTTAGTGACTGTGCAGCAGCAGTTGTGATGAATAGTTCACACCCTAGTCTCTGTAAGTCACTTTGGATAAAAGTGTCTGCTAAATGAATAATATTGTTTGCTTCATATCGATTTTGCTCTTAAATAATATATTGATGTTCAGCTTTTAAATAGGGGAAATTACTTTTAAGTCATTAAAGCAGAGATGTTGCTTTTCATGACCTTGATAGCTGAGCTGGATGTGACTCAGGTTCAATCACTGTACAACAGGAGAGCCAGCGCACCTCCACAACTGATTTTGATTTTGATCTGCGGTTTGTGTTTACAGAGACCAGCATCATCACTGAGAGATACACCCTGATTGAAGAACTGAAAACCTGGACTGAAGCTCAGCAGTACTGTAGAGAACACCACACCGACCTCGTCAGTATAAAGAGTCCCATTGAAAATGAAGAAATAGTGAAGAAAGCGCAGGGCAAGACCTTCTGGATAGGTCTGTTCAATGAGCCCTGGAAGTGGTCACACCAGGGGGATAACTACACATTTCAGAACTGGAAACCTGGGGACCCAAACAATGATGGAGGCAATCAGAAATGTGTAAACATGCTCAATAGTGGTAAATGGATTGACTATGACTGCAACTCTCAGTTGCCTTTCTTCTGCTATGATGGTAAGGATCCCTGCTCAGTCTGTGTTCTTGTGCAGCTCAGTTCTTGTTCAGTGTTTGTACCCCAGTCTGTGAGCAGGGACTCAGAGGCTCAGTCCATCTGACCCTACGGTAGCTGTCTGACCCCCAGAGCAGGGCAGGGATCTAGAGCCTTTTTTGCTCATCTTTATCAAGGGTGCCAATAATTTTGGAGGTGACTGTATATCTCATTTGGTAATAGTTACATTTCTATTTCAGGGAATCATTGCTATAATAACCTAAAGTTTTCAGCACTTTAAAATGTTCTCAACTTGGTTAAGATTTATGTTAGGGTTCTAAAAATGTGGGTGTAATCTGTAATATCTAGTTAGTATTGTTGGTGAGATTTCATGGCTCACAGTTATTCATTTGTGCAACATCTTGTAACTTTTTCTACCAAATAAAATGTGATTGCTTAAGTGCTTTGTCAGCATGTTTCAAATGACTCAGAGTGATACAATGTGTTCTGTTTGTATTTATGTGTATACTTATTCTGTGTTAAACAGAGTCATATAATTATTCACTGTGTAACTATAAGGTGAGCAGGGAGGAAGATATTAAAACTATCAGTGTGTTAAACCATTCAGTTGGTACAGGTTAAAAGGTAGAACTGGGGCACATCTTATATGAATCAGTACATTTCTCACAACCCACACTTATTGAATGCACCAGATCACTCCACTTTTTTTTTTACAAAAAGGTCTTCAATAATCCCTCCCTCGCAATGTGTCACTCAAAAAAATAACACCAGTCCAGGAAGCCCAGAGCTGCCACTGAATACAGACTGTAGACAGTGTAGATATCAGTTTGATAGAAAGCCCACAGCAGAAATGACTGTTATAAATTACTGAATTATTGTATTTATTATTATTTATTAATTATCGATTCATATGTTTCTACAGATGCAATCTCCTCAGAACCTCCTTCAACACTGCTCTCTGAAGGTAGGGGGTGTAATCAGATCAGTTTGATTGAAATCCCACAGCAGAAATTACTGTTATAAATTACTGAATTATTGTATTTATTATTATTTATTAATTATCGATTAATTTGTTTCTACAGCTCCAACCCCTTCAGACCCTCCTTCAACACCGCTCTCTGAAGGTAGGGATTGTAATCAGTTCAGTTTGATTGAAAGCCCACAGCAAAAATGACTGTTATAAATTACTGAATTATTGTATTTGTTATTATTTATTAATTATCGATTCATTTGTTTCTACAGATCCAACCCCTTCAGACCCTCCTTCAACACTGCTCTCTGAAGGTAGGGAGTGTAATCAGTTCAGTTTGATTGAAAGCCCACAGCAGAAATGACTGTTATAAATTACTGAATTATTGTATTTATTATTATTTATTAATTATCGATTCATTTGTTTCTACAGCTCCAACCCCTTCAGACCCTCCTTCAACACTGCTCTCTGAAGGTAGGGAGTGTAATCAGTTCAGTTTGATTGAAAGCCCACAGCAGAAATGACTGTTATAAATTACTGAATTATTGTATTTATTATTATTTATTAATTATCGATTCATTTGTTTCTACAGATCCAACCCCTTCAGACCCTCCTTCAACACCGCTCTCTGAAGGTAGGGAGTGTAATCAGAGTTCAGTTTGATTGAAAGCCCACAGCAGAAATGACTGTTATAAATTACTGAATTATTGTATTTGTTATTATTTATTAATTATTGATTCATTTGTTTCTACAGATGCAACCCCCTCAGACCCTCCTTCAACACCGCTCTCTGAAGGTAGGGAGTGTAATCAGTTCAGTTTGATTGAAAGCCCACAGCAGAAATGACTGTTATAAATTACTGAATTATTGTATTTATTATTATTTATTAATTATCAATTCATTTGTTTCTACAGATGCAACCCCCTCAGACCCTCCTTCAACACCGCTCTCTGAAGGTAGGGAGTGTAATCAGTTCAGTTTCATTCAAAGCACACCGCAGGAATAGCCATGTGAACCTAGACCTAGTGAAGCCATGTGAGATTTTTGTGCACCTTTTTAGCAACAATACTGTGAAAGCTGAAGGCTCAGTATGTGACTTCTGCCTGACTTACACCAGATTCCTGCAGTGTAACTCAAGACATCTAAGCTACTCCTTTGAGTCAGTGCATTGCAATCCACACATGGGAATGTTGATGAGAGATAAACTAGCATGTATGCTTTCAAATAGTGCCTAATAAACTGCCCCAACACTAGACACTCATCTAAACATCTAAAAACATATTTGAAAATCTACCTCTACAGGTCTGCTTCTTGTGTTCTAGGTACCAGCACCCCACCTGAGCCCTGCACTTCTCACACTCTGTGCTGCACATTACACACTATGGGGCCGATGCACTAAGAGTTGTGCGTACACAAAAATGTTTGAGACATATGTATGAAAGGGAAATGCCCAGTACATCTCAGAAAATGCACATTACCAAATTCATAAGGGCAACTGTATGCCTCTGCAGCAAGAAGCCCCTGAGAATGTGGAGATAGCTCCTCAGCATCTCACTGACCTCTGAGATGCTCCTGATTACACATGCAGACCAGCTATGCCTGTGCATAATGATATGTACTAAAATGAGCACCTAATTACTCCATTATTTGCATATGCTTAACTCTGTGCCATTTAGGACTTGGTGTAAATGATGTGACGGGCTATAAAAAGGTGTGCTTGTGTGTGTGAGTGTGTTTTCCAGACAGAGATCAGTCATGAAAAGCCGCGACATACGGAATTTCTGTCATGGGCAGATGTGGCAATAACATGAAAATGCAGTATGTCATGGCCTTTAATGAGATATCGTGTTTATACCAAGAATGCATACATCAATAATATACTGTGTATACATATTTAATTGTGTTTTAAACACATGCCACCAGGGGAAAACAATTTGACGCCTCTGACTTGGTGCCTGCATTTGTGTGGATTAATTTGTTTAGAAGGGCTACATTAAGAATAAATGGTATATTTTATTGTAATGAGGTCAGTGTTTTCGCTGTCGCTCATCACTCTCGCCAAGTATGAATGTTTTTTGACAGTGTCATGTTCGTTTTTCAATAACTTTTTAATGTTAGCAGTTGAAACACAACCACACAATATGGTAGAGAGCAAGCTAAAGCAGAAGTTTATACTACTAGAAACTTTATTGACTATAATGACAAATGTTGCTAGTGCTACCCTCGTTCCATAGAGCTCAGGGGTTCTTGCTAATTGAGCATTTTTATCATTTGCTAATCCTAGAAAGTGTGCGTCTCCAGGCAGAATGTATATATTTTCTGAAGCAGGTTGTGTGTACAGTACTGTAGTGACTACATCTTCCTTACAGGGAGAGGACAGCAAACAGTTTTGTTCAAGGAATGTATAGCTAGAATTTTTCTTTCACGTTTTATCATCGTCTTATATTCATGTGTGGAAGGGTGGTGGGCAATTCACTGACACAAGGAGACAGCACTTTATTTGTAACGCTGCTCAGGCGCACTGATTTATTTGGTACAGTAGATGGCGCTGTTGTCCATGGTCTGGATACTGACAACAGTATCCAGAAACACAGTGTTTACCAATACAGGTACAGGCACAACAAGTGCTCGTAAATAATAATGAAAACCAAAGGCGAAAGAAAAAGGGAAAATAAAACACAGTAATAAAACTACAAACAAAAGTGCTGCTTATGCAGTGCCCCCACTGCTGCTAAGCCGGTCAGCACAAGCCTCCGTCCTACGCTCAGTTACCCTATACACTGGGATGGCTGGAGTTCCCCGTATAACCACGATGAACCTCGGGTACGTGGTGATTTCTGTTATTTATTTCCTGTTTAAATTATTTTAAGGCCGGCTGTTTTCCCCAGCCAGGTATTCCTCGTTTTGTTTTAAAACTGATGCCTTTCATCAGTGTCAATGTGTGTTCCCCAAACACGGCCACCCGAGTGCACAACCAAGCCAGATCTTATGGCCGAGCAATCTCCCAAGGCCTGCCCCTCAGCCACTCAGAGAGGGGGAAAGCACATACACCCTCTTCCCCACCTCTCCGTGGCATCGCCATGACCGACAGGCAGATCCCACGAGACTGCTGCCCTCCACCTGCAGTAATACGGATGTGCCAAATAGTCAGTCCAGTTCTCCCCTGTTACATCATGATATATAGTAATTGAGCTGGTTTAGCAATGGTAATGAAAATCAATACATAGTTGTACATTCAATAAGGGTGTTTAAAATATTAAAGGAGCCCCTATCAAAACATTCATAGTTGTTTTAAATTATACACAGTATACAATATAATGCATTTGCATTGCAGGGTGTCCAATGACAAAAAAAAATGTTGCCGTGAAGTTTCTGTAGCCATGAGAACGATCTGTTGACTGTCATGATCCCTTTGTCTGGGTGAAAGGGTTATGATGGCATTATACTGGCATAGATTGCTCAATTTCGTGCTGTGTGAATGGGTATTTTAAGAATGTATTTAACGTCTATTAGATGATTCGGTAACGCATTTGTGTGTGAAAGAGGTATTGGACACGGTGCCAGGATTTCAAGCAACAGCCACACAATTCCCCCTTCAGCCAAATCCAGAGCCCACACTATTGTGATGAGCAGCGCATTCACTTCATTTAAATACTGCGGCACACATTCACATGCACAGGTGCTGTTTTCAACAATCCGCAGTTAATACATAGCCCACAACTTTTGAGATTAATTAAAATTGAAATTAAATACGCACCCACATCAACTTGCGTTTGCCTGCTCTTAGTACACAAGCCCCTATGTGGGATCTTATTGTTTTACATGGTGTGTATTTAATGGCTGTGTGAACTCTTCTGTTTGTCTGCACAGATAAGATGACAATATTAAAGGTCCAATTAAACGCACCCGCTGGACTGAATCTTGAAGACCCCAAAGTGAGTGAAGCCCTTTTAGAGCAGGTAGGTGACATTCCCTTTCAGAAACCCATCACTGCTTCCGTGTACTGGACTTTGTATCAAATTAATTTCCTGATCTCATTTCCATAAGACTGTTGAAGGCATTGCCCCAAAAGTTGGACTCTACTTCCCTTTAGTTTTTTCTAATGTATTCTCATTTCACACTTACAGAGTGTGTGTTGCTCCTTGATAACACTGTGTTTCTCGTGGTTGTTGTGTCAGATTCGGGAGCACTACTCCAAGAACTTTCCAATGGACGGTGTTAAACTGCGCTGGAGAAAACAAGATGGGGAGATATTCCACATGGAGGAAGAGGAGGAGGAGAAGTGCTCCGAGCCGTGAGACACCATTGATCTCCTATTAACAACTCAAGCTGTCTGCCTCTGAATGTAATATTAGTGACTGCAACTGTCATTTATTTGTTTTAGATGGATTTTACTATAGATATACTGGGACAATGTAGACTTATTTTAAGGTGTTGGTTTTAGTTTTAAATTAATTTTACATTACCTATTTGTGCAACTCTGATTTATAATTGGGTGATGGGTGTATTTTGGGTATTTTAATTTGGTTAGAATATAGATAGAGATATTATGTTACTGGTGCAACACTGATTTATGGTGAGGGGTAAATTTTAATTTGATTATACTATATATATATAGTTACTAGGGATTATATGAAGCCTTTTGGGTTTGTGTTGTATTTGTTATGTTGTAGGAAGAATAAATATATACAGAGTGATTGTAAAGTAAATAGGCAATTTTACAAAGGCATGACAGAATAAATGTGCACCTTGCAAGTTCCTGTACAATTCCATAGGGGGCGCCACACATTACAGGGGTGGGGGGCAGGATAAAAAAAACAACAATGCAATTATTTGTAGAGTCTTGATGCTACAGAACCAGGATTAATTGGTCATCAGACAGACAGGGGCAAGTCATATGGCAGACAATGAAAATTCTTCATTGCACATGATACGATAGTGAAATGTCATTGACAGCTCTTGATCTGAGCTGTCAGGAGAGCTTCAAGGTAGGCTGGGTAAGCGAGATGAGTTACCCTGGTGCCCTGGCCATTCCCAATCATGTCCTTAATTATTACCTGGGTGAGGGGACCTTCAGGATTGGAGCTGCTATAGCAATGGAAGGAATGCTGCAGCATACGTTAAGATTGGTGGCGCCCCCTATGGGCTGTATTTTGAATAAACACCAGCAGTAGAGTGACAGGACAGCAGTCTGTAGATCCACTGCTGTGTATTAACCCAATTTTGCATGACAGGCACCCAAACCTGATCAAAAACGATCTCTATTAGTGAAAGGAAAATGAGCTAAATGAATTGAAGGTCTTTTTTATTATTAGTCATACAGTACATGCTGGACAAAGACTTTAATTGATCATACTTTCAAAGAGTCATGCAAAAATGATGTTTAAATGAAAAGAATCCAAACACTTTAAAAAGGTGTTCAGTTCACAACCACAAGGTCAGGTCCACCTGATTCACTGTGCAGTCTGCTTGGTGTAGTGCAACATGGGGTTCAGTCATTAAGGCTTGGGTTCAGGGCTTCTCTGCTGTGTTTCAAAATGAATACTGAACTAACTGTATGAGAAACAAGGCATTTCTCACTGTTCATACTCTGTATTTTTTGCTGAATTATTTCAATAAAGTTTTAATCTCTGGCTTCTTTATTGTCTATTTTCACTTGGTTAGATTTGCAATCCTCTGACAACTGCTTAACAGTCAACCCCTTTCTATAATCATGTCACAAGAAACAGTCACAAGACAGAGTAAGAACAAAGCAGGGTTTGAACAATCAGGATGCTCTAGCACTCTGGTGTGTGTGAGAGAGCGAGGCTGCAGCGAGTTACAAAAGCAATCCAGCAAGGGGTTCTATGACATCATCAAGTGGGAGAGAAGGTGCAGCTGCTGGAGAAGGGCCCTGGTCTGCTTTTCACACCCGTATTTATCATTACACCTACATTCAACGTCTTTGTATCTCTTCCATTCCACATTTAAGCCTATTGTGCCTTCTATACTGGATCATAAAAAGACAGCTGGCAGTCCAGTTTGTATACATTCCCTAGCAACACTTTCATTAAACAATCTGCTGCTCCATGTCATTGTTATTGGTCACTATAAGCTGCAGGTTCTCCACAGAGGGTATTTAGATTGTAGGGTGTGGTATCTTTATTATGTATTATAATTAATCAGACAATTCTTCTTTTGTAATTATTTGAATTACAGGGTTTATAGATCAATGAAAGATCATTCTTAACTAATACGGGGCTGTATTTGAAATTGCATGCTGGGATACCTTGCACTTAACAGGGCTGCTCTGGCAGCAAACTCCAGCATAAATCTCCTGTAATAGTCCACTATCCCCAGGAAAGTCCAAGCCTGTTTATTTATTTATTGGCCTCGGCCAATCTTTAATTGCCTCCACGTTCTGTATTTGTGGCTTTACCTGCCCACTGCCTGCTACATATCCCAAATACTTGGCTTCTGTTAACCCTACATGGCATTTTTGGGGATAAGCTATAGATCCTGCCCTTTTGAATGTGTCTAATACTGCCTCCAATTTGTCTAGGTGTTTTTCCCAACCCGGGCTATGGTTAATAATCTCTTTAAGGTATGCAGAAGCATATGTAGAATGAGGATGCAACAATTTGTCCATCAACCTTTGAAATGTTGCTGAGGTTCCATGTAATCCGAAGGGCAAGACTGTATACTGGAATACCCCTCCCCCCCTCCAGATGACATGTCGCTCTTCAAAGCCCCGTGCCCCAAACATAGTCTGAACGGATCGTTCGCTGCTCTGGTTCTTCAGGGTCAGGGCTCGCCCAGCGGATCTCACCAGTTTGGAGTACGGTGCTCGGGTAAGTTTGTAACGTCTCGCTCTTAGCACAAAACTAACCCCAACGGCGGGATTACCTCCCTGTATCAAATATACCCAAATTATTAACAAGGGGAAGGGCGAAGCGACAGTGCATCAAGGACGCGAGATCCCCCAATAAATACACTATAGAAACACGGGATAACCTTGAACATTTATTGGCTAAAATAATTGAAACTGTTCAACAAAACAAGATGGAAAAGAAGTTCCGAGCAAAAAAACAAAACATAAACAAGCCAGCAAAATATCCATTGCGAGAACAAAGTAACGAAATAAAACAAAAAAACAAAACAGTCCCGCAACAAAAATAAAAAAAACAACGATCTCACCAAACTCCTGGGTACCCGCTTGCTTGAAGATCCTCTCAGAAGATGATGACCAGTAATCCACAAAAACTATGAACATGCACTTGAAAAACCAACACCGTCAGCAACGTGGTGCATTACAAGCCGGCTCCAGGCTTTAGCGATCGTGGGCAGCAAAGGTGAACAACACCGGCTAAACAGCCTGAAACTGGAACAAAGCACTTGCTGATAAAAAAACAAATCAACTTCCAACAAGAACGACAGTTGAAGGTAAACAGGATCGCTCTACCATGGCAAACCACCCCGGGAAAAAGAACGCCGCGGACTTTTCAAAAACAATGAATAGAGTCCCTAAACAGGAACTAAGGAGACGACAGGAACTCAAAAGGCAGGTAAGCAGCCCCCCCCTATGGCGTAACAAAGGTACTATTTATACTTGTCTAAAACAATCTTTCCATTAACAACGCTGCCGCTTCCAGCGAATAAGAACCTCGAAATGTATTTGGAACCTGGCCAGGCTTCCGTGCTGCCCAATTAAGGCGCAACACATGGTACGTTTATTGTACCATGTAGAACCAAACATTCAATTTAAGTGGCAGTGCCACATAGTCCCCCCCCCCCCCCAGCGGAGTAACTAGGGTAATACCCCAAAATATGGCTTTAAATTTACCACATTTACTGTTTCGACCTTCTCAGGACGATCCACCCACTTCAATCTGTAATTAACTGGTCCCAGTTTTTTTATTACTGAGGCTGGTCCAGACCATTTTGGGGCTAATTTAGCTGAAAAAAACCCAGCTGCATTAGAAATTGGGTGACTCCTCACCCACACTAAGTCTCCTTCGCTAAATATCACACACCTTCTCCGGGCATTATAACTTTTAGCCTGACGCCCTTGAGCTTCCTTCACACGCTCTCTAACCAGCTTGGCAATACCAGCCTGTCTCTCAAGTACAGAATAACTGGACTCCCCAGGTGAAGGAGATTTGGACACTAAACGATCAAGAGGACCTTTAAGAACCCTTCCTAACATTAGCTCAGCGGGAGTAAAGCCAGTTGTCTCCTGTTTTGCTGAATTTATGGCAAATCTAAATTCGGGCAACCATTGATCCCACAACTGCTGATTTTGACCCACAAAGGAAGCTATCATCGGCTTCAGAGTTCTGTTGACTCTCTCCGTAAGATTAGACTGAGGGTGATAACTTGTAGTAAGTTTTCGTGTAACAACCCACTTTTTGCAAACCTCAATCAGAACACCACTGGTAAATTGAGCCCCTCTGTCAGACACCAGGTACTTTGGTGTCCCCCAGCGCGTAAAAATCTCCTGAGTTAAAAGCTGCACGATGCGATGAGTCTTTCCATCACACAGTGGGAATACCTCCACCCACTTGGTGTAATAATCCACAATCACCACCAAGCAAGTATTACCTTTCTTACTGCGTGGGAAAGGCCCCATCAAGTCAATTCCTAGCATGTAACCTGGCTCTTCCACGGTCGTGGACTGTAAAAACCCTGCAGGTTTCTGATTTGATGGCTTGTATATTTGACAAGCTATACACTCCTTAACATGCTTTGTAACATCTCGCCTAATTGTAGGCCACCATGCTACCTCCAACACACGAAGCAGAGTCTTCATTCTACCCAGATGCCCACTCAATGGGTTGTCATGATAGTATTGTAAAAATATGGTAATTAATGACTCGGGAACAACCACTTGGTAGCGCTGACCCTCACCTCTGGGTAGAGACATTCTCCTATACAACACCCCCTGTTCAACCACAAACCCTATACGGTCAGACCGCTGACCGTCCATCTTCTTCTTCAATTCTTGAAGGTTAAGATCTTGAGCCTGAGCCTCTGCAATCTCACTCATTTCAGAGGGCATATCAAGAACGGCAACATGCTTTTTTTCCTCTGAAAAAACGGCAAGTCCTGCCTTTTCTATCTGAGGAGATCGAGACAAGGCATCTGGTACTACATTTAAACTTCCCTTTCGATATACAACTCGAAATGTATACGATTGGAGACGCAAAGCCCAACGAGTTAGGCGGGACGTCACTTTAGGAGAATTAAAAACCCAAGTTAAAGCAGCATGATCTGTCACAACCTCAAATTCCACCCCTTCCAGGTAATGCTTCCATTTCTCAATGGCCCAGATAACCGCCAGGCATTCCTTCTCGGATGTGGAATAGTTAGATTCAGGTTTTGTTAAAACACGAGATGCATAAGCAACAACCCACTCGTTTTCTGAGCACCCCTGAGCCAGAACAGCTCCTAATCCCACATCACTGGCATCAGTATACACCCGGAACGGTTTCATTAAATCAGGGTGGGACAACACAGGAGCTCTCTGCAAGGCTTCCTTTAATTGTTCAAAGCTATCTTGCTCAGCTTTCGACCACACCCAGCTCACCCCCTTCTTTTTCAGCCGATTCAGTGGAGCAGCTTTATCAGCAAATCGCGGAATAAACTTGTGATACCACCCAACCAACCCCAGGAACCTTTGCAGCCCCCTGAGATTGGTCGGTGCTGGGTACTCCTTTATTGCCCCAACTTTATCTGTATCTACAGACACCCCATTTCCTGATACTATATGACCCAGGAACTTAAGTGAAGGTTGAAAGAAATGACACTTGGCTAAATTGAGGGTGAGATTGGCTTGATCCAGGGCTTGAAATACAGATGCCAGATCTCGCACATGCTGCTCTTTAGTGGGAGAGTACACAATGATATCATCTATGTATACAAAGCAACTGTTACCCTTCAGGTTTATCAGCACTTGTTCCATCAGACGTTGGAACGACGCTGCAGCATTCTTCAAACCGAAAGGCATCACCTTAAACTGATACAGACCGAAAGGAGTAATAAAAGCTGTTTTTGGTTTACTTTGATCATTCATAGCCACCTGCCAGTAACCAGAACGCAAATCTAAGGAACTAAAAACTGCGGCTCCCTCTAATGATTCCAAAATGTCATGAACTCTGGGCATGGGATATGCATCAAGGTCAGTTTTCTTATTTACCCCTCGGTAATCAACACAGAACCTAAATGTCCCATCCTTTTTTTCGGTCAAAACCACAGGTGCGGCCCAGGCTGAAGCAGACGGTTCTACAATGCCATCCTGTAGCATTTGATCAAGATGTTGCTTTATAATGGTTTTTTTGTGTTCCGATACTCGATAAGCTCGGACACGCACTGGAATCTCATCGGTAGTAAGTATCACATGGTGGATTAAGTCTGTCTTTCCCAAACGGGAAGTACAAACTGACGGCCACTGCAGCATCAGTGGTTCCAACAACCTTTGCCCTTCAATCGTAACATTCAATTCTAATATCGGTCTCTCTCTTAATCCCAGATCTAGCTCTTTCCTCACCACCTTAGTGGGAACTGCCACAAAAAGCTGTGCCATTAGCTGCCACTCTGCCCCCCACACATTCTCACGAGAAAATTGAAAAAATGAATATCCCTCAGGCTTCTTTACTCCATACACCTGCTTCCCCAAGTCAAGCAATGTAGATGTTTTGACTAGGAAATCAAGTCCTAAAACTAAAGGCTGAGCTAAATGAGCATCATCCATTATGTAGGTGTCTACAGACCAAAACTCTCCATGAAGATTATAAGTCAAACGAAACTTGCCCAGTGCAGTATATGCCTGACCATTGGCCAACACAAAAGACTTCTCTGTACTTGGAGATAAACGATCCTTTGATTGACAAAGCTGTAACCAAAGATTATTCCTCATTAAAGTGTACGTACATCCAGTGTCAATCAATGCTAAACCTTCCCACCCCCGCACAGATAGCTTCAAAGCCAACAATGAAAGATGGCCATTACCAGTGGGTGCTAATTGAGGAGTGCTTGCATTGTTTATGACAGACATATCAGCTGCTATTCTAACTGATCCTTTCAACGGCTTCTTTGCCCCTCTCTCAGTTTTTGCATTTACTTTCCCCCAATACTCTTTCTGAGAGGACCAATCCCTTTCTACCATGGCCCCAACTCTCACCAAATCTGCCACCGACGACACCGACCCCCTAATAAAACTTGCTAGCTTGGGGTTTGCATTGCCCAAAATTCTATCTACTATTTCCGCCTCTGTCATACCCGGACGCCACTTAAGACAAAGTGCTCGGTAATCGTATGCAAAATCTCTTACACTTTCAGCTGGATCTTGAACCCGATCACGCAACCTTTTCTCCACCTCAGTTAAATAATCTGTGGGAAGAAAAGCCTCAATAAAAGCAGTTTTGAAAAGTGCCCATGTCTGAATTTTATGGCGTTCTGCAATCCACCAACTCTTTGCAGAACCCTTTAACACTGTTGACAGTGTAGCTAAGATTTCTGATTCAGTCATGGTTACTACCGACAAGAAATCCTGGCAGGCATCTATAAAACTCAATACATCAGTGGAACCTTCACCCTCTCCAAAAACTGGAAAACTTTGTTTAATAGGTGGTTTATAATTATATGCATGGGATCTAACACTTTCAGTCACCATAGGTCTCAGTGACAAAGCTTCCAAAGAGCTATTAGACACATCAGCCATATCAGGCTGGTAAGGCTGATAAGAGCGTGGAATAAAAGATACTTTCGGAGTGCTTGTTCTGCTCCGCATATCCCTTAATTCTGCCTGCCATTTCGCCTCCCTTCGCTCAAAACACCTGACCACTGAACTCTCCAACTGATCTAGCATTAGCCACAGAACTCTCAATACTTTCAAATTTGTTATCAATAAATGTTCTTAACAGTTCCTCTCGATTGATACTGCTCTGAGATGCCATGGACATTTCATGTTCCAGTTTGTCTATACGTGCAGTAATTTGCTCCATCTTACTGAAAATAAAACCAAAATCGGGAACATTACTATCATCAGCTATTCCCTGAGCAGCTGTGGGGGATTCACTGATATATAACTCTTCCAACTTTGAAGTTAACTCAGCTAGCGGCTGTCTACGTGTGACACCTGGACCAGCAGTAAAATTTGCAAAATCCATACTATCCTGTATATATTCGTGATCTTCACCTTCTGCCATCTTGAAAATCCATAAACTCAGCCTAAACAAAATGTCTAACGTTCCCCGTACGGGCCACCAATCTGTAACGTCTCGCTCTTAGCACAAAACTAACCCCAACGGCGGGATTACCTCCCTGTATCAAATATACCCAAATTATTAACAAGGGGAAGGGCGAAGCGACAGTGCATCAAGGACGCGAGATCCCCCAATAAATACACTATAGAAACACGGGATAACCTTGAACATTTATTGGCTAAAATAATTGAAACTGTTCAACAAAACAAGATGGAAAAGAAGTTCCGAGCAAAAAAACAAAACATAAACAAGCCAGCAAAATATCCATTGCGAGAACAAAGTAACGAAATAAAACAAAAAAACAAAACAGTCCCGCAACAAAAATAAAAAAAACAACGATCTCACCAAACTCCTGGGTACCCGCTTGCTTGAAGATCCTCTCAGAAGATGATGACCAGTAATCCACAAAAACTATGAACATGCACTTGAAAAACCAACACCGTCAGCAACGTGGTGCATTACAAGCCGGCTCCAGGCTTTAGCGATCGTGGGCAGCAAAGGTGAACAACACCGGCTAAACAGCCTGAAACTGGAACAAAGCACTTGCTGATAAAAAAACAAATCAACTTCCAACAAGAACGACAGTCGAAGGTAAACAGGATCGCTCTACCATGGCAAACCACCCCGGGAAAAAGAACGCCGCGGACTTTTCAAAAACAAGGAATAGAGTCCCTAAACAGGAACTAAGGAGACGACAGGAACTCAAAAGGCAGGTAAGCAGCTCCCCCCTATGGCGTAACAAAGGTACTATTTATACTTGTCTAAAACAATCTTTCCATTAACAACGCTGCCGCTTCCAGCGAATAAGAACCTCGAAATGTATTTGGAACCTGGCCAGGCTTCCGTGCTGCCCAATTAAGGCGCAACACATGGTACGTTTATTGTACCATGTAGAACCAAACATTCAATTTAAGTGGCAGTGCCACAAGTTCCATTGCCACCAGGTGTCCTTCTACCAGGACGACAAGTTCTGTGGCATTGAGCGGACTGCCGTGTCCATCCCATTGTCACAGTGAAGTAGGAAGTTCTCTAAGATATCTGTCCATAACCAATATGTCCAGATTCATGCTGGATCATTGGCTAGATGAATTAAATCAAACATTTGCTACCTCTGAGCTCCAATATCTCCGTCATTGCTGCTAATCTGTGTCAGCCTTGTCCTCCAGATCAAAGTACGCTTTCTGAGCATCTCCCACCAGAAAGGGAGACACAGTCCCTGCACACTGTTCTTATGGCCAGGCTTCTCGTTCTGTGGTTCTCTCAAACACTAGCAGGTATGCTTCCGTATCGTCCCAAGTGGTCATCTTCTGCAGCATTTGACTTGCCCTGATTGGCCGTAATACACTACTGCTGGACTGATCCCACTCAGTAATAGTGAGCTGCTTCAGAACCTGCTGCATCTGTAGCAGCTCTTGCTCTGTCTGAACTGTTAACCTTTATTTGGTGTCATGTTGAAGCCGGTTGGTCTCCTGCTGTACAGCTGTGGCTTGCAAAACAGCCATTAGACTGTCCTTCGTTTTATTTACGCCTAGAAGATCCCTCAGGTCAAATCCCACCCGTCCACCATGTGTAACAAAGTCTCTCTAGGGTATGACTGTTGTGACCTTTGGTATGTCCAGGGTTACCAATAACGTTTTGTCCAGACCAGGGGCGTCATGGCCCCTGCACTTTTTCCCTCATACTTTTACTCTGAAAAAATAAAGCTGCAATTTTTAATTTATTTATTTATTTTAAAGTCCTCCATGTGGCAATGTGGCGCTGTTATGTATTAGCAATTTTTTTTTTTCTTAAACTGTGATTAATTTAAATTAGAACACACATTCTATGGCTATGGGAAAGGAAAACAGAAGGGAACATAACACGGTCCAGTTGGATTTGGCCCGAAAGAATCAGCAGTACCGATCTACATGACAGAAAATGGATACACACCAGTGTTTATTTAAAGAGCCTATGCCATGGAATTTAACTTTTATCAAAAACATAAAAAATAATATTAACAGGTCTTACATGAATGTATAAATCACATTATTTTTTTTACCAAATTATGTTTAATCACACTACAGTTAATCAAATAATACCCGGAAATACACAGAGGGCGATCTGCATGTCCTGGTGTGGGGCCAGCAGATTGTGACGTCACAGAGGGAGATACCCACAAGCTCCTTGCATCTGCCAGTATAGCTGACAGTGACAGTGAAAGTGAGAGCAGGCTGATTTTATCAGTTTCAGAAACCTCTTATGAATGTGAATCATGTAGTGATGGATCAGACGTAGAGAGAGAAAACAGGGATTGTCTCCCGTGTCAATTCGAGCCATATGCCTCAGAATGAGAATGTTCAAACTTAGAGAGAGACTCCGACAACACCAACGCGGACGGACCAGTGGGACAGCAGATGTCTGCAGAGAATCAGCATCTTGGCAACATGGAATGGTTAATAAAAACCCTTATGTTTAACATAGATTGATACTTAAAATATTTCATATTACCCTGTATAGTTATATCAGTCCTTTAGTTAACAATATTGATTCATGGATTAATGATACTAGCAGAATAGCAGAACACTGTGGATTGCTACTGGCATGTATTTAACATGTCTCTCTCTCGTTACATATGTACAGTATATTAAGGATGTGCACATTTTCGGTTTTTATGAATATTACCCCTAATAATAATGCACAGATGACAACGGCTGCAATTTGGCCGTAGCAGCTACTACCGGTATTTTGGAGGTTCTGCTATGATTCTACGCTGAAGTTCCCTTTCAATTTGAAGATGACCACCAATGACATTACATACGAGATATGCCTGCCCATTGGGTAGGTATCGCTGAGCTCTCTATATCAGAGCTAGCGATTGGCCCCTTCCTGGGATTATGCACTCGTTTCAGCCCTTCTTCCAAAAGAAGCCATGACCCCATATCTTATAAGAACATAAGAAAGTTTACAAATGAGAGGAGGCCCCATTTAGCCCATCTTGCTCGTTTGGTTGTTAGTGGTTTATTAATCCCAGAATCTCATCAAGCAGCCCTATGCCAGTCATATGCCAGTCATCTTGCAGTTTCTGCAACAACTGCTTGATGCTGGTAGGTCACCTTCCACTTTTCTGGGGACATATTTTTTGACTATCCCTTTTTCTTAAAGGCGTTTGGCGATTACACCCTCCCAGGAGGACTGATCTCCCTGAATAGAGCCTTAATATTGTACTGGAGGCTCTCACAAAGGCCCCGTTTGAGCCCATACACTCCATAGAGTTGAAGAACCTGTCTATGAAGACAGCCTTCCTCTTGGCGATCACCTCCGTTAAGCGGGTCAGTGAGCTGCAGGCGTTGTCTGCACAGCTCCTGTATGCGTATTTGGGAGGATGGCAGCAAGGTGTCTCTGCGCACCAACCCTGCTTTCCTCCCGAAGGTCATCACAGCCTTCCACATTAATCAGTCTGTGGAACTGGAGTCCTTCCATCCACCTCCGTTTGCTTCAACGGAGAATGAGATTGAATTTCCTCTGCCCAGTCCGGGCATTGAGATGCTACGTGCATAGGACAAGAGCTCTGTGTCAATCTGACCAGCTCTTCATCTGTCACGGGACACGTACCCTAGGACAGCCTCTCTCTAAGCAGCGTCTGTCATATTGGATTGTGGACACAGTCTCAACTGCATATAATAGTGCTGGCTTCCACCTGGTAGGGTAGCCGCACACTCCACTAGAGGGTTTGCTACATCTTGGGCCTCGATGTCTGATATTGGTACTGCAGCTAGCTGGGCCACGCCGCAAACTTTCTCCATTTTCTACAGCCTTAATGTCATAGACCATGCCCTGCCTTCATTAGGCACAAGGCTCAGGGTCTACCACATGCAGGCATGTCCCATATATAATGTCTTTGGTAGTGGTATTTGAATTGAAAGGGAATGTAGGGTTATAGAGTTCACAAAAAAAAACTGTAACCTTTTCACTTGTTAATGCATGTCTAACTTTGTTTTTCGCTGTTCCACATTTTTTGAATGCAACTGTTCATTTTAACCATTTCTTTACACAACAGTACTCACACACGTTTGGTCACCATCAGAACTGTTGCATGAAAGCGGACTGTAATAATCCAGCATTTCTGCACTTAAGCATTTGTAATTGTATATCAGCTGACAAGTGTTCTGCTGCTTTCCCATCATGCCTTTCTTCTTAAAGGCATACAGGCTCTATACATGAACCCCCAATATCTCTCACAAGCACCTGGGTACATATTTTTACTATATCACAACAAAAGGAATATGCATTTCTTTTTGGGGGGGGGGGCATATGTATAACTATTATGTACTATATATCAGCTCACAGTACAATAATACAACAAAAAAATGGATTGTATGATAATACCCGAAAATCTTAACATTTTTAATAAAATAGCCAGCGCAAATATAGTATTAAGTCAGAAATGCTATATGCACTGGTGATAATTGCTTCTTTGTGCGATATTTGTTAGCTCAAAACTGTATTAATGACATATGCTGCTAATAAGTTTAAGTCAAGAACATAAGAAGAACATAAGAAAGTTTACAAACAAGAGGAGGCCATTCGGCCCATCTTGCTCGTTTGGTTGTTAGTAGCTTATTGATCCCAGAATCTCATCAAGCAACTTCTTGAAAGATCCCAGGGTGTCAGCTTCAACAACATTACTGGGGAGTTGGACCCAGACCCTCACTATTCTCTGTGTAAAAAAGTGCCTCCTATTTTCTGTTCTGAATGCCCCTTTATCTAATCTCCAATTGTGACCCCTGGTCCTTGTTTCTTTTTTCAGGTCAAAAAAGTCCCTGGGTCGACATTGTCTATACCTTTTAGGATTTTGAATGTTTGAATCAGATCACCGTGTAGTCTTATTTGTTCAAGACTGAAAAGATTCAATTCTTTTAGCCTGTCTGCATACGGCATACCTTTTAAACCTGGGATCATTCTGATTGCTCTTCTTTGCACTCTTTTTAGAGCAGCAATATCCTTTTTGTAGCGAGGTGACCAGAACTGAACACAATATTCTAGATGAGGTCTTACTAATGCATTATAAAGTTTTAACATTAATTCCCTTGATGTAAATTCAACACTTCTCACAATATATCCAAGCATCTTGTTGGCTTTTCTATAGCTTCCCCACATTGTCTAGATGAAGACATTTCTGAGTCAACATACACTCCTAGGTCTTTTTCAGAGTTCCCTTCTTCAATTTCAGTATCTCCCATATGATATTTATAATGCACATTTTTATTGCCTGCATGCAATACTTTACACTTGTCTCTATTAAATTTCATTTGCCATGTGTCTGCCCAGTTCTGAATGCTGTCTAGATCATTTTGAATGGCCTTTGCTGCTGCAACAAAGTTTGCCACTCTTCCTTTTCTGTGTTGTCTGCAAATTTAACGAGGTTGCTTACTATACCAGAATCTAAATCATTAATGTAGATTAGGAATAGCAGAGGACCTAATACTGATCCCTGTGGTACACCACTGGTTACATCACTCCATTTTGAGGTTTCTCCTCTAATCAGTACTTTCTGTTTTCTACATGTTAACCACTCCATAATCCATGTGCATGCATTTCCTTGAATCCCTACTGCGTTCATGTGGCGGAGTGTCCCGCCCCTCTGTATTATTATTTGTATTTTTGTTTGTGGCGCGGGTAAAAGCGCAGCGTCTTTTATTATTATATTTAAAAACCCCGTGAGGATGCATGGCTGATCAGCTACTGATTATTTAACTAGCTGACAGTCATGCATCCTTACCAAACGCATGCAGACTCTGGCCGAGGGATAATAAGATAATTAACAACTAGTTAATCCCTCGGCCAGAGTATATAAACCTGCAGCTCTCTGCACTTGTTGTTGGGTGTACAGAGGAGAGTACGGGGAGCGGAGAGAGCGAGTAACATTTTAAAAAAACAATTGCTAAAACGTGCTGGATTACCCAGCACATCACTTACTTGTTTGTTTGTTCATTCGTTTGGCCCTCGTGCCCTTTTGTTTTGTTGTTTTGTTTAAATCTTGTTTTTGTTTTGTTTATTAAATACGCTGAGTGCACGAGCATTCAGCTTCACCCGCCCATCCACTGTTTTTGTGTCAGTAACTTCCTGGTCCGTGACGTCATCACACTCACCACTGCCAGCCAGACTGCCACAGTTCAGTTTGAGAATTAATCTTTTATGCAAGACTTTGTCAAAAGCTTTCTGGAAATCTAAATAAACCATGTTGTATGTTTTGCAATTATCCATTGTCTATGGATAATTAGTTAGACACGATCTCCCTTTCCTAAAACCATGCTGACTGTCTCCCAGGATACTGTTACCATATAGGTAATTTTCCATTTTGGATCTTATTATAGTTTCCATAAGTTTACATATAATAGAAGTCAGGCTTATTGGCTTGTAGTTACCTGGTTCGGTTTTGTTTCCCTTTTTGTGGATCGGTATTACGTTTGCTATTTTCCAGTCTGTCGCTACAACCCCTGTGTCAAGAGACTGTTGCATAATCTTGGTTAGCGGTTTGTAAATAACTTCTTT
Organism: Acipenser ruthenus; assembly: GCF_902713425.1. Classification (NCBI taxonomy): domain Eukaryota; kingdom Metazoa; phylum Chordata; class Actinopteri; order Acipenseriformes; family Acipenseridae; genus Acipenser; species Acipenser ruthenus. The sequence goes on from NC_081244.1 coordinate 2,759,161, forward strand.
CATTTCTTTGAGTACGATTGTGAGAATCTCATCCGGCCCAGGGGATGAGATCCTCCTTTGTAAAAACCTGAGAAAAGTAATCATTTAATATATTTGCTATTTTTTCTTCATCTATGATTTTGCCACTTGTGTCTCTTAGACATTTAATCTCCTCTTTGAATGTTCTCTTGCTGTTATAATATTGAAAAGATATATTGGAATTCGTTTTAGCCCCCTTAGCAATATTGATTTCTATCTCTCTCTTGGCCTTTCCAACTTCCTTTTTGATTTGTGTTTGCAGTTACAAGTACTCTTTCTGTGTACTTTGATTTTGGTCCCTTTTAAATGCTCTGTAAAGTGCCTTTTTTTCGCTGAATATTTTTTAATCGATCTATTAAACCATTTTAGCCATTTTGTTTTAGATTTAGATTGGTCTACTTTTGGGATGTAATTGTTTTGCACCTTTAGTACTAGATTTTTTTTTTAAAAAACAGCCATCCTTTTTCTGTGGATGTTTTCTCTATTTTACTCCAATCTACTTCTGTTAGTCTCTGTTTCATACCTTCATAGTTTGCTTTTCTAAAATTGTAAACCTTAGCTTTACTCATTACTTTTGGGGTTTTAAAAATACTTCAAATGAGACCATGTTGTGGTCTGAGTTTGCCAATGGTTACCTGACCTCTGTTTTAGTTATTCTGTCTTCATTATTTGAAAAGACTAAGTTAAGGCATGCCTCCCCTCTAGTCGGTGCCTTGACACATTGCGTTAGGAAGCAGTCATTTGTCATTTCCACCATTTCAATTTCGTCCGTCGTGCCCCCCGTTGGGTTTTCCCATTTTATATGGGGGAAGTTGAAATCCCCCATTAGTATGGCTTCTCCTTTTCAATTAACCAGAAAGCCGATATTGTTGATGGCCCCTTTTGTTTACATGGTGTAAAGGTAGTTGTAGCTGCAGCTATACTAGCTGACCCTTTGATATAAATCTTCTTGCTATTTCGTCACTCAGCTATTACGTCACTCTGTCAAGCAAATACTATGGACAGTTGTGTGAGGGCGTGCCTGTGGTAAAGGCGCCGTTTCTAGGACTGTGAATTGAAAACAGGTCTGATTTGTTCACATAACACTGCATCTCGCTGGGTAGTTTTTTTAGTTCAACTTGATATTTTGTCGTTTTAATCTGAAGATGTCTTGTCGTGGCAAGGGAGGTAAAGGACTCGGAAAAGGGGGTGCTAAGCGTCATCGCAAAGTGCTCCGTGATAATATCCAGGGCATCACCAAGCCCGCTATCCGCCGCCTGGCTCACCACGGAGGAGTGAAGTGAATCTCCGGGCTGATCTATGAAGAGACCCGCGGGGTGCTGAAGGTGTTCCTGGAGAATGTGATCCTGGATGCCGTCACCTACACTGAGCACGCCAAGAGAAAGACCGTCACCGCTATGGATGTGGTGTATGCTCTGAAGCGCCAGGGTCGCACTCTGTACGGATTCGGAGGTTAAAGATTTGGACACAAGGACACGAACACAAAGGCTCTTTTAAGAGCCGCCCACCTTTACATTTAAAGAGCTTTCAATTCTGAAACAAACTACATTCAGTACACCAGGAAAATGTTCAAAAGATTAAAAACATGTTTAAAAATGTTTGCATTGTTGTTTACATGCTTGTTTTGTAATAATAATAATTTAGACCTATTTTGCGATGTGTAACGAGTATTTTAGATTTAAACGTCATTGTTGGATTTGTAGCCTTAAACACAGATCCAGATATATTTTCTGAAAAAAATAAATAAGCATTTCATTTAATCAATGTTTTTTTTTTTTTTGAATGGGATTGTATTGAAGTAAACCTTTTCGGTAGCAGAATGATAAAATACGAGCTCAGTTTATCCGATTCCCTCGTGCAGAATTAAAGTCCCATAAAATATATGTATTTTTATTGATTTATTAAATTCATTTGGAAATCTTACTTTATTTTGTTTCCTAACCAGTGAAATAAATGCAAACCAGCAAATCCTCACGCAGAGTTTTGAGCTCCACGATGTCGTCTTTTCTGAATTTGAGTTGAAGTTTCGCCATTCAAGCTGCTGTGAAACAATCGGAACTCTGATATGAGGAAGAAATCAAAGAGCATCAGCATTGATAGTGCGTTTCTACATTTAACGTGTTTAATGAGCACAAAAAAGTGACTTGGGTTTGATCATTTATTTATATTTCTTCTATATTTAAGACGCATCGGGTGTGGATTTCAGTATTGCTGTATACTGAATTCTTCATGTATTTAATAAATGAAAAACAAAAGACCTAAACTAACCGCTCTAGAAAAAAGGCGCCGAATTCAAACCTGAACTCGAGAGAGAGAAAAAAAGATCTCAGCTCGCGGCAAAGTCACCACCCCCTCTTTTGCGTTTCCATAGCGCAACCAATCACATCAAACTTCTCCGTCACCTGAGAGCGTTGCTAGGTCCACAGGTCAACAACGGGACAGGGGGATACATAATGCAACCAGCAACTATATCAGGGGAGGCGTGAAGAAACATTTATTTCAAACAATAAACGAGGCAGCACATTATAAACACAATGTGTAGCAGATGTCTGTTCAACTGACCAGAACACAATTTGTACATAACTTTCGTGGGAAGTGAAGTGAAACAGCAAGTTGTCTTTCAACAATTCGCGTTTCATTCATGTGAGGAATGTTATCAGCCGCTACCATTATAACGTTCTACGATTCACAGAAATAATTAATATATCAATTTTCTCTCATAGGTTATTTCAGACTGTGACGTGGGTTTGTACACATGAACAGATTCAATGCTCCCTTACTACCAAAAGTGGGTGGCTCTTAAAAGAGCCTTTTTGTTTTTATAGATCTTAAAAGGGGGCGTCCAAATATTTTATTTCTTGGCTGGCTTCTCGGTTTTCTTGGGCAGCAGCACGGCCTGGATGTTGGGCAGCACTCCGCCCTGAGCGATGGTGACGCCTCCCATCAGCTTGTTGAGCTCCTCGTCGTTGCGGACAGCGAGCTGCAGGTGACGCGGGATGATTCTGGTTTTCTTGTTGTCCCGGGCGGCGTTCCCGGCCAGCTCCAGGATTTCAGCAGTCAGGTACTCGAGCACAGCGGCCAGATAGACCGGGGCTCCAGCGCCGACACGCTGGGCATAGTTTCCCTTCCGCAGCAGCCTGTGAACACGGCCGACTGGGAACTGCAGTCCTGCCCTGGAGGAGCGAGTCTTTGCCTTAGCACGAGCTTTACCGCCAGTCTTTCCTCTTCCAGACATCTTCACTGTAGTTCAGAATACTACAACAATAAATGCGAGTCTGCTCTCTTGCTGTTTTATACACGCTGGCTCATTCTTAGAATGTTAAAAATCGTCACAGCGGAGAAGGGCGGGCAGTATTTCATTTGCGTGCCTCTGATTGGTTGTATCATTCCCTGCCTGCTGTTTCTAGTTTGGCGCTGTTCTGCTGCGGATTGTCTTTTGTTTCCTCTTGGCGCTCATTTTTGAATTGTAACCCAGTTGGAACACAATGTAACAGTTTAGAACTGTTTAAAACCACACTGCCCGCAGTCATGTCCGATTTTAGTTATAAGTTTTGTGCGCTTCAATTAAGCAGAAAGCCGATATTGTTGATGGTCCCTTTTGTTTACATGGTGTAAAGGAAGTTGTAGCTGCAGCGATACCAGCGGACCCTTTGATATAAATCTTCTTGTTATTACGTCACTCTGTCAGTCAAATACTAGTATTTAATAAAAAGTGAAATATGTAGGTTAATTTAAAAACAAAAATCCTTTACAATAGATGTATAAGTTAATCATAACTCTTTCTAATATGACAGAACGTTAAATTAATTAATAGGGCATACAATAGACTGCATTTTTCTTTCCTTATTTTCTATTATGATCATTAATCATAGTGGTTATCTTTACCTTACTACCCTCTTTATAAAGGCTGGGAAGGTAAAGATCAATTTCTAAATGCCGGGAGCTGTAGATTCTTGTTTTTCGTATTAATGTTTCTAATGTATTAACGTGACCCTTTGTGTTAAGAGTATGATACAATACACCAGTATCCGCAGTCAAGCTGCTATGAAACAATCGCATTGGTAGAAGCAGCAAGAAGTCAAAAATCATGCAAAAAATGATTTTGTGTTTCAACATATAACTTGTTATTAATGAATATTGAGTTATTGATGCATTTAACATGAAACACATAAGCTCTAAACTAACCGTTGTAGAAAAAGGCGCTGAATTCAAACTTAAACTAAAAAAAAAAAACACAGCTCGCTGTAAAGTCACCCCCCGCCCCCTCCCTCTACTGCGTTTCCAACCAATCACATCGAACTACTCCGTGACGTTCCTTGGTTCACAGTTGAACATTCTCATTCTAAAGGATTGTTTGGTAATAATTTGCATACAGGCTGTATAAGTACTGGGGCTCTGGGGCTGGTTACTCATTCATCTTTGAAAAAGCATCAGAGAAGGAAAATGCCAGAACCGAAAACTGCACCCGCGCCGAAGAAAGGCTCCAAGAAGGCTGTTGCCAAGACCCAGCCTAAGGGAGGAAAGAAGCGCAGAAAGACCAGGAAGGAGAGCTACGCCATCTACGTGTACAAAGTGTTGAAGCAGGTCCACCCCGACACCGGCATCTCTTCCAAGGCGATGGGCATCATGAACTCGTTCGTCAACGACATTTTCGAGCGCATCGCCGGCGAGTCGTCCCGCCTGGCTCACTACAACAAGCGCTCCACCATCACTTCCCGGGAGATCCAGACAGCCGTGCGCCTCCTGCTGCCCGGAGAGCTGGCCAAGCACGCCGTGTCTGAGGGCACCAAGGCCGTCACCAAGTACACCAGCTCCAAGTAAACCGAGACCGTCCCTGCTCCGTCTTTACAACACAAAGGCTCTTCTAAGAGCCACCCAAATACCGCAAAAAGAGTACAATTCTCATTTGTTATCTGCCTATTATAAAATGGATCTTTTGTAGGTAAGGAGACTTTTTAAATATTTATTTGGGAATACATTTATTTTACTATTATAAACTAACCAGTTTATCGGGTTTTATGAATTATATTTTTCTTGTAAAATCGATCCGGGTCTTTAATTTCGGCGGGAAAGACTTGGAACTGTGAATATGACAAGAAACATTCTTACATTTTGCGCTAAATAAACATTTAATTATTTAACAATTTGCTCTAGTTGTGTCATTTATTTCATGTATATCGCTGCCTCCACTGACATGCATTCTATTGTACTTTTCCAATTGAAGGGTTTGGTTCTGTAATGTTATAAATCAAGACTAGAACCGAGGCCAGTTTGAATTGCAGTGTTTACATTCATATATTTGTTTATTAACCCAGTAAAATGCACTGCCCAGCTGAACTCCCTGTAGCATGTTTAACTAATCAAGTTGCATACAGGCCAGTAATTGTGTTATCAGAATGTATTCATAAAGAACAAAAAAATAAATAAAACTGACATTGATGTTGGTTGTCCAGTTCGTTTACATGCTATCCATTTGCAAGCAGCAGCGCTTGCTGGAGCATCTTGAGAAACGCAGCCGTCTGTTTAAGTGAGATAGAGAGGTCTCAATGACACGACACGTGATCTTCGTTCTGTTTGCACCAAGATCACCTCGAACAACGAAATGGACCTGGATCAATATGGAGATCGAGAGATTCGCCTGTAACGGATCTCCCAGAGGCTATACTGCACAACTTGTCTATTGCCACATTATGTTTCCATGTGTATTTTTGAATTGTTTTCTTCATTTTAAGCTATTTATTCCTGCTTTTTTTCCAAAAACATATAATATTTGATATGTATCACATCACGTAATGCTGAACACGATACTGGAGACTGATGTTTAAAGATGTCCCTCACATTAAAACATGGAAGCAAAGTAGGAAAGTGACCCTCAAAATCAGCAACATGGTGCACGTGGACCTGCATAGGAATTTATTTATAAAAATGACGATAGACATCCAGTTAATTTCTGCAAATGGTCAATTTTAAAGGCACTGCTATCGGGTATATTTCATTTTCGGCTTGTATACACAATTCTCTTGTCGTTTTTAAAGCATATAAAAACAAACAGTTAAGGTCGTGTTAAGAGCTGGTATTTACTTGTTTGAAAGCACTTAAACTGTTTATCAAATGGAGATGGACTTTGCATCGAGGCACACAAAACGGATATAGGAAATTGTGCTTTTTTTCTTTTTCCACAAGATGTCACTCTTCTCTCATTTATAACGTCTTTATCTCTGGTTCATTAATAAAGAAACGGATGCCAGTATGTAGATAAGTAGAAATCATGTGCAGTTACAGAGTGAAGCTGATCGTATCTATGAAGAGAGACACTGTAATTTATAAGTGAAAAATGTTTTGTGCAAACAGGACGATTGTGTGTGTGTGTTACAATTTTCATGACATTTAACACAAACTCCAACACAGGTAGCACATTAGCAATGTGTGTGGTTAATGCATCTATTAATAGATTCTGGTTCCATGTCTATTATCTGGAGAACTCAATCATTATTCCAGTACTTTGAATTTAGAGGAACTGCCTGACTATAAGACGGATAGTTTATATGTTTTCATGGTATTGGCGCATCAAAAGTAAATCAGCCAAAAGCATCATTTCACTTTTAATTTGTTGTACATGATTCTTTATTTTAGAACGGGATACCTTGCAGTTTATTATTATTATTTTAACAAAACAAAACTTATGAGACCGGGATTTAATCACACGTCTCAGAGCTTTATTCAACACACTAGCTCTCGAATTACCCAATTACCTTTACTTTTGGAATATACTCACACGGCTCTAACACCGCAGACACAGAAACGGCGCGTCTCCAGAGCACTGATCTACAGTAGCACCCCGAATCTCAGGTCCCACGCACCTGTCGATCCTTCCTCTCTCGCCCCGTCTCAAACAATGAGGCAGCTTATATAAGCTAATAAATTATCCAATAAATCACTAATCAATCAATTAAAAAAGAACCACAACATATAAAACGAAGCACTTAAAACATAAAAACACCTAGTTGCCTAGGCACCAAAGTAACCCCTTTACAACACGAAGGTTGTTCGGTTTATATCTCGTATCACTAGTTTGTCTCAATGTGGCCTTTTCCATCAAAGTAACACTCACCCATTATATTTTATAGTTTTACAAGAATAACACGTTGGGAAGAAAATGTGAAACAATTCCATTGTATATAGACAACATGTTCAAACTGCTAAATGTATTAGACAATTTAAAACAATATGTATTGGAATATAAGGCTTTCAGAGAAGTGGGTGGCTCTTAAAAGAGCCTTTGGGTTTCACTGTGTTTTTGTTTTAGGGGTGATGCAGTTTAAGCGCGTTCCCCTCGGATGCGGCGGGCCAGCTGGATGTCTTTGGGCATGATGGTGACTCTCTTGGCGTGGATGGCACACAGGTTGGTGTCCTCAAAGAGCCCGACAAGGTAAGCCTCGCTAGCCTCCTGCAGCGCCATCACAGCGGAGCTCTGGAAGCGCAGGTCGGTCTTGAAATCCTGAGCGATTTCTCGGACGAGCCGCTGGAAGGGCAGCTTGCGGATCAGCAGCTCGGTGGATTTCTGATAGCGGCGGATTTCCCTCAGAGCCACAGTCCCAGGCCTGTAGCGGTGAGGTTTCTTCACGCCGCCGGTAGCGGGGGCGCTTTTTCTGGCAGCCTTGGTAGCGAGCTGCTTCCTTGGCGCCTTTCCACCGGTGGACTTACGAGCGGTCTGCTTGGTTCTTGCCATTTCTAAACTCTTACACACAGTATCACAAACTCTGTAAAATACAATACAAGCAAGCCGATACCACACCATTTATTGAGTAACTGAGCTGCTCTGATAGGATATATCAGTTAGGGCGGGTTTATGTTCCTCATTGGTTATATTCCTGATTCTCAATAATTGATTGGCTCATTTGAATTTTGCGCGCATTCTATGACACGGCCACTGTCCCTGCCCGGTTTGCGATCCTTCTCATACGGTTCTGTTTCTGTGCTTTGTTATTCAGTGTCACAGTAAGCACTTCTATAGAAAGATACATGTCATTGTTTTTGAAAGAAAGCAATCTAAAGACAATACACTATTGATTCATATTTATAAAGAACCCGTAGCTCACGTCTCACTTTGTGTTTAACAATCCTGTGTCATATAGTAGGTACTACATTTTTCATTGCTGGAAGTAGGTAACGTTCTAAGTAGTGTTTAGGGCTCTAGACTCTTGACCGGACGGTCGTGGGTTCAGTCCCTGGTAGGGGGACACTGCTGCTGTACCCTTGAGCAAGGTACTTTACCTAGATTGCTCCAGTAAAAACCCAACTGTATAAATGGATAATTGTATGTAAAAAATATTGTGATATCTTGTAACAATTGTAAGTTGCCCTGGATAAGTGCGTCTGCTAAGAAAATTATAATAATAATACAATATTTAAAAATACTTCACGTATTTGCAATGAAACGAGACAGATTATGTTTCACTGCATTGTACAACAAAAACATCCACAAACAGACAACAGCCTTCATCGCGGCAGAGGGAAAACAGATGAGTAAATAGAAAAAGAAAGTACCTTTAAAAGTGTGACTGGGGACAACGTTATGAGCCCCAGCGGTTGTCTCAGTGGATTTCATTGTCTCTCGGCTGCGGTGAGTCTTCATGCCGGAGACAGAGGTGCCTCTTCGCAGAGAAAGAGCGGGGCTCAGACAACACGGGACAGGGGGATACATAATGCAACCAGCAACTATATCAGGGGAGGCGTGAAGAAACATTTATTTCAAACAATAAACGAGGCAGCACATTATAAACACAATGTGTAGCAGATGTCTGTTCAACTGACCAGAACACAATTTGTACATAACTTTCGTGGGAAGTGAAGTGAAACAGCAAGTTGTCTTTCAACAATTCGCGTTTCATTCATGTGAGGAATGTTATCAGCCGCTACCATTATAACGTTCTACGATTCACAGAAATAATTAATATATCAATTTTCTCTCATAGTTATAGTTATTTCAGACTGTGACGTGGGTTTGTACATATGAACAGATTCAATGCTCCCTTACTACCAAAAGTGGGTGGCTCTTAAAAGAGCCTTTTTGTTTTTATAGATCTTAAAAGGGGGCGTCCAAATGATTTATTTCTTGGCTGGCTTCTCGGTTTTCTTGGGCAGCAGGACGGCCTGGATGTTGGGCAGCACTCCGCCCTGAGCGATGGTGACGCCTCCCATCAGCTTGTTGAGCTCCTCGTCGTTGCGGACAGCGAGCTGCAGGTGACGCGGGATGATTCTGGTTTTCTTGTTGTCCCGGGCGGCGTTCCCGGCCAGCTCCAGGATTTCAGCAGTCAGGTACTCGAGCACAGCGGCCAGATAGACCGGGGCTCCAGCGCCGACACGCTGGGCATAGTTTCCCTTCCGCAGCAGCCTGTGAACACGACCGACTGGGAACTGCAGTCCTGCCCTGGAGGAGCGAGTCTTTGCCTTAGCACGGGCTTTACCGCCAGTCTTTCCTCTTCCAGACATCTTCACTGTAGTTCAGAATACTACAACAATAAATGCGAGTCTGCTCTCTTGCTCTTTTATACACGCTGGCTCATTCTTAGAATGTTAAAAATCGTCACAGCGGAGAAGGGCGGGCAGTATTTCATTTGCATGCCTCTGATTGGTTGTATCATTCCCTACCCGCTGTTTCTAGTTTGGCGCTGTTCTGCTGCGGATTGTCTTTTGTTTCCTCTTGGCGCTCATTTTTGAATTGTAACCCAGTTGGAACACAATGTAACAGTTTAGAACTGTTTAAAACCACACTGCCCGCAGTCATGTCCGATTTTAGTTATAAGTTTTGTGCGCTTCAATTAAGCAGAAAGCCGATATTGTTGATGGTCCCTTTTGTTTACATGGTGTAAAGGAAGTTGTAGCTGCAGCGATACCAGCGGACCCTTTGATATAAATCTTCTTGTTATTACGTCACTCTGTCAGTCAAATACTAGTATTTAATAAAAAGTGAAATATGTAGGTTAATTTAAAAACAAAAATCCTTTACAATAGATGTATAAGTTAATCATAACTCTTTCTAATATGACAGAACGTTAAATTAATTAATAGGTCATACAATAGACTGCATTTTTCTTTCCTTATTTTCTATTATGATCATTAATCATAGTGGTTATCTTTACCTTACTACCCTCTTTATAAAGGCTGGGAAGGTAAAGATCAATTTTTAAATGCCGGGAGCTGTAGATTCTTGTTTTTCGTATTAATGTTTCTAATGTATTAACGTGACCCTTTGTGTTAAGAGTATGATACAATACACTAGTATCCGCAGTCAAGCTGCTATGAAACAATCGCATTGGTAGAAGCAGCAAGAAGTCAAAAATCATGCAAAAAATGATTTTGTGTTTCAACATATAACTTGTTATTAATGAATATTGAGTTATTGATGCACTTAACATGAAAAACATAAGCCCTAAACTAACCGTTGTAGAAAAAGGCGCTGAATTCAAACTTAAACTAAAAAAAAAACACACAGCTCGCTGTAAAGTCACCCCCCGCCCCCTCCCTCTACTGCGTTTCCAACCAATCACATCGAACTACTCCGTGACGTTCCTTGGTTCACAGTTGAACATTCTCAATCTAAAGGATTGTTTGGTAATAATTTGCATACAGGCTCTATAAATACTGGGGCTCTGGGGCTGGTTGCTCATTCATCTTTGAAGAAGCATCAGAGAAGGAAAATGCCAGAACCGAAAACTGCACCCGCGCCGAAGAAAGGCTCCAAGAAGGCTGTTGCCAAGACCCAGCCTAAGGGAGGAAAGAAGCGCAGAAAGACCAGGAAGGAGAGCTACGCCATCTACGTGTACAAAGTGCTGAAGCAGGTCCACCCCGACACCGGCATCTCTTCCAAGGCGATGGGCATCATGAACTCGTTCGTCAACGACATTTTCGAGCGCATCGCCGGCGAGTCGTCCCGCCTGGCTCACTACAACAAGCGCTCCACCATCACTTCCCGGGAGATCCAGACAGCCGTGCGCCTCCTGCTGCCCGGAGAGCTGGCCAAGCACGCCGTGTCTGAGGGCACCAAGGCCGTCACCAAGTACACCAGCTCCAAGTAAACCGAGACCGTCCCTGCTCCGTCTTTACAACACAAAGGCTCTTCTAAGAGCCACCCAAATACCGCAAAAAGAGTACAATTCTCATTTCAGTTCTTTGCAGATTTTAAAATAAACGTGTTGAAGGTAAGTATTATTTATCTTATTATTCTTTTCCGTTATAGAATTTAATTTTATATTTATTAAACTTACAATTTTAAAGGGTTTTACGAGTTATATTTTTCCTGTAAACTCGATTCCGGTTTGTTTAATTTTGGCGGGAACAAATTCGTTATATCTGTTAGGACAACTGCAAATATTACAAAAAAAAAACATTATTATATGTATGCTTTTATAATCTTTTTTTTCGTTATTTAATAATTCGCTCTAGCTAATGCATTTATTTCATGTATATCGCTTCCTCCACTGGCACACATTCCGTCTTCGCATCTCAAACCTGTAATGTTCTAAATCGAGACTAGAACCGAGGCAATTTGAATTGCAAGGCTTACATTCATTTTGATTTGTTTATTAACTCAGTGAAATGTCCAGTTGTACCGCCTATATCATGTTTAACTGATCAAGTTGCGCACACCTCAGTACTTGTGTCCTTATAAAATCAGAATTTATTCATAAACTTTGATTAGCAAGTAGCAGGGCTTGCTGGATTATCTTGCCTATAACAGGAGACGCAGCCGTCTGTTTAAGTGAGATAGAGAGGTCTCAATGACACGACACGTGATCGTCGTTCTGTTTGCACCAAGATCACCTCGAACAACGAAATGGACCTGGATCAATATGGAGATCGAGAGATTCGCCTGTAACGGAACTCCCAGAGGCTATACTGCACAACTTGTCTATTGCCACATTATGTTTCCATGTGTATTTTTGAATTGTTTTCTTCATTTTAAGCTATTTATTCCTGCATTTTTTTCCAAAACCATATCATATTTGATATGTATCACATCACGTAATGCTGAACACTATACTGGAGACTGGTGTTGTTTAAAGATGTCCCTCACATTAAAACATGGAGGCAAAGTAGGAAAGTGACCTTCAAAATCAGCAACATGATACACGTGGACCTACATAGGAATTTAATTTACAAAAAAGGCGATAGATACCGAGTTAATTTCTGCAAATGGTCACTTTTAATGGCACTTATCGGGTCCTGTGTTTGGAAAGCTTATACAAAACAATTAAAGTCGTGTTCAGAGCTGGTATTTACTTGTTTGAAAGCACTTAAACTGTTTATCAAATGGAGATGAACTTTGCATCGAGTCACACAAAAGGGATATTGAGGGCGTTACGCTTTTTTCTTTCTACACTAGATGTCACCCATCTCTCATTTGTAACGTCTTTGCCTCTGGTTCATACTAGAGAAACGGATGCCAGTCTTACAGTTTGGAATTGAATCATATTTGCCAGTGCTATCAGTTAATTCGTCATGCAGGGTGTCTCTTACTGTAAAGTAGATATCATGTGCAGTTGATCCTACCTATGAAAAGAGACACTAATTTATAAGTGAAAATGTTTTATGCAAACAGGAAGATTGCACTCAAGAGCTACTATTACATATTAAAGTGTGTGTGTGTTACAATTTTCATGTGTTGTGTGCACGGGATAACATCGGTACACAGGATAGGATGTACTGCAATAATGATGATTCATCTTGTGTGATTTATGAAACAATTATCAAGACATTTAACACAAACTCCAACACAGGTAGCACATTAACAATTTGTGTGGTTAATGCATCTATCAATACATTCTGCAAATGGTCTACAATTCTCTTAACACAATTCCTCTGCTAATATTACTGTCAGTGATTACTCATCACCATGCATGCAACATCGGCTTTAAAAATAGCCTTTAGTTGCAATATATATATATATATATTATATATTATATATATATATGCACAATATCGATATACAATTTTCATATTGACTTCCACTCGTAATTTATATATATATATATATATATATATATATATATATATATATATATTAAGAGTGGGAGTCAATATGAAAATTGTATATCGATATTGTGCACATATTTCGATATCTATAATATCGAAGTCTTCCAAAACACAGAAACATTCAACACAAATGCAAATGCTTACTTTAACTTAGTGGTGCTTTGCTTCACAATATCCATGAAGAAAAACAAGGTCTTGTTATATTGTTTTACTATTCCATGCCCTCATCAGCCACCTCAAAACTGAAATATTTCTATACTTCACTGCGCAGGCTAGCCAAAAGAAAGGCTCTTCTAAGAGCCACCCAAATACTGCAAAAAGAGTAGAATTCACACTTCTATCCTCTGCAAATTCTGAAACAGCCATGTTGAAGTTAATATGTTTTTAGTTGTTTGGGAAGAAGTTATATTTGTGACTCGTTAAATCTAGCAATGCACAGGGTTTTATGAAATAGTTGTATTTGGTACCATTCCTGTAAAATGTACGCGGGTCTGTTTAATATCTCATTTTGGAGCTGTTTGACACTACTGCAAACATTAACATACATTTTTACATTTAGAATAATCTTGAGAATTTAACAATTCCCTATAGTTGGTTTTTGTCATTCATTTAATCTATATCGCTGCCTCAGTGGTGTAAATTCTGTTGTACGTTGCAGTCCGCAAGGGTTTATTGCTGCAATGTTTTAAATCGAGACTAGAACCAAAGGCATTTTGATACAAGTTGGACACACTTCAGAACTTATCTACCTGTGTTAAAATGTATTCCTAAACCTTACTTTTGTTACCGATATACAAAGCAATAATAATTGACATTGAGTATGTTTGTCCAGTTTGTGTACATCCTTTGCCAAAGAAAGCGAAGGCAGCGCCTAAACCTACAAGGGTAATAACCAAGGCAGCTAAACCCGCAGTGAAGAAGGCAGCTCTTAAAAAGAAGTGAACAGTTAAAGCGACGATGCAAGAATGAACCCGAAGGCTGTTTCAGAGCCAACACATCTTTCTAAAGAGCACATGTTCCTTCCATACATAATAAATTTGGCACTCCTGTGGTGTTTTACCACACCGTCTTTAATAGTAGAGTAGTAATTTAGAGTAAATCAGTCGATACCTAATTACGTATAATTGCGATTAAAATGATTAGGGATATGAAGGTTTTTCGGTTTATATCTCATATCAGACTACATTGTCTAAATGTGGCCTTTTCTTCAAAGTAACACTAAACCGTTATATTTGCTAGTTCTACAACAGTGGTTATTTCAATAGCGAGCCACTTTTTAAATGAGTTACATGAAGCCAATCACCAGGACTGAGGTGGGAATACATCATTCCTCAAACACAATTTTGATTACTCTGGGGATTGTTATGATGAAAATGTTATGATAAAATATTACATATACTGTGTATGAAAAATCTTTGTGTCACTTAATATGTATAAAATAATGCATCTGAAATAAAACTTTGCATTCATAACACAACTCAGGATGTGTGTGTATATATATTGTTAAATCAATTTTAATGATTTACAAATAAACAGTGCAGTGTTGTAATATACTGTTATATAACTAGTTTATAAAATGCCTTGGATAAATTAAGTGCTGATTTGGCTTAACAAGAATTGTCTTACCGCACAGCTATGACATCATAGACCAACTTACTTACGTGATTTATTAATATTACTGCACCTTAATAGTAACAATTATCTAAACAGTGTTTCTGTAGGTAAAAATGTCAACATACAACTGAAACAGCATTTAAATCACCCAACAATCAAATGTTTATTTTTTCATCTCTGTCACTAAGAATTACAGAAAAAATGCACATGTGGTGTATGCTCTGAAGCGCCAGGGTCGCACTCTGTACGGATTCGGAGGTTAAAGATTTGGACACAAGGACACGAACACAAATGTCCTTTAAGAGCCGCCCACCTTTGCATTTAAAGAGCTTTCAATTCTGAAACAAACTACATTCAGTACACCAGGAAAATGTTCAAAAGATTAAAAACATCTTTAAGAATGTTTGCATTGTTGTTTACATGCTTGTTTTGTAATAATAATAATTTAGACCTATTTTGCGATGTGTGACGAGTATTTTAGATTTAAACTTCATTGTTGGATTTGTAGGCTTAAACACAGATCCAGATATATTTTCTGGAAAAATAAATAAGCATTTCTTTTAATCAATGTTTTTTTTTTTTTTTTTTTTTTTTAATGGGATTGTATTGAAGTAAGCCTTTTCGGTAGCAGAATGATAAAATACGAGCTCAGTTTATCCGATTCCCTCGTGCAGAATTAAAGTCCCATAAAATATATGTACTTTTATTGATTTATTAAATTCATTTGGAAATCTTACTTTATTTTGTTTCCTAACCAGTGAAATAAATGCAAACCAGCAAATCCTCACGCAGAGTTTTGAGCTCCACGATGTCGTCTTTTCTGAATTTGAGTTGAAGTTTCGCCATTCAAGCTGCTGTGAAACAATCGGAACTCTGAGGTATGAGGAAGAAATCAAAGAGCATCAGCATTGATAGTGCGTTTCTACATTTAACGTGTTTAATGAGCACAAAAAAGTGACTTGGGTTTGATCATTTATTTATATTTCTTCTATATTTAAGACGCATCGGGTGTGGATTTCAGTATTGCTGTATACTGAATTCTTCATGTATTTAATAAATGAAAAAAAAAAAAATCTAAACTAACCGCTCTAGAAAAAAGGCGCCGAATTCAAACCTGAACTCAAAATAAAAAAATAAAAAACTGAGCCCCCGCCCCTCCCCCATCTTTCAGCTTGCTGTAAAGTCACCCCCCGCCCCCTCCCTCTACTGCGTTTCCAACCAATCACATCGAACTACTCCGTGACGTTCCTTGGTTCACAGTTGAACATTCCCATTCTAAAGGATTGTTTGGTATAATTTGCATACAGCCTCTATAAATAGCGGGGCTCCGGGGCTGGTTGCTCATTCATCTTTGTAGAAGCATCAGAGAAGGAAACATGCCAGAACCGAAAGCTGCACCCGCGCCGAAGAAAGGCTCCAAGAAGGCTGTTGCCAAGACCCAGCCTAAGGGAGGAAAGAAGCGCAGAAAGACCAGGAAGGAGAGCTACGCCATCTACGTGTACAAAGTGCTGAAGCAGGTCCACCCCGACACCGGCATCTCTTCCAAGGCGATGGGCATCATGAACTCGTTCGTCAACGACATTTTCGAGCGCATCGCCGGCGAGTCGTCCCGCCTGGCTCACTACAACAAGCGCTCCACCATCACTTCCCGGGAGATCCAGACAGCCGTGCGCCTCCTGCTGCCCGGAGAGCTGGCCAAGCACGCCGTGTCTGAGGGCACCAAGGCCGTCACCAAGTACACCAGCTCCAAGTAAACCGAGACCGTCCCTGCTCCGTCTTTACAACACAAAGGCTCTTCTAAGAGCCACCCAAATCCCGCAAAAAGAGTACAATTCTCATTTGTTATCTGCCTATTATAAAATGGATCTTTTGTAGGTAAGGAGATTTTTAAAAATTTTATTTGGGAATACATTTATTTTACTATTATAAACTAACCAGTTTATCGGGCTTTATGAATTATATTTTTCTTGTAAAATCGATCCGGGTCTTTAATTTCGGCGGGAAAGACTTGGAACTGTGAATATGACAAACATTCTTACATTTGCGCTAAATAAACATTTTTAATTATTTAACAATTTGCTCTAGTTGTGTCATTTATTTCATGTATATCGCTGCCTCCACTGACATGCATTCTATTGTACTTTTCCAATTGAAGGGTTTGGTTCTGTAATGTTATAAATCAAGACTAGAACCGAGGCCAGTTTGAATTGCAGTGTTTACATTCATATTTGTTTATTAACCCAGTAAAATACACTGTCCAGCTGAACTCCCTGTAGCATGTTTAACTAATCAAGTTGCATACAGGCCAGTAATTGTGTTATCAGAATGTATTCATAAAGAACAAAAAAATAAATAAAACTGACATTGATGTTGGTTGTCCAGTTTGTTTACATGCTCTCAATTTGCAAGCAGCAGCGCTTGCTGGAGCATCTTGAGAAACGCAGCCGTCTGTTTAAGTGAGATAGAGAGGTCTCAATGACACGACACGTGATCTTCGTTCTGTTTGCACCAAGATCACCTCGAACAACGAAATGGACCTGGATCAATATGGAGATCGAGAGATTCGCCTGTAACGGAACTCCCAGAGGCTATACTGCACAACTTGTCTATTGCCACATTATGTTTCCATGTGTATTTTTGAATTGTTTTCTTCATTTTAAGCTAGCTATTCCTGCTTTTTTTCCAAAAACATATAATATTTGATATGTATCACATCACGTAATGCGTAAACGTAAACACTATATTGGAGACTGGTGTTTAAATATGTCCCTCACATTAAAAGATGGAAGCAAAGTAGGAAAGTGACCTTCAAAATCAGCAACATGATACACGTGGACCTGCATAGGAATTTATTTAAAAAATGGCGATAGACATCCAGTTAATTTCTGCAAATGGTCAATTTTAATGGCAGTGGTATCGGGTATATTTCATTTTCGGCTTGTATACACAATTCTCTTGTCGTTTTTAAAGCATATAAAAACAAACAGTTAAGGTCGTGTTAAGAGCTGGTATTTACTTGTTTGAAAGCACTTAAACTGTTTATCAAATGGAGATGAACTTTGCATCGAGGCACACAAAACGGATATAGGAAATTGTGCTTTTTTTTCTTTTTCCACAAGATGTCACTCTTCTCTCATTTATAACGTCTTTATCTCTGGTTCCTTAATAAAGATACAGATGCCAGTATGTAGATAAGTAGAAATCATGTGCAGTTACAAAGTGAAGCTGATCGTATCTATGAAGAGAGACACTGTAATTTATAAGTGAAAAATGTTTTGTGCAAACAGGACGATTGTGTGTCTGTGTTACAATTTTCAAGACATTTAACACAAACTCCAACACAGGTAGCACATTAGCAATGTGTGTGGTTAATGCATCTATTAATAGATTCTGGTTCCATGTCTATTATCTGGAGAACTCAATCATTATTCCAGTACTTTGAATTTAGAGGAACTGCCTGACTCTATAAGACGGATAGTTTATATGTTTTCATGGTATTGGCGCATCAAAAGTAAATCAGCCAAAAGCATCATTTCACTTTTAATTTGTTGTACATGATTCTTTATTTTAGAACGGGATACCTTGCAGTTTATTATTATTATTTTAACAAAACAAAACTTATGAGACCGGGATTTAATCACACGTCTCAGAGCTTTATTCAACACACTAGCTCTCGAATTACCCAACACTTTACTTTTGGAATATACTCACACGGCTCTAACACCGCAGACACAGAAACGGCGCGTCTCCAGAGCACTGATCTACAGTAGCACCCCGAATCTCAGGTCCCACGCACCTGTCGATCCTTCCTCTCTCGCCCCGTCTCAAACAATGAGGCAGCTTATATAAGCTAATAAATTATCCAATAAATAACTAATCAATCAATTAAAAAAGAACCACAACACATAAAACGAAGCACTTAAAACATAAAAACACCTAGTTGCCTAGGCACCACAGTAACCCCTTTACAACACGAAGGTTGTTCGGTTTATATCTCGTATCACTAGTTTGTCTCAATGTGGCCTTTTCCATCAAAGTAACACTCACCCATTATATTTTATAGTTTTACAATAACACGTTGGGAAGAAAATGTGAAACACTTCCATTGTATATAGATAACATGTTAAAACTGCTAAATGTATTAGACAATTTAAAACAATATGTATTGGAATATAATGCTTTCAGAGAAGTGGGTGGCTCTTAAAAGAGCCTTTGGGTTTCACTGTGTTTTTGTTTTAGGGGTGATGCAGTTTAAGCGCGTTCCCCTCGGATGCGGCGGGCCAGCTGGATGTCTTTGGGCATGATGGTGACTCTCTTGGCGTGAATGGCGCACAGGTTGGTGTCCTCAAAGAGCCCGACAAGGTAAGCCTCGCTAGCCTCCTGCAGCGCCATCACAGCGGAGCTCTGGAAGCGCAGGTCGGTCTTGAAATCCTGAGCGATTTCTCGGACGAGCCGCTGGAAGGGCAGCTTGCGGATCAGCAGCTCGGTGGATTTCTGATAGCGGCGGATTTCCCTCAGAGCCACAGTCCCAGGCCTGTAGCGGTGAGGTTTCTTCACGCCGCCGGTAGCGGGGGCGCTTTTTCGGGCAGCCTTGGTAGCGAGCTGCTTCCTGGGCGCCTTTCCACCGGTGGACTTACGAGCGGTCTGCTTTGTTCTTGCCATTTCCAAACGCTTCCACACACTATCACAAACTCTAAAATATAACACAAGCAAGCCGATACCACAGCATTTATTGAGTAACTGAGCTGCTCTGATAGGATATATCAGTTAGGGCGGGTTTATGTTCCTCATTGGTTATATTCCTGATTCTCAATAATTGATTGGCTCATTTGAAATTTGCGCGCATTCTATGACACGGCCACTGTCCCTGCCCGGTTTGCCATCCTTCTCATACGGTTCTGTTTCTGTGCTTTGTTATTCAGTGTCACAGTAAGCTCTTCTATAGAAAGATACATGTCATTGTTTTTGAAAGAAAGCATTCTAAAGACAATACCCTATTGATTCATATTTATAAAGAAACCGTAGCTCACGTCTCACTTTGCGTTTAACAATCTTGTGTCATATAATAGGTCCTACATTTTTAATTGCTGGAAGTAGGTAACGTTCTAAGTAGTGTTTAGGGCTCTAGACTCTTGACCGGAGGGTCGTGGGTTCAATCCCAGGTGGGGGACACTGCTGCTGTACCCTTGAGCAAGGTACTTTACCTAGATTGCTCCAGTAAAAACTCAACTGTATAAATGGGTAATTGTATGTAAAAAAATATTGTGATATATTGTAAATTGCCCTGGATAAGGGCGTCTGCTAAGAAAATTATAATAATAATAATACAATATTTAAAAATACTTCACGTATTTGCAATGAAACGAGACAGATTATGTTTCACTGCATTGTACAACAAAAACATCCACAAACAGACAACAGCCTTCATCGCGGCAGAGGGAAAACAGATGAGTAAATAGAAAAAGAAAGTACCTTTAAAAGTATGACAACGTTATGAGCCCCAGCGGTTGTCTCAGTGGATTTCATTGTCTCTCGGCTGCGGTGAGTCTTCATGCCGGAGAGACAGAGGTGCCTCTTCGCAGAGAAAGAGCGGGGCTCAGACAACACGGGACAGGGGGATACATAATGCAACCAGCAACTATATCAGGGGAGGCGTGAAGAAACATTTATTTCAAACAATAAACGAGGCAGCACATTATAAACACAATGTGTAGCAGATGTCTGTTCAACTGACCAGAACACAATTTGTACATAACTTTCGTGGGAAGTGAAGTGAAACAGCAAGTTGTCTTTCAACAATTCGCGTTTCATTCATGTGAGGAATGTTATCAGCCGCTACCATTATATTATTATTATTATTATTATTTATTTCTTAGCAGACGCCCTTATCCAGAAATAATTCATATATCAATTTTCTCTCACAGGTTATTTCAGACTGTGACGTGGGTTTGTACACATGAACAGATTCAATGCTCCCTTACTACCAAAAGTGGGTGGCTCTTAAAAGAGCCTTTTTGTTTTTATAGATCTTAAAAAGGGGCGTCCGAGTGATTTACTTCTTGGCTGGCTTCTCGGTTTTCTTGGGCAGCAGCACGGCCTGGATGTTGGGCAGCACTCCGCCCTGAGCGATGGTGACGCCTCCCATCAGCTTGTTGAGCTCCTCGTCGTTGCGGACAGCGAGCTGTAGGTGACGCGGGATGATTCTGGTTTTCTTGTTGTCCCGGGCGGCGTTCCCGGCCAGCTCCAGGATTTCAGCAGTCAGGTACTCGAGCACAGCGGCCAGATAGACCGGGGCTCCAGCGCCGACACGCTGGGCATAGTTTCCCTTCCGCAGAAGCCTGTGAACACGACCGACTGGGAACTGCAGTCCTGCCCTGGAGGAGCGAGTCTTTGCCTTAGCACGGGCTTTACCGCCAGTCTTTCCTCTTCCAGACATCTTCACTGTAGTTCAGAATACTACAACAATAAATGCGAGTCTGCTCTCTTGCTGTTTTTACACGCTGGCTCATTCTTAGAATGTTAAAAATCGTCACAGCGGAGAAGGGCGGAAAGTATTTCATTTGCATGCCTCTGATTGGTTGTATCATTCCCTGCCCGCTGTTTCTAGTTTGGCGCTGTTCTGCTGCGGATTGTGTTTTATTTCCTCTTGATTCCATTTCTAAATGCCGGGAGCTGTAGATTCTTGTTTTTCGTATTAATGTTTCTAATGTATGAACGTGACCCTTTGTGTTAAGAGTATGATACAATACACTAGTATCCGCAGTCAAGCTGCTATGAAACAATCGCATTGGTAGAAGCAGCAAGAAGTCAAAAATCATGCAAAAAATGATTGTGTTTCAACATAGAACTTGTTATTAATGAATATTGAGTTATTGATGCATTTAACATGAAAAACATAAGCCCTAAACTAACCGTTGTAGAAAAAGGCGCTGAATTCAAACTTAAACTCGAAAAAAAAACCTCAGCTCGCTGTAAAGTCACCCCCCGCCCCCTCCCTCTACTGCGTTTCCAACCAATCACATCGAACTACTCCGTGACGTTCCTTGGTTCACAGTTGAACATTCTCATTCTAAAGGATTGTTTGGTATAATTTGCATACAGCCTCTATAAATACTGGGGCTCTGGGGCTGGTTGCGCATTCATCTTTGAAGAAGCATTAGAGAAGGAAACATGCCAGAACCGAAAACTGCACCCGCGCCGAAGAAAGGCTCTAAGAAGGCTGTTGCCAAGACCCAGCCTAAGGGAGGAAAGAAGCGCAGAAAGACCAGGAAGGAGAGCTACGCCATCTACGTGTACAAAGTGCTGAAGCAGGTCCACCCCGACACCGGCATCTCTTCCAAGGCGATGGGCATCATGAACTCGTTCGTCAACGACATTTTCGAGCGCATCGCCGGCGAGTCGTCCCGCCTGGCACACTACAACAAACGCTCCACCATCACTTCCCGGGAGATCCAGACAGCCGTGCGCCTCCTGCTGCCCGGAGAGCTGGCCAAGCACGCCGTGTCTGAGGGCACCAAGGCCGTCACCAAGTACACCAGCTCCAAGTAAACCGAGACCGTCCCTGCTCCGTCTTTACAACACAAAGGCTCTTCTAAGAGCCACCCAAATCCCGCAAAAAGAGTACAATTCTCATTTGTTATCTGCCTATTATAAAATGGATCTTTTGTAGGTAAGGAGATTTTTAAAAATTTTATTTGGGAATACATTTATTTTACTATTATAAACTAACCAGTTTATCGGGCTTTATGAATTATATTTTTCTTGTAAAATCGATCCGGGTCTTTAATTTCGGCGGGAAAGACTTGGAACTGTGAATATGACAAACATTCTTACATTTGCGCTAAATAAACATTTTTAATTATTTAACAATTTGCTCTAGTTGTGTCATTTATTTCATGTATATCGCTGCCTCCACTGACATGCATTCTATTGTACTTTTCCAATTGAAGGGTTTGGTTCTGTAATGTTATAAATCAAGACTAGAACCGAGGCCAGTTTGAATTGCAGTGTTTACATTCATATTTGTTTATTAACCCAGTAAAATACACTGTCCAGCTGAACTCCCTGTAGCATGTTTAACTAATCAAGTTGCATACAGGCCAGTAATTGTGTTATCAGAATGTATTCATAAAGAACAAAAAAATAAATAAAACTGACATTGATGTTGGTTGTCCAGTTTGTTTACATGCTCTCAATTTGCAAGCAGCAGCGCTTGCTGGAGCATCTTGAGAAACGCAGCCGTCTGTTTAAGTGAGATAGAGAGGTCTCAATGACACGACACGTGATCTTCGTTCTGTTTGCACCAAGATCACCTCGAACAACGAAATGGACATGGATCAATATGGAAGCAAAGTAGGAAAGTGACCTTCAAAATCAGCAACATGATACACGTGGACCTGCCTGGGAATTTATTTAAAAAATGGCGATAGACATCCAGTTAATTTCTGCAAATGGTCAATTTTAATGGCAGTGGTATCGGGTATATTTCATTTTCGGCTTGTATACACAATTCTCTTGTCGTTTTTAAAGCATATAAAAACAAACAGTTAAGGTCGTGTTAGGAGCTGGTATTTACTTGTTTGAAAGCACTTAAACTGTTTATCAAATGGAGATGAACTTTGCATCGAGGCACACAGAAGGGATATTGGATAATTGTGCTTTTTTCTTTTTCCACAAAATGTCACTCTTCTCTCATTTATAACGTCTGTATCTCTGGTTCCTTAATAAAGAAACAGATGCCAGTATGTAGATAAGTAGAAATCATGTGCAGTTACAAAGTGAAGCTGATCGTATCTATGAAGAGAGACACTGTAATTTATAAGTGAAAAATGTTTTGTGCAAACAGGACGATTGTGTGTGTGTTACAATTTTCAAGACATTTAACACAAACTCCAACACAGGTAGCACATTAGCAATGTGTGTGGTTAATGCATCTATTAATAGATTCTGGTTCCATGTCTATTATCTGGAGAACTCAACCATTATTCCAGTACTTTGAATTTAGAGGAACTGCCTGACTATAAGACGGATAGTTTATATGTTTTCATGGTATTGGCGCATCAAAAGTAAATCAGCCAAAAGCATCATTTCATTTTTAATTTGTTGTACATGATTCTTTATTTTAGAACGGGATACCTTGCAGTTTATTATTATTATTTTAACAAAACAAAACTTATGAGACCGGGATTTAATCACACGTCTCAGAGCTTTATTCAACACACTAGCTCTCGAATTACCCAACACTTTACTTTTGGAATATATTCACACGGCTCTAACACCGCAGACACAGAAACGGCGCGTCTCCAGAGCACTGACCTACAGTAGCACCCCGAATCTCAGGTCCCACGCACCTGTCGATCCTTCCTCTCTCGCCCCGTCTCAAACAATGAGGCAGCTTATATAAGCTAATAAATTATCCAATAAATAACTAATCAATCAATTAAAAAAGAACCACAACATATAAAACGAAGCACTTAAAACATAAAAACACCTAGTTGCCTAGGCACCACGGTAACCCCTTTACAACACGAAGGTTGTTCGGTTTATATCTCGTATCACTAGTTTGTCTCAATGTGGCCTTTTCCATCAAAGTAACACTCACCCATTATATTTTATAGTTTTACAAGAATAACACGTTGGGAAGAAAATGTGAAACACTTCCATTGTATATAGACAACATGTTCAAACTGCTAAATGTATTAGACAATTTAAAACAATATGTATTGGAATATAAGGCTTTCAGAGAAGTGGGTGGCTCTTAAAAGAGCCTTTGGGTTTCACTGTGTTTTTGTTTTAGGGGTGATGCAGTTTAAGCGCGTTCCCCTCGGATGCGGCGGGCCAGCTGGATGTCTTTGGGCATGATGGTGACTCTCTTGGCGTGGATGGCACACAGGTTGGTGTCCTCAAAGAGCCCGACCAGGTAAGCCTCGCTAGCCTCCTGCAGCGCCATCACAGCGGAGCTCTGGAAGCGCAGGTCGGTCTTGAAATCCTGAGCGATTTCTCGGACGAGCCGCTGGAAGGGCAGCTTGCGGATCAGCAGCTCGGTGGATTTCTGATAGCGGCGGATTTCCCTCAGAGCCACAGTCCCAGGCCTGTAGCGGTGAGGTTTCTTCACGCCGCCGGTAGCGGGGGCGCTTTTTCTGGCAGCCTTGGTAGCAAGCTGCTTCCTTGGCGCCTTTCCACCGGTGGACTTACGAGCGGTCTGCTTGGTTCTTGCCATTTCTAAACTCTTACACACACTATCACAAACTATGTAAAATATAACACAAGCAAGCCGATACCACAGCATTTATTGAATAACTGAGCTGCTCTGATAGGATATATCAGTTAGGGCGGGTTTATGTTCCTCATTGGTTATATTCCTGATTCTCAATAATTGATTGGCTCATTTGAAATTTGCGCGCATTCTATGACACGGCCACTGTCCCCGCCCGGTTTGCGATCCTTCTCATACGGTTCTGTTTCTGTGCTTTGTTATTCAGTGTCACAGTAAGCTCTTCTATAGAAAGATACATGTCATTGTTTTTGAAAGAAAGCAATCTAAAGACAATACACTATTGATTCATATTTATAAAGAACCCGTAGCTCACGTCTCACTTTGTGTTTAACAATCCTGTGTCATATAGTAGGTACTACATTTTTCATTGCTGGAAGTAGGTAACGTTCTAAGTAGTGTTTAGGGCTCTAGACTCTTGACCGGAGGGTCGTGGGTTCAATCCCTGGTAGGGGACACTGCTGCTGTACCCTTGAGCAAGGTACTTTACCTAAATTGCTCCAGTAAAAACCCAACTGTATAAATGGGTAATTGTATGTAAAAAATATTGTGATATCTTGTAACAATTGTAAGTTGCCCTGGATAAGGGCGTCTGCTAAGAAAATTATAATAATAATACAATATTTAAAAATACTTCACGTATTTGCAATGAAACGAGACAGATTATGTTTCACTGCATTATACAACAAAAACATCCACAAACAGACAACAGCCTTCATCGTGGCAGAGGGAAAACAGATGAGTAAATAGAAAAAGAAAGTACCTTTAAAAGTGTGACTGGGGACAACGTTAAGAGCCCCAGCGGTTGTCTCAGTGGATTTCATTGTCTCTCGGCTGCGGTGAGTCTTCATACCTGAGAGACAGAGGTGCCTCTTCGCAGAGAAAGAGCGGGGCTCAGACAACACGGGACAGGGGGATACATAATGCAACCAGCAACTATATCAGGGGAGGCGTGAAGAAACATTTATTTCAAACAATAAACGAGGCAGCACATTATAAACACAATGTGTAGCAGATGTCTGTTCAACTGACCAGAACACAATTTGTACATAACTTTCGTGGGAAGTGAAGTGAAACAGCAAGTTGTCTTTCAACAATTCGCGTTTCATTCATGTGAGGAATGTTATCAGCCGCTACCATTATAACGTTCTACGATTCACAGAAATAATTAATATATCAATTTTCTCTCACAGGTTATTTCAGACTGTGACGTGGGTTTGTACACATGAACAGATTCAATGCTCCCTTACTACCAAAAGTGGGTGGCTCTTAAAAGAGCCTTTTTGTTTTTATAGATCTTAAAAGGGGGCGTCCAAATGATTTATTTCTTGGCTGGCTTCTCGGTTTTCTTGGGCAGCAGCACGGCCTGGATGTTGGGCAGCACTCCGCCCTGAGCGATGGTGACGCCTCCCATCAGCTTGTTGAGCTCCTCGTCGTTGCGGACAGCGAGCTGCAGGTGACGCGGGATGATTCTGGTTTTCTTGTTGTCCCGGGCGGCGTTCCCGGCCAGCTCCAGGATTTCAGCAGTCAGGTACTCGAGCACAGCAGCCAGATAGACCGGAGCTCCAGCGCCGACACGCTGGGCATAGTTTCCCTTCCGCAGCAGCCTGTGAACACGACCGACTGGGAACTGCAGTCCTGCCCTGGAGGAGCGAGTCTTTGCCTTAGCACGGGCTTTACCGCCAGTCTTTCCTCTTCCAGACATCTTCACTGTAGTTCAGAATACTACAACAATAAATGCGAGTCTGCTCTCTTGCTTTTTTATACACGCTGGCTCATTCTTAGAATGTTAAAAATCGTCACAGAGGAGGAGGGCGGGCAGTATTTCATTTGCGTGCCTCTGATTGGTTGTATCATTCCCTGCCCGCTGTTTCTAGTTTGGCGCTGTTCTGCTGCGGATTGTCTTTTGTTTCCTCTTGGCGCTCATTTTTGAATTGTAACCCAGTTGGAACACAATGTAACAGTTTAGAACTGTTTAAAACCACACTGCCCGCAGTCATGTCCGATTTTAGTTATAAGTTTTGTGTGCTTCAATTAAGCAGAAAGCCGATATTGTTGATGGTCCCTTTTGTTTGCATGGTGTAAAGGAAGTTGTAGCTGCAGCGATACCAGCGGACCCTTTGATATAAATCTGCTTGTTATTACGTCACTCTGTCAGTCAAATACTAGTATTTAATAAAAAGTGAAATATGTAGGTTAATTTAAAAACAAAAATCCTTTACAATAGATGTATAAGTTAATCATAACTCTTTCTAATATGACAGAACGTTAAATTAATTAATAGGGCATACAATAGACTGCATTTTTCTTTTGTTATTTTCTATTATGATCATTAATCATAGTGGTTATCTTTACCTTACTACCCTCTTTATAAAGGCTGGGAAGGTAACGTTCCATTTCTAAATGCCGGGAGCTGTAGATTCTTGTTTTTCGTATTAATGTTTCTAATGCCAGTCTTACAGTTTTGAATTGAATCATATTTGCCAATGCTATCAGTTAATTCGTCATGCAGGGTGTCTCTTACTGTAAAGTAGATATCATGTGCAGTTGATCCTACCTATGAAAAGAGACACTAATTTATAATTGAAAATGTTTTGTGCAAACAGGAAGATTGCACTCAGGAGCTACTATTACATATTAAAGTGTGTGTTACAATTTTCATGTGTTCTCTGCACGGGATAACATCGGTTCACAGGATAAGATGTACTGGAATAATGATGATTCATCTTGTGTGATTTATGAAAATATTATCAAGACATTTAACACAAACTCCAACACTTGTTTTTCTTCATGGATATTGTGAAGCAAAGCACCACTAAGTTAAAGTAAGCATTTGCATTTGTGTTGTATGTTTCTGTGTTTTGGAAGACTTCGATATTATAGATATATATATATATATGCACAATATCGATATACAATTTTCATATTGACTCACACTCGTAATTTATATATATATATATATATATATATATATATATATATATATATATATATATATATATATATATATATATATATATATATATATATATATAAATTAAGAGTGGGAGTCAATATGAAAATTGTATATCGATATTGTGCACATATTTCGATATCTATAATATCGAAGTCTTCCAAAACACAGAAACATACAACACAAATGCAAATGCTTACTTTAACTTAGTGGTGCTTTGCTTCACAATATCCATGAAGAAAAACAAGGTCTTGTTATATTGTTTTACTATTCCATGCCCTCATCAGCCACCTCAAAACTGAAATATTTCTATACTTCACTGCACAGGCTAACCAAAACAAAGGCTCTTCTAAGAGCCACCCAAATACCGCAAAAAGAGTAGAATTCACACTTCTATCCTCTGCAAATTCTGAAACAGCCATCTTGAAGTTAAGATGTTTTTAGTTGTTTGGGAAGAAGTTATATTTGTGACTCGTTAAATCTAGCAATGCACAGGGTTTTATGATATAGTTGTATTTGGTGCCATTCCTGTAAAATGTACGCGGGTCTGTTTAATATCTCATTTTGGAGCTGTTTGACACTACTGCAAACATGAACATACATTTTTACATTTAGAATAATCTTGAGAATTTAACAATTCCCTATAGTTGGTTTTTGTCATTCATTTAATCTATATCGCTGCCTCAGTGGTGTAAATTCTGTTGTACGTTGCAGTCCGCAAGGGTTTATTGCTGCAATGTTTTAAATCGAGACTAGAACCAAAGGCATTTTGATACAAGTTGGACACACTTCAGAACTTATCTACCTGTTGTTAAAATGTATTCCTAAACCTTACTTTTGTTACTGATATACAAAGCAATAATAATTGACATTGAGTATGTTTGTCCAGTTTGTGTACATCCTTTGCCAAAGAAAGCGAAGGCAGCGCCTGAACCTACAAGGGTAATAACCAAGGCAGCTAAACCCACAGTGAAGAAGGCGGCTCTTAAAAAGAAGTGAACAGTTAAAGCGACGATGCAAGAATGAACCCAAGGCTGTTTCAGAGCCAACACATCTTTCTAAAGAGCATATGTTCCTTCTATACATAATAAATTTGCCACTCCTGTGGTGTTTTACCACACCGTTTTTAATAGTAGAGTAATTTAGAGTAAATCAATCGATACCTAATTACGTATAATTGCGATTAAAATGATTAGGGATATGAAGGTTTTTCGGTTTATATCTCATATCGGACTACATTGTCTAAATGTGGCCTTTTCTTCAAAGTAACACTAAACCATTATATTTGCTAGTTCTACAACAGTGGTTATTTCAATAGCGAGCCACTTTTTAAATGATTTACATGAAGCCAATCGCCAGGACTGAGGTGGGAATACATCATTCCTCAAACACAATTTTGATTACTCTGGGGATTGTTATGATGAAAATGTTATGATAAAATATTACATATACTGTGTATGAAAAATCTTTGTGTCCACTTAATATGTATAAAATAATGCATCTGAAATAAAACTTTGCATTCATAACACAACTCAGGATGTGTGTGTATATATATATTGTTAAATCAATTTTAATGATTTACAAATAAACAGTGCAGTGTTGTAATATACTGTTATATAACTAGTTTATAAAATGTCTTGGATAAATTAAGTGCTGATTTGGCTTAACAAGAATTGTCTTACCGCACAGCTATGACATCATAGACCAACTTACTTACGTGATTTATTAATATTACTGCACCTTAATAGTAACAATTATCTAAACAGTGTTTCTGTAGGTAAAAATGTCAACATACAACTGAAACAGCATTTAAATCACCCAACAATCAAATGTTTATTTTTTCATCTCTGTCACTAAGAATTACTGAAAAAATGGCAAATATACTGTGGTATTTAATAGAACAAAGAAAACTCTGAGTAGCAGTAACACTTTATTCAAAAGCCATCTGAGAAATCACCACGCAAGTCTCACTCAGCATGTCATATATATGCAGCAGCGGCATCTAATTATTAAACTAAATATCACCTCATAAAACTGACTAGTGAGTATGAGATGTTTAAATTACACAAAACAGATACATCTCACCACTACCCTCCGAATGCAGAAACCTATTTAAAACAAAATTAAAATCTCTCCTGCTCTCTCCCGACATTGGGCTTTTAAACAAGTTTGGGTTCGGCATAGAATTCTCTTGTGCTCGCCGCTGATGGGAAGGACTGCGGCACTCCACAAACTGACACAGAAGACGTTTAGTCCAGTATTCAGGGACTATTATTTTTCAGTGGAAGGATACGTAATACATTTCTTTTTCCTTAAAAAAGCTATTTTGTATACTTATTCTCAAAAAAAAATAGCCATTTTATAAGCAAAATAACCCACGACAGGGTGTGTGGTAAGACAATTCTTACTGCACTTCCTGGGTGTTTGAAGGCACTTGGCCTAGGTCCTCCTGTCTCACAACGCACCCAGGGTGTGCAGTAAGAATCGTCTTACCACCCTGTCGTGGGTTATTTCTTACATAATCTATAAGGCTGTAAATGGCTTCTACTGATAATAATAATAATAATAATAATAATAATAATAATAATAATAATAATCATCACAACTTGGCAATCATTAGAAAATGTATTATTAATTTGAATATAAGACACTGATAAAATTGAAATGCAAATGCAACTTGTTTAAATGTGCACTGGCACATTTGCATTGGCTCCCTGTTAGTTTTAGAGTAGATTTTATGGTGCTGTTGTTACCTTTTTTGATTTACCTTTTACTTGTAGCTTACGAAATAAGCAAGTTTGGAAGACTCGCCAGTTAATGAGAAAAGTGGCAGCAGTGACTTGATGCAAGCCCTCTGAAGTCAGGTTGGTAAGATGTTGTGGAAATACTCAGGCACTGGTGAAGGTGGTCTGTGATATGACATTGTTGCAGTTTTTTTATAAGATTCAGCGTGGATAAACCATATTCACAAAGATATGTTGAGCCAAACATGGTTAACACAAATATTGCACTTTTTTAAATTGATTTAAACGTGGTCTCTGGGATAATGCTGACCCAGAAATCACAGTTATTGACGTCTTTCAGTCTGGCTTTTAGTACATCTGAAACATGAAGCTCAGTCATTTAGGCCTAAATCTGAAGAAATCCCTCATCCAGAGTGGAAAGCAGTTGTTTTGCTTCTGCAGCCCCCAGTCCATCTGGAGAAACTGAAAACGGATGACGGAGAAATAGCAGCAGCTCACTGGAGAGATTTGAAGTCTTCCAAATAGGCCTTGAAGTTTTCAGTTAGCTTTACCATGAACTTGTGCATGTCATCATCTGCCGTAGCTTTATTTTTTACACAATGGTCACAAACTTTAGGGAAGTGTATCATTTTTCTAGAATGCAAGTCTGCTTTAAACATAGCCAGTTGCTCTTGAAAGGCAACTACAGTCTCGTAGAGGTCACCAACAGTTTGATCAGAGCCATGAAGTTTAAGATTAAGTTCACTTAGCTGTGTAGTGATGTCACACAAGAACGACACGTTTGCCATTGCTGCTCCGTCATTTATAAACTCTAGCAGGGTATGCGACTTTTGGCTCCTGTGTTTAGTTAAAAAAAAACACGAATCTCATTCTGAAGCGCACATACCCTCTCCAGCACTTTACCTTTGCTTAACCAATGCACATAATTGGGTAGCAGCAAGTCGTCGTATATAGCCTCCAAGAGTGCCTTGAAGAGTCGATGCTGAAGACTTGAGCTCCTCCGAATACAATTTACAAGTTTCATTACACAATCCATCTAGTCTCCCAGTTCTGCAGATAGTTTTGCGCAGAGTACAGTCTGGTAACTTAAGCAATTAATTGACACAGCAGCGGAGTTGTGTGCAGCCAGCCGACTAGCTATACCCCTTTATCAATCCAACCGTCAGTTACAATCGAGTTTATTTTCCACAAATCCACCGGTGGTTTGTCCATGCAAAGGCAGCAAACGTGAAAGCTCCTCTCTAAAATATTTGCCATCAAAAAAGCGAACGAAAGTTGACAACTAGGCAACATGGTTTATGTCACAGCACTCATCAGAAATTAAAGAGAATACTAGAAAGTTTGCTCTCTTGCTTGAAGGTGTTACAGGTGATATGTGCAAAAGCAATAGTGAAACCCATCTATAGTGTAGCCAGCTCCAAGGAATAAGTGCCACCACCGATTAATGAAAATCACAATCATCCTTTTCATTTATGGGATTTTGTGTTTGTAACAGGGGAGATCTGGACTGACTATCTGGCACATGCGTGGTACAGCAGGAAGAGGGCAGCAGTCTTGTAGGATCCGCCTGTCAGTCATGGCGATGACACAGAGAGGTGGTGAAGAGGCTGTGTTAAGCTTTCCCTCTCTCGGAGTGGCTGAGAGGCTAGCCTTGGGGGATTGCTTGGCCCATAAGAACTGTGCTTGGTTTTGCATTCAGGTGGCCAGAGAGAGAGGATACCCAGTGATGCTGGCGGAAGACGTCAGTATAAACAAAGAACAGGCAAGCACGGCTGAGTGAGATAGCCTGTCTTGAAAAAAACAAAAAAAATATACAAAAAATAATTACGTACCCGAGGGGACGTGTAACTGTACGGGGAACTCTGGCCACCCCAGTGTATAGGCTAACTGAGCATAGGTCGGAGGCCCGTACTGACCGGCTTAGCCATAGTGGGGGCACTGCATAAGCAGCACTTTTGTTTTGTAGTTTTATTAGTGTGTTATATTTCCCCTTATTCTTTCGCCTCTTGTTTTCATGATTACTTTGAGCACCTGTCAGTGTGCCAATTCCTCACCGTTTTACCAGTATTGTTATTCCGGTGGTCCTGTGTACCGTTGTTGGTACTCAGGCCATGGACAACAGCTCCCTCTGCGGGCAATAAGAAAAACGTCTGAATTAATAAAACTGGGCACCTGTGCGGTGTTTGCAACTAAAACTTCTGTCTCCAGTGTGTGTCAGTGAATTACCCCCCACCCTTCCACACCATTATAATAAAATGCTTGTAATATTTAACTTACCTTTCTCACTGCAAGTCGATAGGACCATGGGGGCAGCCATGTTAGGGAACCAAGTTTTATTTTGGTTTGATGTTATTGTTTATATTGATACTTGCATTGTGTATTTACATGTGGGTTAAAACAAATGCATTTGTATATGTTAAGGCCAAAGATGGCTCTATGTATATTTAAATGTAATTAAATTTCAATTTATATTGTATTGGTTTAGTCCAGGGGAGGAGCTAATGGAAAGAGGTATAAGTACCTGGGTTTTGGGTCATTTGAAGGAGAGAAATGAGGAGTGAGGTGTGCTCTGACTATGTTGACTTTGTGAGTAGGCAAGTGTTCTGTGTTGGGAGATCTGTGTGAGACAGCCTTGTATTTTTGTTTTCTTTTTGTATTTTCTTTGTATGAATATTGAGAATCTTTTGTTGTTGATTTATTTTTCTTTATTGTTTTGATTTGCTATTCCACTGGAGGCCTTGAATAAAAAAACACTTTTTGGCATTTCAAAACTCGACTTCTGTTTGTCTCGTGCACCCTGCATAACCTCTTGACCACGATATATTACACTGCTTTTTGGTGTTAAACTGCAGTTAAAGTGATTCTATTAAATGTAATCTTACAATGCGATTCTGCATCTCCGTTGAAAATGTCACAAAAAAAATGTGTCTATTAAAAGAGGGCAACTTTTAACATTTTTAAATATAGGATTTAACTGACAAAAAGAATGAAAAGATACAGACTTAAGTAAAGATCGCTAATCAGCCCAGTGTTTTAATCGTGAATTTTAATTCATGTAACACAAGACGAATAAACCTGCTAAACAAATATTTTTAAATCTATCCTCATTGAACAGAAACGAAATCGTCAAGTAAGCTATAAATTTGGTTAAAACTGTCACATCACATCGAAGAAATGTTTTACGTGTAACACAGTGAAATTGGAAATGCCGAGCCCATATTATCAGTAAGAGCTTCTCGAAGCGCCATCCTCCGTCTGGCATTCATACATATATAAGTGGGCGATATTGCTCTATTTTGTAAGACTCTGACTGATTGTGCTTTTCCAAAGACTGAGGCGGAAACAGAAGTGGCAAACCAATAGGTGAGATTTTAATTCACAAAGAAAACAAAAATAGCAAGCAAACTAAATATTTTACAAATAAAAGACTAATCCAGGTCTGGGCACTAACTCACTTTTGGAGCCCTAACTATGGATTATGGTATGGCTGACCCACAGCATAAAAAAGAAAAACTGTGCACATACTTAGTTCCATAGAGATTCACTTTAAATCCATAGGGAAGTGCACCATTTCTTTTCAGTCTTTTAACTGTCCACAATTGGTGCAATGATCCAAGTAATAATGCATCGTCTCTTTCTAGTTCACCAGCAACCCCTCCAAATAACTTGTATGGGAATATGCACCCAGGTTGTAGTGCTTGTACTCACTGGTTGTTGCATGGTTGCTGGTAAGTTTGTATCCGGTTTCAAAGCGCTCTCTTCAGTATTACTGGTCTGTTACAGTCCATTGCCAAATCCTTTGTTAAACAGTTCTGTCCTTAGCGTTGGATTGCTTGCACCAAACCCTCATTCTTAAACAGCGCACATTGCTGTATTGGCGTATTTTCACAGTCCTTTGTAGACGGTCCCTTACAGCCTCCGCTTGCTGTGAAACCGGGCTAATGTTCAGTTTAATACTGCTGCAAAACACTCCCCTTTTTATTTCCCAGAATCCCGCCGTTACAGAGCCCCTGAGTTCCAGGAACTAGGGGAATTGTAGTCTTTTGAGCAGCGGCCATTTTATAAAAAAACGAAAAGAAAACCCTGCCTTTTAACTCTTGTGACAAACAGTAACTTTATCGCTGTCCTTTAATAGAAACCCCCACCATTTCTATCGGGACTAACACGATAACCATCTATTTATCACTATATATATATATATATATATATATATATATATATATATATATATATATATATATATATATTAGGATGTACATGATACAATAGGCAGCACTGAGTACGGAGCACTCAGCGCTGTGCGGACCACTCCAGCTGTCGCTGTTATGATTTCAAGGTGTCCTTTTCATTTTCTTTATTGGCAGTTATGTTATTTTACAAATACGTTGTAGCGGTAGTAAGCCCTGCTGTTTAAATGTATATGTTTATTTTTAGAACAGGGTTTCTGCCTCCGCCCCCGTGTTATTTTGTATTATTATTATTATTATTATTATTATTATTATTATTATTATTATTATTATTATTTTGTTGTATTTATATGACGGCGAAGCACCGGGTGTTTTGTTGTTTTATTTATTTAGAAAGGTATTTACCACAGTAATTTAGAACACTCGTGCAGATTGTGGCCGAGGGGTAATATAATAATTGCCAGCTAGTTAAACCCCTCGGCTACGATATATGAACCTGCAGCTCTCTGCACTCGTGAGTGTATGAGGAACAAGAGTGGAGAGAGCGAGGAGAGAAAAACAAAACTAAAAAAAGATACAGGAACAGTGAAGGCTACAGCCCAGCCTGACCTGTATTATTTATTATTTTGTGTTCGAGATTTGTTTCTGTTTGAATCTTTTATTTTGCTCTGTGAGCACAGTTTCTTTTTGTTTAAACCTTTGATTTATTTTTGTATTTAAATAATTAAATGACGCCCAGCCGCGTCTTTCTTTTGCAACAGCAGTATTTGGTGTCAGCGTTTTTAGTTCCTGTTTCTGGTCTGTCAGACGACTCAGCCACCCTGTCACATACGTATGTTACAGTAATACATTTTATTTTATTTATTTAGCAGACGCCTTTATCCAAGGCGACTTACAGAGACTAAGGTGTGTGAACTATGCATCAGCTGCAGAGTCACTTACAAGTGCATCTCACCTGAAAGACGGAGCACAAGGAGGTTAAGTGACTTGCTCAGGGTCACACAATGAGTCAGTGGCTGAGGTGGGATTTGAACCGGGGCCCTCCTGGTTACAAGCCCTTTTCTTTAACCACTGGACCACACAGCCTCCTGCCAGTGTTAAGGTTTATAATAATCAGTAAGTACACAAATGCAATGCAAAACAGATATTTCCTAATAGACAATGCGAGAGAGAGTGAGAGAGAGAGAGAGAGAGAGAGAGAGAGAGAGAGAGAGAGAGAGAGAGAGAGAGAGAGAGAGAGAGAATCCTTTGCGAGACTGAGTTACGGATACCTGTGAGTTTTGACCTGGATTGTTCTGATTACCTGATTTGTGGCCTGACCCTGTTTTGTGTGGATAACCTGCTACGTATACCTTACCCTTGCCTGTTTATTGACCTGCTTTTGGAACTGTGGAATGATAAACCAGGTGCTGCCCTGTTTTACACTGAACTTTGTTGTGTTGAACATATTTGTAAGTATCTCTACTGCTTTACTGTGCACAAGTTTAGACCGACCTCTTTATTTGTCACATATGGTGGAGAATGCGGGTAATGTTCTATAAAAGTACAACAACAACAACAACAACATTGCAAAATGGCAGAATCCAAGATGGACGCAAAACCTGCAAGCTTTGCTGCAGACAGTAGCTACACAGCAACAGGTAGCACAACAGGAGGCAATACGCATACATCAAGAAGCGATGGTGTTGCAACAGCATACTAATCAGTTGCTCCAGGGGGAACAAGCCCGGATTGGAAAAAGAACTGAAGGAAGGGATGGAAAACCTGGCAGAAAGAATCGGGAGCCAAACATCAGCAACAGGCCAACGGCATACCAATCGGTATCTATAGAAAATGACACCACAGGATGATGTGGAAGCATTTTTAACTACTTTGGAAAGAACCGCTGAACGGGAAAAGTGGCCAAAGGAAGAGTGGGCTGGGCTGATAGCGCCATATCTCTCTGGTGATTCCCAGAATTTGGACTTTACGGAATCCCAAAACTACAGAAAATTGAAGGCCGAGATTCTATATCGTTTGGCGGTGACAGATGCTGTACGAGCACACCGGTTCCACAAGTGGATGTATAACCCGGAACAGCCACCAAGGTCTCAGATGTTTGACCTTATAAACCTGGCCCGGAAGTGGTTGCAGTCGGAAGAGCATACAACGGCGGACATTGTCGAGCTGGTCGTCCTTGACCAATTTCAGCAGGGATTGCCGAAGGAAGTCCGACGCTGGGTCGGGCAAAACGATTCAAAAACCGCAGATCAGCTTGTGGCATTGGTGGAGAGATTCTTCACAGCGGCGGCAATAGACAAGCAGCAGGATTTTGGACCATCTACCTCCCGACTCACCCGTCCCTACAAAACCGGTAAGCCTGTTCAATCATCTGGGGGTGGGGGGGGGTAAAAGGACAAATGGCTACTGGGGGACGGGAGGATGTTGGGGGGCAGTCGGGAGGTGAGAACAGAGGAAGAGAAAGATGGAATCCAACCCCTCTATCCAAAGTGACATGTTACAAATGTCACAAACTGGGGTATATTGCAGCTTACTGTCCGGAAAAGGATGAAGCTATGGACTGTAATATGGAGAAAGGGAAAGTGATGATGCTGTATACTATGCCTGTCCAATAGTGGTTACTGCTATGTCTTATGGTAAAATGAATCACCCCCATGTGTGTCCAGTAACGGTTGAGGGGAAGGAGGTATTAGCCCTGCTTGATTCGGGAAGTATGCTTACATTGGTCGCTGCAAAATTAGTGCCCAAGCCCAAATTGGAGAAAGACCAGAAGCTGAATATTACATGCGTTCATGGCAACACCCGTTCATACCCCTCAGCTCTGGTCACCCTACAGACATTAGAGGGTGAGCTAGAGTACGAGGTAGGGGTGGTCCCCGAACTGCCATACAATGTAATACTCGGCAGGTACTTTCCTAACTTTTCAAAGTTAGGCCAAAATAAAGAGTTGGCCCCAGAAATACAGATTGGCAAGCAGGAAATTACCTCATTCCCCATCTTAGAGACGGCTGGTGCATCACAGAAAATAGTTTCCCCAGTTGGTACAAGTGAACCAGGATCTGAGACAGTGCGAGGAGTAAGGGAAAGTGAACCAGTTCCTGAACTAGCCAGTACCAGCGGGGTATTGGTACAGAATGACCCGGGTCTCATTGAGATAGAGGCCCTGGAACTGGGGAATGTTGAACCCAACCCGGGAACTTTGGTACTGCTCAGATTCAGGACCTCACATTACAAAATGCGAGGGCAAATATAAAAAGGTGGATGGGAAGGTCCTGGAAGGTGTTGAGGGTGAAATATTTCCCTCTTTGCAATGAAAGAGGGGCTATTGTATAGGATAGACAAAATTGGGGTGGAGGAGGTTGAGCAGTTATTGGTGCCTAATAGGTATATGGCCACGGTTTAAAATTTAGCTCACAGACACATACTAGGGGGACACCTAGGGGAAATGAAAACCTGTGATAGGATTCTGCAGCGGTTTTACTGGTCCGGTGTACATACTGCGGTAAGTCGGCATTGTCGAGAATGCCCGGAGTACCAATTAACTGCCTCGAAACCGTCTTTTAGAAGCCCACTGATACCACTCCTAATAATTGAGACCCCGTTGAGCAAGTCGCTATGGACCTGGTTGGTCCCCTACCAAAGTCGGCTAGGGGATACCAATACATTTTAGTTGTAATGGACTACGTGGCCCGATATCCCGAAGCTAAAGCTAAAGAACTATGGCTGATGTTCAGTTGGGTTGGGCTGCCCAAAGAGATCTTGACAGATCATGGCACCCCCTTCATGTCCCGAATTCTTAAAGATTTATGTACCCTGTTAAATGTGAAGCAGATTCGAACGTCGGTGTACCACCCACAAATTTATGGTTTAGTGGAACGGTTTAACCGGACATTGAAATCTATGCTCCGCAAGGTAATAGACAAGGATGGGAAAAATTGGGACTGTATGCTGCCACACTTAATGTTTGCCATCAGGGAGGTACCCCAGGAGTCATTGGGTTTCTCACCATTCAAGCTGCTTTATGGCAGACATCCGAGAGGGATACTTGATATTGCATGGGAGACTTGGGAACACGAGGCCCCCCCCTTTCACATTATGACTGAACACGTGAACACCATGCAAGAGAGGTTAGCCACGGTCACCTCATAGTACGTGAACACCTACGGTGAGCACAAGAGCAATAAAGGTACAGCTATAACCGGCAAGCCGCAGTAAGAGTTTTTTCACCTGGGGATAAGGTGTTTGTGTTAATTCCAGACCCTCACAATTCTCTGTGTAAAAAAGTGCCTCCTATTTTCTGTTCTGAATGCCCCTTTATCTAATCTCCATTTGTGACCCCTGGTCCTTGTTTCTTTTTTTCAAGTCGAGAAGTCCCCTGGGTCAACATTCTCTATACCTTTTAGGATTTTGAATGTTTGAATCAGATCACCGCGTAGTCTTCTTTGTTCAAGACTGAATAGATTCAATTCTTTTAGCATGTCTGCATACGACATGCCTTTTAATTCTGGTTGCTCTTCTTTGCACTCTTTCTAGAGCAGCAATCTCCTTTTTGTAACAAGATGACCAGAACTCAACACAATATTCTAGATGAGGTCTTACTAATGCATTGCAAAGTACAAAATACGAATCAACATCAGACAGATAACAGTGTCAGTAATAGTTACACTGTAACAAACCCAATCCTTAAGCAACTTCCAATAACTAGTTTTTTGTGACGGAAATACAAATAAACTACCCTGAACAATATGAACTATCCAAAGCAGTAGGATTGTGCGACAGAACTAAGAAAATTTGCTGGGTAAGTCACTAAGTCAGTCAAAATGTTTACCAGAACAAGCATTAATACCAGTCATATAGGACAGATTAAGCTTTCAGCAATGTACAGCCAAACATGCCTGTGTTGATTAAAGGGTTTACCAATGAGTCCATCCGGCAGTCTTTATAAAAAAAAATGTCCATGAAACAACAACAACCAATACTTTAAAAGTCCCAAGCTGTTATATCAGGTCCGTATTGAAAATGCAGTTGAGCCAGAACAGTTTAAACACAAAACAAAAACAAAAATGAGACTTCTGAGCAGGGTGCTTGTTAAACCCTGATAAATAAACAAAAAAGATAATAATCCCAAACAGTCAGAACAGCCCAGATAATCCAGCAGCAAAAAATAAGATTCCTCCCCATCAATGGATCTCACCCAGTTCTTCCTTGGTCCTGTCGAGCTTGGAGTTTCCAACCAGGTAAGGAGACAAAAAGTGATGATTTGGATAATAAATGGATTAGTCACCGTTGTTGCTCTTAGGATAAAAATAAACAATTTGAATGATGTGGATACTTTCAATTGGGCAGGAGATTAGATAACTGGTTACTTTCAAACTGGAAAATGGCAGATTAGAAAAAAATACACTGTTTCTAACAACCAAAAGATTATTGCTTCCCGGTCTCTCCTTTACAGACCAGCAACCTTCTTCTTCTTCAAAAAAAGCCCTGCTCCTTCCTCCAAACACTGCATCCACAAAAAACCACACCCAAAAAAGAATCACCCAAGAAAAAGGAACCACACCCTTCCCAGGAAGTAATAGCCATATTTAAAGAGCTCAAAGCTTAAAGACATAATGATAAATCAAGCTCAATAAACCCTTTGCCAAGGCAATTAGCAAAACACCTGAATCCAATCCTTCCATGTGGAAATTAAGGAAAAGATAATTCAGTTAAAACAACAAGAGAGAGACCAGTGCAGAGATAAACCCCTTACCAAAAACTGACAGTAAATTGATATAGCTTCACCTAATTTTACCTTATGAATCTGAAAGGCCCACTTTAGAAACGAGGACAAAATTACTTATTTAGCAATTGAATAGAGAATTAACTTAACCTGGCCAGGTATTCTGATACTCAATTAAGAGCAGCAGGCAGCAAATTACTTATGCTGCATTCATGTAGCTAGTGCTACAACATTAGGATACGATTAAATGCAAAATACTACAGATTGAATAACACTTGTGGCAGATTACAGTACAGTACTCTAAAGTACAGGATTAAATGCAGTAAAATAGGGAGCAGATAAGTGTAAGTAAAGCGCATTAAGGAAGAGTGATAAAGTGTCCAGAGGGAAAAGAGGAGTTCTACAGGTGCTGTCTGAAGAGGTGAGTCTTGAGGAGGTGCCAGAATGTCGTCAGGGACTGGGCAATCATGGTAGATATATTCCTGGATATTGTAACGATCCTTGCGTTTTTGAGGGAAACGTCTTTGAGGGAAACAAGACTCGGGTAGACAAGGTGGGAGACCAGGTGGGATTCCAAACTTGACAAGTTTATTTTTGTTGAACTACTGGTGGAACAGCGAATCCCTGTCTGGGCCGGGTTCACGCCAAAATAATGAATTCCTCTCCACTTTTCTTCACAATCATCCTCTGACTCTCTTCCTCACTCTGTGCCATCTTCTTTTCTCTCAGACACTCTCATTATATCTCTCTTCCACTCCACAGACACACTCCTGGGTTTTTCTTACTGTTTCACTGCTAAGGCCCTGACCTTCAGCTTCTCTCTCTGAAGCTCACAGTTTCTCAGCAACCACACCTCAAAATCTGCTCGCGTTCTCCTCCTCAATGCTTGTACCAGGGCCTAATGGAGTTCCATACAGAGTGTACAAGACTGCCCCTGGTGTTCTACGAATCCTGTGGAAATTCATGAAAGTAGCATGGGAAAAACAGGTTGTACCAAGAGCATGGCACCAAGCAGGTGGGGTCTTTATACCCAAAGAAAAATACTCTACGATGATCGGTACTATATTTCCCTGTTAAACGTGGAAAGCAAGATTTTCTTCAGCTTTGTTGCTCAGAGATTGTCAGTTTACCTATTGAAGAACTGCTTCATTGACACTTCAGTACAGAAAGCTGGTGTTCCAGGTTTCCCAGGATGCTTACAGCACATCAGTTTGATCTGGCAGCAAATTCAAACAGCTAAAAAGGCGAGGAAGGAGCTCCTTGTGACATTCCTGGATTTAGCTAATGCATACGGTTCAGTACCACACAAACTACTTTGGGCAGCATTTTATTTTTTCAGTCTACTGAGGACAATAACAAACTTAGTGAAAGCCTAAAAACTAAATTTGTAATTTAGTTTTTCAACTTTAGAATTCAGCACTACATGGCAATGCCTAGAAGTTGGAATAATGGCAGCATGCACCATTTCTCCACTGGCTTTTACCATGGCAATGGAAGTAATCACTAGGGCATCAAAATGGGTAGTGGGAGGAGAGCACTTGGCTTCTGGAATACGACTACCACCAATTCGAGCATATATGGATGACATGACAACCATGACTACAACAGTAGCCTGCACTAATCGGTTATTGGGCAAATTAACCAATAACATTGAATGAGCACAAATGCAATTCAAGCCCACTAAATCAAGGAGCATCTCTATAATTAAAGGTAAAGTAGTAGATAAAACATTCTTCATTAATGGTGAGGCAATACCAACATTGTCTGAAAAGCCAGTGAAAAGTCTTGGGAGATGGTACGACGGGGATCTAAAGGACACAGTTTGTGTGGGAGAAGTTAGACAACAAGCAGTGGAAGGGTTGAAGAGCATAGACAGCAGCGCTTTACCAGGCAAACTAAAACTCTGGGGCTTTCAGTTTGGTCTACTGCCGAGGTTGCTGTGGCCACTGACTGTGTACGAGGTGTCTTTGACAACAGTAGAGAAGCTTGAAGCTTTAATCAGTTCATACATCAGGAAATGGTTGGGAGTTCCACGCTGCCTCAGCAGAGTGGGACTTTATGGTAAAGGAATACTCAGGCTTCCAGTCTCCACTCTAACCGAGGAGTTTAAGTGTGCCAAGGTCAGACTGGAAATGCGTAAGGGAGGCAGCACCTGTGTTGAAAACTGGAAGAAAGTGGGCAGCAAAGAAAGCTGTGGAGGATGCAAAGGCTGCCCTTCGAATTGGGGATATCATAGGGCAAGGTCTGAAGGTGATCTGATTCAAGCATTCAAAATCCTAAAA
The DNA here is from genome assembly GCF_902713425.1 of Acipenser ruthenus. NCBI lineage: Eukaryota > Metazoa > Chordata > Actinopteri > Acipenseriformes > Acipenseridae > Acipenser > Acipenser ruthenus. Next base: position 2,801,989 of record NC_081244.1, read on the forward strand.
GGTATAGACAATGTCGACCCAGGGGACTTTTTTGACCTGAAAAAAGAAACAAGGACCAGGGGTCACAAGTGGAGTCACAGGGGTCACAATTTTCAGAACAGAAAATAGGAGGCACTTTTTCACACAGAGAATTGTGAGGGTCTGGAACCAACTCCCCAGTAATGTTGTTGAAGCGGACACCCTGGGATCCTTCAAGAAGCTGCTTGACGAGATTCTGGGATTAATAAGCTACTAACAACCAAACGAGCAAGATGGGCTGAATGGCCTCCTTTTGTTTGTAAACTTTCTTATGTTCTTATGTTCTTAATAGGGAATGCATGTGATCGTTTTTTTCTTCTAGATGCATGTTAAAATCAGATGCATGATCGGATCCAGTGTGCAATGGCCTTTACTGTGAAATGTGCATACCAATGATAACAATGTGTTCCCCTTAGTGCTTAATAATAAAGAGTGTTCATACGTAATTGATTACTTGGAGATTTTTTTCTGCATATCTGCATTTTCTGTTTAAAAGAGTAACTATGCAATAAGAAATATGTAGGTTATGGTAAATATATAATGTTTTTGATTATATGTCTTTTTTTGGTATTTTTTTTATTTTTGTTTCGTTAAAAACACCACAAAGTTGAAAGGTGGAACAGAATGGAGAAAAAAAGCACGTGGCATATTTGACGGAGCCATGATCTTGATTAACTCCAGAGTTTATTTCAGACAAGCATCCCATTAAGTTATTACGTTAAATGTAAGGATGGTAACCCATGAGATTGCTGGGAAATATAGCTGTTTATAATTGTTTAAAAAAAGCAATTGTAAACTCGACTGAGGCAAAAGAAAGTTGCAACGGAGAAAAGAAAAAAAAAAATAGTGGACTGTTGTCATTTTATTTTAAGGCTGCAACATAAGCATTAAACTATTATCAAGACATTTAACACAAACTCCAACACAGGTAGGACATTAACAATTTGTGTGGTTAATGCATCTATCAATACATTCTGGAAATGGTCTACAATTCTCAACACCATTCCTTTGCTAATATTAACATGTAAGTGATTCCTCATCATCATGCATACAATAGTCTTGAAAATAGTCCTTAATGGTTTGATGTTTTGTGAACTGGGCCCAAGTCTACTGCCACAAACGACATTGTCTTAGGTTTTTAATTGTTATTCTTATTATTTTATAAAGAGTGCATACTTACGGCATTGCAAGTACCCAAATGCTGTGTTTTATTGTATTCTTTTATTTAAGTCAATGTTCAGGTGTTTTCACCTGATTTCAGGAGCTGTTCTTCAGTTCTATGTCATAGACGTCAGGCTCGATCATCCACATCTAGGCCACAGCAGCTGTGGATCCGGTTTCCTTTTGTACTGCAATACAAAGCAGGTTTACACAGCCTGGCACTGCCTCTAAATAATAGAGAGACACTCTGGCTGATCAATGTTACCTGTGTCTGTGGCAGGAACTAGAATTGAAGAGCATCTCCTGAATTGTTGTTTCTATAGACAGGAAGTGCATTTATTGATACAGACGGATAAATGGTCACACCGTTTTCCCTTTGAGTGCAGAGTTATCTGGAGTTTACTGTATTTTTTTGTTTAATTCGAGAAAATTAATACCTATAAACACCAATATAATAGCCTACTTGGCTAGAAGAAACAATTGAACCAGTATTAATCAGTATTTCATTTAGTTCGATCCAGAACGGTCGGAATTTTTGGAACCGGTGACGAAAATTCTCGCTTGGTTTGACCGAAATGGAATGGGGGAAAAATCAGGTTCAAATCCCTGCTAACAAGTAAACAATCTATAATAAAAATGTGGGGTTAATACATCTATTAATAGATTCTGAAAATTGTCTACAATTCTCATAACACATGATGTTTGATGTTTTGTGAACTGGACCCAAGCCTACCACCAAAAAAAGACAGTGTCTTAGATTTTTAATTATTATTCTTATTATTTTATACTGTCATGACGTTTACAATCATTCTGAGTGTTCTTATTGGAATTACTCAAATATTGTGCCATAAACATGTAACCAAGGCGAGTAAGAGCCAGCACCATCTAGTGTACATCTAGTATATTGTCAACAAAACAACTTGATCCAAAGTGGCTGATTGCTAGGTAGTGCTGGCGCTTACTCTTCTAAAGACATTTTGGAGAAAGCACCTTAACACAGACTTAAAAAATAAATAAATGAGTATTAGAGCCATTGCAATAGGAACGACTCTGAATGATTGCAAACACCCTAGACAGATAAGAAGCGACACCATTAGATATTCCATGTTGAATATATCATTAGAGATTCCATATTGAATATATCATTAGAGATTCCATATTGAATATATCATTAGAGATTCCATATTGAATATATCATTAGAGATTCCATATTGAATCACAATTTGATTGGTGGTTCTCTGACATATGCAAAAATAAAGTATCATGCAGATGGATGGATGTACAGACAGACAGATACCTTCATATACCCCCAGGATCTGATACCCTCAGTAACTGATGCTAAATAATGTTAATGCCAAGTTTCATGGCAATTGGAGAATAATACATGTTTCTCAGTAGCTCAGTAGGTCCACACACTTTATTTTATACAGTCTCACATTAAAGGCCAAATACTGCACCCACACAAACACACTTACACATACACACACTTACTCTCTCTCACACACACACATACACACTCACTCTCACACACACTCTCACACACACACACACTGCATCTTCAGTCTTGTATTTGAGCAATAACAGGAAGTTACAGGAAGTGTACTTCCCCGTATTGCTGCAGGTTTTTATAGAAAAGAGAAAGGATGTGGTCTGAGACTGAGAACATTGTGAGCGAACAAGTGACAGAGAGCAAGCAAGCGAGCGAGAGAGAGAGAGAATATTTGAAAAGTAGCTCAAATAGGAGCCTTCTCTTTTGTTTTTCTTTCTGTGTTTTTCTGAGAGATATTTCAAGGATTTAGGTCTCTTTGGAGGGCCAGTTGCCGTAGCAATATGGAGGATGTTTTGATATAGAGAAACAGGAGGCGATGGAGGGAGAGGAGAGCGAGACTACTTCCTGGTAAGATATGGAATGTGTGCTGAGCAACCGTTTTTTATTATACAGTCTTTTTTCAGCCAGTTCACACTAAAGTTCGTTCAAACTGTTTGAAGCCGATAGGAACAGTCTAAACTGACTCTCTTTTAGAGTTTGTTTTAATCAAATCTTGAGAGGTTTTCAGTTCTGAAAAACAGCAAGACAAACCAAGTTCACTACCTGGTCATTCATAACATGCCCAATTCTAAAGTAAAACTAGAAGATGTCTCATAGCTTTAGTTGTCCTATTCATCTGTGTTGTTGTGTAATGGGAGTGTGATGCTAATTCAAAAACAAGTCCAAACAAACTGAACTGGATTCATTAGAATCATCACCGCGAAAAGGCCTTTCATTTTGCTGCAGTAGGACTGAGTCATAACATGACTTAAGTACATCTGACTCGGGAGTAACTGGACTTGAAGTTATGTTTCCATCTGCCACTGGCATTGACTTGAAAGCAATCTGAAACCAGGCTTGTTAATTTTCATTAGATCATATTGATTCCAAGCTAGGCTGGCAGAACTCCAGCTCTCTAGCTCAACATACTGCTGGTGGAAGTGACCTGATTAGCTCCTAATGTGAAGTAAGGAAGGAAAGAAAAATTTAAGCTTAACATGAAGGCTGTGAATTAACTGCCAGGGATAGATTGGAGGTAACTTAAAAATAGCAATGAATACACAGGGGTCTGTTTGTCCGGTTGCAGATGGAACTGATGAGGGTTAATGGCGCAGGTGGAAATGTGATATAATTTGACACAGACATCCTCAGATACAATGTACATGCAATTGAAGGGTAGGGTCAGAAATGAGAGGCTAGTGTATTAGCTTCATGTCCATCTGTGCAACCTAGACCCCCAGATTGTAACCCGGACCTCCAGAAAAAGGTGAAGGGCAGGAAATGGAAGATAGAGAATTAGCCTGCTGTCTGTCTGCATCACTTGGCTGTGAGCTTGCTGGAAAGTCCCAAGTGCTGGGAGTGAACGATATTATTCATTCCATTTACTATATAATGCCATTAATAGGCATATGGGCTTTTACTTCATATGAACGGTATTCTGTGTCCTTTGAATTTATATATAAGCCCTGTGTCACAGTACAGGAGCCCCCATGGCTGAAGATGAGTATAAATGCAAGGCGTGGGGGGGATGAGAGGTTTATAAGTAATATATTACAACACTTTAAAAGTCCTGAAAGTTTTGTGAATTTAAAAAAGTGCGACACACAGGAAACTGTAATACATTAAAACAGTCCATAGAGCTTTGTGAATTTAAAAGGATGTGTGTGCACACGATTACACTGCCCTCTTTTCTCTCTCAGGTCTCCAGTGCAGAGAGAGAGGCTCTTAACCTGTAGAAACATCTCTGATATCTCAGGGGTAAGTGACCTCTCATTGACATCTCTGATATCTCAGGGGTAAGTGACCTCTCATTGACATCTCTGATATCTCAGGGGTAAGTGACCTCTCATTGACATCTCTGATATCTCAGGGGTAAGTGACCTCTCATTGACATCTTTGATATCTCAGGGGAACCTTTGTTTGCAATCTACTCTTTCACAGTGTTGAACTTGCTTGGTCACCTAGATGCTATAATTGCCTCCCACCCATCTGGGGCATCCAGGTGATTAACCAACCAGCTGTCTCCTATTGACTGTCATTCTTCAGCCACTAACATTACCCAGAAGACACTGTCAAGGTGAAATGACCCACGAGATGCAAGTGTAACAGATTTCCTGTGTTTAAGGTTTGGAAACTGAGAACTTTATATAAACTAGTGTACTACCAGACATGTTCGAGAGGGCATGGGTTGTGCTGGATATTGTCACTTCTTGGTGTGTTGTTTAGGCACGAGGTTCACAGCCGTGAAAAGGCCCTTGGTTGGCAGAACTGAGAGCGGATGTTAATTTAAATAATTATTCTTTATTTGAAAAATGTAAAACTTACAAATACATCAGCGGACTCAGATTGTGAAATACTACCATGAATGCAACACCCATGCCATAGAAAGGCCCTTGGTTGGCAGGACTGAGAACGGATGTTAATTTACATAATTATTCTCTATTTGAAAAATGTAAAACTTCCAAATACATCAGCAGACTCGGATTGTGAAATACTACCAAGATATGCAACACCCAATGACTAGGCACCCAGGCAAGTGCTACACAGCTACCTGAACAGACCACTGATGCACTTTAACAACATATGTTTTATGAATGCTAAAAGACTATGGAATTTGCACCATCGCTTAATTATGCTACAAAAATTTGCACACTCATTTTAAACAAGGGCAATGCTTCACAAAGTTGACATTGGGACTTATTTAACACAAGTCCAGCACCTATTTAGACGGTTCTGTCAGTCTTCTGTATCCTGTCTACCTACAAGCTCGGCTCTAGTCTTTATATATCTTTCTATGGTTTGGATTTTCCACACAGGAAGTGACCTGTTTCCTCTCCAGGAGAGCAGCTACTTCATGTGTTCCTGTCGTCTACAAGTATCTAAACTGCTCTCAAAATTGGTTAGAAGTGTGCAGAATCTCAGTTCTTCTTCATCACATTTGAACTGTTTGAAATTTGAACTGTCATTGACATGTTTGTATATACAGGGTACATAAAAGTACATCGAGTCTATCGATGGAATTGTTCATACTGCTACCTGCAGATGATGCATAGAAGAACAAATCCACAGTGATTATTGCTTTGCCTTGCAGAAAAGTGATCCTATATAAATGTTTAAAAATAACAAAAATTAAATAAAGAGTGCATACTTACGGCATTGCAAGTACTCAAATGCTCAAATGCTGTGTTTTATTGTATTCTTTTATTTAAGTCAGTGTTCAGGTGTTTTCACCTGATTTCAGGAGCTGCTCTTCAGTTCTAGTTGCATGTCATAGACAGGCTCGATCATCCACATCTAGTGCACAGCAGCTGTGGCTCTGGTTCCCTTTTGTACTGCAATACAAAGCTGGTTTACACAGCCTGGCACTGCCTCTTACTAATAGAGAGACACTCTGGCTGATCAATGTTACCTGTGTCTGTGGCAGAAACTAGAATAACTGAAAAGCATCTCCTGAACTAATACAGTATCTGAACACAAACTGAACAAAACAACTAATACAGTATCTGAACACAAACTGAACACATGTATTCACAACAAGAACCACTCAGAATGCCTGCAATGTAACCGGCCCTGTTTACAATCACTGCATGTAGTGCTAATTACAATACTGGAGTCTGAAATGAATCCAGCCAACATGGGAGATTAAAATGAAAACTGAAAATGACTTATTTTTTAAGATGACAGTTTTACTTGGTCTTTCAGTAGATCTTAATTTAAGTTATCCACTGTGCCTTCTGCTTCTGCAAAAAGTTAGCAAAACAGATTGTGATTTACACATGAAGAAATTGAATGATAAGTATAAAAAAACAACATTTTTATTTTGCTAAGTCATTGTGTATTGCATTATGTTTCTGTCCTTTGAAAACAATGTAATACAAAACATGTTTTTCCTTCTTTATGCAAGTCAAGCTTGTTATAATAGTAGAAAACACTAGTGGAGACTTGAGTAAATTGTTGATGCTCATAATGCATCAGAGTAGAAAAATGCAATATGTCTAAGACTTTTGCACAGCAGTGTGTGTGTGTATATATATATATAATAACACAAATGCAATATGAAACATATATACATATGGACGTTAACATATATTTACATAGAAAAGCAATAACTTACTTTAACTTAGTGGTGCTTTGCTTCACAATATCCATGGAGAAAAACAAGGTCTTGTTATATTGTCTTACTATTCCATGCCCTCATCAGCCACCTCAAAACTGAACTATTTCTATACTTCACTGCACAGGCTAGCCAATCCACAAGTAATTTAATTTTGTCTGCATATAAATGCACGACATATCTAATATAAATGCACAACGGTGTCATGCTGAATGTTGCATTATTTTGATGTTTTAAAAGTACATCTCATTTATAAACAGTCAGATACACGCCAGATGCATTTTACCGGACTCGTATTAAGAATAAAATCAATTCCAAAGAAATGCAACACTCAGGTCTAATGGATTTAATCAAATATTTTAAACATAGATATCAAACAAAATTACAGAAAATGTTAACAAAAATACAGATCAAAGAATCATGATAAGTTTTCAGCATGAAACGAAAACATTTCAAAATTAGTTGATGCATAGACCTGATCAGCCTCTGGATAGACTGCTGTGGGATGCTCCAACACTCTTCCTGTGCAGCTTTAGCCAGTTGGTGAAGATTGGCTGGTAGCGGTTTTCTCCTGTGGATGGCACGGACATAATTGCTTATAAAGACCCTAATAAACGTGTATTATGTCATTTCAATCACATAGGTTAAAAGAAATATGTGTTGTAATTTGCCCAAACATCAATATATCTCAATAAAACTTATATATTTATAACTTATATATATTACAGTCACCTCCAAAATTATTGGCACCCTTGATAAAGATAAGCAAATAAGACTGTATAAAATAAACAACATAGGTAATGAGCTATATTTTATACTCAAATACATGGGAAAACCATATTCCTTTATTCTAATACAATTGCTTTTTTTTATTAATAAGTAATAAAAAAATTCTCAAAAAGATAGGTGTCAGAATTATTGGCACCCCTAAAGATTCTTATAAAGTCAAACAAAATTAAATCTGCATTAACATTCTACTTCAAGTTCATCTCAGTCTTAAGGAACTGTATTGTGGTCATCCATGGCTTCCTGTTTCACTGAGGTATAAAAATGAGGTAACAAGCATATGAAATCCATTTGTCATCCATCACCATGGGGAAAGGCAAAGAACTCACAAATGGAGACAAATGGTTGTTGACCTTCATAAATCAGGCAATGGGTACAATTAAGAAGTTCAAAACCACTGGAACAGTAGTAAACTTGCCTGGTAGAGGATGCAAGTATATCTTGCCCCCACGCACAGTGAGGCAAAGGGAAATCCAAGGGCCACAGTTGGAGAATTAAAGAACTTGGTTGCATCTTGGGGTCACCAAATCTCCAAATCTACAATTAGACGCCACCTCCATGCCAATAGGCTATTTGGAAGGGTTGCCAGAAAAAAGCCTTTATTGAGAGCAACCAACAAACGTAAGCGCCTGGAGTTTGCTAAACGGCATTGGCACTTCGATTGGAACCAGGTGCTATGGTCAGATGAGACAAGAATAGAGCTGGCCACGCACACCAGCAGTGGGTTTGGCGTTGAAAGAAGGATGCAAGTGCAGAAAAGAACCTCATACCTACTGTAAAATATGGTGGTGGATCTTTGATGTTTTGGGGCTGTTTTGCTTCCACTGGTCCTGGGGCGCTTGTTAAGGTCAACGGCATCATGAACTCTCCCAGTACCAGGACATTTTAGCCAAAAACCTGGTTGCCTCTGCCGCAAGTGGATCTCCCAGCAAGACAATGACCCCAAGCACACATCAAAATCCACAAAGAAATGGTTAATTGACCACAAAATCAACATTTTGCAATGGCCACCTCAGTCTCCGGACTTGAACCCCATTGAAAACCTGTGGTTTCAATTGAAGAGGGCAGTCCATAAGCGCAGACCAAAGAATATCAAGGATCTGGAAAGATTCTGTATGGAGGAATGGTCTAAGATCCCTCCCAATGTGTTCTCCAATCTCATTAAACATTATAGAAAAAGACTCAGTGCCGTTATCCTTGCAAGGGGAGGATGCACAAATTATTGAAAACAAGGGTGCCAATAATTGTGACACTTTTTCTGGAAATAAATTCATAATTTGAGAAATGCGTAATTTTGGTTGATTCCATTGAATCATTAATAAAGTCAAATATATTCCACAAGTTGGAAAATTACAATATAGCTCAGTACTGGTATTGTAAACAGTCTTTTTTGCTCATCTTTATCAAGGGTGCCAATAATTTTGGAGGTGATTATATATAAGCAAAATAAAGGGGCCCATGTTGGCCAAAAAGTTCCACTTTTGACTCATCTGTCCATAGAACATTGTTCCAGTTCTCTTGAGGATCATCCAGGTGCTTTTTGGCAAACTTGAGACGAGCATTCATGTTGTTCTTAGTGAGCAATGGTTTCCGCCTTGCTACTCTGCCATGAATCCCATTTTTGCCCAGTGTCTTTCTGATGGTGGAGTCATGAACACATGAAACATGAGCGAGAGAGGCCTGCAGATCCCTGGATGTTGTTCTAGGGTTCTTTGTGACTTCCTGGACGACTTTACACCTTGCTCTTGGAAAGATTTTGGCACGACAGCCACTCCTGGGAAGATTCACTACTATCCCAAACTTTCTCCATTTTGACAATATGTCTCTGACTGTGGTTTGGTAGAGCCCCAGAGCCTTAGAAATGGCTTTGTAACCCTTTCCAGACTGATAAGCATCAACAACGTTTTTTCCGGAGGTCTTCAGGAATTTCTTTTGTTCGTGGCATGATGTGCCTCTAGAACCTGTTTGCTGGCAACTTCACTTTGATGGTAAGGGCCAAAGTTAGTCAGATTTATATTCGGCAGTGCTGGCCCAAAACAGACCTGGTTGTTAACCAAAGTACTCAAACAGCTGACCCTAATTAGCCCTTTAATTGGGTTGAGTTAACTAGGGGGGGGGGCAATAACTTTTTCACACCTGAAGATTGCATGTTTGATTACCTTGCACACCAAACAAATGAAAGAAGCACCAAACTTTGATGTCATTTTTTCTCTCAGACTCCCTCTATATACTACTACAACCCACAAATAAATCTGACCAAATACAATGTGAAAAATGTGCAAAAATGCAGAAAATCAGACAGGGAGCGAATACTTTTTCACAGCACTGTAGCTAGGAACCCTGTATATTCTGTTATAGAGCATAAAAGTAAAAGTGTTTATATTTGTAAACTTAATGAAACACGTCATAGGTATATATACGTTAAACATGGACACAGGTTTAGCAATCTTTTTTAGACCCACCCGTGTGGATTTACTGAGCCATTTTTTAGAACACCCCAAGATTTGTCATTAATATCCTTTATATACCTACCTACTCTGGGTGTGAGAATTTCAATTTTTGGTCAGTAATCAGTGATATAGAAACTTGCTTTAATTAGGCACCGTAATCTTGTACATTTTACCATTTGCGGGTATGTGGTCCTTTTCTCTTGCTATTTTAGATGAATTGCATGTGTTGAAGTCATCAATTAAATTAGACAATCACTAATTTGCCTATTTTCCATCACATTGGTTTGATTTTATATGCACAAATCAAAACTGCAGAAGCAATGGAGTGTTCAAATAAATACATTTGTCACACCTACACCTTTTATAATTCTTGAATCTGTTAAATGATTTTTGTATTCACAGAAAAAACGGAAGCAAGGGACAGTGACTGGCAATGCCTCTAGTATCCAGCTCCCAGAAGACAAGGTTTGTAATTCAACTCAAAGTTTGTTCATTCTCAGTTATTCACAAACTGTGTTTATTCTACACGCTAGTGAAGCTACACTGCGCATAAGTCTTATGCAGAGGTGAAAGTAACTTTGATTTCATACTGGTACTTTATTATTGTTGAGTCGTCGTCCGTCGTTTTGTTTTCACGTTTTTTTCAGGTTCAAGGTCGTTTGTGTTCACAATGCAGTTTGCAAGTGGACTCGGTTCGTTTATATGGGCTGTGAACCGGATGTTTACAATATCCTGCAAGGTATCTGTAAATATGATTAAACAAATAATCCATAAAATCATTTATTTTATTTTTTTAATGGCGTTAGCACAACCTAATAAATTTGGCCTACTCTGCTATTATCTTGTTGAGCAAACCGATGCCGTTTTGATTTACGACTTAACGTTTTTACTGTTTCTGACAGGGACAAAAACAATAAGGCTATTTCTGCTCTACTTGAGTCATCAAAATATGAACTAAACTACGCGCGAAATGTTCACTTTCAAATGGTGTTACCTTGTATAGTACGTTTTGATTGTGAAGCATCTTGTGGTTATTTTTCTGTTTTGATGTTTTCCTTTTTAAAGCAATTAGAATACGCAGCGTATTACAGTCTATCATTCTACCATGTAATAAAATTGAATAATATGCCTTTTTCTTAGGCATTTACTTAAATTCAGCAAGGGCTCTGCATGTAAATAAAGTCTGGGTGTTGTGAGTTTTGGTGGTGGTTGGCAGGGACGGGGTTAATTCCTCTCCCTGCCAAAAACAAGTGAGAATGTGGCTGTTCCCAAACAAGGTAACTGGTGTTAATTGGGAACAGCCACATGAGTTTGGCTATTTGTAAGTTAAGATAAACGGTAACGTGTTTGTTGACAGGTAAACGGCTAAGCCGTCCTGTGTGAGTCAGGGACCTGCTAAAGTGAAGCAAGGCTCTACGTTTGAGCTAGACTTTTGTTTTGTTTCATTTTGTTTACTTTGTTTTGTAATCATTTAATAGCGCGTAGCGCTTTAAAAACCTTCAGATCCTGTGTCTGGGTCTATGTTTTAAAGGGCAAACAAGCCGACGTTCATTGGAAAATGAACAAGCAGAAGAACGAATCTGTATTGCAAAGCTCAATTGCATCTGCCACTGTTAATAATAATAATAATAATAATAATAATAATAATAATAATAATAATGAAACCGAGAGAAAACAATGTCTGCGTTTTACAACGCAACGTCGTTAAAGGTTGTGTCAGTGGGTTGTAATCGTTTTTTTATTGGAATAGTAATATATACAGTAAAAAATAAAAAATCCACAAAAGACAGCCCTGTAAATATCGCAACACAAGCGTGTATTAAGGTAGGCTTACAGCACAATAAATTAAAAAAACAAACATGGCTTTAAACTTAATAAAAGCAGTAAGTATCATCTTTATTAACACATTATATTTATTTTCACTCTCAAAACGTGTACATTGGTAATTATGGACAATCGATGAAAAATTAATCTTCATTGCCTGTGTTAATACCAAAAGAAATGCAACCCTGTAAATATCGAAAAATAAGTTCATACTGTTGGCCCACAACACACTAAAAAATGCTTCAGTGTTTTTATGATTAACAATAAAATTAATACAAGTACCAGTTTTATATAAAAAAATGAAAGCAAAAGTAACTCACTTGTTTTTATAACGCGTATAATAAGAACGCTGGAAAAGGAGCAAAATACGAATATTCATTCATATACAAAATAAAAGCAAAAATTAAAATAAAAAACACGTACAAATACACTGAAAGGCAACCCTGTTAATATCAGTAAACAAGTTTGTATTTGGCTTTCTGTCAGCAGGCTCAAAAAAACGTCACAGCTGGTTTTAAAATGAATGAAGTCATTAAATAAACAGTATGCATTACGTGTACCTTAAAATAAGTTAAATTCCGTTTTCTTATCATTCTTCCTGAGCCTCAGGGTCTCTTCATTGCTGTTGAAAAACAAATTGGAACATTCAGTATGACAAGCATTATATTATTATTCAGAATTAGGGCTTCTGATTTTCGGTTTTAACCGATAAAACACCCCCGATACAAAAAAAAAAATGAAATCGGTGGATAGCCAATAAACAGCGGAAAACACAGGAAAAACTGTGGAAATGGTTTATCATTTCACGTTGACTTTACCCTTTTCCCATTAAGAAATAAAACCTACTACAAAAATAATAAATACATTTCCCAGTGCTGCTGGGCAATGTCCCACCTTCCTGACATATATCATTGATTAGTTCTGAAGACTTTAAACCTGCTCCAACTACTGAGTGACAGCAGGATGGAGGCTTGTCAGAGGGATTTAAAGCTGTATTAAAGTTAAGATACGGAGGATTTAAAACAGAATTGTGACAAAATGTACGAAAATACCTACACGCAAAAACCCCAGAATGTGCCCGTGACCATAGGGATTTCGTTGTGGAAGACAGCAAAGGAAATAAGGTACAATTTAAGTGTGCAAGTACTGTCGAGTTACTACTAACTATACATATTTTGACAGAAAAAAAAACGCTCAAGCATTTTAGAAAGTAACTGAAAACACTAATTTCATACAGTATATAAAAAACGAAAGCCCCCCCCCCCCCCCAAGCACCGAAAAATACAATTAATAAAACCCGAAAAACAGAAGCCTTACTCATAATATTAAAGAGACTGCCATCTATTTACCACAGACAATTGTGAGGGTTTGGAACCAACTCCACAGTAATGTTGTTGAAGCTGACTCCCTGGGATCCTTCAAGAAGCTGCTTGATGAGATTCTGGGATCAATACGCTACTAACAACCAAACAAGCATAATGGGCCAAATGGCCTCCTCTCGTTTGTAAACTTTCTTATGTTCATATATTTCCCAGCAGCCCTGGCGATTATTTGAAGTTTTACAGTATACACAATATTTCAGTTATTCATTATATTAAGTAAGTTGACAGATACCACCAGCACCATTCTTAAAGCAGTATTGACAGTATTGTCTACTGTACAGTAGTGTATGTGTATTTCAGTGAGTTTTTGTGCAAAAAACAAAACTGTTTCTGTGGCCATTGCAGTTACAAGCTTTTGCCACAAGATGACAAAAAAAGTTTGGCATAAAATTGGCATTTTTCCGGGCACTGCGCCCACATTTCAAACCGGATCGCTACAAAATGTACTAGCGACTAAATTCAAATATATTGGAAGAGCTGAGTGGGGGGAAAAAAAATCAAGTTGATCGGTGAAAACTGTAGGAGGAGATACCGTTACAAAATTAAGGCGGAATAATAATAATAAAGAAACCGAGAGAAAACAATTACTAACCGGACAACGAAGAAAAAAACATGAGGAGTGAAAGGACTTAAATTGCAAAGAAAAAAATGTAGCCAAAACAATCATTTTGATAAGTTGAAATTATAAAATTACATTGACAGAATGTTTTACCAGTACACAGTACTGGGCCGTACTGGCTTACTTTCACTTCTGGTCTTATGCTACATTTGCATCTGAACCATCTGTAAAACTTAATCTTGTATAGTTCCCAATATCAAACTGTGACTGCAGCTGGTTTCATCTGTAGTCTGCAATCTAACAATCCAATCGGCAACCGGACATTACACAAATATCAATGATCACCTGTATGGTTCCTGAATGGCTCCTTTAGTAAAGGCACAGCCCCGTGGTGTGCAGGAGGTCATGCAGTCATGGGACCGCAGAGGTCCTGAGGGTCTCCTCCGGTAAAGGCATGGCTGCGTGGTGTGTAGGGGGTCATACAGTCAGGGGAGTGCAAGTTCCTAGCTGTGTGAAGTCAATGGTCTTCTCTCAGTATTCCAGTCGCATTGGCTCCTCACCACGCTACGTCTACTGGCCAGGTGCCTGATGAGCTCAAGCAGACAGCTGCATGGCTTGCCTTTGTCCTCCAGGAGCCAGTCGCTCACCCACCTTTTGTAGCATTTGGGGATCAGAGGACACCCATTCTGTTGTGGGAGATAGCTGCCATGAGGTAGTGTAATTGGTCTAGGCATATAAATGAATAGATTTTAAAAAGAAGCATTATAGATTCAGGGACAAACGTTTCATTTAAGTCTTTCATTGCTGAAATGAGTTTTAATTCACAGTTTTATATCACTGGGTGATGGATTTCTTTATGGTTCTATTATGAAGAATGTGTGTGAGGTGACCAAAACCTAAATGTGGTTTAACTAGAGTTGTATATAGGGTTAACTTCCCTAGACTTGTAATCCACACTTTTGGCAACATGACTTTTGAATTGCCTTGCGAGATTAGAAATTAGTCCACTATAAGTCCTCTGCAAAGACTTCTATTTTCATCCATATTCTACAGATAGCTCTCTTGCTCTGTCAGCCTGTGTGCCTATCTGTCTATCTGACTTGAAACTGACACTTTTGTGAAAAGTCACCAGCTCTCAATTATTTTGAAACCATGAAACCTCAGAATGCAGCCACCCTGTCATTTCCTGTCACAGAGCAGCCAAATATGGAAGTGAGTGAAGTAGAGAGAGTGTGAGCAGCACTGACACAGGAAGCTGTCTATACCTGCGAGGCTTCATGAGGGACGCTCTGTACAAGTCGCAAAACAGATCCGAACAATGGCAATTCAAACATAACAATTCAAACATTTCCAATGAAAAGGCCAGTACTGAAGCTTTCAGACAACGGATCATGCACGTGAACTCCAAGCATTTTTAAAGCTAACAAAATAATGACCTGTTTTTCACTTCCATTCGCCACATAGGTCTCAATTGTGCAGTTTTGAATACAGGTAATAATCCAGGAAGCACGACAGTCTGAAAGTATGGCATGCTAACGGAGATGTTTTAACCTGCTGTAGTACCAGCTATCATGTATATGTGTGTGTGTGTGTGTGTGTGTGTGTGTGTGTGTGTGTGTGTGTGTGTGTGTGTGTACAGTGGTTTGCAGAAGTATTCACCCCCTACCAATAATGTTACATTTTGTTGAATTACAAATAATGTATGCACAGTTTTTCAAACTAACCTTTTTTATTCAAAGCTATGGTGGTTAAACTGAACATGGTTATATGACGAGGAGGTTAAATGTCAGCAAAACTTGCAAAGAAAATGTACAAATTTACTGGTTGCATAAGTATTCAGTCGCTTAAGTTAGTACTTGGTAGAAGCACCTTTTGCAGCAGTTCATCTACATCTGCTGTTAATGTGTGAACACTGACTTCCATCTCAGACACAGAACTTTGCAGATCTCTCAAGGTCATTGTTGGCTTCAGAGTGACATCCCGAACCAGTTTCCTGCTTGCCCGGCTGCTCAGTTTGGGAGGGCGACCTGACCTGGGTAGTGTCTGGGTGGTGTGATGCATCTTCCACTTCTTAATGATGGACTTCACTGTGCTGAGAGTGATAATCAGAGCCTTTGAAATGTTCTTGTACCCTTCTCCTGCTCTGTGCCTCTTTACCACTTTATCCCTGACGTTTCAAAAGATGTATACAGTGGTTTGCAGAAGTATTCACCTCCCTGCAAAGTTTTCACATTTTGTTGGAACCTGAGCGTACTCCACGATGCTTTCAAAGTAGACTTTACATGCAGAATCTACACAAACTACTCCACATTGACAAAGTTAAAAAATGCATATAGAATATAAATAAGATTTACAGAGAAAAACAGATTAATCTCAGTTGCATAAGTATTCAACCCCTTTGCTACTGCAGCCCTAAATCAGCGCAGGTGCAAATTATTTGTTTGAAAGGTCACAAAATTAGTGAAATGGTTTCAGCCTGTGTGTACTCAAAGTGGTTTAACTTGTAGATAATTTCCCTCAGGTATATGTAGACTTTCAAGCTGTAACTCACATAGTGATCCAACAAAGCAACCAAGGAGCTTTCGAAATAAGTCGGCGATGAAGTGGTAGAGAGGCACAGAGCAGGAGAAAAGTACAAGAAAATTTCAAAGGCGCTGATTATCCCTCTCAGCACAGTGCAGTCCATCATTAAGAAGTGGAAGATGCATCATACCACCCAGACACTACCCAGGTCAGGTCACTCTCCCAAACTGAGCAGCTGGGCAAGTAGGAAACTAGTTTGGGATGTCGCTCTGAAGCCAACAATGACCTTGAGAGATCTGCAAAGTTCTGTGTCTGAGATGTAAGTCTGTGTTCACACATTATTATTTGTTTATTTAGCAGACACCTTTATCCAAGGCGACTTACAGAGACTAAGGTGTGTGAATTATGCATCAGCTGCAGAGTCACTCACAACTACGTCTCACCCGAAAGACGGAGCACAAGGAGGTTAAGTGATTTGCTCAGGGTCACACAATGAGTCAGTGGCTGAGGTGGGATTTGAATCAGGGACCTCCTGGTTACAAGCCCATTTCTTTAACCACTGGACCACACAGCTTCCTATTAGTGGGTCCCTACACAAAGCTGGCCTGTATGGACGGGTGGCAAGAAAGAAGCCATTACTCAAAAAGCATCATCTTAAAACACATATGGAGTTTGTGAAAAAGCATGTAGATGATACTGCAGACATGTGGAAAAAGTTTTTTTGGTCAGGCAAGACAAAAATTGAACTTTTTTGTAAATTCCAAGCGTTACATCTGGCGCAAGCCAAACACTGCACATCACCCAGTCAACACCATCCCAACTGTCAAGCATGGTGGTGGCAGCATCATGTTATGGGGATGCTTCTGCTCAGTAGGGACTGGGAAGCTTGTCAGGATAGAAGAGAGAATAGATGGTGCAAAGTACAGGCAAATCCTTGAGTCAGCCAAGACTCTGAAACTCTGGAGTAAATTCACATTTCAGCAGGACAATGACCTGAAGCACAAAGCCAAAGCCACACTGGAGTGGTTGAACAAGAAGAGAATTAATGTTTTTGAGTGGCCCAGTCAAAGTCCTGACTTGAATCCAATCGAAAATGTATGGTGAGACTTGAAGATTGCAGTCCATCGACGATCCCCAACAAATTTATCAGAACTGGCGCAATTTTCCTGTAAAGAATGGGCAAAAATGTCACCATCCTACTTTTAAAATATGCGTTCGACTGTAATAAATGTATATAGGATAAATGGTGGTAAAACCACTCCATATTTTTTTTCTTACCAAAAATAATAATTTAAGAAATCATCTCTAGTCTATGTAGTTTTTATACTTGCTGTCTGTCCCGTCTCTGTTCCGCTCTGAATGGCTAGGGATCGCTGACAGTCAAATCAGTGGTTCCTTAATAGGCTAGTGTAGTTTCACCGTCAATCATTTCATCCTGTCCTGACAGGTCTCGTTGGCTGAAGCAGTGCTAGAACGCTCTCATTCGTTTAAATGATCATCGGACTGACTGTGCACTTTCATTTGCCAGCTACAGCGGCTGTCATTCAAAACGCTTACTTTGAAATTAGCGGGTTAAGGCGTATATATACGGTGACAGTTACTAGTTTGATTTGAAAATGGGGCGCAAGAGGAAAACACTTGGAGTATTGTGCACAATACCCTGAGCAATGGATGAAGTCTCCGCGGCAGGACGAAGGGGGCCAGTCTGCCTTGCCTCCAGTGAGTCCAGCTGTGCTTAAGGAGAGGGGCGGAGCTCGGAATAAGTGCAAGTTAGTTCTGTTCAACTGTGTAATGTTTTGTTGCATGTTGAATATGATAAAGGGGTTTCTCTAAATGAGATGTTTCTCAATGGCATACAAAGTCTTTTTTTTAAGCATAAGAGGTATAACTGCAGTGTACTAACAGATTCTTTTTTATGTACCCAAAAGGTTTAAAAAATCATCAATGCCAGTGTGACCAGGTGTAACTGTGGGTATTAGAGAGAGAGAGAGAGAGGAGCATCGATGGCAGTGTGATCAGGTGTAACTGTGGGTTTTAGAGAGAGAGAGAGAGAGGAGCATCAATGCCAGTGTGATCAGGTGTAACTGTGGGTTTTAGAGAGAGAGAGAGAGGAGCATCGATGGCAGTGTGATCAGGTGTAACTGTGGGTATTAGAGAGAGAGAGAGAGAGGAGCATCGATGGCAGTGTGATCAGGTGTAACTGTGGGTATTAGAGAGAGAGAGAGAGAGGAGCATCAATGCCAGTGTGATCAGGTGTAACTGTGGGTTTTAGAGAGAGAGAGAGAGGAGCATCGATGGCAGTGTGATCAGGTGTAACTGTGGGTATTAGAGAGAGAGAGGGGAGCATCAATGCCAGTGTGATTATGTGTAACTGTGGGTATTAGAGAGAGAGAGGGGAGCATCAATGCCAGTGTGATCAGGTGTAACTGTGGGTATTAGAGAGAGAGAGAGGAGCATCGATGGCAGTGTGATCAGGTGTAACTGTGGGTATTAGAGAGAGAGAGAGAGAGGGGCATCGATGGCAGTGTGATCAGGTGTAACTGTGGGTATTAGAGAGAGAGAGAGAGAGAGAGAGGAGCATTGTGACAGTGATGAGGTGTGGTGACGTCACAGACCAGGAAGTAACTGAACCCAAAACAGTGGATGGGCAGGTGAAGCTGAATGCAATGGCACTCAGCTTGTTTAATAAACAAAACAAATGATTTTAACAAAACAACAAAACACAAAACAAAAAGGCACAAGGGCCAAACGAATAAACAAACAAACAAGTAAGTGTCGTGCTGGCTAATCCAGCACATTTTAGCAATTGTTAATTCTATATTATTCTCCTCGTGCTCTCTCTCTCTCTGCTCTCCCGTACTCTCCTCTCTACACCCAACACCCTTCAGCACAGACAGCTGCAAGTTCTTATACTCTGGACGAGGGGTTAACTAGCTGTTAATTATCTTTCTACCCCTCGGCCACAGTCTGCACGCGTTTGGTAAGGATGCATGACTGTCAGCTAGTTACATAATCAGTAGCTGATCAGTCATGCATCCTCACTGGGTTTTTAAATATAATAATAATAAAAGACGCAGGGCTTTTATCCGCGCCGCAAACAGAAATACAAATAATAATACATAGGGGCGGGACACTCCGCCACAAGCATCGATGCCAGTGTGATCAGGTTTAACTGTGGGTATTAGATCAGGTTCTATTGAAAGCTCTTTTCTTCTCTCAGCAGGTGGATGAAGCCATTGAGGATTCTGGAACAGGAAAAGATGCAGAAGTGAGTCTGTCTGTCTGTCTGTCCTGCATGAGAACATAAGAACAATTACAAATGAGGAAAAGCCAGTTGGCCCATCTAAGCTTGTCCAGTTCCTAGCTGATTGGTCTTAAGACGTTGTCAAATTGGGTCTGAAAAGATCCAAGTGAGTCTGTCTCAACAAGATGACTAGATAACCCATTCCATACCTTCACCACTCTGTATGAAGAAGTGTCTCCTTCCCTTCTTTGACAAAGAGAAAATGTAACTTTTACAGAGTTTTATAGACTGAACTGCAACCTCATCCCCTAAGAGAAAGGTTGCTCCCTCCAGTCCAGGGCAGACTTGAGGCATGGAGACTGAACTGAACTCTCTTCACTAATGTTTTCTGTTTTGTTTTGATGCAGGAGCCCAGCAACAAGAGGGTTAAACCGGTTTCCAAGGGAACGGGCCTGGCGGGTCTCATGGGCCCTGTCAATTCGACCTCGCTGAAGCGGATTGGCCAGTCTATTTCAGTAACCATTCACACTACTACCTAAACTTTCTAACATTCCAGAGCCCCTCTACCTACTTCACCCTGTAGCGTTCCTGAACCCCCTTTCTTTCTGCGTATCCAGTGTTGTCCGTATCGCAGCAATGTATTTTTCAACATAATCCCAATTGGTTTTATTCACACATCATAAGTAAATCAACTGGGGAATTACTTTGTTCAGCATTTACTCTGGAATGCCAGGAGAAAGATCATGTTTCTTCTAAACATCATTGTATCTAGTTCATTCTCTCTCCTGAAAAATTACGTGGATAAGAAAAACATATCCGAAAAATAGATTTAGAAATATATTTAGATTTTTTTTTCAATATTCAATTAAAATAAAATTGAATTTAGACACATATTTTAAAATATGTCTAATACATATTTTAAATAAATGGAGATTGAATTATATTTTATGTTCCATAATATATTCCAAAACAGTATTTAAGTATACATTGCAATATTTCAATGAAATTCCAAAATATATTTTACATAATAAAAATTAGGACATTTTCAAAGGATGCTGAAATATGTGGGAATATATACAGAAATACATTGCACTAAATAACAATATTTTACTAAAGGAATATGCTTAATATATTTTTAGTACTTTGAAATACTGCAATATATGTTTCATAGGTGAGGGAAAGGTGACAAATAAAGCCATTGTGAGCTGCTTGATTTCACTCTCGTTTCTCTCTTAGAGGTCAATAAGTTTCAAGACAGACGCTCGTCCGTTCCCTGCAGCCCCACTGCGTCCGAGAGTGAAGAACACGCCCTCGACGAAGCGCAAAAACAACCTTCTGTGGAGCGACACGGTCGAGAGCATCAGCGAAGAGCTCTCCGCAAAGGAGATCAAACGACAGGAAGTACGGAGAGCAGGGATTACAGCGTTACAAGAAACACATGACCTGGGCAGTCCCGCCTTGTCTGTATCACAGCATTATATTTGTAAAGATGTTGCCGACTCTTTGAAATGTGTACTCCATGAGTCATGGGTATAAATCAGCTAGGGAATTGTTAACTTGGGAGTGTTTGCCAGGAGAAAGAATGTCTCTTTTAAGGATGGTGTTCAGATCACACTCCGTCCTGCAACAATGCTGATTTTCTGTTCCCACAACACGCATTTCAATCACCTGCACCGTTGCAGGAGGGACCATTAACTGGATACACTGCTAGAAAGAAAAATGTCTTTCTTCTGGGGAAAGTTCCTGAGTAAAAATTGAAAAAAGTCATTTCCTAGTTGGTTTACCTTTGAGGAAAAAAATATAAAAATATCAAAATACCTGGAGCACTATAAGTAGGGCCCGGTGACATTTAAAAAAACATTTTTTTTTCGCAAATTGTTTTATTTCATTGTTCACAAATTTATTTTTATTATTTATGTCTTAGCAGACACCCTTATCCAGGGCAACTTACAATTGTTACAAGATATCACATTATTTTTACATTCAATTACATTATTTTTTTACACACAATTACCCATTTATACAGTTGGGTTTTTACTGGAGCAATCTTGGTAAAATACTTTGCTCAAGGATACAGCAGCAGTGTCACCCACCTGGGATTGAACCCACAACCCAGAGTCCAGAGCCCTAACCTCTACTCCACACTGCTGCTACAGATACACATTAATAAAACAACTCAAATATATGTATATAAATAATAATATCATATACATCATGTTTTAACTACATACATGTTTTTTATTAAACATTATCTGCTTTTGTTCCTACATTTTGACATAAACTGAGTCTCCACTTTCACCTTTATTTGTGTCAAATAGGGTTTCATGGCTTTCTTTAAGGTTATTCTCTCTCCCTCTCCCTCATTCTTTCAGGTAATATTTGAACTCACTCAAGGGGAGCAGCAGCTGGTCGATGATCTCAGTTTAGCCAAGAAGGTTTGCTTGTTTTATTGATGTCACAGTAACTTGTGTAACCAACAAAATAATTCCATACACTTTCTATCCCAGGCACATCCATTGAGTCAACTGTTGTGGTGCAGACAGAGAACATAACTGTACATTCTAAATTGCGGATAAATACAGAGTTTGAGAAATAAATAAAAAAAACACAAACAAACATATTCCGAAAATATGATAGTAAACATGGGGTGTGTGCATATCCTTAATAGAATAGTTTTTTTTTTCTTTTCTGAGTTTTTAGTACTGTTTTTAGTGTACTGTGTTTTTAGTATAGTCTTGTTTCTCTCTCCAACAGGCCTATTATGAACCAATGCTAAAACTGGACATCATGACAGAGAATGAATTGACGCAGATATTTGGGACACTGGACTCTCTGATCCCGATACACGAAGGTAACAAAATGTACCAGCGATGATACATGAATCAAAATAAAACTGACAGCTGACAGTTTGTATTTTAGAGTTGTAGGACAGTGGAAGTCTGTATGTGCTGGCTATATCAGCTCAAAGAGGCTGAAATATGTGGTATGTGACAGTCAATGAAAATCTATTATATACTGCATTATTATTTTAAAAAATCCAGCTTTAATTGTTTTCTATTCATGAGCAACCTTTATTTAGTCAATGTAATTGAGAGAAAAGGTTGCTGAAGAGAATCCTGTCAAGTGGTTGAGGTAAGCAGCTGATTGGATTGTTTGAATTGCAGTTGAATTCTGAGTTAATATATTAAGTTTATATATATATATATATATATATATATATATATATATATATATATATATATATATATATATACAGCTCTGATAAAAATTAAGAGACCACTGCAAAATTATCAGTTTCTCTGGTTTTACTATTTATAGGTATGTGTTTGGGTAAAATGAACATTTTTGTTTTATTCTATAAACTACTGACAACATTTCTCCCAAATTCCAAATAAAAATATTGTCATTTAGAGCATTTATTTGCAGAAAATGACAACTGGTCAAAATAACAAATAAGATGCAGTGTTGTCAGACCTCGAATAATGCAAAGAAAATAAGTTCATATTCATTTTTAAACAACACAATACTAATGTTTTAACTTAGGAAGAGTTCAGAAATCAATATTTGGTGGAATAACCCTGATTTTCAAGCACAGCTTTCATGCGTCTTGGCATGCTCTCCACCAGTCTTTCACATTGATGTTGGGTGACTTTATGCCACTCCTGGCACAAAAAATCAAGCAGCTCGGCTTTGTTTGATGGCTTGGACCATCCATCTTCCTCTTGATCATATTCCAGAGGTTTTCAATAGAGTTCAGGTCTGGAGATTGGGCTGGCCATGACAGGGTCTTGATCTGGTGGTCCTCCATCCACACCTTGATTGACCTGGCTGTGTGGCATGGAGTATTGTCCTGCTGGAAAAACCAATCCTCAGAGTCGGGGAACATTTTCAGAGCAGAAGGAAGCAAGTTTTCTTCCAGGACAACCTTGTACTTGGCTTGATTCATGCGTCCTTCACAAAGACAAATCTGCCTGATTCCAGCCTTGCTGAAGCACCCCCAGATGAGTCCAATTTTCAGCTTTGCCCAACACCTGGTCGTCTAATGGTTAGACGGAGACCTGGAGAGGCCTACAAGCCACAGTGTCTCGCACCCACTGTGAAATGTGGTGGAGGATCGGTGATGATCTGGGGGTGTTTCAGCAAGGCTGGAATCGGGCAGCTTTGACATGAATCAACAAGTTATTAGAAGCTTGTTCAAGCCGTGGTTTCCTCTTCTTGCAGACTTGTGGAACAGGCTACAGACCCTGCGGGGTTCCGAAGGCACAGTCCATGAAGTTGGGCCGACACTGATGGAATGGGTGAGCTTCGAATAAATCCCACTGTAACCCCAGTCTTTTCCTCTGAAGATCTCTGTACCAGAACCATTAGCAGAAATACAACACAACACACTTGCTTTCAAGCAAATATTGTGTCCTGGTTTCTGTGCTAGGCTGGGGTTAGTCACTTTCTTTTAAGATTTCTTAAATCTCATCCTCCCTAATAGTTTTATATTCTGGGGTAAATAGATTCCCTCAGTCTTCATAACTCATTTTTGAGTAATGTAGCCAACATTTCCATACATCTTCCCTTTTTTGCACTTCCATTTGCTACACAGGTCTCAGTTGAGCAGTTTTACAGCAAACATGGATTTCATTTTAAAACTGATATTTGGAACTACACTAAGCTCTCAGTTTGCTTGCCCTGCCTTCCAGGAAGTCTGTTGCTGCTTTACTTCCTCGAACATTTCACATCAGTAGTGTCTTCTTGGTCATAGGCTGAAAGCAGTCAAAGGGGGAAGCAGCTGATTGGTTAGAAGCCAGTGAAGAGGTGGGCATGGTTTCACCATTCGGGGAGTGCAAGACTAAAAGCATGGCTTGCACTTTCTTTAACCTAGCATCAGACCAAAATGTTTTAAAATGAAATACTGTAACAGTTGTTTCTTTCAAAACTGCACATTTGAGACCTGAATGCATGTGAGTGATGGAGAAAATGTTTACAACTGTTTTGTTAGCTACCCTTTGCTGCCCAGTGTCCAGTATATTTGACCATAGGTATTAAACAGGTGTGGGAACATAGCCAGGGCAGTAAAGGGTTAACACCTGGGTTAGTCTGGTTGCTCTTGCCTCTCTCCAAGACTGAATTATCCTTTTTGTGTTGTGGGGTCCAGAACTGAACCCAGTATTACAGGAGACTGTCAACACTGCACCCTCAATGTAGTATACTGCACTACACAGACACACTGACTGGGGGAGATAATGGATTTGAAAACATTGGTTAGCATTCCTTCAAGTAAAGTAATACTGCATTGTGGCATTAAGGATTGTGGGTGTTGTGGCAGTATGGATTGTGGGTGTTGTGGCAGTATGGATTGTGGGCGTTGTGGCAGGAAGGATTGTGGGTGTTGTGACCCCACTGTGTGTAAATCCTTACCTCACGATGCTAACTGTAACCCCCCTCTCTGCACAGTTCCCCTGCCTGGACTCCTACATCACGTACTGCTGTAACCTGGTGGCAGCCAAGGCCCTGCTGGATCACAAGAAGCAGGAACGCCGGGTTGACGAGTTCCTCCGTCTCTGCCAGGAGTCTTCCTTCAGCCGCAAGCTGGACCTGTGGAACTTCCTGGACCTGCCTCGCAGCCGGCTCGTCAAGTACCCCCTGCTGCTGAAAGAGATCCTCCGACACACCAGCAGTGAGCACCCGGACCTGCCCCACCTGAAGGAGGCTGTGAGTACTAAACCCTTGATACACACGTTACCACACTGAAACCAGGAGGAGGCTGTGAGTACTGCACCTGCAATGCACTACACTGTACCACAGTGACACATTGACACCTAGATGATGCTGTGAGTACTGCACCCTCGATACACTACACTATACCAGTTCCTTGGAAACACGTCATTATTGAATTAATCCCCAGCTGTGTCACGCTGTGCGGTTGTGATGTTCCTGGCTTGTTTATGTGTCTCAGATGGAGCTGATTCAGAGAATCGTTGGGCAGGTGAACAGTAAGACCGGGGAGGCTGAGAGCCAGTACTATCAGAGCAGTCTCTGCTTCCAGGACGACAATCAGAGGCTCCCTGAAATCCAGCACTCCCGCCTGCTGCACTGCCATGGGGAGCTGAAGAACAGCAAGGGACAGGTAGGCTCTAAAACCTTCCGCTCTTCTGCTTTTGCTACCACCTCAGAGCAAAAATACACAACTTCAATATTAAAGACCTGAAATGCTTTTACATTCCCTACTGCTGGGGTTTGCATTTATTCTGAGTGGTTGAATATTGAGTTGCTATCATTGTTCTCTGACAGAGATCCAGAATAAATATTATCATCAACAAAAACTGCACCCTCTATAGCAGGGGTGGGCAATTTCGGTCCTGGAGGGCCTGTGTCCCTCATGGTGTTTGTTCAAACGGGACCAATTAAGCTTCTAATGAGCACTTAATTGGTCCAATTAAGTAATTTAGGGTACAGTTGGAACAAAAAGCACAAGGGACACCGGGATATCCTTTAAAAAATGTACAGAACTGCCCTCACTGCCTTACTGACTCTCTCCAGCCCCCCCACCACCCCCCACTGCACTACACTGTACCAGTGACACACTACCTATAATAGACTGTACCACACTGACACCTGAAGGAGGCTGTGAGTACTGCACCCTCAACACACAGCCTGTAAAACACTGTACTGAATTGTCTCAGGCAGTGTCCTCCCACAGCAGGAGTCTCTCTCGGTCTTGACCCCTTTCCCAGGCTCCTTTCTCTGTGCTTGCTCCTCAGAAGCTACATGTGTTCCTGTTTGAGCTAGTGCTGGTGCTCACCCGGCCGGTCAGCCACAGCGAAGTGCTGCAGTTCCAGGTCTACAGACAGCCCATTCCCATCGCAGACCTGCTGCTGGAGGAGCTGCCTGACGGGGAGGTGGGGGGCTCCTTCAGGGGGGCTTTCACCTCCACCAACGACAGAGGTAGAGACTCACCCAATCCCACCCCGGGGTTCTAGTACTGCTGCAAGAAAGTGATGGGAGCAAACAGCAGTACTCTTACCTCGGTCATGCTTCTATAAGCTAAGGGTTCAGATTTTCTGAAGGAAGCACATGTTATACAAATCATGTATTTTCATTTGAAAACATGCTCTCTGCTACGCCTTTAGGTTAAAGGGCTTTATGTTCCTGTTTCTCAGGATACACACGCACTTCCTGGCTGATTTTGCCTCAGCAGTGCCTCCTGGCTGAAAGTATGTCAGTCAACAGGGGAATCAGCTAGTTTAGTGCAAACTAAGATAAGAAATAAAACTACATGTTTTCTACAACTGTGCTTCTTTCAAAACTGGACTCCTCTACAACGAATGGAAGTGCTCCATCAGTAGGATTTATGGAGTTATTGAACTACAGCAAAACCTCAGTTACGAACCCCTTGGGAATGTAGGCTGTTTGTAAGTCTGAAATGTCTGTAACTGTGAAAATGAGTTTTCAGTGGTTTTAATACATGTGTACACCTGCTA
Source organism: Acipenser ruthenus (assembly GCF_902713425.1). Taxonomy (NCBI): domain Eukaryota; kingdom Metazoa; phylum Chordata; class Actinopteri; order Acipenseriformes; family Acipenseridae; genus Acipenser; species Acipenser ruthenus. Next base: position 2,829,050 of record NC_081244.1, read on the forward strand.
TCTACACCCTCAATCTGGTGATTGATACAAGGATACAACACAGTAATGCGATACTCATATTGCTATGGTTTGAAAGGCTTTAAAACGGTACTATACATGGGAAAGTGCGAAAATTCACTTGTTCAAATTGTAACTGTAGCAAAAACACAGATTTAAATGCAAGGAAAACATAGTGCTTGTTTTTATTTTATTTTAAACAAAATGCATCCGTGCAGCTTGTTCAGTCATTCTGACTGGGGGAAAAAAAACTTTGCTATGTTTAAAACTGAAATGTTCCTAGTAAAACTGCCCATATTCGCTTTAAAATCAGCCTCGCCTCTGTCTGGATACATTTGTTGTTAAGTCTTCTCCATGACCAGCATGCCGCTTCTGTAGTGCTTTATCAACATCTGATCAGTAGCTTAGCGTGCGATATGTAGGTTAACCTTGTGCTTTTTAAAACTGCAATCTGATTGCAGTGCAGGCATGACTGAGTGATTGCAAACTTCCAGCTAACAGTGGGGTGTTGGGTTGATCGATCAGTTCATTACATGTTACAAGCCCTTTAAATAACAGATGCAAGGTTAGGAAAGTTCAATTTCTCCTCACTGCACTACAGCCCGTGTCAGTATAGATGTCATCTAGTGATCTGCCTAATTCTTAACTCTTATTGTTTTGTTTTTAAGCTAAGAACTTTTTCCGTGTGAGCTCCAGAGGGCGTTGGAAGGGCCAGGCTCACTCTCTACAGGCCAGCGACTCGTTCAACAAGCAGCAGTGGGTCTCCTGCATACGACAGGCGATCATTTCCTTCAAGGACCAGCTGAACTCCTCCCACCAATCCCCCCTCAACCAGTCAGCGGACAGCTCCCTGGACGACATCGCCGACCTCAGCATAGACAGTGATGACAAAGTGGGCGTCGACGTGGAAATGAGCTGATTCTCATAGGATGAGACCGGTCATGTGTGTATATGATTAGCAGAAACTAGAAACACTGGGTGCGTTCATGGAGATCATTCTGCATAGATTCTGCGCAGAATCTGACCAATTAACCAATTATCTTCTAAGAATGATCTCCGTGAACGCACCCATTGGCTAAATTGGTCAGATTCTGCAAAGAATCTGCGCAGAATGATCTCCGTGTACGGACTGTATTTCCTCAGGTAAAATTGAGCTGACCTCCAGACCTCAACACATTTTCCACACCACAATTTAGGCAGCGTGCATCTACTCTCTATCCCACCAGGACACCTGGGGAGAACTAAAATAAAATGTACAATAATGACAGCACCCAAAAAATCTTACCTATGTAATCTCTCATGGAGACATAATTCAAATATACTGCAATGTATTCCTTTTCCACATGACTGGGGTGGAATGAGGAAGTATGGTAAGTGTCGGTAGTTAGGATTCTCCAGGCAAGCTCAAAACAAGCTCCAAGCCAGCCAAAGACACAAAGAAAGTCATGGCAACAATTGTTAAGCAACAGAACTCTATGGGGCATATAATAAGAGCAATTTACAGAGATTTGAAAAAAAGTTCTAGTAATGGTAGGATGGAAATTTATTTTTTTTTAAAAATTATTATTCTCTTAGCAATGTGTTCTTCTGGTATTGCCAATTATTGTGTTTCTGTTTTTTAATACATTATTGAAACTTATTTTAAAACAGTTAAGCTCAGGACGGGTCATAGCCACAGGCCCAGCTGTTGAAGACCATTTCAAATAGCCTGGGTTCAGACCCAAGTCACCCACATTTAAAATAAACCCTAAATATTAGATTTAAGGTCAATCTTGTCTGTTTCCCAGCCTAAGTGTGCAACACAAGACTAGAGTCCTCCATGTCTGCGCAGTTATCATCACAAGACTAGAGTCCTCCATGTCTGCGCAGTTATCATCACAAGACAAGTCCTCTGCGTCTGTGCAGTTAATAGCTCCTCTGCGTCTGCGCAGTTATCATCACAAGACTATAGTCCTCCCGTCTGCACAGTTATCATCACAAGATTAGAGTCCTCCGCATCATTGATGGTTCTTAATTCAAATTGCAAATTATATCATTTAAAATGAACCAATGTTGTCATTTTCTTTTTCTTTTATTGATTCGGAATGTAACTTTAATAATTTAGGTTAGATTAATCATTGCCCAAAACATTCTCGAGGGAGGGGAAACCCTGTAAAGGATCATTAATTAACATTTCCGTACTGTCGAGTGATTGAAAACGAGACATTTTGTGTTTGAATTGAAAGTGATGGTCTCGAGGAGTCGAATGGGTCAAAGTTCAAGTATATTTTCCTCTAGAGGAATTATCACTTTTTGACGTCACTATTGTGGTATTATCACTTTTTTTTTCGAATGGCTCAGGATGCAAATATAGCCTTCATCCATGTATATTATAGATACTATAGATCTGAAGCAAGACTTGCAACTTGTGCTGTTTCTGCTTTGCAGCTGACTACTGGACAAACTAACCCACATCCTAAGGCAGTTTCGAGTCTGCTTTAATTACTACACCATATTACCGTGTGTAAATAAACTAATCTGCCCTTAAAAAAAAAGAATGCAACTTGATTGCCCATGTGTCATGCATGTAAAGATGTGCTCTACACACACGCGGATCAAGCAGCTGCATTGCTGAGTCAACTCCAGCTTGCATCAAACTGCATCATGGGATTAGTCTCTAGTGTGAACAGAACAGGGAGCAAAGCCGCATTAACTGCTCCCGGATTGGACTGCCAGATTCAAGTCATGGATTCATTTTCCTTGTGTCTGGAAACAGTATAGGGCTATTTGAAATGGTCTTCTTTAGCATCGTGTGGCTTCTGAACCTTTCTTTAAGTTTAATGATGTAAAATAAACAGAAACAAGACATGAACTGGAAACCAAATAACATGAAAGACAAGTGGGTGAGAGAACAATCCGTCTAACCCCTTCTGTTTTAACTTCATAGAAAATAGTGTTGTATATGAGAAAATAAAGTCTAATAAAAAAGAAAGTATTTGTTATAAAGCTCCCTCTATATATGTATATAGGAATCTTATCAGTATATGTGTATTATTAATGTGGCTTATTAATCAAAAGCAAGAAACAGAAATCATGTGAAGCGCACTTCAACTGCATATCTGCCGGTGCTGTAATATAATATACAGATGTGGTTCCAAATAGGGCACCAGGGCAATGAATCAAGCGATGAATGTTTAATTAAAATGCAAAATAAAAGCCATACTGATCAGTGAGCGATTCATTGATTAATTGTTGCAAGTTATAAAGCAGGGCTTTGTTAATGCAACTCTGCTTTGTTTGGCAGGGAAGCAGGTGTTTTTCAGCCTCAGACTCATCGAAGGCTCAACCGCCACACACCAGATGCGATGTGATTTTTCATTAGGTGTCAAGATACTTTCACTGCGATATGACCACACACACCAGAAGCGACACAGAGATGATGCGACAAATTGGAAAACTGCCAGATCAATAAAACTTAAACAAAATTGCTATTGTCAAAACTATGATCAGTACATATTCCTCAACATGGTGTAGTAATTATGAGTGCCTTCTCTGATTGGTCAATTCCCTAGTTGTTACATGAATAATTGCAAAAAATCTTCTTCCATAGACACCGTAGAGCTTGCATACACCATTGACAGCACACAACTGGGTGTGGAGCGCATAATACTATACTTCAAATTGCTATTTGTAAACTAGCAGGAAACTTGTCTCAGATCTAGGACCCAGTCACTGAAAGATACTCGTACTGTGTAGTACTGAGAGCATTTCTTTACTAATTGCATCAATCTGGACTTGCGAGGCATATGTGTGCTGTACAGATTTACTGTTTTGCGTCAAGGAGTCTGTGGGCAAATTGCCCATGTAATAAATGTACTATGGAGGTGTAATTATCATGCGATTTACCCATTGAGGAAAATCTAGATTAATAAGTCGTAATGAACTGGCATCTCAGAAAACTGAATTGAATGGAATGGCAAAGACGAACGCCTTACCAGCTAAGCTTTGTAGTCAAGAGGCAAGTACAGATCTTATACTGATGAGTGTTAACTCCTGAGCCACTAGGAGATTCAGTACAAAGTACTAGGAATGTGTTGTAACTTGGAGTACTTCCCTTTTACACGTTTTAGGTTGTATTATATTATACAATAGAATAAACCCTTTTAAAAATGAGTTACACAAAAATAAAGCAAAGCATTGCCTCGTTTGGTACTGAACACTTGGGTAGACAAGGGCGATCAATAGCAATCGGAGTGTGATTTAATATAGACTCGTGATCAAACTGAAACCACTCTTTTGATTGTTAGTCTTACCTTTCTTTTATCCTTCCGATATGAAGTCATTTTGTTTCACTTCCTGATTTTCACTTTCCTCGATTCCATAGAAATGCGTCTCTCAATATGCGTATCATCTTTACAGTATGGGATTGTAATCCTGGGCAAGACTTAACCTCAGATTAAATTTGACAAACAACTGCATCTCCCAGTATACAGCACCGGTAGATAATTCAGTCAGAGAGATTACAGTGCATAAATTAATTGCCATTGATTGGTACTCAATTGTACAGATGAGGGGGAAGGAGAGAAATGCAGCTTTTCTGGTTGCGAAATGAACACATTTTTAAAGGCGTGTTTATTTAATTCCATGTTAAAGGAAAATGCTTGTAAGCCTGAGTACCTACACATCCCTGTTTTATATCGCGTGTATTACACAGCAGCGCTGCGGCGACACTGAATGCTGAGCAGTTTGGTAGCTGTGGTAACCACTCTTTGGTGGGGTGCTGTTTTGAGTTTTAAGAGTATTTGAAATGTTTATTCTTTAGAAATGTTTTATAAAGTGTCCTGTGTGTTCTATTTTTTCACATTTGAATAAAAAATATTTGTTTTTTAAAATCTGTTGCTCATTTTGTATTCAGGCCATTATTCTTTCTTATGACATGAGATAGTACATATTGAAGTAACACACACCCCCTGCCATAGGTGGGAAATTAGAGCTCTCAGTATAATGAATATTGATGAATATCAACAGTATAATATAGAATAGGAAATAGCATTTAATAGTTTATTGAAAATTGTTATTTAAGACCTAGATGTTATTAGGTAAGCACATGAGGTGTTAGTATCATGGTGTGACAGGATGAGGAGCACCTAAAAAGGGGGCATGGCAGAGAGAGAGAGAGAGAGAGAGAGAGAGAGAGAGAGAGAGCTGTGAAGCAAGCAGAGAGATGAGCGCCTAAAAAGAAACATTACTTTTAAATGTTTACACAGAAAAATGTTTGATTTGTGATCTAAAATTTTGCATAAATATGTCTAAACAGCTAGAGGAGACAGGGAGGATATTTTTCAAGAAGAAAAACATCAGGATTAAAAGGATTTAAAGAAAAGGAAAGAAAGAGAGAAAACAGGAGAAAGAAAAGGGAAGTTTTGGGAAAGACAGAGACAGCCAAGGAAAGCCTGTCTAAATTTAAATTGAAGAGAAGACAGAAAATAACATAATTAAAATAAATAATGCTTATCAAACTTCAGATTTACTACAATTCATTTTCAAAAAATGCAGAGGGAGTTGGGCTAGACCCGGCAACTGCCACTCAGACTGATACAAATGTATCAATTATAGCTCCTCCCACCAGCAGCACTCACAATGCAGAGCAGGGCTGTGAAATAAAATACCCTGAAAAAGTTTGCTCTAAAAAGGTCAAGAGACAATATAAAAACACAGGCACACAGCCCTGTGCAAGACCCACCCCTGCACCAGGAAGAGGGGGATTGGCAAAGGCAGGCAGATCATAGTGTCTGAAGACAAGGACACAGACAGCACCATGCTCACTGACACTGTGTACCACAATGGCACAGTCATGGTGCAGGGCACTGAGAACAGCCTAGACCAGTTTGCACGCAGCTTCCAAACACTGAAAGAACAGACAGAGAGGGTGAAACAAGCAGCAACCCTGCAGCCCCCTGTGGAGTTCACAGAGTTCAGGGAGCAAACCCTGGCCAACCTAAACCAGAGCAGCCCCACACAGCAGCTCAGAGACGAGGTGACGAGGTTCAAGACACAGCACAGGGCTGAGGTGCAGGAGCTGAGAGCAGCAATGAGAGGACTAGAGGAGGACAACCAGACCCTGAAGACTGAGCTCCGGAGAGTGAGAGAGGAGCGGCCAGGACAACCCAGCACAACCACCTGAAGAGCCTGCAGAGAGAACTGGAGGAACTGAGAGAGACACTGCACAACACCCATCACCCAGCCTGCACTGACACACACACACTGCACCCCTGAGCACTGACACACACACTGCATCCCTGAGCATTGACACACACACTGCACCCCTGAGCACCGACACACACACTGCACCCCTGAGGACCGACACACACACTGCACCCCTGAGCACCGACACACACACTGCATCCCTGAGCACCGACACACACACTGCATCCCTGAGCACTGACACACACACTGCACCCCTGAGCACCGACACAAACACTGCACCCCTGAGCACCGACACACACACTGCACCCCTGAGCACCGACACACACACTGCACCCCTGAGCACCGACACACACACTGCACCCCTGAGCACCGACACACACACTGCACCCCTGAGCACCGACACACACACTGCACCCCTGAGCACCGACACACACACTGCATCCCTGAGCACCGACACACACACTGCACCCCTGAGCACCGACACACACACTGCACCCCTGAGCACCGACACACACACTGCACCCCTGAGCACCGACACACACACTGCACCCCTGAGCACCGACACACACACTGCATCCCTGAGCACCGACACACACACTGCACCCCTGAGCACCGACACAGACACTGCACCCCCCAGCACTGACACACACACACTGCACCCCCCAGCACTGACACACACACTGCAACCCTGAGCACCGACACACACACTGCACCCCTGAGCACCGACACAGACACTGCACCCCCCAGCACTGACACACACACTGCACCCCCCAGCACTGACACACACACTGCAACCCTGAGCACCGACACACACACTGCAACCCTGAGCACCCTGAGCACCCCCACACAGAGTCACACACAGACTGCCCCTTCTAACACCCCAAACACTGACATACTCACAGTGCAGCAGGCCGGTGCAGAATTTTCATCCTGAGCGACTCGAATGGGAATTACCTGAATGAGAGGCGCCTCTTCCCTGGAAGAAGAGTAAAGAAGATCTGGTGCCCAACAACAGACTGCCCTGGACCTGCTGTCAGGGCAAAGACTGAGTGACGCCGAACACATCCTGGTCCACACAGGGACTAACGACCTGAGCGCACACAGGGGCGACGTGGCCAAACCCTGAGGCAGGTGGCAGCTAAAGCCACAGAAGAGTTCCCCTCAGCCAAGGTTACCATCTCCACCCTACTTTAGAGACTAGATAAAGGGGCATTCAGAACAGAAAATAGGAGGCACTTTTTTACACAGAGAATTGTGAGGGTCTGGAACCAACTCCCCAGTAATGTTGTTGAAGCTGACATCCTGGGATCCTTCAAGAAGCTGCTTGATGAGATTCTGGGATCAATAAACTACTAACAACCAAACGAGCAAGATGGACTGAATGGCCTCCTCTCGTTTGTAAACTTTCTTATGTTCTTAGATAAGAAAGCTGCTCAATATCATATGTACCAAACTCATGAGTTAATTTGGTGTCAACATTTTTTTTTAAAATTATATATATATATCTATATATATATATGTGTGTGTGTGTGTGTGTGTGTGTATGTATGTATAGATATGTATATGTAATGTATGTTTGCATGTCTGTACATAGTACATATAGCTAAGTCTCCTATAGAGATAATCCCATGGATATTTATCATTATTAAACAAATATATTAATGATAATAGTAATAATAATAATAATTATAATATAGACCACAAATCAAACATTCAAATGTGAAACATAACAAAAACTTAAAAATTGCATCATTTAAAGTAAGTAGCTGGAATACCCAGGGCCTGTGTTCCTCAACCTTTGGAACAAAGAGCACAGACCCTGCCTTTGTAAATAGTGTAAATAATTCAGAAATAATCATTCTCCACGAAACATGGACTCGTGGAGATGTGTCTACACACTGTCCTAGCGGTTATATTGAACTGATAGTGCCCTCCCTGAGAGAAACCCACAATAAATGTGGCAGAGATTCAGGGGGCATTATCATCTGGTACAAACTCGCAAACTATATCCTCCCAATTAAGAGAGGGCAGACACACACTGGATCCAAATAAAAAGAGAAATGATAAACACCGATCTGAACATTTATCTGTGTAATTTATATGCTATCATCAGACTCCACATACCACAAAGAAGAGGGTTTTCAAAACCTTGAATCTGAAGTCATGCATTTCCAGACACTGGGCTCTGTGCTGCTGTGTGGAGATCTCAATGCCAGGACTGGCAGAGAGATCAACTACATCAGCACAGAGGGGAACAGCCACCTATTTGGAGTTGCCCCACTGTACCACACACACGTCACCACACACATGCACAGCCACGACAGTGTGGTGAATAAGAGTGGGAAGCAGGTAGTGCAGCTCTGCAAAGGCCTGGGTCTGTACATCGTTAATGGCAGGACCAGGGGGGACTCTGGGTAGATTGACTTATAGCTCAGTGTTAGGTAGTAGTGTGGTAGACTATGCCATCACAGACATGGACCCAGAATGTATAAATGAATTTATAGTCATGCCACAAACACCCCTGTCGGACCACAGCCAAATAACGCTGTACCTAAAGAAATCAGAACAGCCCACCAGGGATCCCAACCCTCCAGCCAAACTGTTCAACCTTCATCCCACATACAAGTAGACAGGGACCAGTGCTGCAGACTATCAGGCAGCAATGAGAAGTGCTGAGATTAAAAGCATGCTAAACAGCTTTCAGTACACACAATACCAGTACAATAAAGAAGGAATCATTCTGGCTGTACAAAATTTAAACAACATATCTGACAAATTGGCAATAAAATCAAAACTAAAACAAATAAACATGAAAAAACAAACCCAAAAAACAAATCCAAAGAAAAAATGGTTTGACAGCGAATGTGCATCAGCTAGAAAGCACCTGAGGCAGCTGTCAAACCAGAAACACAGGGAGCCCAATCATAAGGAACTACGTCTCAGCTAACACCAGGCTCTGAAGCAGTACAAACACCTCTTCAATAAGAAAAAGGAACAGTACATGTCCAAAGAACTGACCCAAACTGAAGCAGCAATTCACCAAAACTCATTTTGGGAATTGTGGAAAACACCTCAAATACCAGAAAGAAATTGACAATCCAAAAATGGCAATAGTTGGAAAAACTATTTTTTAGAACTCTGCCAAAAAATAGAAAACAACAAACTAAATTCAAATCAGACCTCAATACATAAACAATTAAAAGAATTAGAAACAACACTCAAAGATAACCAAAACCCACTGGACACCCCGATCACTCTGCTAGAGCTCAGAAAGAAACTGCAGATCTTCAAGCCTGTGGGCCCGACAGCATCAGCACTGAGATGCTCAAACACAGCAGCCCTAAGCTGCAAGAAGCCCTCCTCAAACTCTTTAACTTAGTCCTGAGAGCTGGCTGTTTCCCTGGGATCTGGAATCAAGGCCTCATTACCCCCATATAATGGCTTTCCTTACCGAACACAGTGTCTTGAGTTAGAGTCAGATTGGATTTCTACCAAAACACCGCACTTCTGATCATGTTCACACCCTACACACCCTAATAAACACATCCACCAAACTAATAAAGGAAAAATATTCTCCTGCTTTATAGATTTTAAAAAGGCATTTGATTCAATTTGGCATGAAGGACTATTTAATAACTTCTTCAAAGTGGTGTAGGGGGTAAAGTCTATGACATTATAAAATCGATGTACTCAGAAAATAAATGCAGTGTTAAAATTGGTAGCAAAAGAACAGAATTCTTCACACAGGGGCGTGGAGTGAGACAGGGCTGCAGTCTGAGTCTAACACTGTTCAACATCTATATCAACGAGCTGGCCACAGTGCTGGAGCAGTCTGCAGCCCCTGGCCTCACTCTACATGACACTGAAATAAAATTTCTGCTCTACGCAGATTCTGGTCCTGCTGTCCCCCACAGAGCAGGGTCTGCAGCAGAGCCTGGCACTGCTAGAGCAGTACTGTCAGACCTTGGCATTGACAGTAAATCTGGACAAAAGTTATGATCTTCCAGAAAAAAGCCAGATCATAGGAAAACAGGTACCACTTCACTCTGGGAAGCACCACTCTGGAACACACCACTAGCTACGTTTACCTGGGTCTGACCATCAGCACGTCAGGGAGCTTCAATATGGCTATAAATGCATTGAGGGAGAAAGCACGCAGAGCCTACTATTCTATAAAGAAAACACTTTACAAATATAACCTTTGATGGTGTTATCCAACCAATCCTTCTTTATGGCAGCAAAATATGGGGCCCACTTTTAAAATGTAATTACAAAACATGGGATAAAAGTCAAATTGAAACTTTCCATTGAGAATTTTGCAAAAACATTTTACATATACATAGAAACTCCCCCAATCAGCGTGTCGGGCTGAACTAGGTCACTTCCCCTTACTGCTACCCATTGAAAAAAGAGCAGCCAAATTCTGGGTCCATCTGAGCCAGGCTGACCCACACTCTTACCAGCACAAAGCATCCCAGAGACCCCAGCTTTGCTCAGAGAGGGACCCCCCTGAGACAACGAGCAAAGAAACACTAGCCTGGCAACACAGCCAATGACAAAATGACAGCAATAGCATTGAAACACATTGATCTCAATAATACAATGACATACCTTGAGCACTGGCATAATGAAACAAAATTAATTAACAAATTGGAATGCTATCGGGCCATGAACAGGGACTGTACCTTGGCACGATATTGGGGCTGCAATGGAGCCTGGACTACGGCCGGGCCGCAGGTGCCTATTTGGCCAAGAGCTCCAGGACCTGGCCCATCTGTCCCTCGCCTGCCTGGAATGCTTCACCCTTCTCTCCTGCGGAGATGGGGAGCGACTACGGAAGGCCAGCGCATCGGGGATGTCCAGCAGGGGGTCCGTGCACCGTGCGCACTAAGCTCCGTGCGCACCGAGTACCGCGTGCTCTTGCTCTAGTTCTGTGGCAGTGGCCAAGCACCGTGTGCACTGCGTGCATCGTGCGCCGCCTACCGTGCAGCACCGTGCGTTCGTGCACTAGCGCTGTAGCAGTAGGTACCAAGCACCATGTGCACTGTGCAACGTGCACCGAGTACCAAGAGCACTATGTACCGTGTAGCGCTGTGACTGAGCACTGACACTGTAGCGCTGGGCACCGTGTGCTGTATGCACTGAGCACTTGTGCACCAAGATACCTAAGTACCAAGAGCTATGCGTGCGCCGTGGTACCGAAGTACTGGGTGGGCTGTTACACAATTGTGCGTACCCTGACCGTGTGGTCACACACACCTGGTCAGCACATAGCGTGCACCAGGGGAACACAAGGGCAGAAGTCGCGGTGGGCGAGTTGAAGCAGACAGCAAAACCACTTTAGAAAAATAGTATAAGGGAGAGCACACTGTTTGTTTACAAGGCCCGACTCACCGAGGTGGGCGGGCCTACGCAGCCGGCGAGGTCTACCTGACAGCTGGTTTGCGGCAAGGCCTAGCCCTGTGGAGGACAGCATGGCTGGAAGTGTCACTCAACAGCGGGGATACGGTAAGGCCTGTGTACTCTCAAAAAGAAACAGACAACCACTTGCAGGTGACTAAATAGGCAGCAAAGAGCGGCCTACCATGCAAGCGAGGAAACCGCTGAAACACAGAGGTCTTACTGTACCATCTTGAGAATTAAAAAGAAAAATGGCTTTCTCGGGATGACAGTTTTATTCCCTCGGTGGGCGGGACTGAGTGCATCATCCCAGGAAGGGGCCTATCGGCAGCTCTGGTATAGAGAGCTCAGCCATACCTACCCAGTGGGCAGGCATATCCCATAGGTAATGTCATTGGTGGTCGTCTTCGAATTGAAAGTGAGCTAGGATTGTCAGTTTTCAGTCTTAATATTTTGTCCCGCTCAGAAACTATAACATTGTTGAATCGTCCCGGTTTTGCTACTTTGTATTTACGTTGTTTTATAAGTACAACACTGTAGCATTGTGCTAAGCAAGTTGTCAGCACAATAATGTATTATACAAAAATAAATCAGTAAACGTATGGATTACGTGTTTAATAACTGCGATCATGTGTTTAATAATTCATATTCTGTTTAACTCCGTGGACCATGGCTAGTTTTTTTTTCTTTTCTGTAAACCTTGTGAGATTCAATGCACCGGCGTGTAAATAAAAACCACCGCCGAAATGAGCCTGCAGTGTCAGCTTCACCGCCAGTCCACACATGCGCAGTCTTTGTCTGTGTTGTATTAAATAAAGCCAGGCCGACCTGTTGTAAGGGCCTCGCATTTTTTAATTGTATTTTTCTATGGTTTTCTGATGAGATCCATTGTACTCGTCTGTCTCCTCGCTACATGGCCGGGTCCGGTGTCTCTTGGTCGGAGAGAGCTGTGCGGCTCCTACGGAGAATGAATAGCTTTTACTCAGCAGGTCAGACGGTGGCTTGTGTTTTCAAATTCTACTCATGTATTTTTGTACAACATTTAATTTCAGTTTATGTCACTCACGGAAGTTTGTTTCTTAGTGTTACCGTTGCGTAAACTGGTACTGTTATTAAAATACTTTTGTCTTGATTAATGTAAAATGAAGGCTACGGAAAATTGTTAATGTTATTTACGAAAAATACTGCAGCCTCCGTCTAAGATCTATCAGTATACACCGAGCTTGACCAAAAAGCTGTTAAAACACACGATTTTAGTTTATTTGTTATTGTAGTCTGTGTGTTACTTTATATTTGTGGAAAATTCTTGTCATTGAACACTAAGTGCCATTACATTAGCCTAATTTGAGGACAGGCTACTTGCAAATGTGTTGGAGCCTATCAGAACATGGGTGAAGTAAGAGCACAGTTACTGTTTATGTGAAGTCTGTGCAATGATGTGGAATAATAATAATAATAATAATAATAATAATAATAATAATAATAAAATAAGTTGAAGGGAACAATAATTTACAGATGCATCAAACAACTGCTGTAACTATGAGCATGAACACCAAGCGTGCCAAATGGCGTCCCGATCAGTTTTGAAATGTCTGAGAAAACATACCCCCCAAAATCAGGTTTACTATAATGGCATTATTGTGCCATTATAATATATAGAACATCTTTCTATCTGGGCTTTACATGGGCTGGGACTGGTTGGGCAGGTTAAATATTTCAAATCTCATTTTAATTCCCTTTCATATTCTGTTTTTGATGTTTGCAGTCATTTCAAGTTATTCATATTCCTGAATAGTTCTGTTCAATGTTACTGTTGTAGTGGGGTTTGTTTGTCAATGGCATACTAAACAATGTTATTTAAATAATAATAATAATAATTTCACGGCCACATTATTTTAACATGCGGACTGATCAGTGATGCAGCTCGTTTTCACATTTGCATTTTACTTCATGTTTACAAGCCGTTCCATCTGATATTGCTTAGATTACACCCCTGGGATGCTTTGTTTTCGTTCACAAGAGCTTCCATTTTAAATAAAGGAGTTCAGTGGCGCAGCACATACTGAAAGGAAACACATGTGTTTACCACGAGAGCCACAATAAAAAAAAAAACAAAGTGTAAATAAATATAATGTTTCAATAAATATTAGGCTACAGAACAATCAAACCGGGGAATCGACTCGACTCGACAGAATCCAGTATATAGCTATTAAACTCAGTAGTGCTACATTTCAAATACTAAATGAAACCTAATAAACTCAAATGTTTTGGCTAGTTCCAGTCTTTCTCAATGTCTTCAAGTGAAATTGCTTCTTTAATTTTGGTCCACGGCTTGCTTGAAAATTTGGGTATAAAGATTGGGGAGAAAATCAGCGCACTGTGCACTGAATTAAAAAGAAGCTACCCTTAAGTGTGAGGAATGTGTTCTGTGTTCTTTTGACAGGATCCAGCAGATGTCAGTGCTGGCACTTCAGTGTTGGGGGTATGGAGGTGGGTCTAGTGCCCCCTGCAGTCGTGGAGCAGCTGCGCAGGTTTCCGGACGTGTTCAGTTTCAAGGAGGAGAAGAGGCTGGAGCTGAACCCCGGTCTTGCCTCCTACCATGATAGATCGTCCGCGATGGACAGAGTGCTGCAGAGACTGAGGGAGGAGGAGAGATTCACCTGCCTACAGGGCTGGAGGGACGAGGTGACTGGAGAGGAGAAACACTTTCAATGGGAACGTTTGCATTGGCGTCAGTCCAGCTGTACCTGGGGGTGGGGTGGGGTGGGGTGACTCAGCCTGCTTTGAATAGTATGAGTCCAAGCAAGGTATACAGATTGTATCACACACCGTACGTTGAGGGCTGTGTTCAGTTCTGATCCCATGCAGTAGAAAAAGACCGTGGCATGAAACATATTGGTAGCAGCTGTCCTTATGGTCTTTAGAATTGATAATACTGTATATGAACCTGATGGAATTCACATCTTGATGCTTGCTGTGTGTTAGGGCAGGAACAATCACAGCTGGTGTTTCTGACAGTCATCCAGAGCTAATTCAGTACCCCCTTCCATTGTGGGAGAGGTCAGTGGTGTGGCTTTATTGAAGAAGAAAAAAGTTATTACTGTGCAGAATCTAGAGCGTGTGAGAGAGAACTGCTAACTAGAGAGAACGTGGTATTTAATGGAAGTGTAACCACAATGTGATGATTGTTCTATAATTGTTAGCTAATAACCGCTCATTGAATATGTCATCCTCTTTCAGCCTCGCTAAAGCATTCTCTCCCACAGAAATACGAAGTGATGCCTCAGTTCTCTGATCCGCCGTTGATGTGTATGGAGAGAGCAGCCACCAGTAAGTATCACACTGCCCCTAGTCCTACCGAAAGAGGAACAAGCTTCAAATTGCAATGTCTTCTCCTCTTACCATGTTATGATGTTTGCAATCATTCAGAGCGGTTTTTACTGCCATTTTGAAGTGCTTTGATGGAGTTCAGGAGCTGCACTTCATTTCTAGTTGCCTTCCATATGCAATGTACATTTTATATTAACAAGCTCCAACGCCATCTAGAGCACAGCTACGGTATAGCCAGCAAAACTTCATCCAAAGTGGCAGATCATTAGATGGTGCACTATGAAGACACTTTGGATGGCCTTGATTTATATATATATATATATATAGATATATATATATATATATATATATATATATATATATATATATATATATAATAATATGGCAGGCAACAGCAAACACTGACAAAATAAAAACACTGTATTTGAGTAATTGCAATAACAGCTCTTCAGAATTATTTCCAACATCATGGACAGGTAAGAGGACAGTGAAAGAAAGAGAATGAATTGCATAGCATAGTAGCAAAGTTCAATGTATTACATGCTGTAAGATGTTTCAAAGCTACACGTGTGAGACCGATCTAGCGAATGGAAGTGTAGGTTAGATTTAGGGAGTTCTTTTCTAAGCTTTCTGTGTTTTTTTTGTTTTTCTCAGGTCTGTTTGGAGTCAAGCGCTACGGAGTGCATGTCAATGGCTTCACCAGACAGCCAGACGGACAGCTGGCTATGTGGGTGGCTCGGAGGTCTCTTAGCAAACAGACATACCCAGGACTGCTGGACAACATGGTACCATGTGACTGCGTGTTCGTCTGTGTGTCACTCACAGCCTGTGCAGCTGCAATATCTGTCCCTTCTCAAACTGAGACTTGGTTGTTTTTTGTTCTGTTTACTTACAATTGCAGAAATGGCAGAAACTACAGCAGCACAGCCCTAGTAGTGGAGATGTAACTATTCTGTTTACTTTCATTGCGTTGGTGATTCAGACTATTTGCAGTAAACAGTAAAACAAGTGTCAGTGTGAACTGTAGTGCGTGTCAGTAACCCCCCCCCCCCCCGCCTCTGTGTTCAGGTTGCAGGGGGAATCGCATCCCAGAAAGGAATTAGAGACACTCTTATTAAAGAATGCGCCGAGGAGGCCAGTATCCCAGAGTGCATTGCAGCTGCAGCCCGGCCCGTCGGCACCGTCAGGTGAGTCACCCACAACAATCCCACAATGCTCTGCCATCGAGACAGTGTTTATAGAGGAATATACACTTCTATTATCCGCACTGCCCCTTTTAATATAGCACTAACCAAGACTAAAAAGAATATTCTTTCATTTGTCTGAATTTTGATTGTGCTAAATATCCATTAGTTCTTTTTATCTGTATTTATATTCCAGAATGAAATATACTGGTACTGTAAATAGCAACTTTTAATATACCATAAATATCAAGATTTATTAAACACCTGTCAGACCAAGAATTGGAGGAAATGTCTTAACAAATGGATCTGATTTCAACATCACTTATGAAAACTACACTGAGTTACTGCAGCTCTACTGGGTCATATTGTCTTACACTGGCCATTGCTTGCTGTGTACTGGGCAGAGCCTTGCTGTACTGTCCTGTGTGACCACACTATATAACACTATATAAAACCCAACAGCAGCTACCCAACATGGGGTCTGTATAAAGTTGTAATGTAGTGTGTTGGCATGCTGTGTGCTGGGCAGATCCTCACCGTGCTGTACACAGGGCAATCCTGGCGTGACCACAGTATGTAACCCTGTACATTATGTTGATGGTTCTAATTCTGCTTGATGGCTAGAATCATTGTCTCTCTCTCTCTCTCTCAGCTACACCTATGAGGATGGCGAGGGGGTTTTCTCGGAGTGCCAGTTTGTGTTTGATCTGGAGGTCTCGAGTGACTTCAGCCCCAGTGTGGGGGATGGAGAGGTGCACCAATTTTACCTGTGGCCTATTGAAAAGGTACAAGCAAATGTCATTGTAGAAGTAAGAGCTGTCTGGTGAGCTGCCACTTTCCTGTAGTGTTGCTGTCAATGCACCGCTGGTGCCAGTGCTTACAGTACATGTATATAGAGGTTGGCTGATGTAGCCTATATTACATCATGTACAGTTTGCCTATTTGATAAATTGCAGTAAGAACTACAGCAGAACCTCAGTTATGAACACCTTGGGAATGCAGGCTGTATGTCCGTACCTCTGAAAATCAGTTTTCAGTGCTTTTAATACATGTGTACACCTGCTATCTAAGGGGGAAATGCCTTGTCCATGACCAGCATGCTGCTTATAGGAGCATTGCACGCACGGGTTCATTGTACGCACGGGTGAGTGATTGCATTTCCGGTTGAAAGTGGGGTGTTCAGTACAGCGGTCAGTTCGTAAAACTGAAATGATTTTAAACATCATAAAAAGGTAAGGGGGCAGTATATTACAAAATGAAAGCACCAATATTATGATGGTATTTTTCTGGTAAGTTAAATACTAAACCATTAAATTGTGGTATTCGTCTGGTAAATGAAATAATATTCAATTGTGCTGCTTTTTGTAATCATAATTCAAATTGTTCATTGAGAAAATATTGTGGTAAATAAAATGTCTTGCTACAGGTGAAAGATGCCCTCATCACGGAGGAGTTTAAACAGAACTGTGCACTGGTGGTACTGGACTTCCTGATCAGACACTCCTACCTGCACCCGGACACAGGTGAGTGTGCCACACCCACACCCACACCCACACCACTGTGTAAATCCTTTTATACCAGGGCTGAGTCCGATACCTTTTTTCATATTCGACACAAATCTCATTTTGGAATCTACCTTGCATTCATTCAAATCCAACGAATTACACTGTTCCACATTACACAATGAGAAAATATCAGAAAACATCCTAAACAGCATTTATTTTTCATGCATTGTAAACAGAGTACTCCATGACGGGGTGCTGTGGTTTTCATTCCTGATTATCCTGGGCTCGAACGTTTGCGATGAATCGCAGTGCGGGGCCCTGCAGGTTCGATGAGAGCTCACAAACACACAGACATGCAGCACTGCAGGGAATTCAAATCAAGATTATGTCTCATGAGATATACATAGCTGGGTTCCCTTCTGTAGCAGTATCACTCCTATACACATGTAGGCGTTGGGCAAACTGTCTGTTCATCCATAATATAAAGGAGGAACGGAGCAACACAATGTCATGTCTTAAAGGTACAGCACTCAAAACACTCGTCACATGTTCATGGAGTGTGCTCTAAATCTCTCAAATGTCTAATTGTGGAAATGGAAACCCAGGACGGTTTTTGTATATGAAGTAACCAGACAACTGTACTTGGGTTTTCCCCCTAGAAATTACAGCCTTATTATTTTAATAGGCACAAAGTGCAGCGGTACCCTAAAATATGATCCATTTCCTGCCAATGCTGAATGACGGGGTGGAACATTTGTGTAACATTTAAACCACCCCTGAGAGCTCAGAGTGGCTTAGCCATGAGTGAGCTTACTGGCCGAACCTGAGTGGGTGAAAATCAGCTTGTATCTCACACAGCATATATAATTTAAATAGATAAGCATTATAGCATTTTTAAAATGTGGTGTTATTTCCATCTGATATAAACTTATACATAGACATTTCAGAGGGCTGGATCGCATCAATATCAGGGTCTGCTATATATTATAAAGACATTTCAGAGGGCTGGATCGCATCAATATCAGGGTCTAGTGCTATATATTATAAAGGCATGTCAGAGGGCTGGATCGCATCAATATCAGGGTCTAGTGCTATATATTATAAAGACATTTCAGAGGGCAGGATCGCATCAATATCAGGGTCTAGTGCTATATATTATAAAGACATTTCAGAGGGCTGGATCGCATCAATATCAGGGTCTAGTGCTATATATTATAAAGACATTTCAGAGGGCTGGATCGCATCAATATCAGGGTCTAGTGCTGTATATTATAAAGACATTTCAGAGGGCTGGATCGCATCACTATCAGGGTCTAGTGCTGTATATTATAAAGACATTTCAGAGGGCTGGATCGCATCAATATCAGGGTGTAGTGCTATATATTATAAAGACATTTCAGAGGGCTGGATCGCATCAATATCAGTGTCTAGTGCTGTATATTATAAAGACATTTCAGAGGGCTGGATCACATAACATAACTATTGAAAGTAAGGTTAAGTTTGCTAAAAATAGGTCCTTAGATCCCCTAAATGTTGTATCCATCAAAAGTTGCGCCAATCAAAGCACTTTAAAAAATATAATACAGACCTTTTTGTTTGCTTGTATGACTTCCGCATCTGACATTGAATAACACAGAGAAATCATATACAGGGCAGTTTACATGACAATCATGCACTTTTTAAATGACGTGACCAATACACCATTCACATATTTTGAGAGTTTAAACCTTTCTACACACTCTGTAAAAAAAATGAAATGATTGGATGCTCACAGCCGGCGCTACAGTGAAATTTATTTTGGGACGTACGTCACCTAGCACTTTGAGAACATTTTTAGGGCATACGCCGTACGCCCCCTAGCACTGAAGGGGTTAATACAGATCTTGTGTAAACAGAGTCAAGGCTTTTTCATAGTGGATGAATCCCAAGCAAAGTGGTAGTACTCGTTGCTGGTTTGAATCACTTGCCGTACAAGTTGAAGATGATCCATTGTGCTAAATCCACTCCTGAACCCTGCTTGCTCATTTGATTGTGCCAAGTCAAATTTATCTTGAAGTCTGTTGGTGAGTATCTTGGTAAAAATGTTGTAGATTATAGGAAGTAAGCTAATAGGTCTGTAGTTCTTGGTCTTCTGTATCTCCTTTCTTATGTAAAAGTATTGCACATGTATTTTTGTCAGCTCTTCACCACCACCTTTCACGATGTCAATTATGTTATGCCGTCTTCTCCGGATGTCTTTCCTGCCTTCATATGTTTGATAGCATGTTTCATTTCTTCTGGTAGAATGTCTGAAACTTCTTCCTCGGGTTGAGTTTTTTTCCGTCTCATCTTCGTTATCTTCTACACTGATCTTTTCATCTTGATATCATTTTCTATAAAAGTCTTCGACTCTCTTCAAAATCAATTAGCGGTTCTTGATGACAGTGCCGTCCTCGTTTGATTGCTAAAATCATTTTTTTCCCCCCCGACGATTAGTCTTTGTTTTGCTTTCTTCATGCTTCGGTTGTTTTCAATAGTTTTCTCTACCAACTTACAGTTGAACGACCGCATATCTCCAGTAATGCGCTTTCTTACTGTCTTGCAGAGCTCAATGTATTCAATCTTTGACTTAAGAGCTGCTGTTTGTTTTATTTCCCTGTCTTTTGTCTCTTACGTGATCTTCTGGTCGCATTTTATACTCTGTGTTCCAGTGATGTTTTTTGCTGTTTCTGTAATTACTTGCGTCACTTCCTCATAGATTTTGTTTACTTTGATTACTTCATCTTTTTTGCAGATCTTGAAGAGCGCTGAATCTATTCTTCAGTTCCAGTTGAAACACCAGGCTTTGCTTCTGGAGCATTTCTACATTGATTGTGTTGGATTTCGTCATCACAAGTTTTGCTCTCTCCAGTGCTGTGTTTAGGTGTATTTTGCATCTTACAAGTCTGTGATCACTTCCTGTGTTAAAATGGTTTAGTACTGAGACATCTTGTACGGTGTGCTTCTGTTGGGTCATCTCCATGGTCATTTCCTGATGGGTTTCTTCTGGAAGAAGGTGTTCATGATGAATAAGTTCTTGTTCTTTGCAAACTCGACTAGCCTGTCGCCCCTCTCATTCCTGTCGCCATGTCCAAATTTGACGACCGAATTCTCGTCTTCTTGCTGGGCTCCTATTTTGCTGTTGAAGTAACCGATGAAGTTATAGTGCCTCTTCCCATTTTCGTGTAGTTCTTGTCCTATAAAAATCTTCGACTTCTTCATCCGAATAGCTTGTTGTTGGTGCATATACTTTTATGAACTGAAGTTCATACTTCATTGAAACTTTCACTATCAGTCTTGCGGACTTCTCTGACATGCTGTCAATCTCTACTGCGTTATTCTTCATTCTCTGTAGTGCCTCGGTAGAAGAGAAGATGTCCACTCTTGAGTTCTAGTAGTCCTTCGTCTTTTCGTTGTACAATGTCCCACGTGATTCTTCCAAGTTCTTCTTCCAACTCTTGAAGTCTTGCTTCACCTGAAAGAGATCTGCAGTTGTATGTGGCCAGGGTGAGTGTTCTGTGGCAGCCTACAATTGTAACCCATTGATTCTTCGCACCCTCTGCCTTCATACCTAACCGGCCGCTGCCCTCCGGGGAATGAGGGCCATGTTTTTGTCTGTGCTTTCATCATGGGGGGGGTTGGCCATAACTCACCACGCTGGCCAGACGGGTTGGTGAGTGCCCCTTCCACTTTGGCCGTGTATGTTACTCAAGCATTCACAGCATGGTTGAACCTGCCAGAGTCAATGGACCCGCTGTACTTTGTCTTGAGAACCCGTTGTCACCCTCCTGCCACTTTGAGGCAGTGGAAGTTGGACTTTTAGGATTTTTAGGAATCCTTAAGAAAATTGAAATAATTCCTATAAGATCATATAGGAACTTCAAAATTATTCCTATGTTTTTTTTTTGTTTGTTTTTGCTGTTAAATCATATAAGAAACTTTAGAATCTAATAAGATTTAAAAGGATGTCCTATAATTACCAAGAGGATATGCGGTCTCGCAAGATTCGCTGACAACGAAAACTATGAACAAAATCATCAAAGAGAAGCTCACGCAGCAAAAGTTGTCGTGTCTTCTTGTATTTTGAGTCCATGAACAGCTTACACCTGCGTTATAACTATCCTAGTTAATAATGTGTAAAATCAATGTTAGTAAAGACCGACGCTATAACTAAGCTAAGTATGAACTTACACACAGCTGGTGCAGCCCAGCCCAGACTCCTGTTTAATTCCCTGTTCAGGAACTAAAACTTATTTCCTGTTTTTTTTTTTTTCTGTTCCAGAGCCAAACTACCTGGAGCTGGTGGTGGGTCTGCACAGGCCTTTGTGATGAGAAGACAGAGAGATCCACACAAGGGGCTGAGCTCTCCTGTATTTCACCTCACAAATACAAGAACTGAGAATCCCTGTGTTACAATAACATTAATTTAGCTCTCGTTAGCATTAGCAGGGGTCACCTTATTGTTTAGGTTACTACCCTCTCTAATTATTTTTAATGACGATATACAGAATTCGTTCACTATTAGAAAAACAGCTGCTTACACCTTTACAAGGTCTGTAACTGTAACAAACAAGCTGTATATTTATTTTTACACCGGTGTAATGTGCCTAAAATCAATCTACTTACATAGATGTAATATTTTAATACAACAAACAACCACAATCAAATGTCACTGCAATTTAAAGTATTCAAATACAACAATAAACTACTGACCTGTAAAATATTATTTCTTATCAGAGTCAGAACTAGCAACTAGTCTGTATAACTAACTCTATTAGGACCATGCATTTTGTTTTATTTATGTAACTAGATTCTGTTTCTTGTACAAAACACAACCCCCAAATTCTGGCTTGAGCAAGTAATAATATAGAGGGGTGGCTAAGCATTGCATCATAGGTGATACAGAAATGGGCATTACAGGGTTAAGGTGGCCAGAGGTTGAAACAATGTGGCACTGCAAAGGTTAATGGAACTTTAAGGATTCCATGTCGTGGTCCACACATTAAGCATACAAGATTTAGTATATTCTGATGCACAAAAGAAACGCAACACTCATGTCTATGTTTAATCAAATATTTTAAACACAGATATCAAACAAAATCACAGAAAATGTGAACAAAAATACAGATCAAAGAATCGTGATACGTTTTCAGTATGAAACGTGACACACTGTCAAAATGAAAGCATTACAAAGTTCGTATCGGGTATGACCTCCCTGAGCATTAACACAATCCTGGCAGCGTTGACACATAGACCTGATCAGCCTCTGGATAGACTGCTGTGGGATGTTACACCACTCTTCCTGTGCAGCTGCTGCTGCAGCCAGTTGGCGAAGATTGGCTGGTCGCTGTTGTCTCGTGTGGATGGCGCTAGCGATTTGGTCCCACAAATCTATTGGACTCAGGTCAGGAGAAAAAGCTGGACACGGCAAGACCACGAGATAGTTTTCTTGAAGTCGTGCAGTTGTAATCCTAGCACTGTGTGGTCTTGTCCTGCTGGAAAATGGACACTTCCGGATTGGCTTGCAGGAAGGGAAAAACTGTTGCCTCAAGGACTTCGTCAATGGTTACCCTCAATCTGGACCAAAGGCGTTCTTGTGTTAAAGGAGATTCCTTTCCACATCATCACAATGGCTATTTATACAGCTACTTAACTCAAATACCAAACACTGAGCACCTAGTGTTTTTATGAAATCACATGATATGCTCAGTATTTTGTTATCCCAAGGGACAATACTACTAAAACAATCAACAAACTTATCTGCTCACTATATAAAATGTAAATAACATTATGTATATGCCCAATGAACTATTGATGTCAAATTTAGACTGTGCATCAATATATAATCTTGCATATATTAATTTGCTACCTAAAATGGCTTCTGTGGCAGCTTTGTAAAATAGAATATTTTATCTTGTATGACTCCCACAATTGAAGCAGCAAAGAAAGAGTTGTATCCAGAGTCTGAAGCTAATGGTATGATTTTTTTAAGTCATTATCATCCGGAAAAGTTAACATTACCCACAGGTCACAGCTGAAAGTGAATAGTGTCTTTAGATTTTGCCTGGAGTTTCCCATACACTGAAGATATGAAGTAATGTTGCCTGCCAAGATGGTTTATAAAATACTGGCAGTTTGCAACGTAATAATAATAATAGTAATGCTTAATAACAGCTGCTTTCTTACAGACTGCATTGCAGCACCTGCTAAGACTTAACACAGACCAAGATCAATTCCCATGCATTTCCACATAATGTCTGCACGATCGCATAGTTAAGGTTTGAAAGAAGTCCTGTTTAAAGTCGATTTTACAACCAGCTCAACGAGCTTATTGGTGGGGTAAAAACCCCACCAGTAATCATGAAAATTTGTATGAGTGGTCGGATCGGCAGGCTCAACAAACCCTGGGAACGGGGGTAGCGTTTGGTTGAATACTTTTTGAGATACTGAGTGGCATAAAAAAACAACAAAGAAATAAAAAAAAAAAAAAATAATAATTTATACACCTGTATGGCAAATTAAGGAACCACGCTCGGCATACACATGGGGTGTAGATGTGCAACAGGGTATTAATATATTTGGGGGGGGTCCTAATTTTACAGGAATTGAACCCCAGAGATAAAGGTCTGACATCACTGCTGCCTGACGTCATTATTATTATTTATTTATTTCTTAGCAGACGTCCTTATCCAGGGCGACTTACAATTGTTACAAGATATCACATTATTTTTTACATACAATTACCCATTTATACAGTTGGGTTTTTACTGGAGCAATCTAGGTAAAGTACCTTGCTCAAGGGTACAGCAGCAGTGTCCCCTACCAGGGATTGAACCCACGACCCTCCGGTCAGGAGTCCAAAGCCCTAACCACTACTCCACACTGCTGTCCTTGCTAGGCAGAGTGACTTGCGACCGTTCCATTGCACTGAATAGGGAGACATGAAATATATAGTTCAGCACACACGGGTCACATCTGTGTTTCTGTCTGGATTAAAATTGGTAATCAGCAATAATGTTTTTTTTTGTTTGTGCAAGCAACGACACTGTTACAGTGCTGGTTTATTTCTTTCAGAGGCAGGTAAAGATGTCCGCATTTAGCAAAGTTTAACAATAACAAAATGTTGGTTAACAACAAGACATAAATGATAACATGCTCCTGTTTACAGTGTTTAAAAGATTTCGAAATGAAAATGATTTTGTAGGCATGAATGCATTTTATGTTTCTTCCTTCCATGAAATTACTTTAAAAAAAAAAAAATACATACTGCGCCATTATAACATTCAAACACGGAATTTATTAAAATGATATGCTATTGCAATTAATACAGCACTTGCCAATGTCAAGCATGACAGAGTTGTAATTGATACGAAAACATTTTTAACTCTGGCAATTGTGCTCCACAAAGGGAAGACCATCAGCCATGGTCACTATGTTGCCTGGGTGCGAAAAAATGGGAATGGTTTCAATGAAATGATACGCAGTGCACACAATGCATCAAACTGCCTAAAAATCTGCAGGATTCTTAGATGATCTTTCTAGAGAGAGTGGACAAAGTCAAACAACATGAAGAATAACTGCCCTCAGCACTACTGTTCAAATTTGTCTCCACCTCTCCAGCCTCAGGGGCAGGGATTAACATTTTTTCACATTTGATTTGGCGTCAAAAAATCTTTAAAAAAAATAATAGACTTTACACACTTGGTGCATGTCTCTTTCTTCTGTGCTATTTAGTGTCTCAAGTTGTGTTTTCACCACTGCATTATGTAGCAGATGTGGTTGTTTGATTTTCCAGTCAAGATAGCCACGCAACCTTAACTCTGCACTCTTATGTGTACGTTTCCCGTCACACTATCGGCAATGAAATCACTAAGCACATGACAAATTCTCCCTGAAGACTACCCATACGCACATAATACTGGGAAATCAGTCCTTGTGATTGGTAACATGTTCAGTAACTGCATTAGCATTGACACAATCTTTGCTGTCAACGTGTGCTTTAACAAACACCAGAATACCTTGTATTCAGAAATGTGTAATTCAAGTTGAGGTATGTAGAGATGAGTATTAGATTTTTAGAAAGGAGTACCTGAAAACAAAGGGGACATGCAGTATGTCAAACCCTACATGTATGTTTACACTTAGTTAGTACAGTATGGCATACTGTTGCTACATGTATGCTGTGGTACACGAAGCCGTGTTTTATGTCTCTTGTAAGCATAACATCCACGCATTACAATCCACCTCTTGTTTATGTACTTCATCAAGTACCGATACATTTTCAGAATGGTGAACTACAGAAATCTGCAATTGTACCTAAACATTTTAATGTCATAATTCGCTTCCAGCATAACAGTATGTTAGTAAGCATTCATAATCAACTGTAAAGTTTGAAAGACGAATGGTTAATCACAGTGCAAACATACACATACTGCAGAAAATGCAGTGACTCCTTTGAAACAGTGCAGTTAATACAAGAAAGCCAATATTGCAAATTCCAGATACAGAAAATAGTGTTTGTATGAATATTGCTGATAGCTTTTGGAGAAATATGGCTTGTTTAACATTAGTTCCAGTAATACATGGAAGGTCCCTAATTAATTCTATAGCACTACTGTGCATTCTGAGATTTTATTGGTTTTACTTAGAACACTGGTGAAATGATTAGTTTGACAGCAAACATTGTGGGAATGCTAATGCAGTTACTGAACATGTTACCAATCACAAGGACTGATTTCCCAGTGTTAAGAACATAAGAAAGTTTACAAACGAGAGGAGGCCATTCAGCCCATCTTGCTTGTTTGGTTGTTAGTAGCTTATTGATCCCAGAATCTCATCAAGCAGCTTCTTGAAGGATCCCAGGGTGTCAGCTTCAACAACAGTGTTATGACCGTATGGCCAGTCTTCAGGGAGAATTGGTCATGTGCTTAGTGATGTCAAGTGTGATGGGAAACATACACATAAGGCTGCAGAGTTAAGGTTGCATGGCTACCATAAGTCTGCAATTTCCTAACCTTTTGGACTTTTGCAACCAAACCTTAACGTTACTTTAACGAAGTTTTTGCCATATATATATATATATATATATATATATATATATATATATATATATATATATATATATATATAAAACCAGTACACACACAGAGGGTCCTCATAATCACTAATAACCACACAGTACCTCAAAAGGTAAATAATATTTCTATAGAGTTTTTCAGATCTCGTGTCCCGGCAGTGTGACAGACAGGCAATATCAGCGCTTAAGACTTTTTGAATGCGGAGCCCTGATAATGTAAGTGAACTCTGTATACACATGGTGCGTCTCCTTCCCATTGATGAATACCTGGCGCCATGTTCCCTAAAAGGTGTGACTAAGGAGAGGTAAAGAAAAAAAAAAAAAGCAGTCAGAACAGATTAGAAACACGTTCTTGTTTTATTGTCAGAAGCCATGCTGCACTCATCCATACCCCAGGGTACCCCCCTCAGAAAGGGGACCCTGCTCAGACCAAAGGCAGTCCAGTTCACATTTCTAGGGAAACAACTGCGTTTCATTACATGAAGAAAAAAAAATTCTGACTCCAATCCTGTACAAAAGTGTTAAAAACAGTCCATCTTGGAGGGGTGTCCCATCCTGGTCCCCATTCCTCAGTCCAATTCACTGTAACGGGACAGCAGACCCCTCTTCATCCCGCCCTGCAGCATCCGAGCACCCAGGCTGTCACCCGCAACCCCGTCACTGCAATAGAGGAGAAGGAAAGTCAGACTAGTCTTCACATCTCACACACCCAGACTGTCACCTGCAACCCTGTCACTGAGACAGAGGGGAGACAGTCAGACTAGACTTCACAGCACACATAGAAACACTTGTGTATCATTTGTTCTGGCTCCAGTGGTAGTACAAGGGGAAGTTTAGAACAGGGCTAGCGTATCTGGTGAAGTACTAGAATCAAACTAGCAACTTAAAAAAATGATTCTGTCCAATTAAATCACATCTATGCTAGGAAGGGGTCAAACTGCCTTTTCTTGTGCTTAAAATGGCACTCAATCAATCTGTCTGCATCCGAGTTGTATTTGTTTCTACCTAAGAATACTGAGGTGTTCAGCACGACAGGGCTGTGTATTTCTAATGCAGTGTCAGTGATTGAGGTGTTCAACACTACATGGCTGTGTATTTCTAATGCAGTGTCAGTGATTGGTGTTCAGCACTACAGGGCTGTGTATTTCTAATGCAGTGTCAGTGATTGGTGTTCAGCACTACAGGGCTGTGTATTTCTAATGCAGTGTCAGTGATTGGTGTTCAGCACTACAGGGCTGTGTATTTCTAATGCAGTGTCAGTGATTGAGGTGTTCAGCACTACAGGGCTGTGTATTTCTAATGCAGTGTCAGTGATTGAGGTGTTCAGCACTACAGGGCTGTGTATTTCTAATGCAGTGTCAGTGATTGGTGTTCAGCACTACAGGGCTGTGTATTTCTAATGCAGTGTCAGTGATTGAGGTGTTCAGCACTACAGGGCTGTGTATTTCTAATGCAGTGTCAGTGATTGAGGTGTTCAGCACTACAGGGCTGTGTATTTCTAATGCAGTGTCAGTGATTGAGGTGTTCAGCAGTACAGGGCTGTGTATTTCTAATGCAGTGTCAGTGATTGAGGTGTTCAGCAGTACAGGGCTGTGTATTTCTAATGCAGTGTCAGTGATTGGTGTTCAGCACTACAGGGCTGTGTATTTCTAATGCAGTGTCAGTGATTGGTGTTCAGCACTACAGGGCTGTGTATTTCTAATGCAGTGTCAGTGATTGGTGTTCAGCACTACAGGGCTGTGTATTTCTAATGCAGTGTCAGAGATTGAGGTGTTCAGCACTACAGGGCTGTGTATTTCTAATGCAGTGTCAGTGATTGAGGTGTTCAGCAGTACAGGGCTGTGTATTTCTAATGCAGTGTCAGTGATTGAGGTGTTCAGCACTACAGGGCTGTGTATTTCTAATGCAGTGTCAGTGATTGAGGTGTTCAGCAGTACAGGGCTGTGTATTTCTAATGCAGTGTCAGTGATTGGTGTTCAGCACGTACAGGGCTGTGTATTTCTAATGCAGTGTCAGTGATTGGTGTTCAGCACTACAGGGCTGTGTATTTCTAATGCAGTGTCAGTGATTGAGGTGTTCAGCAGTACAGGGCTGTGTATTTCTAATGCAGTGTCAGTGATTGGTGTTCAGCACTACAGGGCTGTGTATTTCTAATGCAGTGTCAGTGATTAAGGTGTTCAGCAGTACAGGGCTGTGTATTTCTAATGCAGTGTCAGTGATTGAGGTGTTCAGCAGTACAGGGCTGTGTATTTCTAATGCAGTGTCAGTGATTGAGGTGTTCAGCAGTACAGGGCTGTGTATTTCTAATGCAGTGTCAGTGATTGGTGTTCAGCACGTACAGGGCTGTGTATTTCTAATGCAGTGTCAGTGATTGGTGTTCAGCACTACAGGGCTGTGTATTTCTAATGCAGTGTCAGTGATTGAGGTGTTCAGCACTACAGGGCTGTGTATTTCTAATGCAGTGTCAGTGATTGAGGTGTTCAGCAGTACAGGGCTGTGTATTTCTAATGCAGTGTCAGTGATTGAGGTGTTCAGCAGTACAGGGCTGTGTATTTCTAATGCAGTGTCAGTGATTGAGGTGTTCAGCACTACAGGGCTGTGTATTTCTAATGCAGTGTCAGTGATTGGTGTTCAGCAGTACAGGGCTGTGTATTTCTAATGCAGTGTCAGTGATTGGTGTTCAGCACTACAGGGCTGTGTATTTCTAATGCAGTGTCAGTGATTGAGGTGTTCAGCAGTACAGGGCTGTGTATTTCTAATGCAGTGTCAGTGATTGAGGTGTTCAGCAGTACAGGGCTGTGTATTTCTAATGCAGTGTCAGTGATTGGTGTTCAGCAGTACAGGGCTGTGTATTTCTAATGCAGTGTCAGTGATTGGTGTTCAGCACGTACAGGGCTGTGTATTTCTAATGCAGTGTCAGTGATTGGTGTTCAGCACTACAGGGCTGTGTATTTCTAATGCAGTGTCAGTGATTGAGGTGTTCAGCAGTACAGGGCTGTGTATTTCTAATGCAGTGTCACTGATTGAGGTGTTCAGCAGTACAGGGCTGTGTATTTCTAATGCAGTGTCAGTGATTGAGGTGTTCAGCAGTACAGGGCTGTGTATTTCTAATGCAGTGTCAGTGATTGGTGTTCAGCACGTACAGGGCTGTGTATTTCTAATGCAGTGTCAGTGATTGGTGTTCAGCACTACAGGGCTGTGTATTTCTAATGCAGTGTCAGTGATTGAGGTGTTCAGCACTACAGGGCTGTGTATTTCTAATGCAGTGTCAGTGATTGAGGTGTTCAGCAGTACAGGGCTGTGTATTTCTAATGCAGTGTCAGTGATTGAGGTGTTCAGCAGTACAGGGCTGTGTATTTCTAATGCAGTGTCAGTGATTGAGGTGTTCAGCAGTACAGGGCTGTGTATTTCTAATGCAGTGTCAGTGATTGAGGTGTTCAGCACTACAGGGCTGTGTATTTCTAATGCAGTGTCAGTGATTGGTGTTCAGCAGTACAGGGCTGTGTATTTCTAATGCAGTGTCAGTGATTGGTGTTCAGCACTACAGGGCTGTGTATTTCTAATGCAGTGTCAGTGATTGAGGTGTTCAGCAGTACAGGGCTGTGTATTTCTAATGCAGTGTCAGTGATTGAGGTGTTCAGCACTACAGGGCTGTGTATTTCTAATGCAGTGTCAGTGATTGAGGTGTTCAGCAGTACAGGGCTGTGTATTTCTAATGCAGTGTCAGTGATTGAGGTGTTCAGCAGTACAGGGCTGTGTATTTCTAATGCAGTGTCAGTGATTGAGGTGTTCAGCAGTACAGGGCTGTGTATTTCTAATGCAGTGTCAGTGATTGAGGTGTTCAGCAGTACAGGGCTGTGTATTTCTAATGCAGTGTCACTGATTGAGGTGTTCAGCACGTACAGGGCTGTGTATTTCTAATGCAGTGTCAGTGATTGGTGTTCAGCACTACAGGGCTGTGTATTTCTAATGCAGTGTCAGTGATTGAGGTGTTCAGCAGTACAGGGCTGTGTATTTCTAATGCAGTGTCAGTGATTGAGGTGTTCAGCAGTACAGGGCTGTGTATTTCTAATGCAGTGTCAGTGATTGGTGTTCAGCACTACAGGGCTGTGTATTTCTAATGCAGTGTCAGTGATTGGTGTTCAGCACTACAGGGCTGTGTATTTCTAATGCAGTGTCAGTGATTGAGGTGTTCAGCAGTACAGGGCTGTGTATTTCTAATGCAGTGTCAGTGATTGAGGTGTTCAGCAGTACAGGGCTGTGTATTTCTAATGCAGTGTCAGTGATTGAGGTGTTCAGCAGTACAGGGCTGTGTATTTCTAATGCAGTGTCAGTGATTGAGGTGTTCAGCAGTACAGGGCTGTGTATTTCTAATGCAGTGTCAGTGATTGAGGTGTTCAGCAGTACAGGGCTGTGTATTTCTAATGCAGTGTCAGTGATTGAGGTGTTCAGCACTACAGGGCTGTGTATTTCTAATGCAGTGTCAGTGATTGAGGTGTTCAGCAGTACAGGGCTGTGTATTTCTAATGCAGTGTCAGTGATTGAGGTGTTCAGCAGTACAGGGCTGTGTATTTCTAATGCAGTGTCAGTGATTGAGGTGTTCAGCAGTACAGGGCTGTGTATTTCTAATGCAGTGTCAGTGATTGGTGTTCAGCACGTACAGGGCTGTGTATTTCTAATGCAGTGTCAGTGATTGGTGTTCAGCACTACAGGGCTGTGTATTTCTAATGCAGTGTCAGTGATTGAGGTGTTCAGCAGTACAGGGCTGTGTATTTCTAATGCAGTGTCAGTGATTGGTGTTCAGCAGTACAGGGCTGTGTATTTCTAATGCAGTGTCAGTGATTGGTGTTCAGCACGTACAGGGCTGTGTATTTCTAATGCAGTGTCAGTGATTGGTGTTCAGCAGTACAGGGCTGTGTATTTCTAATGCAGTGTCAGTGATTGGTGTTCAGCACTACAGGGCTGTGTATTTCTAATGCAGTGTCAGTGATTGAGGTGTTCAGCAGTACAGGGCTGTGTATTTCTAATGCAGTGTCAGTGATTGGTGTTCAGCAGTACAGGGCTGTGTATTTCTAATGCAGTGTCAGTGATTGGTGTTCAGCACGTACAGGGCTGTGTATTTCTAATGCAGTGTCAGTGATTGGTGTTCAGCACTACAGGGCTGTGTATTTCTAATGCAGTGTCAGTGATTGAGGTGTTCAGCAGTACAGGGCTGTGTATTTCTAATGCAGTGTCAGTGATTGGTGTTCAGCACTACAGGGCTGTGTATTTCTAATGCAGTGTCAGTGATTGAGGTGTTCAGCAGTACAGGGCTGTGTATTTCTAATGCAGTGTCACTGATTGAGGTGTTCAGCAGTACAGGGCTGTGTATTTCTAATGCAGTGTCAGTGATTGAGGTGTTCAGCAGTACAGGGCTGTGTATTTCTAATGCAGTGTCAGTGATTGGTGTTCAGCACGTACAGGGCTGTGTATTTCTAATGCAGTGTCAGTGATTGGTGTTCAGCACTACAGGGCTGTGTATTTCTAATGCAGTGTCAGTGATTGAGGTGTTCAGCAGTACAGGGCTGTGTATTTCTAATGCAGTGTCAGTGATTGGTGTTCAGCAGTACAGGGCTGTGTATTTCTAATGCAGTGTCAGTGATTGGTGTTCAGCACTACAGGGCTGTGTATTTCTAATGCAGTGTCAGTGATTGAGGTGTTCAGCACTACAGGGCTGTGTATTTCTAATGCAGTGTCAGTGATTGAGGTGTTCAGCAGTACAGGGCTGTGTATTTCTAATGCAGTGTCAGTGATTGAGGTGTTCAGCACTACAGGGCTGTGTATTTCTAATGCAGTGTCAGTGATTGAGGTGTTCAGCAGTACAGGGCTGTGTATTTCTAATGCAGTGTCAGTGATTGAGGTGTTCAGCAGTACAGGGCTGTGTATTTCTAATGCAGTGTCAGTGATTGGTGTTCAGCACTACAGGGCTGTGTATTTCTAATGCAGTGTCAGTGATTGAGGTGTTCAGCAGTACAGGGCTGTGTATTTCTAATGCAGTGTCAGTGATTGAGGTGTTCAGCAGTACAGGGCTGTGTATTTCTAATGCAGTGTCAGTGATTGAGGTGTTCAGCAGTACAGGGCTGTGTATTTCTAATGCAGTGTCAGTGATTGAGGTGTTCAGCAGTACAGGGCTGTGTATTTCTAATGCAGTGTCAGTGATTGGTGTTCAGCACGTACAGGGCTGTGTATTTCTAATGCAGTGTCAGTGATTGGTGTTCAGCACTACAGGGCTGTGTATTTCTAATGCAGTGTCAGTGATTGAGGTGTTCAGCAGTACAGGGCTGTGTATTTCTAATGCAGTGTCAGTGATTGGTGTTCAGCACGTACAGGGCTGTGTATTTCTAATGCAGTGTCAGTGACTGAGGTGTTCAGCAGTACAGGGCTGTGTATTTCTAATGCAGTGTCAGTGATTGGTGTTCAGCACGTACAGAGCTGTGTATTTCTAATGCAGTGTCAGTGATTGGTGTTCAGCACTACAGGGCTGTGTATTTCTAATGCAGTGTCAGTGACTGAGGTGTTCAGCACTACAGAGCTGTGTATTTCTAATGCAGTGTCAGTGACTGAGGTGTTCAACACTACAGAGCTGTGTATTTCTAATGCAGTGTCAGTGATTTGTGTTCAGCAGTACAGGGCTGTGTATTTCTAATGCAGTGTCAGTGATTGGTGTTCAGCACTGCAGGGCTGTGTATTTCTAATGCAGTGTCAGTGATTGGTGTTCAGCACCTACAGGGCTGAGTATTTCCTCTTCTTGGTTTCTGGTGCCTCCGGCATTCCGCTCTTCTCCCTCCTCTCTGCCGCTCTGTCTCTGTATCGCAGCTGGGAATGGGAGATATATATATAGGGTTATAAACTCTGCACGCTTCAAGCTGGTAGAAGGTGCAAGAGATGGAGTAGCAGCTTGCCAGGCAATGTGTGCATTAAAATTCCTGCTCCTCAACAATACATTATCTGAAGTAGAGGACGGCAGAATGAAGCACAAACTCAGTGTTGTGATGGAGAGATATCAAGCTAGGCACAAATGTAGCAGCTTACCGAGACTGACAGCCTCAGTACACCAGTAAAAATGTCAGCACCCCAGACAAGAGAAATATTCTTTCAATCTTCTTTTCAAACACTCAATGCAGTTAATTGCCGTTGATTGGTACTCAATTGTATTTGTGGGGGAAGGACAACCTTTCGTGTTGTGAAATCAACATGTAAATAAATGCATTTCTTGAATACCTGCCGATAGAGAGTATGAGCAACTACTTTCTACACACCCCTAATTATAATACATGTGTTAAACAAGTGTATATGGAATAGACCATGAATAACTCTTGAATATTAAATAAATAACCTTAACCTCTATAACTACTACTGTATAAACACTACAACCAGCATCTGTATTTCACTTGCATCTTTTGGACAATGTTAAGACAATTCTACATGTGTACTGTTTGGACAGGGTTTAATGTTTAAACTGTGAATGATTTCCACCCGTCCCAGCAGCTGACCTCCATGTCTCCCCTCTCTACTCCCTCCAGGTCAGGCAGGCCAGAGCGACGCTGCTCCAGGTTTTGCTAAAACAGAAACAAAAAAGCAACATGAAACTGTCTGTTAATACAAAACTACAGAGCCATTGGTACCATGAAAAAAAGAAAAAACACATGAAGGATCTTGTGGGTAGGGACCTAAATGGTGCCAGAGAATGTCATCACCAAGTTTTATCACAATTGGATAAGCAGTTCTGCAGAGAATGTCCTCAATGTCTTATCAGAACTGGATAAGGATGATGTTCCATTTATGCGGTCCATTTATTAATCGCGCGTCAGGCACGCCAGGTCTAATTAATTTTCACACGCGCAGTTAATTTTATACGCGCTGTTTAAAAGTTTTTTTTTTCACAGTCAAACGGGTTTAAATGGCCCTGCATATCAACAAAGCACTCACTAGGCATCTCCAGCCCCGCCCCAGCCTTTTGTTTGCTATAGCGTTCAGCTGTGTAAGAAATAAATAATAATAATAATAATAATAATAATAATAATAATAATAATAATAATCGTACATACCGATCGATCATCTCCAGATCACTCGTTTTATCACCAAACTCCTCAATAATGCGATCCAAGTCATTATTTTATTACTATAACATCTGAAAAAAGCTCTGCAAATGTCCACGATAGTCTCAGTGCGCTGACGCACTTAGCCAGCTTGTTTACTATGGACGACCATTATCTGATACCTGATACCATGTACGACTATTCATGAAATACGCCTTTTTTTTTTTTTTTCCCCCCCCGACTTGTCTCGGCTCCTGTCGCTACCACTCGGCAATTGAATGGTTTTCTCGGCTTTTTCCGGAGAAAAAACGACTAAACACCTGTTTATTGCGTTGCTATAATGATGTCGGACCCAGTCCGACAAAGGACCTGTGAGGAATAATTGCAATGTCGGACCCAGTCCGACAATGGACCGCAAAGGGTTAATGGTGTATAGTAGGATTCCAATAGGCTCGACCGAATCTTCAAGTCACGCTCCAGACAACTACTGCCATCTGCTGGTTTGGTGTTGAAACTCACCCTTTTTAGAATCAAGACAAGGGACCGATATGGAACCACAATAATTCATAAAACCAAGTTGCTAGTATTATACTGTTTAGATGCCTTTATTCCTTGCAGAAAATGAGTCTTACTTGCTATCAAGTCATTTGAGTAATTTTTTTTTGCAGTATTATTTGTTTACCTTGTGTTTTGCTTGTTATTATTGCAAATTAAATGTCAGCATATAAGACTGATTCAGACACCGGAAGTAAAGAACAGTTTGATGCGTGATCGGGGGATTTTAAAAACAACAATTTGAAAGTAACTTTTCATTTTATGAAAATGATGTTAAAGACCAAAACCATCCTTTAATTTTGAACCACAGTATAAGCACTAGAGCAACACACCCTGCTGCTCATTGCTGCAAGTTTTCAAGTTTTTTTTTTTTTTGTTTTTTTTTTTAACTGAAATGTTCCCATTCCTGATCGCTCGCACCAACAAACAAGCAAGCGAGTGAGTTACTTCACATGAAGTAGACAAAATAAAAAAAAGAACTGAAATGGCGTGATGTGTTAGCTCATGGGTTGTATGTTGTATGAAAGTAAACATAATAAATATGCATAAAGTTACAAAACCAAGTTTTTTATATCTTGCATTTGTAAGTTTGCCAGTTAATAATGTTTATTCTTGTGTTTTGGGATATTCGCTGAATATGACATTACTGGAACGTGTATTAGAAGTGTATCTGGACTCATTAATGAAACTGCTGTGACTTGAAGAAAAGGGCCCCTTTATTGCAGACATACTGAACTGTGTGACCTACTGACAAAGACATAAAGCATCGATGTCTCAGCGGAGGACATTAAAAGGACTATCAGTTTTAAGAGGCAAGATACACCAATGACCTTCTGAAAGCGGCTATTAGCAGAGTGACAAGACTAACTATCCAAGCAAAGCTAAACATTTTGAGCTCCACATCAAATGCTAAACAAGGTGCTGTCACTCTGCTAAGTGACGCTGCAACTCTGGGATTCTGCCTAAAAATGGATCCAGGACGGGACTCTGCCTAAAAACTGGCCCAAGAAGAGAAAGCAAGCTGCAAGCGAGTCAACGACCACGGAGGACTGCCGTAAAACTTAGTGACTTATCAGAAAAAAACCGTCTGGGTCTGCTGTACACCTAAAACCACAGTATCCAAAAGAAACTGTGCCCTGCTACTTCGGTAGCTAAAGATTCAGCGAAGAGGACAGAGCGGACAGGTGTTGTTGTGTTGATCTTACCGAGGATTTTTTTGCAGCTATTTGTTGATTCCATCGAGGATTGAGAACTTTGTTGCAGAGTTTGATCTGATATGGGGATTGAAGACTTCATTGCTGAGAGGAGAGCCTTTTGTACTGGACACTTCAACAAATTGAGTTTCCAAACCAGCTGATGCAAAAGTCGAAGCTACAAGGAATCGTTGCGTATAATTATTTCTCCTTTCACGGAACTAAATTAATTAATTGTAACATATTCACATGTAATTGAACTGTTAATTATATAGTTTGCACACTTTGCGTGTGAAATAACTTAGTGAAACTTGATTAAATAACTATAAGTAATCTGCCTCATATTGATGTATGAAGATACAACAATATGTATTTTAAAAGTATTTTAAAAGTAAACTTGCTATATCTTTAATCTATATACCATTAATAAGCTTAATGTGACATATTCTAAGATTGTCTGCACCATTTCAGTTTAGGCTGTGTGTGTGTACGGGGGTGTGTATGTGTCAGCAAGCTACTAGCTACGTCACAGCCTGCTTATGCTGCTGCTTTGTGTGTGAGGAGGAGATAGGCTGGGTCATATTTTTGTGCTTAGAAACTAAGATTTATTTTCTGACTTTCCTGATTTCTGTTTAATATTTGTGTACTAAATAAAAATACTGCTACTGATTAAACATTCCTTGTGTCTAGTGTGTGTATGTGTGTTCATAGTAAATCCTCGATCTTGTAACACGTCAATTAAATATTTTTAATAAGAGAACTAATCAACCCAGATAAACTCGAAATAATCAATTATTGAATTGGTTTACATATGGTTTACAAATGTTTATTTTAAAGCCCATTGCATGTGTTGCCATTTACAAAAAAATAAATAAAATTGTGTTAATTTTTTCAAAAAGTAGTATTTGTATTGTTCATAAAACGCATGTGTGCCTTTTGCTTATTTTACCATGTTTGAGGACGTCCGATTTGTAATTTCTGGCGAATACGATTTTTGACTTCAAATAGTAAAACATGTCAAATATTCGTTTGGATATTTGCCCCAGCACAAATATAATGGCGATAAGTTACATTTTTTAAAATATATTTATGACAATTAGTAAGTCAGGCAAAAGAAAGGTTTACATTTTAACAGAACCTAAGAAAAGTAAAACTGACCCTGTAGTCTTCCTCGCTCGACTCGCCTTAAGTTATTATTATTATTATTATTATTATTATTATTATTATTATTATTATTATTATTATTATTATTATTATTTATTTCTTAGCAGATGCCCTTATCCAGGGCGACTTACAATCGTAAGCAAATACATTAAGTGTTACAATACAAGTAATACAATAAGAGCAAGAAATACAAAATTAAGTTCAAACACAAGACTCTCAATTAAAAAAAGAAAATCTTTGATCTTGTTCGCCCAGAGAAATACAAAAAGACAGAATTTCATTGGAAAGTTTGGCATTTAACCTGTGAGTGTTTTCACTTTCATTCCATTTCAAAATAACCGTTTATGTGTAAACCTCTAAGACATATTTTTAAGTTCCTATTTAACTTACTTGTCATTATATTAAACGTTTCACTAAGTTATTTATTGCTGCCCTCACATTAAGTGGGGCTCTGCAGCCTGTGTGTACAGTATATATTTAAATATTCATTCACATTACTGACTGACACATTTATTATTATTTTTTACTGACTAGTGCGCTGCGCTTTCGCAAGTATTAACACCACTTATCAAGCTGTTTAGTATGCATTCTGGGAGTTGTAGTTCAAACTGGAGAGCGTGTCTACATGATTGCATTGTTTACAAGCACCCCAGAACTACATATCCCAGAGTGGTCTGATGTGCAGCGGCGGGATTCCTTGCTAAGAGGATTTAACAAAGTCTCGGTTGCTAGGCAGTTATCTTTTTATTATTAATAACTCATTTTTCCAGCAGTATTTTTTTTTTTTTTAATTGACTGCTACCGGTAAGGCACGGATACCTTTAATAACTTGTATTTTGGAAGTGGCAACTATATCCCTTCCCTTCCTGTGTCAGTTCGGGTATTTGTGGAGTATCCCTCCCTTTTTCAACTTCAATTCTCAGAGAAAGTTCTTCTTGAAAATTGATTTGTAACCAAATCGACTACGATGTCTCCTTTGTCTGATGACTTTTTTTTTTTTTTTTAATTTGTAAAAAGCAATTCTAAATATAAAATTCTCAATAACAGTCTTATAATATTAGCAGTATTGTGTGAAATTCAGCTATTCTTACTGGTTTACCCTAGCATATTAATGTCCCACAAATGATTGGACAGCTGCAAAACCAGGGCAGACATAGGTGGCGCTTATAAAGCCTCCCCAAAATAAATTGCCCAAACCCTCACAAGAAATTACTCTGACCAACAAAAAAAAATATTTGTGAGAGAAGTTCAATTTTTTTTCCCCGCAAGTGCGCAAAGCAGGTCTAACAAACATATTTCTCGTTTTCTTACTGCGCAACAGCCAGACCGCTAGGGCAGCTGGGATATCAAAAGACACAGGATTTACTTGCATTTCAATGTCATTGGAGGAGACAATGCTTGGCTGTTTTCACGCACCATAGTTTTGTGAGAATTTGTGACACTACAGTCAGAACACACTTCCTTCGACTGTTTGTACTCTAAATATGAAAACGTATTTCAATATTCTGATGAAAATGAATGGTTTTGCTTACCAAAGACAGTTTTCGGATACACAGGTAAACAAGGCTGTGACGGTACTGTTACAGTATCACCAAGGACCAAAATACCAGATATAGTTGCATTTCAATGTCATTCGAGGAGACAATGCTTGGCTGGTTTAACGTCCAGCCGATCTGAGCCCCATATATATATTTGAAAGTTTATGGTAAGAGTGCAGTTTTTTTTTTTTTTTTTTTTTGCAAATATACCTTATGAAATACGTTGAATGCCCCTTGATTATAAGTATGATAGTAAGTGCGGGTTTAGAGGCTTAATAGTAAGTATTAATAATTGATTTAAATTGGTATGAAGTGATGGAAATGGTGTTCGAAATTGGGGTAGGTACTATAGGACTGCTTAAAAGGTTAACGAATTTAAAAGTTTAAAAAAAAAAAGTTTACTTACTGTTTTTCTAATTTGCTTAAATAGGAATAACATGTTTTAAAGTACAAGCTAGTGCGATATTAAACTTCATTTATTTGGCCGCCTTATGTTGGGGGGGGGGGGGGGGGGGAAATAAGTCAAATATATATGTAGCATCCCTGAGTGGCTTCGAGGTCTGTTTTGTGCTACAAATTATTATACAAGCTCTCAAAGACACAGGAGAATGAATCCGGTTTACAGCTTTTATTTGTGTCCGTCAGTCCGACTACTTTTCAAACTCAACACAATGAATGGAACTTAGTATTCAGACTCGCTAGTAACAGAGTAACAAAAAAATGCAAGTCTTACTATATATATATATATATATATATATATATATATATATATATATATATATATATATATATATATATATATATATAATAATAATAAATAATACATCTGATGGGGAGAGTAACAATGTCTTTTTTCTATAATGTAAAGACATTACTAGGCAGCCCCCAGTGCTGATTACCTTGTGCAGCTCTGAGAGCTGCTGGTGTCTCAGCAGGGCCTCCTTGCTGGGGAACTGCCTCCTGCACAGCAGACAGGCCATCTTGTTCCAGTCGGTTAGCCTCTCCTCCCGGTCCTCGTTCCTCTCCGTCTCATCCTCGCTGTCACTCTCCCCACTGTACGCAGCCACCAGGCCTTGGGGTGGGCTGGCCTTCTGGAGACAGACAATGAGACAGGCTCGGGTCAAACTCACTGCTGCTTCACCACTGTACCAACACCAACAGCGCCCTGAACAC
Source organism: Acipenser ruthenus (assembly GCF_902713425.1). Classification (NCBI taxonomy): domain Eukaryota; kingdom Metazoa; phylum Chordata; class Actinopteri; order Acipenseriformes; family Acipenseridae; genus Acipenser; species Acipenser ruthenus. The sequence continues at coordinate 2,869,447 of NC_081244.1, forward strand.
AGGCTTGAAACAACATCACTCCACAACCTGCTGGACTGGAGCAAACACACTGCTGCTTCTCCACTGTACCAACCAACACCCCACCACCCTGGACACAGGATTGGAACAAATATCCATATTTCTCATTTTAAGAGATTGTTGTTTGATCATTTGAACCAGCCTTGTGATTGTATGCAATATGAAGTGAATACAATAATACATGGATTGTGAAACTGTGCTTGCTGTGTGCTTGTGTGTAACTGGAACTCGCTCCTGCCTTTGTAAACAAGCTGATTGCAGCTCAAATAGCTTTTCCAGCAAATAGAATTGTTAATAAATAAATACATTAATGAATTAATAAATACATGTAGTATCCGGTTTGAACCAGGACACTTGTGTGCTACAGTTCTATTGAGGAGATATGGAGTGGAGCAAAGCAGACACACTCACCCCCCTCTCCTCACTTCTTCTCAGCTGGTCCATCAAGGTCTGCGGTCTCTCTGCTAGAGTCCCCTGGATGGAAGATTGAGAGATTCATGGAGTGCATGTGTAAAAAAAAATATATATATATCAGTGCTGTCTAAAGAAATGGGAACATTTGGAAAATTACGAGATAAAGTGGTTTGGATTGCTTGTGCTTTAAATTATTTAATGGTGCAAGTTGACATTTTATGAAACACAGGATGACTAGCAGGATAAAACCAGTACATTTCTAATATAGACACGTGTCTCCATTAACTCTGACGTGCACTAAAGAACATCCTGGCCAAGCTGCTAACGAATGGATCAGCAGTTGTGTCTATTCAGGTATAGGCATCTGTGCCACACACTAAAAAATGGCAACTCGACTTTTTCTATGAGTTTTACTTCTCAAACTTAGAAGATGTGTATTGTTCGGTTTCAACACGCACAGACTGCATGTCAGGTTTGGTGGTCCAGTGGTTAAAGAAAAGGGCTTGATACCAGGAGGTTCCCGTTTTAAATCCTGGCTCAGCAACTGACTTACTGTGTGTGACCCTGAGCAAGTCACTTGACTTCCTTGTGCACCTTCCTTCGGATGAGGTAAAACCGAGGCCCTATTCTACTGTAAGTGACTCTGCAGCAGCAGTTGTGATGCATAGTTCACCCCCTACTCTTCAAGTCACTTTTGATAAAACCATCTGCTAAATGACTAATTAATAATAATAATAATACTAATAATAATAATAATAATAATAATATCATCACAGCTCCTCTGCACCTTCTTCTCCAGGATGGCGTAGCCGGCGTCGGCACTCGCTGACTCTCTCCTCTCATCCTCTCGTGAGTTCAGGGGAGTGAAGCTTGTTCTGAAATTCTCCTTCTGCTTGTTCAGGCTCTTTGCCCAACGCTCCATGTCCTTTGCAATCTGAAGAGAGTGAAGAGGTGAGAGACGAGCCCCGCTGCTTCCCTCCCAGTCCCTCAGCACAAGCTCACACTGTATCCCTCCCTCCCAGTCCCTCAGCACGAGATCACACTGCATCCCTCCCTCCCAGTCCCTCAGCACGCGATCACACTGCATCCATCCCTCCCAGTCCCTCTGCTCTAACCACTAGAGCAACACATCATCCCACAGCACTGAACCACTTTACCCTACTGCATCCCTCCCTCAGCTCTAACCACTAGAGCCACACTGCATCCCTTCATACCAGTCCCCCGGCCCTAACCACTAGGAAAAACAGATTCTCTGTGCTAACCGCTAGACCACACCACATCCATCGCTCCCACTCCCTGAGCTATAACTACTAACCCACACTGCATCCCTCCCTCCCAGTCCCCTCCCTCCTAGTCTCTCAGCACTGTCCCCATCGCTCCTAGTCAGCACTGTCCCCCTCCCTCCTAGTCTCTCAGCACTGTCCCCTCCCTCCTGGTCGCTCAGCACTGTCCCCTCCCTCCTGGTCGCTCAGCTCTGTCCCCTCCCTCCTGGTCTCTCGGCTCTGTCCCCCTCCATCCTAGTCTCTCAGCTCTGTCCCCTCCCTCCTGGTCTCTCAGCTCTGTCCCCTCCCTCCTGGTCTCTCAGCTCTGTCCCCTCCCTCCTGGTCTCTCAGCTCTGTCCCCTCCCTCCTGGTCTCTCAGCTCTGTCCCCTCCCTCCTGGTCTCTCAGCTCTGTCCCCTCCCTCCTGGTCTCTCAGCTCTGTCCCCTCCCTCCTGGTCTCTCAGCTCCGCACTGCCCCCTCACTGTGTGAGGGTGCTGTGCCGGGCAGCTCCTCTCCTCTCACCTGCTGGGCAGTCTTGTTCTTGGGTTTCTCCCTCTTCTCTTTGCTGCTGTTGGTCTGTGCAGAGCTGCCCTGCTGGTCGCTGCTCTTCTGTGCTGCAGGGATGTAGGTGCGTCTCTCTCCATCCCAGTACATGTACTGCTGGGTCTGGGTGTTGTAGTAATACTGCAACACACACAAAACAGCACAGCATTTCAATTGAAATAAATATAGCATTTTTTTGCTGTAGTTCTATAGAATTGATAGTGTCTGCCCATAGTAATTAAAAAAAAAAAAAAAAAAAAAAAAAAAGTAAATCCCAGCTCAAAAAGTTATGCTGGTTTTCCCCATAGAGACAAGGTTAAAGCCAGGTTGTCTAGCTAGGTATACGTACAGGGTGAATCATAACTCATGCAACATAGGCTATGTTTCCATTGCAGTGGATTTATTCTCTAAAAGCTTACGGATTTAAAAAATATGCGACAAGCTCAATGGAAATGGGTATAATTCGCAAAAACGTGTACATTTATTCAAACTTTTAAAAACCCTAGACCTTAGGGTTTTAGGAAAGTCGATATTTTCAGAAAATGCAAATTAAGATGCCTTAATGCGCATAACTTTAAATGGAAACAATTTTTTCACATAAAATAAGTGAATAACCCAAAGTGCACTGCAGCTCCTAAGGAAGTTCCTTACTGGGAGGAAACAATGTCGACTAACAGTAACAGGTGCAACTGGGGAGACTGCATATTCTACACAGCTAGCCAGCTTATACAGAGCGATAGCGATTCTCTTTTCTGTTGGTATCGGTGATCTTGGGCTGAACTGTTCTGGAGCAAAATACGGGTCAAGTTTAGAGCACAGTTCGTTAAAAGCTTCCCTGGTCATCCTGAAATGGGTACGCCAGCGTTGATCATTAAAATGATCTTGCACGATATTTTCTCAAAATATATTGCAACGCTTGTACACCCACTTTCGAGGTGGATTCCGTTTTGTGGTTGTGAGAAGTAACCGCTCCAGGTGATACAACTGCCTCTAGATCTTCTCCGTCTCATAACAACACTAATAACTGCTGAAGCAAGCTGGAGTAACAGCATCAGTATTATTTTGCCTTGAGTTTTTTTCTGCTAAAACCATTTTGCTGCTGAAAAGGGATAAAAGAAAAAACATAATATGAAAAGTGTGTGCTTATTAAACGTTTAACATTTCTCAAATTACAAGAAAAGGTGAAAATGCTCCTGTAATTTATTAGAAAATAGTAGGCTACCCTTATAGTAGGCTATAACCAAAATATCAGTTAATTAAGATTCTTATGGGGTAAAACAAATCAAGCTGTAGGTAGCCTATCGTACTGAATTTTACAATACAAAACGTATAGTATTCAAGTACACTGGTCAAATATTATGGTTAGATTTTCACCCGAGAATACTTACAGTATTATAATTATTTTTTGTGAATAATAAACTGGTGGGAAGTTATGGACAGTAGACTGCTGTTTAGTAAACTGGGGTTATTTGCTAGAACTGGGCAGACACATGGCAAATGACATTTAATAGAGAAAAGTGTAAAGTATTGCATACAGGCAATAAAAAGTGTGCTTTATAAATATCATATGGGAGATACTGAAATTGAAGAAGGAATCTATGAAACAGACCTAGGAGTTTATGTTGACTCAGAAATAGACCTCACCTAGAATATTGTGTTCAGTTCTGGTCACCTCGTTACAAAAAGGATATTGCTGCTCTAGAAAGTGTGCAAAGAAGAGCAACCAGAATTATCCCGGGTTTAAAAGGCATGTCGTGTGCAGACAGGCTAAAGGAATTGAATCTATTCAGTCTTGAACAAAGAAGACTACGCGGCGATCCGATTCAAACATTCAAAATCCTAAAAGGTATAGACAATGTCGACCCAGGGGACTTTTTTGATCTGAAAAAAGAAACAAGGACCAGGGGTCACAAATGGAGATTAGATAAAGGGGCACTCAGGACAGAAAATAGGAGGCACTTTTTTACGCAGATAATTTTGAGGGTCTGGAACCAACTCCCCAGTAATGTTGTTGAAGCTGACACCCTGGGATCCTTCAAGAAGCTGCTTGATGAGATTCTGGGATCAATAAACTACTAACAACCAAGCGAGCAAGATGGGCTGAATGGCCTCCTCTCGTTTGTAAACTTTCTTATGTTCTTGTGTTCTTATGTGATACGTCATCGTATATGTAAAATCGCATACATTAGTAAAGTAAAATCAGGTTAAAGAGTGGAAACGGTCTGTCGCACTATTTTTCTAGCGTATTTCAGTTTTCGATACGAATAATTTTAGCTCCGCCCACAAAGTCATCACGTCGGCCAGTTTGTCCGCTAGAAATTGATTTGAATGGAAACCCAATTTTAGGTTGATTATGCGCATTACTTTTGCCGAATTTCAAACGCGCATAAGACGTTATTCGCTTTGATATCTTAATGGAAACAGCCATTGTTCTTTTGCATTGTTTTCAATGTTGACATTATTGAACAGCCCTCTGGTGGCCAAACGGTGCGTCACAGAGTGTCTGTCAGACGATTTTTCCATTGCATTTTTCCATTGTGTACCCTGCAGTTTTCAGGATGATCAGACTAAGCTGCATGAATAATTATGAATCACGCTGTTGACAGCTACTTCTAGATTCTGCAAACTAGTTGGAGTCAAAGCTTTAAGCAAAACCATTTAGTTTATTTGCAGTGTCCCAGCCAGCCTTACCTGTGAGTTGGGGTCGTAGTAAAGCCCGGTTTGGGGGTCGTAGTAGTATCCAGACGCCTCGTCGTACTGGTACGTGGACACATCTGGTACAGCTGTAGAGAGTCACAAACACGACCCTCATTTCAGAGTGCTCAATAGGAGCTAGCACTGAAAGAACCCCTTCAACAACGCTAGTTTGAAATGCACATGCAGTTAACATGAAAACAGACAGGCCGTCATAGCCGACATCCACAGTATGTTCACTTTAGTTATAAAACTTTGTCTCATTCCTTTGTTTATAGATGCCATTTTATTAATACAAATATAAGACGTCAGAAAAATGCTTATTAATAATACGAATAATACTAATATTACTACTACTACTAATAATAATAATAATAATAATAATAATAATAATAATAATAATAATAATAATAATAATAATAATAATACTAAGCCCTAATTGTGTGTATTAACATAAAAACAAAAAGGAATCTATGGAAGACCTTGAATAAAGAAAATTACTCCTTGGTCCACAGTCCAGATCTCGATTGTTGAAGATAGTTGGACTGTGATGTATAAACCTCTCAGTTAAATAAACTGGTTTATTTTATATAGATACCAGGCTAAGACCAATTCTCCACAAGTGGGACGGATTTCACATTGAAAGTTATTTGCATACTAAATCAAGAAAAATGATCTTTTCAGGGTAACCAGATATCTCATTAGAGGCTGCCTTCGCCGCCTCCTCAAGACCCCCCTGTTCAGACTGCACTTGTGGATCATTGTAAATAGAACTTATTGCATGTGAGTTTCATATTGTGTTTTAGTAGTATAATTTGCATTTACTGTAAACTACACTATTTAAATATGAATCTTGCATTGTGACCTTGTACTGCCCTGTAACACATGTAAGTCGCTTGGATAAAGGAGTCTGCCAAATAAATAAATAAATAAGGCAACACATGACTGTAGAAGCTCAGCACAGGTGCTGAATGGTTTGGCAGGCTGGCACATGGAGTGAGTGGAGCGAGTGGGCCGGTGCACTCACGGTACTGCTGGCACTCCAGTGCTGTGCCGGGGGTGGCAAGCTCGCTCGTCGTGGCTGGCTGTGGCTTGCCCACAATTTCAGCTTTGTGGGCGGTCGGTGACTGGGAGTACAGTACAGCCTGGGGGAGAAGGAGGATTTCAGTGGAAAGGAATTTAACAGCTGTCTGTCTGTACCAATTTCTATCCAGAGAGCCCCAGATAATTTACAAATGAACTGCACACAATTTAAATGGGAATTATTTTCACAAGTTACTGTAAAAGTCCTCGAAAGGACAGCATTTAAGTTTTAAGCCCATCAACCATATTAAATATTGCACATAGAAGTGCTACAGCTTATACTCAGCTTTTACTCAAAGGCTGCATAATATGTTATGACTGTTTGAAGCTGGTAATAAACATGGGTGCATGTAACCAAGATCACTTAACACTGAGCTTATTTCAGTTTTAAAACACTGAAAGCTTTATTTAGTCCTTTTAGAAAAATGTTTCAAACTTTGCACGGTCATGGAAGCTTATTGAAATATGTCCTTTTGTACAGAACTGGATACAAGAGGGAGAATCACATACATCTCCATAAAGCTGTTTAAAGGGTTATTTTACTTCTTTAAATACCTAATTTAAAAAAAAAAATATATATATATATATATCTATCTATATATATATCTCATACCATCAATTTAATACTGTGACATCCCTAATACGAACATGAAAACCCATGTGTCACAACACTAACAATTTCATTATTGTTCTTTTAAATTATAATAAAAAAAAAAAAAGATTTTTTAAACATGGTTATTTTTGCTACCAGATGCATTTCAAGCAAACCCTGTTCATTGTGGAAACATTTTTTTGCTCGTTGTTTGTTAATGGGCCGAAACCAGGGTGTCCCCCACCTCGGTCTGTGTCTCCCTCCCTCCTTCTCTCTCACAGAGGTATAGCCCGTCAGATTCCTTACCTGTGCTGTCTGGATGCTGGTTGTTGTAGTGACATGCTGCTGGGATGTTGTTGCCTGGGGTAACTGGACTGTCTCCACTCCTGGTGCTTCAGGCTCCAATGATACAGCTGGATCAGCTACTAAAAAGAGAGAAAACTCTTGCTTTATTAATCTCAGTTAAAGTCAATGAATCACCTTCAATATCATGGCCACCCTTGTATTCAGTAATAAATCACCTCTCTAATAACATCACCATGCTTTAAAAACTGCGAAACCCTTTGAAACTTGAGTTATTCAAAATAAATTGAATCTATTTGAACAGTCTGTTATCAGGAGCTACAGAGAAAGGTTGGTAGCTCATACAGTATTGAACCCTTTTGAAGCCCCTTCTTTGTTAATGTGAAGTCGTTCCGATGGCACTGACCTATGGTGGATGGCAGGTATGCCCCCATGAGCCCTGCCCCTGTGTTGCTGGCTGTGGTGACTGCGGGAGGCATGCTCTGCCCATCGTAGCCCTGCTGGTACTCCTGGGCCTCTGCGTACAGCACGCCTGGCTGCTGGTACAGGCTGTAATCCCCCTGCTGAGACACGGCCCCCGAGCTCTGTACAGTCTGCAAACACAAGCACAACAGAACTTTCATTACTCTCGTGCTGCGGGTGGAGGTGGAGGTGGTTCTGACGGGAAAACAATTTAGAAACAAACCGCTTATCCTTAGCCTTGGTCAGATAATTTGTCATGGAATACATTTTCATTGTTATGCTGCTGACACACAATTATATCTGCAGGCTAAACCTGGGGCAGGACTGGATGTTTCTGTTCTACATGACTGTTGTGGGGAATTAAAATATGGATGCAAACAAATTTCTCGCAGCTGAATTGTGATAAAAATGAGGTGATGTTAATTGGCTCCTCAAAACAGCTTTGCAATAGCGTCAGTTTATTAATTGATGGTGTGGAAATAAATTTTACTGCTATAGACCGTCTCTGTCCATGCAGAGAAGCTGGTTCACACTTATTTCCCACATGTATTGATTATTGTAATGTTCTGTTGGCTGGGGTGTCTGGCAAGGTCCTTCAGAGACTCCAGCTGGTACAGAATTCAGCAGCTTGGGTTTAAACTAGAACCGCTGGATCTGAGCATATCCACAGTCCTGGCCTCCCTCCATTCGCTGCCAGTGAGGTTCAGGGTCGATTTTAAGATTTTACTTCTTACCTACATGGCACTTAATGATTTGGCTCCTAAATATCTTAAAGACCTCTTACATGTTTCTGCCCCCTCTCGCGCCCTGCGATCAACTGATCTAAATCTTCTTGTGGTTCTTAAAGCTAGGCTGCTGTCGATGGGTGAACAGGTGTTTTCTTGCTATGTCCCGTGGCTGTGGAACTCACTGCCACTCATTGTAAGGGAGGCCCCTTCTCTTCATGTTTTTAAATTTCGCCTGAAGATGTAATTTTACACTGAAGGTTTTAATTTTTTTTTTTTTAATTGAATTGCTGTTGATTTTATTTTTCTTTTGCTGGGTTTGTTGTATTGTTCCTGTTGAACAGCGCCTTGAGATCTCTTGAAAGGCGCTTTATAAATTCAATACATTTATTATTATTATTATTATTTATTATTTTTATTATTATTAAACTCATGAAACTTGGCATTAACATTATTTAGCAGAAGTTGTTGAGAATTCTGGGTATATACCGCTTGCCTTTCACAAATATGAACACCTCCTAAAAGAACACTTTGGCTAAGAGAACATCCTTGTTGTGAAACTGAATATTCCCATTGTAAATGCTCCGCTTAAAGGAACAGGAACTTCACTTAAAAGAACACCTTTTTGGAACCAATAGCGATTTGTTGCTAACTGATTTAGAATAGTAGTTTTGTAACAAACTTAAATGGTTTATTCAATCTTTTCAAAACTGATTTGTCATCGTGAGAGTAATCTAGAGCTGCTGCTGCATTTCTGAATGTGTGTGTAGGGCGGTGCTGTGTTAATAAGCATTGTGTTAATTAATTCTCTTATTCATAATTACTGTTAGCACCACTGCTGCATTTTTTGCGTATGTAGGGGTGCTCTGTCTGTCAGTTAGTTTATTATTATAGTTTATTAACATATGCTTGCCTATTGCTTTTCTCTTACTTATAGTCAGCACTCAGATATACGACTCTCAGATACAAAGACCATCTCTTCAATGTTATAATTTATTTGATTCTGTCACAGCCTGCGTTTTATTTTATTTTTTCCTTGCACGCAAATTGCATTGCCTTGTACATTTTACGCAGTTCTGTGCACGGCTAACATTGTGATTTCATTTTGCTGTTGGGTCGTTAATGGGGAATTTTACATACTGCTACAACACAGCAGATTTAAAAAGTACAGTATGTACTGTATTACAGTCCATGTGTCCTCTCTTTTGGCAAGTGATTTTCAGAATCATACCGTTCTGAATTAAAATACTTCTGTTGAAAATATAGTATTGTACTAACAAAACCAACTACAGTACATCTAAATGGAATGGACAAGGGTTGGAATGAAAAAATCAGTCACACTTGTTTAACCTTCAGTGAAGTCAACATTTTATAGGGTCGGATATGTGAGTGCCAACTGTATTCTGTTAATTTAACGCTGACTATTGCATAGGTTCTTATCTTAACCACTGCCTTCCCGCGACACAGTGTGTGTGTGTATATATATATATATATATATATATATATATATATATATATATATATATATATATATATATAAAGTTTCAGTGGGAGTTATTCTTGGCTCACTCTGATAAGGCAGTAACTGTGCGTGCTGCGCTTATTCTTAAAATAACATATAAAAATGCAAATATTTTTAAATAGCATGTTTACATAGATAACCATTAATAAACTAAAATAAGAGAGGATAGATAGCATCTTGCTTTGTTTCAATCTGGCAAATTTGTGAACACTACTGTTTTAAAGATCGCTCATCTCCAGTACAATTATTCAGAGAAAGTGGATTTGTAACTAAATCTACTACGGTGTTTCCCTTGTCTGGTGAAATTAAAAAACATATATAGAGAAAATTAAATTAGATGGCCTGGCTTCCACTTTGAAGACCACTGGTCTAAGGGAACACTTTGGCTAAGAAAGAGAACACTTCGCTTGCGTCCCAAGGGGTGTTCTCTTAGCCAGAGACTACTGTACAGTCAAATATTGCTCCTGTTAACATCACACATCTGCTTATTATCATCAAGCTGAAATGTCCCAACCACAACATAATGGGAGTCAATGGAAACACAGTTCTGATAATATCACTTGGTTAATGTCACACTCTGTTTGATATCAAGGAAATCTAAGTCATACAATTGATTTCAACCCCACTAAATATCACTTCAACATGCCTGCATCAACTGTCCTGTATTTTGACACCATCTGTATGCACCATATTCGCTTTCAGACCCTGAAGTAGTTCACTGTACCAGTTTACCGGTTAAACCTGGAGTGGAACGACCCTCCAGGACCATGACTCCATCACCCCTGGTTTAGAGTTTAAAACTTGACTTTTTCCTAAATGTTTAGCCACTGTCAAAGAAATGCATGTCAAATATAGGCCAGCTGTAGCAATTATACAGTAGGAAGTGTGCAGTGCAGATAGGAATTCCCAGCTGAAAACTGATGAATAAATAAAAGAAAAACTGCAACACAGCAAAATGAGATGTTTTGTGTAAAATGTCTGTATGACAAGGCCTCCCGGCACCAAGTTTATCTTTACACCTGGCACTTAGAAACTCTTGTGATAAACCTCACCTGATGCCATGATTCATGCAACATAATCAGCACCTACTGCCCTGAACCCAACTGAAAAAGACACTGTCCGAAATGTCCTGAACTTCGATAATAATTAAGTCATTTTCCCAACCTTTCAATGTTTTCTCATGGATCCTGTAACTGAGTTTACCGACCTGGGCTGGCCAGCTGTTGGTTTTTAAAGGGAGAGAGATCAGTGTTTAAGGTTTAACTCCAGTTTGGTTACCTGGGTAACGGCCCACTGAGCCGCGGCGATGGCAGTGCTGGCAACTGTGGCAGCACTGACCCGACTACCATCTGTCAGGAACACATCCCTGAGAGAGAGCGAGAGAGAGAGAGCGAGAGAGAGAAATACTGAGCAAAGTACAGGCTTAGTGACCACAGCCAAGATCAAAACCAGACACACACACACACACACACGAGTAGGCTGTGTACCCAATGAATATCAAATGAGATGGGTTGTATAAAAATACACGAAACTAAACTGTTAAGCTGAGGGAACACAAAGCCACTTTTTCAGGAACAATGGCTTAAAACCTGGTTCCAGGAGACCTAGTTTGAGGCAACTTTGCTGAATCCCACCCCAAGTCTTCCCTGGTGTGGCACACCACTGCAGTGGAAACCTTGTTATAAGCCACAAAATGGCTTCGTGTTCCCTCAGCTTTAGACAATAAAATAATGAAGCAGTATCTCAGTTTAATCTAATTTTTTTGCTACTATTTAATCTGCTTTTTCATTTTAGTAAACTAAACCTGCATTGGGTTTGAGATATTCACTTTTCATATGTTTGATGGTCCGGCTCCTTAAGTGGCCACTGGTTGTCAGAATGACTCTTAACTGAAAAGGTTTGATAGCTCTGCTTTAATAGGATTACAGAATTGAAGATTTGAGAATAGATCTGGTACTACATATCACATTCCTCCGGTCGTAAGCGGTTACCGTTTGGACCCCTTGGCAAACTCCACAGCGACGATTTTCCCATCAATGTTTAGGGGAGGCTGGAGAGCCTGCAGAATCTGCAAGAGCTGAGATGCCTCCTGAAACACAAAGCACCCGACAGTTACTGCTTTACAATCCATTTCAGTACCTCTAACAACAAGCAACACCAGCACTGCCTCCCCATTTAACACACCGAATTATTGAAAATATTATTTTTTGGAGGGGGCTGAAGAGGAGAAGGAGATATTTAAGAAATAAGTGGTCCAAACAGTTTGTCTCATCTTTCATTCGGCAATCATTTGAAAGACTCATTCCTTGCTGGCTGACTCCTGTAAGTGATTCATTCTTTAGCAACACAACTCAATAAATAGCTCTAAAAATCAGGACCAAGTGCAGAGATACGGAAACTGAGCGACCCTGAGCATGACAGAAATACTAAGCATGTTTCAATATTTCTGAAAAGGAGTGTATATGATCATGTTTTAATGCAATGTCTCTATGCAGTAAAGGAGTGTATATGATCATGTTTTAACTGCAGTTTCTCTATGCAGTAAAGGCGTGTACGTAAGCATGTTTTAACTGCAGTTTCTCTATACAGTAAAGGCATGGAGTCTCACCACGATGGTGGTGAGCTGCAGGAAGGCGAAGCCACGGTTCAGCTGGGTCTGCTTGTCCTTGATGAGACGCACATTGGAGGGAGAGAGGGTGGCGAAGGGGGCCAAAGCTGCCAGGATTGCCTCCAGAGAGGTGTGGGGGCCCAGGTTCCGCAGAATCAGAGCTGAGGGGAGAGGGAGTGGTTAGACTGCACTGTGCTGCTAACAAAACTCAACAGCACTGAAGTAGTCACATACACATCTCCTGCCAAGGCTGTATATACAGGATCCATCAGGATTTGGATACAAAGGCCCTATCAGTGTGACCTACATTTACAAATACAGACTGACAGAAGCCTCCATGTAATATAATAACAATAATATCTTTATTTTTATGTAGCGCCTTTCATAGTGGACCACCATCACAAAGCGCTTTACAGAGGTAGGCTGTGAACTGTGCATTATATGCAGAGTCACTTACAATAGGACATTGTAGCCTTGTATTCTGATACTCTCAATGATTTGTGCTAAAGAATGCACTTGGCAAGTTGCCTCCCAATTGGATAAGCAGTTCTCAAGGTAAATATGAAATTGTGAAACACACCCCATATCATCGGCTGACAATGATCACATCTCATGGGCCCTATTTTACACTGCACTGTAATGATAAGGCACAACTTATTTCATTTAATAAAGCGTGATGCCAAAAATCCTGCTTTCTGTAATACACCCTTTCATTTTACTCCTGAACAACATGCATTTTGACATCCTTCATTTGGGATATTTAACTTCACTGAAGACAATCATCTTACTGTCCAGCAGCATACCCTCCGACACTCTCTTTCCATCACAATTAACCATTTTCTAAAGACACGCACAACTCAACAGCGTTTTCAATACTGAAATACTGATGTATCGTGTAGATGTGACACGCGTACAGCATTTGTGTATATGGAAACGACCTAATTGAATACACTGTACACATTCCACATATGAACACTGCAGCTGACTACACTGGACAAGCAACACTTTGATGAAGGTTAAACTGCTGACATGGTGTATTGAATGAGATTTCACTCCCTGTCATTGACAATGGTTAAACCGTTGACATGGTGTACTGAATGAGGCTTCACTCACTGTCATTGGCAGCCTCTCCACTCTGGGGTGGCACCCCCAGTGGCAGAGTGGCAGCCTGGCTGTAGATGGTGGGCAGTGGTAAGAGGCCCTGTGCCTGCTCCTTCAGATGCCCCAAGGGCACATCCTTGCGGTTCTGGGGCTTCAGCTCTGCTTCTGGAAAGAGAGAGACAGAGGTTAAGGCTATCTCAGTAGGGTTAACAAATATAGTTTCTTGTTACTAATGAATGTGTTGCTGTGTTTTATAGTGTAGAAAAAAAGAATTGCTCAGTGTACAGCACACAACAGGCAATGCCTGTGTAAAACACTAGATTATAACTGCATACGCTGGGCTGCTGTAGTTCTGCTGGGTGTTACAGTGTGGTCACACCAGCATTGCCCCGTGTACAGGACAGTATTTTTATTTGGTTGTTTCAACATGTAACAACTTTGTAACAGCACCACATGACATCTTGTTTCCTGTGGGTCTGGTTAGATTGAGGTGACTCAGAAATCGGAATGGAAAAGGATTTCAAACCAGAGGCAATTCAACTGAACCCAATTCAAACACTCTCCAAGCCCTTTCAAATCCTCAACGTACCCGACTTTGGGACTCCGCATTTGAAACATTTCTCCCGCCGTTTGAAATTCTGCACGACACACTGCAAAGAACAAATAGATATATTGCATTCATACATTTTAAGGTTTGAACTTCTGACTCGTGTGTTACCTAAGTTGTATCCTGAATATAAAACCCACTGCAAAGCAAAAAGACTTAGACCATAATTTTACCGTATGTATTTCAATGGCTAAGTGTGACACTTAAATGTGTACACTCGTTATTATTATAATAGCTTCAAATTACATTTCCAAGGCTTTTTTTTGTTTGTTTTGTCCTTACATTTTTATAATGTTTGTAATCATTCTGAATGGTTCTTATTGAAATGACTAGAATATTGTGTCATACAGTTTTGATAAATCTGTGTTTACCTGCTTTTACCAGACTTCAGGAGCTGCTCCTCAGTTCTAGTTCCCTGCCATAGACATGCCCTGTAGGCTTGATCAGTTATTATGATCAGTACCATCTAGTGACAAGTTAGTGTACTGCCAGAAAGACTAAGAGAAACCAGATCACTAGCTCCTAACCTCAGATGAACTGTGTGATGCACCTTCACACAGACTTATCAAAAATAAAACACAGCTTATGAGTGGCAGTATGAAGACAACAATAAAAAAAAAACCTCACATTTTCCAATGTTAGTACGACTGAGTGTTAAATAGCTGCTGAAGTTACCTTGAAGCAGAGCCAGTCCTCATTAGCCTTGGGTTTGGGATCGCTGTAGTACATGGACACTCGCTGGCCTAGGACAGTTAGGGTCCTCTGAAAGAGAGTCAAAACACAAAGAGAATGAGGACCCAGGGAGTGGAAGGGGCACGGGGCTCAGACACAAACAACAGAGAGAGAGAGAGAGAGAGAGAGAGAGAGAGAGAGAGAGAGAGAGAGAGTGAGCGAGCGAGCGAAAGAGGGTGTGAGAGAGAGATAGAGAGAGAGAGAAAGATATAACCTTCAGCTCAAGGGAAACAACGGCCTCTTAGCCTCAGAATAGGAGATGGTTTGGAACCCGGGACTTTGCCATCCACTGCTGGGGATCCCCAAAACCAGCACCCAGCTAAACCCACCCTGCCCTGCCTGCTGCTGGGCACAGAGCTGCTACCAAGGGGCATCCAGCCACTAGAAAGAGCAAAACTTCCAGAGAGGTCAACATCTGCTAAACAACTACAGCACTCTACCAACCCACAGGTAGCCTTACATCAGTCCCATCTTAATACTGCTGGGGAGTTCATTTTGAAATCTTACACTTAAATCTGAGACACAAGAGGCATGTAAAATTCTTACAAGATCAGAACAGACATATTATACAAGATCTGACAAAAAATTGTAATGATACAGTATACACCTTCAGTATATTTAAAAAAAAAAAATCAACTGCTCTACATATTAAAATACTTACTGTGCCATTTACTGCTTTCCTAAATAAAACACAAACAGCAGAGTCCCTCTGCTTACATCTGCAATTAATATGCCAGGTTTAACAGACCTTGATTAGCCCATAATCTTTGTCTAGCTTACTGAAGGTAACAGAAGTCCCAGATTTGTCCTAATCAGGGTCTCTGAAACCAGTTGATAGAGTAAAAAGCTACTTGACTGTTACAAAGGTAAGACTTGATACAATTTTAGAATTAACGCAGCTTTACAACCCATACCAAACAACTCACAAGAAACAAAATCGTAAACTCCAAAATCAAATCTATTCGCCAGTGCAATAAGATTAAAAAAAAAAAAAAAAAAACACAAAACTGTTTTATCTAAAGCCAGTTAAAACGAGACAAAGAACAAATAAATAAAAAAGAAATGCATAACCTCTCTGGAAAAAGGGGACACCTTGACAAGTCAGCTATTAGTTCCCAGTGGTGACTTCCAACAAGAGGAACAGGTTTAATAAACCCTGAAGTGGAGAGGTGGAAGCCAGCACATTTCTTCCAGGAAAGCACCTCTGCCTGACTGCCTACACAGGAATACTAATCTACAGCACGGACGCTCCACAACCACAGGCCCCTTTCAAAACCTCCGCAACGCAAAAGGGATGCACAGATGGGTTGTGTGCCACTTTAGCAGTCCGTACAGGTAATGGGATGGTATAAAACAGAAAGGAAATGCAATGCTGTGTTAAAAAGGAACTAGTTTAGCTACTTCATGATCACGTGCATTTAAAAGAGGGCTGCAGTGTGGAATAAAAGCACAATGGCATTACACATGTTTGCTTTCTAGGGGTGTTGGATTCAGTTCTCTTTACACTTTTACAGCATAAATTACTACTGTCTAAGTCTAAAAACATCTGACTCTAAAAATACAAAATTGGGTTTTGTTGAACCCGATTCTTTTTAAAATTGAATCAAGCTAACCTGTTTTTTTTTTTTTTTTTTTTTTTTAGCCAATTGTAGACTTCACATTCTAGCACTTCTAGCATTACACAGCTGTATAGAACACAAACTCATTTCAACAGTTTTTAACATTTTTTACAACGGCTGTAGTCCAAGATTAAAATGAGGCTACAATGTAAGCGCTCCATTATCAACACCCCTAGGTCTTTTTCCAGGTGAGCATTAAGTAGGTTCTAAAATAGAAAGACAAGACGATAAAAGGTCAAATAATTAGTAATAAAAGCGTTTTGATAAAACTAATAAGAGTTATGTTTTGAAAGTTCCTGTGGCTGTTCCCTACACAGATTTCAAAGTGAACCCCCTTGCTCTCCAAATCCCCCCTCCCCCCCTCCCCCCCTCCCCCCCCAGCACAGAGGCTAAAGGGGGCTCTGTTCCACACGATATCCAAAGAGAAAAACAACCCAGCAGAACCAGCTAAGACCGGGGTGTGAGGGGTGGCAAAGGATGGGGTGGGGGGCGTATTGGATCTTGCTTAGCTACAAAAAAAAAAACATCATTGCTCTTTGGCATTCACATTGGTTACATTTGCAGTACATATTTAAATCAAATAAAATAGTAATAAACAAAATTTAAATCACAAGAAAACTTTTTTTTTTTCTTTCATTAAACTAAAATAAACTTCTGTCTAGAGAGTACATCTGCTGACTTGGTCAAGGGGACAATACCTGGTCCACACAACTCTCCCTCCACTTCAAATCTATTCACTTCCATTCACTTACCCATTGTTTTCTTTGTTATTTTTTATACCACTTTTTCTTATGTTTCTGCAATATTTACTAATGATGGCTTTTAAAAGTTCATTTTCTTACCTCTTAAAATAGGGAACACCAGGCAACTTTTTAATCAAGGACATTTTCCAGCAATTTTCACAGTCAAGTAGCTCAAATGAAGATTGTTTAGTATTTGTAGTTTTTTTCATGTGGTGAAAATTGCTGAAAAATGTCCAGAAAATTTCTTTGCCTGAAAGTTGTAGAAAGTGACAAGCAAAGATCAAGATGACTGTTACCTGGCTGATAACAGACGTGTATTTACAATGGAAAAACACATCCCCAATCTGCCATTCCTATCAAATAACTATGAATGAATAATAAACTGATGTAGTTCACATTTAGTTACCGGTTATATAAATTCATTTGTTTGACAGAAATGTCAGATAAGAGAAGTACTTCACCATCACTTCTACAACATTTAAAACAAAAAACAAATACCCGTTTAAGAAGTAAGAAAATGAATGAACTGGTTCAAACATCTATTCTGCATTCATATATGCTCTTAAACTTTCAATTTACAGCCTTAATTCTGTTAGGGGTGTTTTCAGACCCTGAACACCACTAATCTTGGGACTACCTAACCGAAAGTACGATTAGAAAATCCAAGATTAGCACTGGGTCTATGAAACTTTAGATATATTTAGTATTTTAAAATCAGGCTAATTCCCTTTCCTAGCTGAAGTAACTGTAGAGCAGGACAGGGTTTCAATGTGTGCAGATTGTCTTTGTTCTTCCTCCACAAAACCATGCATTTTATTGGTTTAGGTTTAGCGTAAACGCAGTAAATAAATGAGAGAAGTATTGATGTGAATAACCGTTGTGGTCCTATAAATATACAGCCCTATACGGGTCTGATATCAAATGTGCAAGGAGTTAAAGGAGTGCCAACTAAGCCTTTAAAATCTGTTTCAGTATTAATGTTATTAATATTATTACTTGTCCCTGATTCAATGTACTGATACATTGTGACAGGGAGACCATGTCGCTGGTTCTTGGGTGCATGTGTGCCTTTATGGAAGCAGCTGGGACGCGCAACAGGAGGCATGTTGCTAAGGAACTAATTGAGCAGGTAGGCTCGCCAGGTGCTGAGCTGATCAGGAGCTCCGGATTGGCTGGGGGGCGTGGCCGGGGAGGCTGCGTGAAGCTCAAAAAGCATCTGCACCACAGCTCGAGGCTACTGCACGGCCACAGCCACTGCCACACAGACGGACGCTGAACGAAAGCTGGCGCTGTGTTGACATGAAGGAATAACTACACAAAACCCTTCCACTGCAAGATGGTATTCATGAAGGCTGTTTGGAAAGGCCATTTGAAGAGGCAGGAGTCACCGTGAGAAGGCCTGGACTCCGGGAGCCCAGAAGTTGATCAATTTAGGGGATAGAGAGGGTTTGTGTAGATTAGCAGGTTCTTGGAGCGGGACATTCATTTTAGTAGGACTGGAACGCGCCATGTGCGGCACTTATTTTTAGCTTTGTCGTTTTCTTTATTAAATGTGACACTTGGGCTACCATTGCTGGTACCCTAGTGTCAGCACTTGTGTTAATTAAAACTGCGTGCCTGTGCGCCATCAACACCCAATGCTCTGTGTCTGCCTCAGTATTGTTCAGTGACGACCCACACAGGAAACAAACCCGTTACATACATCTTTTGGTATTTCACTTTTTTCTTCCAGGATTCATTAATAGATCAGTGATCTACTTCCACAGTATGACTGATGGATAGGATGCATCAACATACTCTGAGATCCCGATACCTAGTACATATGGACATACAGATGCCTCATTGGGATTCTAACAGCAGTAGAGCTGTCAATGTTTAAACCATTAAAACAGACCTTGTCGATCATAAAAGGGGACATTTTAAAAAAGAAAAAATAAATAAATGCAATTAAGCTACTTGCTATTAAATGGAGTGCTGTGTTTGAAAAATCTAGTATCAGAAGTTATATGAAAAGAGCTCCAACACAAGAGAAAGCATGTTGCCAAGATTAAAAACACATTTCTATAATTAAGCATATGCATTTCAAAGGGAAAATGGATCATCCTATTTTTTGTCACTGCTTTTTAAAGTAAGAATTCATTATGTTTAAAATTATTTTAATCTATGTATTTTATCATATACTATTTTAGAAATTTTGTTATTTTTATCTGTAAATAGCTTTGAGGCGATTTATCACAAAAGGCGCTATATAAGAAAAAAAGATTAATTGATTGATAGTGCCAACAATTTACGAGAATGGATTGTAAAGCCTTGGTTAGCCTCCCTTCAGGTGTGTAATTAAGAGAATGGATTGTAAAGCCTTGGTTAGCCTCCCTTCAGGTGTGTAATTAAGAGAATGGATTGTAAAGCCTTGGTTAGCCTCTCTTCAGGTGTGTAATTAAGAGAATGGATTGTAAAGCCTTGGTTAGCCTCCCTTCAGGTGTGTAATGTCTAAAGGGCCCGTTGCCCCAGTGTGGCCCAGGCATTGCCCTGTCTGACAGCATATCATGATCTCTCTGTAAGCTTGTCTGCGCTCATCATGAACAGAGGGTACTTGTAGTGAGCAGTGAGAAGCGACCTGATTGCTCTCCATCCATCGCGCAGCATCCTGCAAGTGATTAAACTCGACGAAGGCGAATCCTCGGCTCTGACCTGGAGATACAGCATTCAGATACAGATACGCAGTGTGTTAGTGTCAGTGGGAACCATTCTCCTTTCTCCTCCAGGCACACATACAGGCACAGCAACATCAGAACACAGGAGACAGAGAGGGGGGTGTGGACCCTGCATCCACTTACTGAAACAGCGGGCCCTGCCAGGCAGGGAGGGGAGAGGGGAGAGGGGGCTGTTACCACTCTTACTGAGGCAGGAGGGGGTTCTAAAAACAAATCTGCTCGATTTCGACTCGACATCGACTTGTGTGGTAATATGCAATCATCTTTCTAGTGATTGAATCAGGCACATCCAGTCAGGCAGAAATGGCTTGCCTACAGGGATCTAAGCTCAAGCACTGCAGAAGGGGTTTGTAAGACCCTTAACCCAGCTGCCCTGCAATACATGTGGAATCACCCAGCAGCAGAATCAGCCCTCCTGGCCACTCTACCCTGGCAATCACCCCTCTTGAGGTGAAACACAAAGCAAACTGGAAGGTGGGAGGAGGCTTAATGCTCCCTCTTCCAGCTCAGTGTCCAGAGCTTAAGAAAAAGAGGCAGACAAAAGGGGGGAGAGGTGGAGCTCATTAACAGTCAAAGAAATCCATCTCCCGACACAAACTCACTCATTCAGTCACTTTAAACAGTAGGCTTGCGACAGCCTTTTCTGAGTATTCCCATGATTACCCCACTGATTGAACAGCTTGCTTATGCTCAGTGAGGGCGGATCTAGAACAGCACAGACAGGTGGGAAAGGTCCTGCTCTCTGTTGAAATGGATCAGCAGAGCTGACAATGGAATGTGTGGTCGTGTGTGAGGATGTAGAGCTATCCTGTCTGGCAACACAAAACTTACTGCATATGAAAGATTCTGGCTTGTGAGGCCTGATTTAAAAAATAATTATATAGAGGGGTGGCTAAGCATTGAGTCACATGTGCATTACATGGTTAACACTGTAATCTGCTCTAGAATTGCCCCGATATCAAATTGTACTGTGTTTTCTATTTGCTCTTATTAGGACTGAAGTCATTGTATTTTGTATCTTGCTCCTAATCATACTGTAATTCTTGATATGCATTTTATTTTGTATACAACTGTAAGTCGCCCTGGGTAAGGGCGTCTAAGAAATACACAATAATAATCATCATCATAATAATAATAATAATAATAATAATAATAATAATAATAATAATAATCATCATCATCATAATAATAATAATAGGGAAATCTGAATTGGCTGGTTCCAAACAGGACTGAGCAATGTCTATTCAAGGTGCTGTTAACTGAATTTTTCAAACGCAAGCAGTTGAGCGGTTTAGTTATCTTGAACACGCTGCAAATGCGCATGTCCCAGTACTCTCATCAGTGCTAGTCTGTGCTGTGCTGTAGACAGTAAGTAGCTGATAACAGCAACACTTAATCTCAGACTCTCAAACAGCAGTTCCTTCCTCTGAATGAGAGGAAGGGAACCTGTATTAGTTCAGAAGGTGCTTGATTGAAATCCCACTCAACCAGCCCCACTGTGCTTAATGACAAGGCTAGGTGGATGCAGGTACATTTCTCTGTTGATACTGAAGTGAAACCAGGGGGAGAGACAGGAGAGAGGCAGCCCAGCCTCACAGTGAATGTTTTTTTTTTTTTTTTTTGCAGGGCCGGGGGTCACAGGACAGATGAACTCACCTGAAGACTTGTTCCTCATTAGCCGCACCTCCCGGGGTTGAATGCCCTGCTCTTGTAACTGGGAGCGGATCTGAAAGAAGATCGGACCGGGGTTATATATCATTCCACTTTGTAACATGCTGGAGTTTACTTACAGAACACCCTGCAGTGTTTACAAGGTCTTGTGGCTCTCATGGGCTGTTTTGCAAGATGTAGAACAGGATTAAAACGATCACTAATGACAGGCTGCTTTGTTAAAAGACCAATTAAATGAAATAGGGAGAGTATGTATTCATACCAACTATAAAAAACACTTGCTCTTCATTCAAGAACCGTTTGATGAACTACAATGAGCCACGTGTTTGGTCTTGTATCACAATAAAATGATACATACCTCTATTACAATACGATTCGGGCTTGAAGTTTTCGTGTTTTATTTTTGATAGTGCCGAGACAAATATCGGAATATTCAAACAAATATTTTGACATGTATTTGGATACAAAAATCAGATGTTTGTATTTGCTAGAAATGACAAAAATACCTTGTACTTTTTTACCGTCTCACCAGAAGCTGCGTGACTGTTTCAAAAAATGGCAAATAAAAAAGAGCTCTGTGTGATGTGAGATTAATATAGATACAGTGGCTCTCAAAAGTATTCACCCCTCTTGGACTTTACCACATTTTATTGTGTTACAACATGGAATCAGAATGGATTTAAATAGGAGTTTTTTGCCACTGATCAACACAAAAAAAGTCCATAATGTCAAAGTGAAAAATAAAATCTACAAATTGTTCTAAATTAATTATAAATACAAAACAGAAAATAGATTGCTTAAGTATTCACCCCCTTGAGTCAATATTTGGTAGAGGCACCTTTGGCAGCAATTACAGCCATGAGTCTATTTGGATAAGTCTCTACCAGCTTTGCACATCTGGACACTGCGATTTTTGCCCATTCTTCTTTGCAAAATTGCTCAAGCTCCGTCAAGTTGGATGAGGACCTTTGGTGGACAGCAATTTTCAACTCTTTCCACATATTCTCAATTGGCTTGAGGTCCGGGCTTTGACTGGGCCACTCCAGGACATTGACCTTTTTGTTTTTAAGCCACTCCAGTTTGGCTTTGGCTGTATGTTTGGGGTCATTGTCCTGCTAGAAGATGAATCTTCTCCCAAGTCCCAGGTCTCTTGCAGACTTCAGCAGGTTTTCCTTCAGGATTTCTCTGTACTTTGCTGCATCCATTTTGCCCTCTATTTTCACAAGCTTTCCAGGCCCTGACACAGAGAAGCATCCCCATAGCATGATGCTGCCACCACCATGCTTCACGGTAGGGATGGTGTTCTCAGGATGATGTGCGGTGTTAGGCTTGTGCCAAACATAGCACTTAGCGTTGAGGCCAAAAAGCTCTATTTTGGTCTCATCAGACCATAGAATCTTCTTCCACTTGGTCTCAGTCTCCCACATGCCTTCTGCTAAACTAGCCAAGATTTGATGTGAGTTTTTTTTCAACAATGGCTTTCTTTTTGCCACTCTCCCATAAAGGCCAGTTTTGTGAAGCACCCGGGTTATTGTTGCCATATGCACAGTGTCTCCCAGCTCAGCCGTGGAAGACTGTAACTCCTTTAGAGTTGCCATAGGCCTCTTGGTGGCCTCCCTGACTAGTGCCCTTCTCGCCTGGATAAACACAGTTTTTGAGGACGGCCTGTTCTAGACAAGATTCACAGTTGTGCCATATTCTCTCCATTTCTTAATAATGGACTTTACTGTGCTCTGGGGGATATTCAATGCCTTGGAAATGTTCTTATATCCGACCCGAGTGGTGCTTTTGAAGAACCTTATTCCGGATTTGCTTTGAATGTTCCTTCGTCTTCATGATGTAGTTTTTGTTAGGAAATGTACTAACCAACTGTGGGACCTCCCAGAGACAGGTGTATTTAACCTGAAATCATGTGAAACACCTTAATTGCACACAGGTGGACTCCATTCAACTAATTATGTGACTTCTAAAGACAATTGGTTGCACCAGAGCTTATTTAGGTGTGTCATAGCAAAGGGGGTGAATACTTATGCAATCATTTATTTTCTGTTTTATATTTGTAATTTAGAACAATTTGTAGATTTTATTTTTCACTTTGACATTATGGACTTTTTTTGTGTTGATCAGTGGCAAAAACTCCTAATTAAATCAATTTTGATTCCATGTTGTAACACAATAAAATGTGGAAAAGTCCAAGGGGGGTGAATACTTTTGAGAGCCACTGTGTGTGTGTGTGTGTGTGTGTGTGTGTGTGTGTGTGTGTATATATATATATATATATATATATATATATATAAACAGGATCAACACAACAGCTCTTGAGCCTCTATTTAAAAGTTTTAGACGGCAAAAAATAAACAAACCAGATTATGCGTATGCACTCATAGTGATCTCTATGGAAAGCCAACTGGGACAAAAACGCGTTATGCTGCTTTAGAGCATGTCAGAATCTCATGGGCCAGAACTTCAGATAAAAAGGCAAGCATGTCATTCTGAAATGCCTCGCTTAAACAATGCCTAACGTGTTGGAATTATTGTGCACCTAAGTGGAAAGAAATAGAGCAAGCTGTGAAAAAAGCAAGGGCTTCATCATCTCCAGGGCCTAATGGAGTTCCGTACAGAGTGTACAAGAGTGCTTCAGGAGTTCTACGAATTCTGTGGAAATTGATGAAAGTGGCATGGGAAAAACAGGTTGTACCAAGAGCATGGCGCCGAGCAGGTGGAGTCTTTATACCTAAAGAAAAAGATTCTACAAGCATCAGTCAGTTTCGTCCCATTTCCCTGTTAAACGTAGAAGGCAAGATTTTCTTCAGCATTATTGCTCAGAGATTGTCAGCTTACCTATTAAAGAACTGCTTCATTGACACTTCAATACAAAAAGCGGGCATTCCAGGTTTCCCAGGTTGCTTAGAACACATCAATGTGATCTGGCAACAAATTCAATCAGCTAAAAAGGAGAGGAAGGAGCTCCATGTGACATTCCTGGATTTGGCTAATGCATATGGTTCAGTGCCACATGAACTACTTTGGGCAGCATTTGATTTTTTCAGTGTACCGATGACAATAACAAATTTAGTGAAAGCCTATTTTGGAGATTTGCAATTCAGTTTTTCAACTTCAGAATTCAGCACTACATGGCAATGCCTAGAGGTTGGAATAATGGCAGGATGCACCATTTCTCCACTGGCTTTTACCATGGCAATGGAAGTAATCATTAGGGCATCAAAATGGGTAGTAGGAGGAGAGCGCTTGGCTTCTGGAATGCGACTACCACCAATTCGAGCATACATGGATGACATGACAACCATGACTACAACAGTAGCCTGCACTAATCGATTATTGGGCAAATTAACCAATAACATTGAATGGGCACGAATGCAATTCAAGCCCACTAAATCAAGGAGCATCTCTATAATTAAAGGCAAAGTAGTAGATAAAACATTCTTCATTAATGGTGAGGCAATACCAACAGTGTCTGAGAAGCCAGTGAAGAGTCTTGGGAGATGGTACGACGGGGATCTAAAGGACACAGTTCGTGTGGGAGAAGTTAGACAACAAGCAGTGGAAGGGTTGAAGAGCATAGACAGCTGCGCTCTACCAGGTAAACTAAAACTCTGGTGCTTTCAGTTTGGTCTACTGCCGAGGTTGCTGTGGCCACTGACTGTGTACGAGGTTTCTTTGACAACAGTAGAGAAGCTGGAAGCTTTAATCAGTTCATACATCAGGAAATGGTTGGGAGTTCCACGCTGCCTCAGCAGAGTGGGACTTTATGGTAAAGGAATACTGCAGCTACCAGTCTCTGCTCTAACCGAGGAGTTTAAGTGCGCCAAGGTCAGACTGGAAATGACATTAGTAGAGTCACGCGATAAATGCGTAAGGGAGGCAGCACCTGTGTTGAAAACTGGAAGAAAGTGGGCGGCAAAGAAAGCTGTGGAAGATGCAAAGGCTGCCCTTCGAATTGGTGATATCATGGGGCAAGTTCAGCATGGAAGAGGGGGTCTTGGTTTCAGTTCAACTCCTCCTACATGGCACAAGGCGGCCCCAGCTCAAAGAAGGAAGCTGGTAGTCAACGAGGTGCAAAAGCAGGAGGAGAGGATGAGGTGTATAAAGGCCATTTCCCAGGCCAAACAGGGAGAATGGATGAGATGGGAGAGTGTGGAACAACGCAAGATTGGCTGGCAAGACCTATGGTCAATGGAACAGAGCAGGATCAGTTTCCTCATCAGGTCAACATATGATGTTCTCCCATCACCACAGAACCTAAACCTCTGGGTTGGAGAGGATCCCTCATGTCCTTTGTGTTCATCACCTGCAACATTAAGGCACATTTTGACAGGATGTAAGGTGGCTCTTAGCCAAGGACGGTTTACTTGGCGCCATGACCAGGTGCTGCGATGTTTGGCCTTAGCATTGGAAGACAAGCGTAACATGACCAATAAGTTGCCACCTGTTCCATCAAAACATTACACACAAAAGACAACATTCCTCCGCCCAGGAGAGCAACCACCAAGAAAAGGTGTTAAAACCAATCCTCGCCCAGGACAACTGGAAGCTGCTAGAGACTGGAATATGCTGGCAGATGTTGGTCAACGGCTTATTTTTCCACCTGAGATTGCCACCACTAACCTTCGACCAGATATTGTCTTGTGGTCTAGATCAGCACGCCTTGTTCACCTAGTAGAGTTAACAGTGCCATGGGAGGACGCTGTAGATGAGGCGTATGAGAGGAAGAAACTGCGGTATGCTCAACTAGCCACTGAAGCGGAACAGCGAGGATGGAGAGTTCGGGTTTACCCAGTGGAAGTGGGTTGTCGAGGATTTGTGGCACACTCTACAACCCGGTTTCTCAGAGACGTCGGATTCAGTGGCCAAGAGTTGCGTCGCACAGTGAAGAACTTATCTGAAGCAGCAGAGAGGAGCAGCAACTGGCTGTGGTTGAGACGGAAAGATTCTGGCTGGGGACAGGTAAGTAAGCTGGGCTGAGTTGAGTGGGGGACGGAGGGGGGTGATTCTGGGACGCCAGAATCACCGTCGAGCCCTCTTGAGGTGTCGTGGGCTAGTCGACGAAACACTGAGGATGGAAGGTGCCCACTTGAAAACCCCAGAGATGTACCCTACTTAGCTCAATCCAGACGGTTGTCATGCTGATGCGCTGGGGAGGCCGCACTTTGGTTGATCCCCGGAGCCAGCATCGCAGCCGTTGTGTGTGCTGATGCGCCAGGGAGGCAAAATAAGCTGATCCCTGGAGCCAGCATTACACTTCAGCCATTAACACCAGACAGAAGGATATCTACATCATCATATGGAAGGAAACGTAAATGGATGGAGATGCATATGGATCACATTAGTTTACTGTAAAGCTACGTCTTAGTTGGTGCTTATCTTGGCGAGAGCCGAGTTCAAATCAGCATGAAGTTTTAACATCTACTCTCGTGTAATGGAAATCGTAGTGATTTTTATACAAATTGTATATATTATATATTTTTTGTTGCGACTTTGTTATGTGGAATGTAATAAACGAGAACCAAAACGGTGAGTTTTTTCCCTCTATTTCACAACACCATTTCCACGTTTGTTTTATTTGAAGTGTTTCAAGTTAAATTTTAGTTTGCTTGTTCAGCTACAAAAAGGCACACGTAAACCTCATGTTATTACTTTATGAAAACGTGTCTCTGGCCACTTTTTACTGCGAAGAAATGGCAAAGGCAAGGAATGAAAAAAAAGTAAAAAATAAATAAAATGTGGTGTTAACTTTATATACTATTTATTTCAGGAATAAGCAAAAGAACATTTAACCTGAACTGCTATTTAACATCTTTTGTTTTGTAGTTAATTCACTGGGGTAAATGAAGGCCTACACAACATAGGCATATTCTTTACTTTAACATGTTACATAATACAATGTCTTGCTGTAAAATAAAGGCACACACACAGGGGCCACGCCCCCTGCCCTGCCACTATGCTGTCCGAGCAATATAATGGCTTTTATCACTTTTTGAAAACAAATGAATATTTAAATTATGAGTGAATATCCGAACATGAAAATCCTGTGTTCGTCCCAGCACTCATTTATGATCACATGACATCCCTTTAAACTTATTTTGAGACAATTCTCTTTCCTAATTAAACTCAGAAAAAGCTGTTACTTACCAAACAATGTCACTTGTTTTTACCTTCATATCTTGAATGAGTGTGATTCTGTTTCACTTAATTTTTATTTCAAAACAGACGTGACAAATTACGTTAACTGTTCATTGCTGATCCTAATTGCATTTCATTCTTGCAGTCACCTATTTATTTATTTATTTATTAATTTAGTAGTCGGCAATTGTTATTCTTCTCTCCCCAATTTGTAACTGCCAATTGTTTTTAGGCTCAGCTCACCGCTACCATCCCCGCGCTGACTCGGGAGTGGTGAAGACGAACACACGCTGTCCTCCGAAACGTGTGCCATCAGCCGACCGCTTCTTTTAATACGGCCAGACCACAGGTGTCGCTAGCGCGTGGTGAGTCAAAGACACCCTGGCCGACCTAAGTATCATATCTCATTGATACACAATGAATCGTTACATCGTAATTAAATGTCACAAAAAACCTCATGAGATATCTACAACCGTGCCCCAATAAACCCTGAGAGACGGTCACCTCGCTGACAGTGGCGTTGGGAGGCAGCATCCTCAGCATGACGATGTTACTGGCCTTCTCCTCCCCCGGCTCTGCCCGGTAATCCTGGTCCCGGTAATCCCCGTCCACAGAGAAACTCGAAGAGTCATCGTTCACTACATCCTTACTGCGGTAACCCTCGACAATGCAGCCCCCAGCCACCACTGCGGGGAGCTCAGCCTCTGGGTACTCCTGAGAGACAGACACAGTCACACCCACCCATCAGTAAACATGTGGCATGCACAAAGCACCATGATAAACATTTCTTCTCCATTCAAGATATTGAATAAAGACCTAGTCAAAACATTTGTTGATCAATTAAACATTTCTTTTAGCATTTCTAAATGTAGTAATATTGAGTGTCTATGTAACTTTAAATCCCTGGAAGTTATTTCTTAACATGGTAATATGACAAATTGTATATGTCTCACTGTGGCCGAGTGTCCCGCCCCTAATATATATATATGTGCGCTGTTTTATTATTATTTGTATTATTATTGTTTGCAGCGCAGATTTAAAACCTCGTGAGTATGCGTGACTGATCAGCTATTGATTATTTAACTAGCTGACAGTCATGCATCCTTATTAAACTCGTACAGACTATGGCTGAGGGGTAATAAGATAATTAATAACTAGTTAACCCCTCGGGCCAGAATACAAAAGCCTGCAGCTGTCTTTATTCATGGAAAGAGGGTTCAGAGCTGGAGAACGAGAGCAGAGACAGGAGGTAAAAAGATAACGATTGCCAAGTGTGCTGATTTAACCCTTTGCAGTCAATTTATTAAGTGCACGGCAGGTCCAATTTATTTTCACACGCGCAGTTAATTTTAGACGCGCTGTTTAAAAGTATTTTTTTTCCACAGTCAAACGGGTTTAACCCTTTGCGGTCCATTGTCGGACCTGGTCCAACATTGCAATTATTCCTATCGGGTCCATTGTCGGACCCTGTCCGACATCATTATAGAAACGCAAAAAACGTGTTTTAGTCGTTTTTTCTCCGGAAAAAGTCGAGAAAACCATTCAATGGCCGAGTGGGAACGACAGGAGCAGAGACAAGTCGAAAAAAAAATAAAAAAAATAAATAAAGGCGCATCTCATGAATAGTCATACATGGCCCTGGTACCAGATAACGGGGCGGTCATAAGTAAACAAGCTGGCTGATTGTGCGTCAGCGCACAGAGAACACGGATATTTGCAGAGCTTTTTACATAGGTGAAAGCGATAGCGAACGAAAGGGTGGGGCGGGGCTGGAGATGCCTAGTGAGTGCTTTGTTGTTATGCAGGGCCTTTTAAACCCGTTTGACTGTGAAAAAAAAACCTTTTAAACAGCGCGTCTAAAATTAACTGCGCGTGTGAAAATAAATTAGACCTGGCGTGCCTGACGCGCATTTAATAAATGGACCGTAAAGAGTTAACAGGCCCTGCATATCAACAAAGCACTCACTAGGCATCTCCAGCCCCACGCCACCCTTTCACTCGCTATAGCTTTCACATATGCGAAGAAATAAATAATAATAAATAATAATAATAATAATAATAATAATTAGTTGTACATACCAATCAATCATCTCCTGATCACTCGTTTTATCACCAAACGCCTCAATAATGCGATCCAAGTCATTATTTTATTACTATAACATCTGAAAAAAGCTCTGCAAATGTCTGTGATATTCTCCGAGCGCTGATGCAGTCACAGCCAGCTTGTTTCCTTATGGCCTCCATTATCAGATGCCAGGGGCAAGGATGAGCTATTCATGAGATACGCCCTTTCTTTTTTTTTTTCCGGCTTGTCTCAGCTTCTGTCGCTCCCACACGGCCATTGAATGGTTTTCTCGGCTTTTTCCGGAGAAAAAACGACTAAAAACCAGTTTTTTGCGTCTTTTTGATGATATCGGACAGGGTCCGACATTGGACCTGATAGGAATAATTGCAATGCCGTACCAGGTCCGACATAGGACCGCAAAGGGTTAAACACCAGCACGAGACTTATTGGTTATTTATTTATTCGTTTGGTCAATGCACCATTTGTTTTGTGTCTTTTGTGTTTGTTTTATGATTTAATAAAAGCTCTTCAGGTTTGCCCCTTGAGTCCTTGTGCCGAGTCTGTGTTTCTGGTCACCACTGCAAGCCATCCTGTTCACACTCGCATTGCCAATATGTTGACTATATATGTAGAAAAAAATAAAAAAAATTCTAAAGTTATGTTTCTGTCACAGCTCCTTAAACATTATTATTAAAAATAAACAAAAAAATAGAACGCAGCTAGGTCAAATCTTTGCATTTTTCATAGTGTGAACTTTGGGGCATATAAAAACAATATATTTTCTAAAACTACATAAATACAAAATTCAAACTATATGACCAGGGCTTGAAGTTCGTTTTTGTGTGCTGGGGGGATTTCCCCCCTATGCTGCAGCCAAGGCACTTTTGCATATAAAACACTATATATATATTTTACTGCATCACCATTCACACTGGTGTTGCTTTAAAATAAGCTGCTTTCAGGAGACCTACAGCTGTTCATCACTTTGAGACAGAGGACTCTCCATTGCTTTTGCCATTACCTGACAAAGTTTTTGCATGCAGCAGAAAAAAAGGTGCTTTTCTTTTAAAAGTGCTCCATTTCTTTCTTTTTTTTTTAAAACTCTTTACACTCAGCCCTATTTCTGCCTGTTTCACTGTTTTCATTATGATTTGTTTATTTAGCAGACGCCTTTATCCAAGGCGACTTACAGAGACTAGGGTGTGTGAACTATGCATCAGCTGCAGAGTCACTTACAACTACGTCTCACCCGAAAGACGGAGCACAAGGAGGTTAAGTGACTTGCTCAGGGTCACACAATGAGTCAGTGGCTGAGGTGGGATTTGAACTGGGGACCTCCTGGTTACAAGCCCTTTTCTTTAACCACTGGACCACACAGCCTCCTGTTTTCATTTATGTATGTTTTACTATTGTATAGTTTGAAAGATTTTCCAAAAAAAATCATGTTTGGTCACTGCTATATATATTGTAATCATAGAGGGCTCAAAAAAAAAAGAAAAAAAAAAAAAAAACCTGCACCATTGAACCTCAATATCAAATGAACATGGGGGGGAGCTGAGCTTGTAAGCTTTCCAACGATACCACCCCTTTCAGTCTAGCTGCTACAATGACGGAGCAATAGACTCAAAAGAAAACCTAAGCCATGAACTCTGTCACATGATGAGAGGCTTAACTTCAGGCAATCATAGTTACTGCTAGAAGTACCGCACACACGCACTGAATACGTCTTTGGAAAGCCCTGAATCTGTACTTTTAAACAGGTCACCAGGTAAGCGGCTTTTACAGTGCCCGAGTAATATGTGTGTAACCTTCGGTGTGTTGGCACTCCAAAATGAATGGGACTAAGTTTTAAGAGTTAAAGCAAAAGTCACCGCTTGCAGAACACCTAGATAGACTTCAAATCTTTTTTTTTTTTTTCAAAACTGTTTACTTACTGCAGTGTACTGAGTTTCTATAAGATAGCGTCCGAGAATCACGTACGAGAGAATAAAATCTTGCGGTACTTAAAATATCAGCACTACTTTTATTTATTTACCATATTTATTTTAACCAGAACTACTCAGAATGCAGCTCATAGTGCTTTCGTCACTGACACTTACTTCATAGAGATTGTTGTAACATTTCAGGCATTCTAAATTGGGTGAAAAATACAGTAGCTTGGTGTCTTAAAATATCCCTGCGGCATTTTCCCGCACTGACATTTGCAGATATGCGGGAACAACTTGAAAAATGTGTGATTCTCGCAACTACTTTGCTTGGAATAAAAGTACAGCACATGACCGCATTACATATATATATTTAAAATATTTTTTCTTTGCCTTTGTTCTCCATTTTCTGACCCCTCTGCACAAACTGTATCAAAAGGAAGCTGGAAACGTTATTCTAAAACTATATATACACATTCTGAAACTGTAGGTTGTGAGGATTACAATGGTACTAGACTCAAACATGGGGTGAACTTTAACCCCTCTTGCAATGCGTATAACATGCCCAATTTTCATTTTCAAAATTAAGGATTACCACTTCACATTACAAGGCTTATTCTAACTTAAACTTCAAATTGGCAAGATAACTGTCACATTTTGTGCTCATTTCAAAAAGTGCTTTAAAAAAATAGAATATTTTATACCTGTTCAAAGCTTTCCTTGCTCTAAAGGGTCGAATACTGATGTTAACCACACAAAAAACAACATGCAAAATCACAAATCTCCATATTTACTTATTGTGCCACTAAAGCTAGATACATGAACTGCAAACAGAGATTTCCACGTTCTGCAGGTTGTAAGGTTTTCAGGGATACCAAACATGTTTACTTTTACATGAGGTTCCTGGTTGCAATAAGAATCAAAAGAAGACACACCCTGACAGGCATTTTCCATGATAATTCTGCCAATGTTGGCATGTGGCACCTCCCCACATTTAGCATGGCAAAACTCCCTGTAAGCAGCAAGGTAACCAGGGACAACCATTTATTTTTTAATCCCCACAAATTATAGAATTCAGGGATGGGTAACACAACCACCCCACCCCTAAAGTCTGTTACCCACAACCCCCTCTGGTATTAGGCAAAACTACTTAGAAAGTGGTGAAAATTTAGTTTATATTTAGTTCCACAATTCCACAAAGGATATTTCCATGCAGTACCAGATGTTCTTCAAGCCGCTTGTGGTATAAGTGATGGGGATATTAACTGTGGGACAGGCCAGATAAAAATCCAGAAAGTGAGTCTGAGGAACAGCGGCTTGAACAACATCCTGTACTGCATGGAAATACCCTTCCAGGGGTGGCAATAGGTTTTGGGGGGGTGTGACAGGCAAGAACCCAGTAACCTAAATATACATGTTTGGTATCACTGCAAACCATAGAAACTGCACAATTGTGGAACTAAATATAAACCTGTGTCATTTTTACCACTTTTTAAGTAGTTTTGCCTTCCAATATTCAAGCTTTGAATGATACAGTTCAAAGCACTTGAGGGGCACTTCAGGCAACAGTAGCAGCTGCCTTTTTCAGTTCTGGGACACTTGATTCTTTCCATTTGTGGGCACGGACATGTGGTCACAGACTCTTTTTGCTGCTGTAGGAACTGGGCAGCATACCTGTTGGTCATGATGACCATATGCTCCAACAGGTCATCTGTGAGGAAAAGCTGGACATACTACAGAGGAGTGAAGCCAGCAGTCAGCAGTATTCACCTTTGAACCTGGAGTACTGATGAAGCCTGGTATGTCTGGCTCTGCATTATTGGGGAGGGCCTCCTGGGCCATGCAGGCTCTTCCTCAGTGACATCACTGGGGGTCAATGGGGTAAAAGCCATTGTCAGTCAGATGGAAATCAGACCACGGTCAGTTTCCATCATCATCCTTGCTACCTCCTTTTTACAGTAGTTACTGCAATATGTAGCAATCAATGAAATAAACTTCACATAATAGTAAAAAAACATATGAGAATAAAAAAATATGGGAATTAAATGTAGTCGCAAATGTATCTGCCAGCTACAAAACTTCTGAAAATCACTTGGATAGTGTTGGCAAATATATAAATTATTTCACAAATAATAAAAAAATATATATAAATGTATTAGAAACTAGTTGTAGGAATTAAATGTAGTTGTAAATATATCTGCCAGCTACAGTCTGAAATGAACTGTGACAGTGTTGGCAAATATATAACAATTATTTCACAAATAAAATTGGTTTTAAAAATGAATTAAAAATGTATTAGAACTAGTAGTGGGAATTAAATGTAGTTGTACATATACAGTGCCTTGCAAAAGTATTCAGACCCCTGACCAATTCTCTCATATTACTGAATTACAAATGGTACATTGAAATTTCGTTCTGTTTGATATTTTATTTTAAAACACTGAAACTCAAAATCAATTATTGTAAGGTGACATTGGGTTTATGTTGGGAAATATTTTTAAGAAAAATAAAAAACTGAAATATCTTGCTTGCATAAGTATTCAACCCCTGTGCTGTGGAAGCTCCCAGTTTACACCGATGAAAGAAATTGACCTAACGAGGACACAATTACCTTACCAATGGCCTCCACCTGTGAACCATTAAAGTTCCTGTCACATTTTCTGGATTAAAGAAAAATAAAAAACTGAAATATCTTGCAGTATTCAACCCCCACAAATTAATATTTGGTAGAGCCACCTTTTGCTGCAGTAACAGCTTTAAGTATTTTGGGGTAAGTATGTACCAGCTTTGCACAGTGTCAGAATGATTTTGGCCCATTCTTCTTGGCAGATTTGCTCCAGGTTGTTCAGGTTGGTTGGACGACGCTTGTGGACCGCAATTTTCAAATAGTGCCACATATTCTCAATGGGATTGAGATCAGGACTTTGACCTAGCCACTGTAGGACAATCACCTTTTTGTTCTTGAGCCACTCCAATGTTGCTCTGGCCTTGTGTTTGGGATCATTGTCCTGCTGAAAGGTGAATTTCCTCCCAAGCTTCAGTTTTTTAGCGGACTGAAGCAGGTTCTCTTGCAGTATTTCCCTGTATTTTGCTCCATCCATTCTTCCTTCAATTTTAACAAGATGCCCAGTCCCTGCTGATGAGAAGCATCCCCACAGCATGATGCTACCACCACCATACTTCACTGTAGGGATGGTGTGTCTTGAGGCATGGGCAGTGTTAGGTTTGCGCCACACATAGCGCTTTGAGTTTTGGCCAAAAAGCTCTATCTTGGTCTCATCTGACCACAAAACCTTTTCCCACATCGCAGCTGGGTCACTCTCATGCTTTCCGGCAAACTCCAGACGTGCTTTCAGATGGTACTTTTTGAGTAACGGCTTCTTTCTTGCCATCCTCCCATACAGGCCAGTGTTATGCAGAGCTCTTGATATGGTTGACTGGTGCACCATTACTCCACTCCCAGCCACTGAACTCTGTCGCTCCGTCAAAGTGATTGTTGGCCTCTTTGTGGCTTCTCTCACAAGTCTCCTTGTTTGAGCGCTGAGTTTTGAGGGACGGCCTTTTCTTGGCACTGCCTGGGTGGTGTGATGCAGTTTCCACTTCCTGATTATTGATCCAACTGTGCTCAATGGGATATCCAAACACTTGGATATTATTTTGTACCCTTTCCCTAATCTATGCATTTGTATTACTTTATCTCTAACTTCTGTAGAATGCTCTTTGGTCTTCATTTTCCTTCAGATTCACAGCCTGACCAATGATCCTTCAACAGTGGTGTTTTTATCCAGAAAATGTGACAGCAACTTTAATGGTTCACAGGTGGAGGCCATTGGTAAGGTAATTGTGTCCTCGGTGTAAACTGGGAGCTTCCACAGCACAGGGGTTGAATACTTATGCAAGCAAGATATTTCAGTTTTTTATTTTTCTTAAAAATATTTACCAACATAAAACCAATGTCACCTTACAATAATTGATTTTGAGTTTCAGTGTTTTAAATTAAATATCAAACAGAACAAAATTTCAATGTACCATTTGTAATTCAGTAATATGAGAGAATTGGTCAGGGGTCTGAATACTTTTGCAAGGCACTGTATCTGCCAGCTACAAAAAATCTGAAATGAACTGGGACAGTGTTGGCAAATAATTATTTCACCAAATAAAAAAAAAGATAGAACTTATTAGAGCAAGTGAGGGAATTAATTAAATGTAGAGCATTAAATATATTTGACAGAGCTACCAAAGTTCTGAAATGAACTGCGACAGTGTTGGCAAATATATAAGAAATAATATTTTGGCACAAGCATTTCACACCAAAAAAAATAAAAATAAATAAATATGTATCACATTTCTGAAAATAACTCTAACCTCTGAACACTCAAAAAGAGCTGTACAAAATACATAAATGTATTCAGATCTATTTCTTGAATAATCAATTATTTTTAAGTAATTTGATTCCTTCACTGTTATAGCAATCTCGATCGCTCAACTCGCACCACGGCACAGTGATGAAAGATTAGCTAGTTTCCATACAAAACAAAAAGCAGAAATGTTATAGGCTAGTTTTTATTGATGGAATGTTTGGCACACCATTCAGATACTGTAAAGCCAAAAACATCTGCAAACCTTATTGTGGGTTTTTCGCATATGAAAAAAACCATCTAACATTTTGCACGAATATCAAATTCCACTAACAATATATGCTTTGTATATATTGCAACAAGTCGCCAACATTTCTGGACCAAAATAGGTTTTATGA
Organism: Acipenser ruthenus; assembly: GCF_902713425.1. Taxonomy (NCBI): domain Eukaryota; kingdom Metazoa; phylum Chordata; class Actinopteri; order Acipenseriformes; family Acipenseridae; genus Acipenser; species Acipenser ruthenus. Next base: position 2,905,747 of record NC_081244.1, read on the forward strand.
GTGTAATTCGCCAAATATTTATGGATTTACAGTATTTCGACAGGCACGAAACCCTCCCACACACGTCCTAATTTTCAAAGCGATTGATCATTCACAGCTTGCAGGGCAATGCCTTTGATATACATTGCGTTTGGTACAGTATAGGTCACCCTGCAGCAATCACTAGCCATTGATTAGTTCTGAAAATAGCATCAAGCTTACCAAAAATAGTTCTTTGGGTCTGCTAAATGTTGTAGCCATCACGATTTGATCACATCAAAGTACGATCCTATATAAATACAGACTTTGGTTGCTGACTTGACTTCCTGGATTCCAGACTGAACAACAAGGATAAATCCTATAGGCTAGTTTAGGCATCAATCATGATGCATGTTTGACAGACGTGACTGATGCACCATTCAAAATTTGAGAGACTAAACCCTCCCACACATGTCCTACAATTGTGGATGGGATTGGTCACTCACAGCCTTCAGGGCTCTGTGCCACTAACATACAGTGGTTTGCAGAAGTATTCACCCCCTACCAATAACGTCACATTTTGTTGAATTACAAATAATATATGCACAGTTTTTCAAATGAACTTTTTTCTGTGGTTAAACTGAACACTTATATGAGGAGGAGGTTAAATGTCAGCAAAATTGCAAAGAAAATGTACAAAATGAAATTTACTGGTTGGATAAGTATTCAGCCGCTTAAGTCAGTACTTGGTAGAAGCACCTTTTGAAGCAGTTACTGCTATGAGTCTTTTTGGATAGGTCTCTACTAGTTTTGCACAGTAGGATGGTGGCATTTTTGCCCATTCTTCACAGGAAAATTGTTCCAGTTTGTTGGGGATCGTCGATGGACTGCAATCTTCAAGCCTCGCCATAAATTTTCTATTGGACTCAAGTCAAGACTTTGACTGGGCTACTCAAAAACATCAATTCTCTTCTTGTTCAACCACTCGAGTGTGGCTTTGGCTTTGTGCTTCGGGTCATTGTCCTGTCGAAATGTGAATTTCCTCCCCAGTTTCAGAGTCTTTGCTGCCTGTACTTTGCACCATCCATTCTCCCCTCTATCCTGACAAGCTTCCCAGTCCCTGCTGAAGAGAAGCATCCCCATAACATGATGCTGCCACCACCATGCTTGACAGTTGGGATGGTGCTGACTGGGTGATGTGCAGTGAATTTAGACCGAAAAGTTCAATTTTTGTCTCGTCTGACCACAAAACCTTTTTCCTCATGTCTGCAGTATGATCTACATCAGGGGTTCCCAAACTTTTTTTACTTGAGGCCCACCTGTTCAGCTGCATTAGGCACTGCGGCCCACTATTAGCACTCCTTGGGAAAATGTCAAATTAAAAAAATGTTATGTTTAAACCTGTAACATTATAAATAAACCTAATCTAAACTGTCCTTTATTCATTTGAATAAATATTGTGAACGATGGAAATCACACAGAACACGCACCGAGTGAAAATAAATTAAAAAAAAGTAAATAAAATAAATTGCAAAAACTAAACTAAAAGGTTTTTATCAAACCTTTAAATTAGACACCGTTGTATAATTTTAGAATTTTAGAAATTCAGTTATTTTTCTTGGTCAAACAAGAAAGTGCATGTCTCTTATTATTCCCATTCATAAATACCTGAACAGGAATCACTTTTGAGTAAAACCAGTACACAAAAACATTACTCTTGAAACCTAATTTCTGAACACTGTGTAACTAAAACGTCCAGCCATTACTTCTCACGCTGAACTGTCATGCACAAAAAAACGAATGTGCACAATACAGAAGGAAACGAGAGCCTTGCATAAGTTATTTTTTTTTTGGCACTACTCTGTGCAACCAAATACAACTTGCAAAATCACATTCAGTTGACTTGCAACATCCCACTGCCCCCCCCCCCCCAAAAAAAAAATGCACGGAACTGCAATCAGAGCGCAGCTGTGCCACTTAACCAAAAGAAAACTTATGAAAATAAATCCATCTGCAGCAAAATTTGAATTGGACAAAAAATGTTTTTTAATTATTATTATTTTCCAACAAAACATATTCTATCGTTATTTTAAGACGACTGTGAACGAGACAGTAATTCATAAAACAGCAGTATATCCAAACATTTTAATAAATCAATTACCTGTATGTAACAAGATTAATGAGTTTGATTTACTTAATATTGAAACATACATTAAAGTACTCAATATTTTAACCCTTTGTGGTCCATTGTCGGACCTGGTCCAACATTGCAATTATTCCTATCTGGTCCATCAAAAAAACGCAAAAAACTGGTTTCTAGTCATTTTTTCTCCGGAAAAAGCCGAGAAAACCATTCAATGGCCGAGTGGGAGCGACAGGAGCCGAGACAAACCAATTAAAAAAAAAAAAAAAAAAACAAGGCATATCTCATTAGTCATACCTGCCCCTGGCATCCCATATGGGTGGTGATAAGGAAACAAGCTGGCTGATACTGCATCAGCACACAGAGACTATCACGGACATTTGCAGAGCTTTTTTGAGATGTTATGTTAAAACGAGTGATCAGGAGATGATTGATCGGTATGTAGGACTATTATTATTTATTTCTTAGCATATGTGAAAGCGATAGCGAACGAAAGGGTGGGGCGGGGCTGGAGATGCCTAGTGAGTGCTTTGTTGATATGCAGGGCCATTTAAACCCGTTTGATTAAAAAAAAATACTTTTAAACAGCGCGTCTAAAATTAACTGCGCATGTGAAAATAAATTGGACCTGACGTGCCCTTAATAAATGGACTGCAAAGGGTTAAATGTTAATACTGTAGCTAATTAGTCACAAAAACGTATTCATCATAGGCATCAACTGAATTTTTAAATGAATGTTATCAAGTACAAAAGTTAGTATGAAAATGTTTCTGCAAAAGAAAAAAACAGCATCCCAGCATCGGTACAAATACATTCAAACTCCTGTAGCTGCCTTTTTTGTTCTTTATACTTTGCAAAACGTATTCTTTTGGAGTGGATTTGACATGTCATTTTATAAAATACTGAACACAGTTTACATCTGCCAGCAGAGCGTTCACATGACCTTAACACTGCCTACTGTGAGAGTTCTCGCTCTACAGGCAATCTGTTAGCTCTTATTTGCTAATTTCAGTTTTGATTGACAGTCCGCCAACACTGCCTTGCTACACTACATTTTTCTAGTTTCAGCTGCCGCCGGCGCCTGCTTTTTACTATTAACATTAAAAAAATACACAGAATGCTCCCGCCCACCTTTGGGAACCCCTGATCTACATGCTTTTTCACCATCTCCATATGTGCTTTATTTAAGATGAGGCTTTTTGAGTAATGGCTTCTTTCTTGCCACCCGTCCATACAGGCCAGCTTTGTGTAGGGACCGGCTTATTGTTGATGTGTGAACACTGACTTCCATCTCAGACACAGAAATTTGCAGATCTCTCAAGGTCATTGTTGGCTTCAGAGTGACACCCTGAACCAGTTTCCTGCTTGCCCGGCTGCTCAGTTTGGGAGGGCGACCTGATCTGGGTAGTGTCTGGGTGGTGTGATGCATCTTCCACTTCTTAATGATGGACTTCACTGTGCTGAGAGGGATAATCAGCGCTTTGAAATTTTCTTGTACTTTTCTCCTGCTCTGCGCTTCTCTACCACTTCATCACTGACTTATTTCGAAAGCTCCTTGGTTGCTTTGTTGGATCACTATGTGAGTTACAGATTGAAAGTCTTTATATACCTGAGGGAAATTATCTACAAGTTAAACCACTTTGAGTACACACAGGCTGAAACCATTTCATTAACTTTGTGACCTTTCAAACAAATAATTTGCACCTGAGCTGATTTAGGGCTGCAGTAGCAAAGGGGTTGAATACTTATGCAACTGAGATTAATCTGTTTTTCTCTGTAAATCTTACTTTATATTCTATATGCATTTTTTTACTTTATCAATGTGGAGTAGTTTGTGTAGATTCTACATGTAAAGGCTGTGTGGTCCAGTGGTTAAAGAACCAGGCTTATAACCAGGAGGTTCCTGGTTCAAATCCCACCTCAGCCACTGACTCATTGTGTGACCCTGAGCAAGTCACTTAACCTCCTTGTGCTCCGTCTTTCGGGTGAGACGTAGTTGTAAGTGACTCTGCAGCTGATGCATAGTTCACACACCCTAGTCTCTGTAAGTCGCCTTGGATAAAGGCGTCTGCTAAATAAACAAATAATAATAATAATAAAGTCTCATTTGAAAGTGTTGTGGAGTACTTTGCAGTGGGGTGAATGCTTCTGCAAACCACTGTGTATTAGATTGTGTGTAGTACAAAATAGGACAGCTTGCAGCAATCAATAGTGATTGTTTAGTACTGAAAATAACTGTTGAAAATAAGATCGAGTTTGCCTAAATAGCTCCTTGGATCCCCTAAATGTTGTAGCCATCACGAGTTGATCAGATCAAAGCACGATCTGCAGTATAATACAGACTTTAGTTTGCTGACTCGACTTCTTGGATTCCAGACTAAATAACACAGATAATTCCTATAGGCTAATTTAGATGTCAATCATCCACTGTTTAAATGACGTAACCGATCAACCGTTCACGTATTTCTAGAGATTAAACCCTCCCACACACACATTTTTTAAACGATGGGACTCTCACAGCCTGCGGGACAGTCTGATATATGTGAGGATGTATGCCGTACGTCCCCTACATGTGGATGACATTGCTGAAGAACTTGACCATGGCGGATAAACGGTTAGAGCAGATACACGACGGATTGCTGTATATGGAAAACTACAAAGCGGTGTGTAATTCAGTATGTTAATGTAACATTATTCAGCAAGTTTCATTCGACTTGGAGGCAAAATGTTTTTTCTATAGGGTGATGCAAAACTTACAGCCACAGCTGTGTAGCTAGTCCTTGAAGTCTCTTGAATGTCATTAAAAACCTGAAATGAAGCTAAAACAGCCATCTACACCGTGTAACAATTTATTTATTTTTTTGTTCCTGGGTAGTAAGTTATTTCCTAATTGCTTATGCCTCAAAAGTATAGAAAATGACTATTATTCCCCACAAACTTTGCTTTTGTGACCAGGACAGTGATATTTTGAAATTTACCTATTTTCCAGAACATTCCAGATAGATTCAGTGCTGAGTAAACTTGGAGTAACTTCTAGAACTTTCTAGTAATATAAATAGTAGTATAAATACAGGGGCCTTAAGCCCACCAGTTCAGTTTAGTTCCAGCTGCCTAAGTGGATACATATCTGCATTTTTCTGAGATGGCATCAAGGTCATAGGAGACTTCAAAATGGTGGCATTCCTGATGGGTCTCCAAGGTGGTTTTACCAAGTTTCCCTGCTATCGTTGCCTTTGGGACAGCAGGGACACCAAGGCACACTACCACAGGCGGGACTGGCCACAGCGGACCGAGTTCTCTGTGGGGAGGAACAACGTCAAGTGGGAGCCACTGGTGGACCCCCGGAAGGTGCTGATGCCACCACTGCACATCAAATTGGGCCTTATGAAACAATTTGTCAGAGCTCTAGATAAGGAGTCAGCAGCCTTCAAGTACATTCAAGACTTCTCCCCTAAGCTGTCTGAGGCAAAGGTCAAAGCCAGTGTCTTCGTCGGACCACAGATAAAGAAGATCCTGGAGTGCAATGAATTCCCCAAGAAGCTCACTAGTAAGGAGAAAGCGGCGTGGAACAGCTTTGTCGCAGTGGTTCGGGGCTTCCTGGGCAATCACAAGGCCGAAAACTATAGTGGAGCTGGATGAGACTCTGGTGAAGAACTACGGCACAATGGGCTCATCTTAATAAATTCAAGGAGAACATGGGAGCGTACTCGGAGGAGCAAGGCGAGCGCTTCCACCAGGATATACATTTGGGGGCTGATTCGTGAAAGTCATTTACAGTATAATCGTAAATCTCGAAAAACTACTCACTTCTAAATCTTTTGTAGTCATTTTTGTATTACTTTAGTATAAATACATGTTAATTTGGATTCATATGTTGTTTTTTTTCTGACTATGTGAACGAAAAGACATAAATTCGCCTGTTTTCTCATTGGAAATAGGTACATTTCAAAATATCACTGTCTGGTCACAAAAGCAAAGTTTGTGGGGAATAATAGCCATTTTCTATACTTTTGAGGCATAAGCAATTAGGAAAAACACTTACTACCCAGGAACAAAAATTGTGTTACATAGTGCTATCAGACAAACGCTATACTACAGTAAACTGCATAGGGCACCAAGTCATTTAAACAGCATAGCTCAATGGAGGGTAGTTCTAAACTCCAGGACTGGGTGAAAGGCCAGTGTTAGTGAGTGCGTTAAGTAACTGAGTCACTCGGTGAAAGAACCCACTTAAAGGCATGCTCAGTTCCACTGCCCCTAATCATCAGTTTTCATCGGTGATCTGAGCGAGTGGAAAAATTAAGATACTTAACACACCCAGTGTCTAACCCTGCAACGCACTTGGAAACACTCACCTCAGGTTTATCAGAACCGCTGTACTCCCCGACCTGTTCTCCAGCACTGTTCTCCCTCTGCAGTGTGCTGTAGTCCTCCTGGACTGGAGGGGCACTATTTCGACCACCGCCACGGCTGCCCTCTCCTCTCCCGAACGAGCTGTACTTCTCCCTGAACTCTGGGACAGTCCCGTACCCCTCCTCATCTCTATACTTCCCAGGAGGGGGGAGGGGGTCCCCAGCTCTGCCAAATGGCCGCAGACCCCTGAGCCTGCCATCATACTCCAGCACCCGCTCCTCCCTCTGGAACACATCGAACTCCTGGGCGTGCTCCTCTCTCGCGTACGAGTCATACTCATTTAGGTGCTCGCCCTCCCGGGCAAAACGCCGGAAAGCGCGGCCTTCCCTGCTGAACGCCGCGGCTGCGAGTGCATTGCCGAATTCTCTCCCCCTCTTCTCCCTCCTGAAGCCTCGCTCCTCTCTCTCGAAGTCCTCGTAGTCGCGGTGCAGGTCCTCGTGCCCGTAGCTCCGGTAGTCCATGTCTCGGTAGTCGTGATCCGGAGCCTCGCTGCCGTAGCGCCCCATGCGGTCTCCCCGGCCGCCCCTAGTCAGAGAGAGACTGCTTTACAAGGGAGGGGAAAGAAAAAAAACAATCACACAGTTAGTCTAGTCTGCGCTTTATCAATGCAAACCAACAGGATATCCAACAGCTGATTTATATGGAGTCCAATTATATTATTAATTAAACCGTTTTAATTTCAACATATTGGGGATTTTTGTAACCAATCATAAAGCCATCATAAGAAGTCCGCCATCACTATTTTATATTAATGTATATGGAAAAGACAGTGAAAACTGTTTTGAAAATTAAATACACTGGTCTAACACCTTTATTTGTCCTTAATATTTTTGACAGCAGATAAATCTTTAGGGGGAAAAAAGTGTTAATTGCACAAAGGGGCCAAACGCTACAATGCGTTGATTTTCAATGTGCTCTCAAATTAAAACAAGCTGGTCATTGCTGTAAATCATAATCACAAAAGTAAAAGAGTTGCAGGGTAGCCAAGACAGATGCAGAGCACGCTTCTGTTACACTGCAAGGTAGAATTACATTTAGCTTGTACTTACTATTAAAACTGTTTACTGCAATCTTCCATAGTTTAGCCTGTGTACTCAATTTCTTTAGAATGCAGACTTATATTTGAGTTTGTTTCTAGCTCCCACTGATGTGCAATACCTATCTATCGCGCACACACAAGTGTGGTACGCATGTATTAATCCATGCATACATAGGTTTGTTTTTTTTTGAGATACATAGATATTGCACACAAAAGTGTGTACAAAAAATTGGAACTAAATTACATTTGGGAGCTATAAACAAACAGAAATATAAGCAAAGTGCGATTCAAAACAGCAGAAGTATATTTAAGTTGAGTGAAAGGATGTATTTTGCAAATCACTTATTTACAGGTGAAATCTAAAATGAGAATGCAAGAACGCAAGATTGTTAAGAATAAGGACCAATAGGTTTAACAATGCCAGTGTTTTACAAGGGTTTTGACATTGCATTTGGTAGTTAAAGTTAATACAGCTTTAAAAGGGTTCTAGCTAATGATATAATTGAGTATGTTGGTCTGCACTTCTCTTTCTCTTATGTAGTTCTCGCATGTTCAGTTATAAAAAAATATATATATAATAATAATAATAATAATAATAATAATTTATCTGGTACCTGAAACCTCTCAGTTTGTGTGCACTTCCTAGGTGATTTTACCTGGAGACTGAAATTCGCTCCGATCCTTATTTCTTGACATTACCAAGTAGCTGCTTCTCCTAATGACTGACATGCTTTGCCACCAGTGTCTCCAGGTGGTGACCTAGGAAGTGCACAGTATCAACCCGAGTAATGCATGCAAACAGGTTTCTGGTATCAATGTCGGCGAAGCGCCATATGTTATTGTTTTGTATTAGGACGGCATAGCCGATTGTTTTGTTTAGCGTGGATGGGTAGCCCCATCCACAACACAATTAATAAACCCGTGCAGATTGTGGCCGAGGGGTAATAGGATGATTACTAATTAGTTAAACCCCTTGGCCATGATATAAAAAGCCTGCAGCTCTCGGCATTCGAGGTGGGTGTTGGAAGGAGAGAGCGAGAGGAACGAAACTGAAAACGAAACTAAATTATAACATACAGGATCAGTGAAGGCTACTGCCCAGCCTGACCTGTATAGTTTATTTATACTTTGTGTTCGTGATTTTGTTCCGTTTAACCTTTTTATTTTCGCTCTGTGAGCAAGTGGTTTTTTTGTTCAAGCCTTTGATTTATTTTTGTTAATTGTTAATAAAAACGGCGGCCAGCCGATTCTTTCTTTTGAACTGCAGTGCCTGGTGTCAGTATTTTGTTCCTGTTTCTGTCTGACATCAGACCACTCAGCCAACCTGTCACAGATGGGAATTATAAATGTTTAAAAACGTATAAACCAAAGTAGAGGTTAAACGTTGAATAATATACATTGATTATATGACGTATAACCGGTCATGTGACAAATTTCACAGAACGCGTATTTTTTAATGTATTAAATTTTAGTAAATTATCATCATACACAGTCAGTCTGTCGCATGACTGCTGTGGAGTCAGTGAGCAGATATTATAAAAAGGAAGGGGTTTGGCAGTTGCCTCCAATAGCTTTTCTAACTGGTGCAACAGAAAGATTGACACTGGCACAGGGTTTATTCTTGGTCGATCTGGCACTTGATTGGTGCACTCTGTGTTCATGCTGTAGTAGGAGTGGTACGGTATCAAGTCCATGAGGTAAGAAAGTTAATGACGAGCATTTTTTCTGGTTTGTTATATATGTTTAATAAAATGGCATCTCTACACAAAAGAACGAAGCAAAGCCACGTTTAGAAGTATTTTGAGGAACCGGACGAGAAAGCCGTGGTATGTAAATAATTATGCCAAACAAAATTGCCGTACCACAAAAACACATTCAATGCTTCACCATTTGAAATGACAACATTCTGAATTTACTGTGGATGGAGTTACTGATGGCAGTAAAAATCAAACATCCATAATAAACAGAGCGCTCCACATGGTGACTGACATTTACTTAGCTTAGTGCTAGAACAAATATCCGAATATCAGAACGAACATTTTTTTACATGTATTCGGATAAACAAAAATATCAGATGTTCGTATTCGCTACAAATGACAAAAATACCTTGCACTTATATACCGCCTCACCAGAATTTGTGCAACAGTTTAAAAAAAATGGCAAATGAAAAAGAGCTCCGTGTGATATGTGAGATTAATATTAAAAAAAATAAAACACACACAGGATCAACACAGCAGCTCGAGCCTCATTTTAAAAGTTTTAGACAGCAAAAAGTAAACAAACCAGATTATGCGCATGCACGCATAGTGATCTCTATGGAAAGCCAACTGGGACAAAAACGCGTTATGCTGCTTTAGAGCATGTCAGAATCTCATGGGACAGAAAAAAAGGCAAGCACGTTTGCTTAAACAGTACCCGGCTTCTTGAAAATGTTGTGTAGTCATTTTTATATGGACTGTATATATTATCAATGCTCAAAGTTAACGTATATTTGGTAGCATTTTGCTACTAGTTTTTTTTATGCAGTAGCATTTTTCTGATACCTTACGCTGCAGTTTATGACCGACCTTGAGTGAACACGTACATAATCACTGGTATTCGTTTTTTTTTAACACATACATTATTAGTATCTTTCATGAAACCACTGCTAATAGAGCTTCCCAACAGATGACTGCGGTTTGTACGGCCCCATGTAGATACGCACGAGGCCCACAATGCAAATCGTATTGGACAGTAGAGTACAAATACCTACAGTACAGAACAACGTGGATACAACTTCAAGGTATGAAGTTTATTTTATAGACCAAAAGTAAAATGAAATACATTACAATTTTATAACATAAACAGGCAGTGTCCTAACAGTATATTAAGATTATTCAGTGTCTATAAAATGTTAATTTAATCTGTCATGGAGATTATTTTGTTATAACGTTAACCCTGGTTTCACCCACACTAAAATGAACACATAAATCAGTAGATAATTATTACTTTATCAAAATTCTGACTACGAAAAAATAAACTGGAGCAAACAGCTAGCTATAACTTTGCCATGATCCAAGTAACGTCTTCCTTGCTTTATCAGTACGAATAATAGACAAAATACAATCTTGAGGTGCATTAAATTTTCTTTTTTATAATAGACTAAGACTACCTTGTAATGTCCTATTGTAAGTGACTCTGCATATAATGCACAGTTCACAGCCTACCTGTAAAGCAGTTTGTGATGGTGGTCCACTATGAAAGGCGCTATATAAATCGTTGCTTGATTAATCTAGTCTACCCCACGTGCTGTAGCAAAAAGCACGGCGTGAGAAGGAAATCTAGAAAGATGGCGTTAGTACTTTAAAAGACGGTGGCAAACGGGTTACAGGGAGATATACCCAACATTTTGCCATAGCTCAGAACAGTGTTTTTCAGGTTATTTGGGGGCGCCAAGACTTGACTGTAAAATACTTTTTTCTGACTTCCTGGCAATTGTAAACGCTCCACGGTAAATGGCAGACTCGGTGGGTCTCCAGGATGATTGACTCGATCAACTATCCAGCCAGGCAGGGATCACGTTTAATCTGACCAACCCCGTCCACAGAGCTTGTGTTGTTTCAGACCTATCGTAGCTCAGCACCTCTATCGCCCAGCCCTCCTTCATTTGAAAGTGTAGTGGCGGTGGGTTTTAATATCAAATACATTTTGTCAACAAATAAAATAATCTAGATTTAAATACAGCTTCAGTTTATAAATAGGGAGGAGGGGGCTTAGCTTTTAGTTTAAAATTAACAGGATTTGCTGCGTGCAGAACGTAGAAAACGAGCAAACGAGGTGCAACGTTTTATTAAACAAATCTTTAATACAATCTTAAATAGTTATAATAAAAAATAAGCTGCACAAACATTACAATTACTATTCATAATTGCATTAACATTATTTAAAGACTAGTCACAGGTATACTGTAATAACAACACTGAAATAATAGTACAATCTGTTTCGTTTACAGGGTTTTCCTGTGAAAATTAAATGGGCTTTAAATCCTCCATGTCCTTACTTTCTCATTTAAAAACGGAATGAAGAACGAGAAAACGAGAGTGCAGCATTTTAATAATTGACTTTTTTTGTATTGGAGTTAATGCAATTACGAATAGCGATTGTAATAATCTGTATCCATCTTAAATATAGATTATACTTTTTATTTTACTGCTTATTAGGAGGCAGCAAAAGAAAAAAACCTTTGAAGAGGGCGCAGCAAAAAATGTTTGGGAAAAGAAAGGAAGGAAAAAGAGACAACTTGCAAGATTTGCTCTTTGGGGCTTTCCTTTCACGACAGTACTATGAGTTTATCTAATCATCCTTGTCGTTGATTTTTCTTTTAAACAATGTATTCTATTAGTTTAAATCTGTGCCATGGCAGTACATTTACAGCTACAGATGAAGTCGAAGTCTTAATTAAGGCATATTCAGCTAACTAAATGAAACAAAAATAAAACGGCACTCAATTCAATAAAATACCTGTTAGTTTCAAGTTTATACGAAAAACGGCTCAACATATTCACAGTATTGGTTGTACGTAGCACCGCTGCTAATATACAGCAACGTATGGCACAGTTATGTATTATATTAAAAGACTTGTTTTGACTAACTTCACATTACATGCAAGTAAACATTTCCATTTACTGTCATATTAAAGTTGCTTGTAAAACATTAGGTGTCATTAGTAAAAGCTTGCAAAAAATAACATTAATACCAAATGTTACTTTTAGTTGTCTTTCACTGCAATTGCATATTATAGCAAACGGATGTGAATAATCGATTAATTACTCGTCCAAATTGGTGGATTAATCGATTAAAAGAAAATGCCAAGATCAAAACCCCTTATATACAGATATTGTGAGGGACTGGTTAAAGGAAACTAAGAAAAGGTGAAAGGACAATGTAAACCAGGGCTTCTCAAACTCGGTCCTGGGGACCCCGTGTCATCTGGTTTTCATTCCAACCGAGCTCTCAATTACTGAACTACACACTTAAATGAACTGATAATTTGCTTAATGTACTTGTTTTCAGCTCTTAAACAGTTGCAGATTCCAAGTTAGCTATAACATTTTATAAGTAACTTGAAATCCGCAACTGTTTAAGAGCTGAAAACAAGTAAAAAGGTGTAATTAAGCTAATTATTAGTTCAATTAAAGATATAGTTAAGTAACTGAGAGCTCAGTTGGAATGAAAACCAGCAGACACAGGGGGTCCCCAGGACCAAGTCTGAGAACCCCTGATGTAAACCAACTGGATGGTGAACAAGGAAATCAAATAATGTAAAGTTTTGGGGATTCAAACTAAAGATGGGTTAATTAATAGGTGTGTAAATGATAATGGTGTATTAAATAAGGGACATTTAAATAAGTTTGGTTTAAAATAAATATTATGGGGCAGGAATAATACCTTGGGGCTTTAGGACCCTGGCTAGTTGGGAGAGAACACTCCATTTTGGGAAAGCTGAAGTATTAAGGCAAAACGTTATGTAGGCATCTAAAAACAATGACGCTAAATAGCAAACAGCTAAGTCTGTAATTCAAAGCAGACAAGTAAGACGCAAAAGTGCAGGTCAAATCTCAGGCTAGTAAATTCAAAGATGCACCTTGCATCACTCAGATCATGGGCTCCGTTGCACCAGCTGTGCATCAGTTAAAACAAAGATTCCACTTAGGACTTTGTTGTTAGTTTATAAAGAAACACTCTGTTATTTCAGTTGCACCACATGTACTTAAGACAATACTTTTTGTTAGTTTATCACGAAGAGTGGTTGATACTAAGTTAGTGATGTCATCACTGCTCGGTAGCCAACTACATGTGAGGATATTTCAGAGGGTTTTGTCAGTTATACAGATCGAAACTCTGAAGAAACACGTATGGACAGGACCTTTTAACTACTGAAAATAAACAAATCATTTAATGGGAATCTTTAGAATGTTTCGTTTTAGAGATTCATTGATTAAAATAAAATCAGCATCTTTTTGTGAACCGGGATGCTGAGGGCAAACTTTTTTTGTTTGTACTTCACATCTTAAACCTTCCCACTTCCATGTATAACATCTTATGTATAACTAACTCACACACGCACGCACACGTACGTTACGATTAAAGTTACAATTAAAAAAAATAATAATTCCCGCAGCTTCTCCCAGAGTTGTCTCCCTGTCACTTCTGACAGACAAGCTGACAAGACAGCCGTGACAGACAGAAGACAACTAATATTTTGTACTAAGAATCGCAGGTATGTCATTATATTCATATATATATATATATATATATATATATATATATATGGTATAAAATACTGAAATTTAAAACAAAGTTTTAGTTTTTTTTTTTTTTTAATCCTATTAAATCCTATAAGAAACTTTAGAATCTAATAGGATTTAAAAGGATGTCCTATAATTATCAAGATGTGTATGCGGTCTCGCAAGATTCATCTTCAAAGAGAAGCTCACGCAGCAAAAGTTGCCGTTTCATCTTGTATTTTCATTCTAATAACAGCTTACACCTCCCTAAAGGTATGCGTACATTTTAGTCTTAGTTATAACTATCATAGCTGTTGCAACCATGAAAAGTTAGTAATCTGTAAAATCAATGTTAATAAAGACTTATGCTTTAACTAAGCTAAGTAAGAACTTAAGCACAGCTCGTGCAACCCAGTCCAAGTGATCACAGCTTCGGGATGTCTGACATGAAAAACGCTTCATGATAACAGAAAGGAACTTGCGCATCACAATGACACATGCAATAGTGTAGAAATGTTATGCAAATCTTTGAGAACAACGAATCACATTTCTGTTCCTCATCGGTGGTCTACAAGGGGCAGCATTGTGCTTCTATTATGATACACTGTATAGTGCAACACAGCTTTGTGATTTATTGATGTACAATCTGCACACTTGCAAGCATTTTAAATTCTGATTCTGCATACTGAATGTGCAGAATACTTCTGTACAATAAAAAAAGGATATTCCACATATTGTGAATACAAGTATGCTGCATTTGCACGTGATGTCAGCAGTATGCGGAATCCCTGGTGCAGTAAGCAGCACAGGGCTCAAAATTAACAGCAGCCATTGCTGTGGGTGCCCTTCTTACACAACACCCTACACTATGGCCTTGACTGAAGTTTAGTGGCTTTGGTGCCCTCTTCAAACGTAATGAACTGAAGGCCATTTTGGCCTTGCCCTTTTTGTGCCAATTCAGAGTCCTGCCAGCATGTTGGAGGAATTCTCCCAGAAGACACTGCATGCAAACTGAACTTCATTTGGGAACATGAGATTTCCACTGCTGCACACAACCATCGCTTCATATTACACGTAAACAGGGAATTCTAGAGAAATTGCTTATTCCATACCATGTGCACACAACATGCAGAATACACTTACTCACATGCAGCATACTGTAGTACAGAGGATACTAACCCATACTGACGTTTATTATTTTAACAGCAAAATGATTCACTCTGAATGAAAGGGGCAGCAGAATATTTTGACTTGTTTGATAAATACTGAAAAAGTTAAATACATATTTTGACACGCTAGAACCGTACTGTTGTGAAAATAATAAACAGCTGGAGTGCATGTAAGCTCGCTGAATGGGTTCAACCCCACACAGCAGCAATGGCTTACCGTCTCTCGTACTCCATCCCCTCCCTCAGGCAGCTGCTTCCAGCAGGTCACCCGTCTCTACAAACCCCGACACACCATCCACACACCCTGCTTTCACTCGCCCTGAAAAACAAGCACCTATCTCTCTCAAACTACAGACATAGCACAATGCAACAGGATCTATATTATTATTATTATTATTTATTTCTTAGCAGACGCTCTTATCCAGGGCGACTTACAATTGTTACAAGATATCACATTATTTTTACATACAATTCCCCATTTATACAGTTGGGTTTTTACTGGAGCAATCTAGGTAAAATACCTTGCTCAAGGGTACAGCAGCAGTGTCCCCCACCTGGGATTGAACCCACGACCCTCTGGTCAAGAGTCCAGAGCCCTGACCACTACTCCACACTGCTGCCCTATAGTCACATAAGGGTACGAACAAAAAACAAACTCATTTAGATTCACTTAATTACATTTAAAAGGAGTGACCAAGGTTTTAAAATCCAATTTTAAAATGTAGTTTGAATTAGTTACAATGTCACTACATATGATTGCTCAGTCTGACGTGTTCAGTTTAATTCAGCACAACTAAATACACATTTTAAAAATCTTTACTGGGATTCAATCTTTTCAAATCTGTTGTGAAAGAGGATGAACTGAATGACTCGGTGCAAAAACAAGTCTTAACTGTGAATTCTGCAACATCGCAACCTTTGTCCTTTTGGAAAGTGTCCACATATAATTATGGAATATTTCTGCCAGAAATGTATTTATTTTGTTGGGTTCACATATTATGTTACTACAACTCTCCCTATTTTTTTGTTATTTTTTTCTGGACAATTTATTTTGCTACATTTGTTTAAGTCCACATTATTAACCACACCGCAAAAATATCAGTGGAGCTAGCATTCATTGCCACTGTTTTGATGAAACAGAATACAGCTGTCGAGTTTAATCATGTAAATGCAGAGTACTGTACTTGTGGGGGGAAGGGGGTTGGCTGTATATCTGACAATACCTGTATTGTGGACAGTGAATAGGGCTCAAGATCAGCCGTACCCGTATTGATTTGTATTATATTAATAGCAAAATGATTCACTCAGGGGCAGTGCTGTGTACAGTAAGTCAGAAGTACTTCCAAGGAGCGCATTGTAACCCCTGCCCTGCACGTACAGCTACTCCGCGACGGTTTTGAGAAATTCCACGACGAATATTTTAAGACTTGTTTTATAAATCGTGCAAACGTTAAATACGATGTATATTTTTGACACGCTGGTCTTACTGCTGTGTAAAATGACACATTTCTGTTTAATGAAAAAACCACGTACAGTAAAAGTAAAAAAAAAAAAGTTTGAAAAAACACGTAAACGTGCATTACATGGCCGTACGTACAAGACCTGGAAACGTACCGCACTTAATACAGGGATTCCGACCAGTGTCGTGTTCGTAAACATGTCTTTAGTTTGAACGCTGCTGCATGTGCAATATTGTGAAAAAAAGCGCATTAAAACAACAACACAAGTCACGTTTGTTAGATGAGAAGACATTGCAAACAACTACTAAAAACGCAGTTATAAACAACATGCTTACAAGATTAAGATGACGACATGCTTACCCTTTTACTTAACGTAATTATACGTATTTTCCACAGGTATGGACCCCAAAAAAATCAATATTGTGAAATAAATAAGTAAATGGGAAAACCTAAAATAACCAACCGCCTCTGTTCAGCAAAACGGGTCTCCAGACAAAATGGCTAACATCCAGGGCGGGGCACACGTCTGAGGAAGTGGGGGGGCGGGGTCCAATAACTCATTGGTCAACACGTTTGGAAGCGTTTCCTATTGTGCCCCTGATTGGTTGTAACTGTTATCAACCATTTCCACCTGGCTCCCTCACGCCAATGTTTTCCTCTCTTACTGGCTTCAATCCTCACCTTTAAGAGAACGTTGAATGCTATTGGATAGTGTGCGCATCGATCATTTTAACCCGCCTTGAGTAACTCATTTCTGATTGGCTGGTAAATAATATCAAGAGAACCGCTTATCACGAAATGTTCTTAGGATTGGATTCGAACACAATTTACAGTGTGTCACAAAACCAAACATTTCCTTTTTGCCTATATAACAAAAACATGTTTCAAATCTGTCTTTCCCCTATGAAAGGTTACCGTAGTAAAACCGTAGCGGTATTTTATATTATTATCTCTAAATCACTGTGCATGCATAATTCCATTTTGTTTAGCAGCCTGACTATAGTTTCAAAATGATCATACATTAATCTTGCATTGTAACCCTGTAACATCTGTAAATCGCCATGGATAAAGGCGTCTGCCAAATAAATGAACAATAATAAACCACCTACACACTCTTAAGCGCGGCTGCATTGAATTGACAGCGATAGCGGCTCGTTGAAGTTGTTTTCGGTGTTTGCACCCAGATCAAAAATGGATACATTTCTTACTTGCAAAAGAAGAACCAAGGAAGAAAACAGAATAGCCTATAGAAAGTGCAACGCAGAAAGTTATATCAAGTCCCTTTGGATAATGTTATGTTGTCTATAATAAAACGTTTTATCGTTAGTTATACACATAAATTGTGGAGTAGTGGTTAGGGCTCTGGACTCTTGACCGGAGGGTCGTGGGTTCAATCCCAGGTGGGGGACACTGCTGTTGTACCCTTGAGCAAGGTACTTTACCTAGATTGCTCCAGTAAAAAAACCCAACTGTATAAATGGATAACTGTATGTGAAATAATGTATAATGTGATATCTTGTAACAATTGTAAGTCGCCCTGGATAAGGGCGTCTGCTAAGAAATAAATAATAATAATAATAAATTGTTAGTTATTTTAGTGTTATCTGAAGGTTAATGTTTGTGATAACGTGATTAACATTTACAGTGCACACCATTTTGGACTATTAGATTCCCAAATAATGTATTTTGATGCTGTGCATCTGTAAAGGAATGAATCTGTGTACATGACGTTTTGAAAATAATAGAGCAGCTCTATTGATTGAGTCTGACACAGCATTCGTTCTGAAATTGGTTCGTATGTTCTACTAACAACGGACGTGCAGGGACTGTAGCAACGCTTCAACTTCTCTACGGTAGTAAGAAATTTACTTGTTAACCCTGGCGTGGAACGGCCCTCCAGGACCGGGATTGGTCTTCCCTGGTAAGGTTACCACGGTTTATTGTCTGTTTTCCTATTTTCTTGGCAACATGATAACCGGTGACCCTTGTAATGTCAGAAAAATGGTACGTTGTCAAAAACTGATACATTTGTAAGTCTTTTAATGCATGTGCCAGTTTATGTACCAGTTTTTTTTGTTTGTTTTGTTTTTTTCGTTTTTCAATAAATACACTGACAGCGGTACAGTGTGAAGCAGGAACGTATTGAATAGGCTACTGATGTATGTTTGCTTTAAACAGATATTTAAAGGAGTACTACACATTGTCTTCGAATCGCTTTTCATACTTTTAACAGCTTGCATTTGATCGGTGGAAATGGTCATTTAATGTTATTTCGGTAGCACTGTACAAAAACGTAAATCTCAGAGCTTTGAAGATTTGAGAGTAACAACGTTTTACAGCAAGCTAACATCTCAGCGTAAAGTCATGCTCTTTTTACAACAGAATCAGCCAGGGGTCCTTTTCACAAAGCACTGCTAGCGCTGAATGTCGGTACTGGAACAGGACCACAGGGAGCTCACCAAAGCAAATGATGGTAGCAATGTGCTTTGTGAGTCATTTTGCAATAGATATTTTAGTGGGTCATGATGACGGATTACGCAGTGCTGCAGTGACCCAAATTACACAAACACGTGACAGGTCTGTTTCCATTTGGACAATGGGCTATACTAAAATGTATATGTCAATTTTTATTTTTCAGTGCCAGACACTAATATTTGGTACCCTAGTCTTCCTATAAGGAACACGCCACAGCAGTGGCGGAGGAAGAGGAAGATGGGCCCCACTGCAGGACCTTATTGTGGACCCCCGGAGATATCTAAGTATCAAGGGCGATGCGTGCGCCGTGGTACCGCAGCACCGGAGAGGCTGCTACGCAGAGTGCCTACCCGAACCATGTGGTAACACACCTGAAGCCGCGGTGGGCGAGTTAAGCAGACAGCAACGCGTGGATAGTAATGGGGAGAGCACACTATTTGTTTACAAGGCCCGACTGACCGAGGTGGGCGGGCCTACACAGCCGGCAGGGTCTACTCGACAGCAGGGATGCGGCAAGGCCTAGCCCCGTGGAGGAGAGTGCGACTGGAATAGACACTCAACAGCAGGGATACGGCACGGCCAAGCTTTTCAACTCCCCCAATGCATTCTGGCACGTTTTACCTGGCTCAGCTGCCTTTCACAGCAGGACTATACTTACCAGAATGCACTGCGGTGTGAGTTGAAAACCTGAACTGCCCACACTGTTCTAGTGTACATTAAGTCATATGGTAAGCCTTGTCAGGGGCTTATTTGGCCATCCTCATTTGTGGAACTACAGCTGTACTTATTGAATTGTGGTTTGTCACACTTGAGAATTATTGTATTTCTTGTTCTTATTGTATGACTTATATTGTAACACTTGAATGTATTTGTATTTGCTTGCGATTGTAAGTCGCCCTGGATAAGGGCGTCTGCTAAGAAATAAATAATAATAATACTCCATAGTGTATTCTCTTATGTACTTTTATATACAGTCACCTCCAAAATTAATGGCACCCTTGATAAAGATGAGCAAAAAAGACTGTATAAAATAAATAATACCAGTACTGAGTTATACTGTAATTTTCCAACATGTGGAATATATTTGACTTTATTAATGATTCAATGGAATCAACCAAAATTACACATTTCTCAAATGATAAATTTATTTCTAATAAATATGAAGTGTCACAATTATTGGCACCCTTGTTTTCAGTACTTTGTGCACCCTCCCCTTGCAAGGATAATGGCACCGAGTCTTTTTTCTATAATGTTTAATGAGATTGGAGAACACATTGGGAGGGATCTTAGACCATTCCTCCATACAGAATCTTTCCAGATCCTTGATATCTTCGGTCTGCGCTTATGGACTGCCCTCTTCAATTGAAACCACAGGTTTTCAATGGGTTTCAAGTCCAGAGACTGAGATGGCCATTGCAAAATGTAGATTTTGTGGTCAATTAACCATTTCTTTGTGGATTTTGATGCGTGCTTGGGGTCATTGTCTTGCTGGAAGATCCACTTGCGGCAGAGGCAACCAGGTTTTTGGCTAAAATGTCCTGGTACTGGGTAGAGTTCATGATGCCGTTAACCTTAACAAGGGCCCCAGGACCAGTGGAAGCAAAACAGCCCCATAACATCAAAGATCCACCACATTTTACAGTAGGTATGAGGTTATTTTCTGCACATGCCAAACGCCAAACCCACTGCTGCTGTGCGTGGCCAAAGAACTCTATTTTCGTCTCATCTGACCATAGCACCCGGTTCCAATCGAAGTGCCTATGCCGTTTACCAAACTCCAGGCGCTTACGTTTGTTGGTTGCTCTCAATAAAGGCTTTTTTCCTGGCAACCCTTCCAAATAGTCTATTGGCATGGAGGTGGCGTCTAATTGTAGATTTGGAGACTCGGTGACCCCAAGATGCAACCAAGTTCTGTAATTCTCCAACTGTTGCCCTTGGATTTCCCTTTGCCATCTGCCTCACTGTGCGTGGGGGCAAAATACACTTGTGTCCTCTACCAGGCAAGTTTACCACGGTTCCAGTGGTTTTGAACTTCTTAATTATTGCCCTAATAGTAGTAAGTGGTATATTTAGTTTTTTGGCTATTGTTTTGTACCCATTGCCTGATTTATGAAGGTCAACAACCATTTGTCTCTTTTCATTTGTGAGTTATTTGCCTTTCCCCATGGTGATGGATGACAAATGGATTTCATATGCGTGTTACCTCATTTTTATACCCCAGTGAAACAGGAAGCCATGGACAGCCACAATACAGTTCCTTAAGACTGAGATGAACTTGAAGAAGTAGAATGTTAATGCAGATTTAATTTTGTTTTATTTTATTTATAAGAATCTTTAGGGGTGCCAATAATTCTGACACCTATCTTTTGTATTAGAATAAAATAATATGATTTTCCCATATATTTGAGCATACAATATAGCTCATTACCTGTGTTGTTTATTTTATACAGCCTTTTTTGCTCATCTTTATCAATGGTGCTAATAATTTTGGAGGTGACATTATATATATATATATATATATATATATATATATATATATATATATATATAATCTCAAACAAAACACAACCAGTGCCCCCCTCCAGTTTAAAATAGTGCCTTGTCAAACATTTGGCAATTTCAAACAATAGGGCTTGAAATATATTCATATAACACAATTTAAAAATCACTATCAAAATATCATGCAAATAAAAGCCACTGCATACATTACATTTTAAACAAATAAGGCATTCTACTACACTGTGTTTCCATATCTTTAAAAGGGATCCGGGTCTTTGTTATAATCCTGGTCTAAATGGTTTAATTTAGGGGTGGGCATCGATATGAAAATTGTATATCGATATCAACGCATATTTCGATACTGATATCTATAATATCGAAGTCTTCGAAAACACAGAAAAATATAATAACACAAATGCAATATGTGACATACATATACATATAGACATTAACAGATATTTACATAGAAAAGCAATAACTTACTTTAACTTAGTGGTGCTTTGCTTCACAATATCCATGGAGAAAAACAAGGTCTTGTTATATTGTCTTACTATTCCATGCCATCATCAGCCACCTCAAAACTGAAATTTTCTATACTTCACTGCGCAGGCTAGCCAATCCACAAGTAATTAAATCTTCTCTGCATATAACTGCACGACACATCTAAAAGTATTAAGTACGGTGTCATGCTGAATGGTGCATTATTTTGAGATGTGTTTTGTTGTTTTAAAAGTACATCTCATTTAAGAACATAAAAACATAAGAAAGTTTACGAGAGGAGGCCATTCGGCCCATCTTGCTCATTTGGTTGTTAGTAGCTTATTGATCCCAGAATCTCATCAAGCAGCTTCTTGAAGGATCCCAGGGTGTCAGCTTCAACAGCATTACTGGGGAGTTGGTTCCAGACCCTCACAATTTCACATTTTAAAAATACATTAATTACAGTGTAAGGAAATGGAAAAAATGCAATGAACCACACTGACGCATGTGCATATCTCACAATAATCCCTATAGTGCTTAATGCAGCTATATATATATATATATATATATATATATATATATATATATATATATATATATATATATATATAAATCAACTTTTTCCTGTTTATTATGGTTTTCTTTTGTTGTATTAAGTTTGTTTTTAGGTGTGTATCCCTTTAAAAAAGACAGTCCTGTTACTTCATTAGTTGATGCGGGAACTTTTTGAAAACAGGATATTTCCGGTAAGGGATTAGCTGGTGAGAGGAAACAGGTGAAAAGTTTTTTCTTGATTTACAGCTATTGAATGTTTGAAATACATTTGTTCTTAGAAAAGAAAAATGCCAATCAATGGAATAAAATGGTTAAATAATACTTTATGTGTGATGTTTGCCTACGAGACTAACAATGACTGGTATGTATAGGGTTTGTTGTATCTTGACATAAAATAAACTTGATTGCACTGAGTTTGTATTTTTAGCAGTATTAGCAATAAAAAATATGTCTCTGCGAGAGTACAGTTTTTTTTATTTTTTTATCCCAGGATATCGCAATATGGAAATTATTGATATCAAAATATCAATATTGGTGCCCACCCCTAATATAATTGAACCAATTAAACCTCCATCCAGACCCTGAAGTAGTTCATTGTCTCATTTTACCTGTTAAACCTGGACTGGAATGGCCCTCCAGGACACCCCTGCACTAGACCATGTTAACCATTTATTTTATTTTTTTATAAGAGGGAAAAAAAACACACTTTGTTAATAGATACTCTTGAGCTGTTTTATACCCTAAAAACATTTTTTTTTTATTTAAAATACTTTTAAAAAGCAATAACTGAAGAAATTCCTAGATGCACTTGTACAAAAGGGAAAGTTATGCACAGTAGATTTAAAAAAGTTATCTTGTTTAATATTAATATATATTTGTTTTAATTTTTTATTTTTTTTTTAAAGGTAGGATTTCTAGAGTGCAAGAGGGTATTACTGATACAGTACAAGCCAGTAGAATTCCACGCAGGGTTAAATATACAGAGTAATAGTAGAAAAACACAAAGTGAGGCAGACGTCAATGTAGGGGCGTGTGCCAGGGAAGTGTGGGCACTGGGAGCGCAGAGTCCAACAACACACCGGCATGAAAATGTGACCAGTTTCCAACGAAGAGCCTTTTATATAAGCTATTCCTAAAAAGCACAGTAAAATAGGTTTCATTATTATCGCCCTAATCCCCCAGATTCTTCTTATTTCTGTTTTAAAAACCTTCATCACTGCAGCATGCGTTGTTTGGGAATGTTTATGAAGTGGTCTTTATGCACTGCGCGAATGCTGCAGGCTCACGTAGCTGTCTTAAACTGCACAAGCCAGGAACAGACAGTACATCACTCAGCAGGGCAGGTCTGGTTAGACACACACAATGAGAACCGTGGCTTTAAAACCCAGTTAGTAAGGATGAGTAAAGGCTTAACAAACTTGCGCATGGTTTTGAAGGGAAAATCAAAACACTTCCATTTCCGACTATAAACAGTACAGTATCATATATTCCCATCACCTATCCAGTTCAATTCAGTGCCTTTAACCGTTTTTCAACCCTGATAGACCAGAGCTGGTGTCACAATTGTGTATCTAATTTCAGGGATGAAAGTAAAGATTTATGAAAGTGTACAGGATTTGGGCATACACAGGTATTTTAAGACAGGAGGAAAAGCTTAGGAAAGACAGTTTAGAGGAAAACAGAAACATTTCATCACAGCTTACACAGAAACATCAGCTACTTTACATCCCTGTAATTGGACCCTGATATTTTATTTCAAATAATAATAATAATAATAATAATAATAATAATAATAATAATTAAACCAGTTGTGAGGGCTACACACTGTCCTATGTCATTGCTCTTACAGTACGGTGTTTGCAATCATTCTGAGCGCTTCTGGGCTGCTACAAGATTGAGTTTTTTTCTCTTACTAACTTTTGAGTTTGTCTGGAGAATCCTAAGTGCTTTGACTGAACAGCCTTCCTCAGTGCATTCAAATCACGTGTCATTGTGACCTTTCAACTAGCCCCTCCTACTCTCTGTCTACTTAGATGTAAAGGAGGTGGCAGAGTTATATGGGGGACACATGATTTTAATGGAATGAGGAAGGCTGTTCAGTCCTGACAAAGGACTTTCCAGACAAGCTAAAGGTAAACTCAAAGCCAGGAAAAGGCAGGTTTGGAGAGTAAAAACGATTATAACAGAATCCAGAACTATTCAGAATCACTGAACACATGTTAAAAAAATGAAATGAAATTTGAAGCTACTTAAGAGTCATATGCTGTGTGAAAAGGGTTAGCTAGCACCAAACTCAACCAGAGGGGAGAGGGGATCTGGGGGAGGGCGGTGCTGCATTATAAGAGCCCCTCAAGACGGTATAAAGGCCTGAAGTTCAGCACCTGTTTGAGTACGTTTCTGCGCCAGCTCTTTCAATCAGGGTAGCTGGTGAGTGGGGAAGGCGAATGACAGAAGAATGAAGCTGGTACATTTCTGCTGGCTGCTGTTCTTCTCTTCTATAGTAAGAGGCACCCGTTCTTCCTCCTGCTCTTCTTGGCCTGCAGTGCGGCGCGTGTGGCCATCTCGAACACCTCCCTCACCCCATCCTTTGTCTTGGCAGAGCACTCCAGGTATCCGTATGCGTTGATCCTGTTAGCCATGTCCCGGCCCTCCTCGGGCTTCACCGGCTCCTGAGGGGAGAGAGGCAGGAAGAGGACTCAGGAGCTGAGGGAAACTAAGGGGGATCTCAATGCAAACATGGCTTCTCTTGAGAACTACAACCCAGCCCTGGCACGATGAGAGAAGCACACAGACATCCATTCCCAACTGCTGGAAGCAGTGCTCTAAGAAATCCAGCAGGCACAGATATTCAAGTGCTCCTGAATAAGACAATTCTACACCCATCTGTACTCTGCACAGGTAGACAGGAAGCAGGCTTCATTGTGTCTGATAAATGCTCTCTTGCTCTCTATTGGTATTTTAAGAGCTACGCAAGGTATAGAAACATCAACAATGCCTGTCCCTTTCTTTTTATTGTGTTGCATTTTTTTGGTTCTAATCAAATATCTAAAAACCTAATAAAATCGACGCATTGAGAACGTTTAAGTATTCAAAAGTAACTGAAAACATGTGCATATTGTTATACATAGTAATACGATACATGCATTGAGCAAACTACCATTAGAAACCAAGATTTTATTATTAGATTCTTCCGTTTCTCATCAAAACTCAAATACCAACGTGAAAAGAAAAGCATGTGTTTCTGGTTAGCTACCTACAAAACAGGGCACCAGGGTGATTATTTGATGAGTGAATGCTTAATTGGGGCTCGCAAAATGAAAGCCATCAATAATGTCTTAGTTTCTATGGATGTGTTGGGGTTGATATATGCATTTAAAGGGATTGATATCTATAGCTAAAGGGACTGACACATTTTAGGCATGTAAAGGAATTTACATCTGTAGAAAATGGGACTAGCACATCTTTTCACTTTATGTGCTTCTCATGGGGAAACATTCATTATGTCTTAAAAGGAATGTCAGTTGTAACTTGGGTGCTGTGCCACACAGAGGTACTTCTGGACAGCATGATAAGGTAAGAAACTGGGCATTCAGGAACCTGGTAGTAACATAATTAAGGCTATGAAACTTGCCTTTAAGCAAAAGAGAACACTTTCTATGACACTGTCAGGGAGAGGCCCCTGCACTCTTTTGTGATAAGCAGTTGGGTATAGAAGTTGCGGGGGTTCTCAGTCTTTGCTTGAGACGCCTTTCATCATGGCGATTCTGTGTGCTGAATCTGAGGGCCTCTCCTGGGACTCTACCCTTTTGTGTGCGCATGTCTCTGTTTGAATCCTGGGGTTCCAAGAATGTAAATTTAAATAAAGAGTTTTTCAGATATGTGTACCTGCTTCATCTTGGTGAATGTTTAATAATGTCCCTGTTTCTCTGGCTGCGTACCTGCTTCATCTTGGTGAATGTTTAATAATGTCCCTGTTTCTCTGGCTGCGTACCTGCTTCATCTTGGTGAATGTTTAATAATGTCCCTGTTTCTCTGGCTGCGTACCTGCTTCATCTTGGCGAGCTCGCGCCTCGTGTGGTCGTCGTTGCGCAGGTCCTTCTTGTTCCCAACCAGGATGATGGGCACATTGGGGCAGAAGTGCTTCACCTCAGGGGTCCACTTCTCAGGGATGTTCTCTGTCAAACACATAGCACAGGGGACAGCGGTTTAGCAAGGCTGCCCTAACCTACGTTGATGTGGTATAAAAAGCAAAGCGAGGATGTGCTGCAGCAACCAGCTTTGTTTGCAGGAACAAGCAGTCCATCTTTAACTCTCTAAACCCCAGAACACCCGTGAGCGCCCAACCTGTAGATTACTGGAACGCCCGCCAGCGCCCATGTTTTTGTTCAGGCGCTGCAATAATCATTATTGTATCAACACGCTCAAATCAGTCTTCCGTATACACAGAAGAGTAGGGGTGGGTTTTAGTTTAGTAAATTAGTACTCGAGCACTAATTTATTACTCGAAAAAATGTCAATAATATCTCTTCATGATTGCATGTTCAATATATTGTAGCGACCCATCAGTTCTGGTCCTGTGCATTCACGCTATCTGTACTGTTCCAGGGTGGGACCATACCACTAGTTTCGGTAGTGTGGGTGTGTGGGTGTGATGTTGGGTACGGACCATGTCATCTAGACACCCCCCCCCCCCTCTCCCATGACAGTAGTGGTCTACTCTCTTCTCTGTGTGTGAGGAGACTGATAGAGCCAGTGTGTGTGGAATAGAGCGAGCGAGAAAGTGAACGAGTTCTTAGGACAGAGACAGGATGAAGGATTTATTATTTTTGTGGTATGATCCTGAGCCAAACACGGACCCTGTTTAATTAATAAAGTAGTTTTGTTAGGGCCTGAATCCCGTCTCCGTCTCCTGCTTTGAGTCTCAAGACCAGGGGTCGTTACAATATTTTATTCACCTATACCACCTTAACACGGAAGTCATTTTGACAGGTTCAGGTTTTCAAATTTAAATTACTCTGCATGTCTGAAAGTTATGTGGTTGTCCGTTTATGACTTTTCCTAAATAAATACCCCGACGGCGTCTGAAAGGCAGGATCACGAAAATAAGGAAGTTGTAAGCCCGCCCACCTAGCAACAAAGCCGTAATTCTGACTGACTTTAATACATGTTTTTATTTTGAATATAACCTACAATTTGAATAAAAGCAATAAAGAAAATCACAGAAAAAAACAATGACCTGGATAAAATAAAAAAATAAAAACTTGTAATTATAGATTTGTCATGGCTTTTGAGTTATGTTTATTTGATTAAAACAGGCGAAAATTCAAAGGAATCTACAGAAAGGTTCTTTAATTATTCTGGGATCTAAAGGGTTAAATACAGTACAGCCCACAAAACATAGCTAAATATGTTTAACATACAGCCCTTATGGGCGTTAATTAATAAAAGTGTATTTTCAGTTTTTAAACACAGAGGATGGTCTTGCATTGACCGAAACGTTTGCACTTTTTCACTCCTGTAAAATACCCTGTTCCTAGCCCTGAGGGCGCTGTGTTCAGTGGAGATGCAGTAATACCCTGCTCCTAGCCCTGAGGGTGCTGTGTTCAGTGGAGATGCAGTAATACCCTGCTCCTAGCCCTGAGGGTGCTGTGTTCAGTGGAGATGCAGTAATACCCTGCTCCTAGCCCTGAGAGCACTGTGTTCAGTGGAGATGCAGTAATACCCTGTTCCTAGCCCTGAGGGTGCTGTGTTCAGTGGAGATGCAGTAATACCCTGTTCCTAGCCCTGAGAGCGCTGTGTTCAGTGGAGATGCAGTAATACCCTGTTCCTAGCCCTGAGAGCGCTGTGTTCAGTGGAGATGCAGTAATACCCTGTTCCTAGCCCTGAGGGTGCTGTGTTCAGTTGAGGTGCAGTAATACCCTGCTCCTAGCCCTGAGGGTGCTGTGTTCAGTTGAGGTGCAGTAATACCCTGCTCCTAGCCCTGAGGGTGCTGTGTTCAGTGGAGATGCAGTAATACCCTGCTCCTAGCCCTGAGGGTGCTGTGTTCAGTGGAGATGCAGTAATACCCTGCTCCTAGCCCTGAGGGTGCTGTGTTCAGTTGAGGTGCAGTAATACCCTGCTCCTAGCCCTGAGGGTGCTGTGTTCAGTGGAGATGCAGTAATACCCTGCTCCTAGCCCCGAGGGTGCTGTGTTCAGTGGAGATGCAGTAATACCCTGTTCCTAGCCCTGAGAGCGCTGTGTTCAGTGGAGATGCAGTAATACCCTGCTCCTAGCCCTGAGGGTGCTGTGTTCAGTGGAGGTGCAGTAATACCCTGTTCCTAGCCCTGAGGGTGCTGTGTTCAGTGGAGATGCAGTAATACCCTGCTCCTAGCCCTGAGGGTGCTGTGTTCAGTTGAGGTGCAGTAATACCCTGTTCCTAGCCCTGGGGGCACTGTGTTCAGTGGAGATGCAGTAATACCCTGCTCCTAGCCCTGAGGGTGCTGTGTTCAGTGGAGATGCAGTAATACCCTGCTCCTAGCCCTGAGGGTGCTGTGTTCAGTTGAGGTGCAGTAATACCCTGCTCCTAGCCCTGAGGGTGCTGTGTTCAGTGGAGATGCAGTAATACCCTGCTCCTAGCCCTGGGGGTGCTGTGTTCAGTTGAGGTGCAGTAATACCCGCTCACCTAAGCTGTCAGGGCTGTCGATGGAGAAGCACATGAGGATGACGTCGGTGTCGGGGTAGGACAGCGGTCTGAGGCGATCGTAATCTTCTTGCCCAGCCGTGTCCCACAGGGCCAGCTCCACCTGCACGGGAAGTAGATTTATTACAACCTGCCTGACACGGGACTGACACACCCTCAAAGCACTCCACAGATTATTTCATGAAAAAAAAAAATGGTTAGGTGTATTTGGAATAAATATACTGTTTCATACTGTTTAAATCCAAAAGCCGTCCTGTTTCAGAAGTGGAAATCGAGTGGAAAGAGCCGTCGTTAACTAAAGGCACTATGGTGGGAGAGACAAGTGTGTGGCACAGTAGTTTTAAACCTGACTTATATATATATATAAATAAATGTAGGACAGCAACAATTCAAAGTAAATGTTGATAGGCATGAAAGTTTACAAACGTTTTGCTCGCCTTTGTTTTAGGCACATTTCCACTTTTCACGGATGAATTGTTTAGTTTATTTTTGTTCGCTTGAAAGTTAAAATAACATAACTCCTCCAGCATCCAACGACCCTGATATTCTTACTGCAAGCTTTGTTTACCTGTGACAGTTTCCTATTGTACCAAAAACAGTCCCCTGAAGAGTGTGTTTTTCTCAGAGAAGACGAGGGTCACATGCAGAGCTCTGCAAGACCACAACCAGTTTGACAAGAAACACAACACTGATAACTCAAAATGGAGAATTATTTTTGTTACATAAATATATAAGTAGAGAGAGAGAGAGTGAAATTTTACGGTCATTAATATGGCGATTATTAGATAGACTTGCGAGAACATTTTTAAATAAATGATCATATATTATGGTCTATAATTTTATGTGGCCTACACAAATAGTTTGTAGTTGCTGTTTTTAATTTTGCATAAGGTAACAATACGGTGATATACAGTATTGCACTACAGAGTGCCACCCGGCAGGCATCGTTATCAGATAACTCCCCAGCAGAGGTACTCCTGTGGTATCAGTGAGGTAGATTCAGTTATCCTGTCAGTTAACATGTCCAGCTGCTGTCCTCAATGAATAAAGCTTGCTTGCGGCCATTGCTACTTGTAACCAGCGCTGGTCCTCATAATCCCAAAGGTAATAACGTGAATTTACAGGTTACAAAATAGTTGTGTAAACGTATATAGCAAAATCAAGTTAATTCTGTAAGATGCAAGGTGTGTATAATAAAAGTTTGTTGCATTAACGAGCCGGTTACCATGTTCAGCATGCACAGTGTGACACACCTGGAAATGCACGGACAGACAGACACATACGATTAGGCAAAATTGTAAAACTGAAGAAAAAAAAAACATTACGTTAACATTTTTATCTGTAAAGTCTGTATTTACTGTAAATTTTAAAAAAAATTAAATAAACTATAGAACAGAGATCTTTTATTTAACGTAATGTAATCAAACTAACGGTTAAGGGTTACCTATAAAACATTGTTGGATTGTAGCTCTCCAGGACCAGGGTTGGCCAGCCCTGTGTTAACGTAACATTATTCAGCAGGTTTCATTCGAATTTATGAAGCAACATTTTTTAATTTTATAGGGTGATGCAAAAGTTTTGGCCATAGCTGTATGTATATACTGCATCTCTGTGAGTGGAGGAGACTATTCTGGGAATGGACGAGTCTGGGATGGGAAAATTAAGGGAAAAAGCTCTTCTAAATGTCAGCTCAGCAGACCATGTAACTGTGCACTCTGCTGTCTGAACATACCTGTTAGTGTTTTCTCTGTAACATATAATATTGTCTTGGTAATGGTAACTTACTTCAGTACCATAATATCTACAATAAGAAATACTGATATATTTGGCATTTAACACCGGCAGCTACCTCTGTATGTAAGTATGTAGGGTGTATGCATGTTTACCAGGGAAAGAAGCATGTTCCCCCTGAGGCCATGCATCTGAAAACACTGAAAAATATTATTTCAGTCATTGTATTCATTTTAAACAATATGACATTAAGTGTTTATTTTTTTTATCACAGGCATCAAATCTGCTTTCTGTGCTGATTTCTGGTTGTTTTCAACCTGTTAGCAATGATTGCTAGGGAGTAACGTCATAATTACAGGTTTTTGTTTTGTTTTTCCCTTTAATGATTGTAAACACAACGTGCAACAGCTAAGTATCACATGACATGGCATATATATGTTTATTATTATTATTATTATTTAAGGCTGGGGCAATGCCTAATTTTTCACTAGATATATCGTTCTCCAAACAAGCCGATGCATCGATTCATCAACGTTATGGAAGGGTAAAAAAAACGCAGTAATACATGTGGAGCTGTGGATTACTGTGTGACATTGCAAGTGAAGCCTTAAAAACTACTATGCATAGTCAATTGATTACATCAGTTTATGCATATAAAGTATTAATTAAATATGTTAAATTATTGTTTTTTACCTTATTCGTGTTGATTTGTACCAGCAAAATAAAAATAAACAGTTGTTTAAATCCACAACCAGCCAGAGTAACAACCAATCAAGAGAAAAACTACACAGGACATTTTAATAAAACGCAAAACATAAACAGCAGTGCGTTTCTAAAACGCACATGGACAACATTTCCCTTTTTCATCCCTATCCAATCATTTTGTTTATATTATGAAGTAGTTTTATGCAATGCAATGTGTAAAAATGGTTCCACTGCTCCCTGCATCCTTGTAGTGTACCAGCAGGACAGGGTTTTAGCTATCAGAACAGAGTGCAGACCAGCAAACGCTGTCATTGACACAAGGATCATCTAAAACATGACAATTTCAATGGAAGCTCCTGAGAATTAATAAGACTTTGATTTGAAAGAACAGTAAACCTACACATCACAGGAGCCCATACACAGTCCTCTTAGGCATTTAAACAAGGCTGTTTTGCAGGAGTATTGACTTTAGCCCCGACAGCCCCTCCTGAGTTAACCCTTCATGGGCGCCTCACCTGCTTGCTGTCCACCTCAATGTCTGCCACGTAGTTCTCAAAGACAGTGGGCACGTACACCTCTGGGAACTGGTCTTTACTGAACACAATCAGCAGGCAGGTCTTTCCACAAGCACCGTCCCCTACGATCACCAGCTTCTTACGAATCGCAGCCATGTCTACAGGAGCAGAGGAGAGGACAGGAGAGAGGAGAGGCTTCATTAGTGCTGCTGTTACACTCTCAACTTGATCAGAGTCTGCATGTGAAATACAGTGTGAGCTATACAATGTAGGGTAGCTAGCTTCCCTTTCATTTTATCAACCTTTGCATGTTAGAACATACTGGGAATATGTGTCACCGGTCATAAAAATCACTGCATGTATTTCTATAGAAGACATACAGCACTTAACTAACACGTATAAGTGCCCTGGATAAAGGCATCTGCCAAAATAAATTAATAATAATAATAATAATAATAATAATAATAATAATAATAATAATAATAATAATAGTATATCCCCTCCAGTCACTGTGTGTATAATTGTACAATGTTAAGTTTCCTATATTTTATAATGCATGTTTTTTTTTTGTTGTTGTTTAAGTTATGGCACGACAACATTTCAAAAATTTAAATAAAAAATCATGACATGGAAAAATCATTTTTAAATATTGTGATGAAATACTAAATAAGAAATAAATAAAGTATCTCACTGTATGTAAATGACACAAATTGCCCAGCACATTTATTTTTTTAAGTGGTTAAACATTTAGTTTAACTTTTAAACTATTAACACCCATAATACAGATGCATTGAATAGTCTGTATGTATTTGTAGTCTATTCCACATACACATCAATACTGAGTGGTTATGGGCATCCAGACTCCCTTAGGATAATGAAATGTAATTAACCACCCTAGTGCTGCTATCAGAGTCATGCCTCATTCTTTCCTATGCAACGTCAAAACAATCAGAGAAGGAGCGCTATGTGCGATCATAAGAAATTTGAATACACCGATCTGGGCTGGTATTGGGTCTTCTTTTACAAATCTGGTTACCCAGATTTTCCTGTATCTATGTACCACTACTTAAAATGAGGTAAAAATCATGCTCGTATACAAACATAAAATAAAATATCACGCATGAAAAAAAATGGAATTGCAGTTGAAATAAATACAATACTAGTGTTCACCTTATATATCAACTTTACACCCTTGTCAAATTGTTTCACACACTAGTATCACATTAGCTGTGTGGTATTACACGAATAATAATAATATCAACACGGTACCGCAACATTACAATGAAGTGACTGTGTTCACTCAGATTCAGCCGCAAACCGGAAATACAGATGCTGAACCGCGGCCTGACCGGAAAACATGTCATGCCACACTTAAATTCTTAAAACAAAAATACATATTATACAAGACAGAACATTGTGTGTGTGTGTGTGTGTAACACACATGTATATTGTATTTAAACGCTGTATATCCTGGGTAAAACTACTTTATTTTCTCTAACCACAGTAGTCCCGCCCACCGCCGAGAGCTCCCTGCCAAAAGGGCCTACGCGCCGCGCCCAAACCGCTCCGCTCACAAGAAAATAAATAAATAGAAAAATAATATCGTTTTATATATATATAAATATATATGAATGAAACATATTGTAATGTAGTTCAGGGTGAGAGCTCTCTCGTACACTTCGTCTACCCCTCCCCCACTTCTTTGTGTCGTATTCCTGGTCGCATATACGCTGTTCGGTCTCGAATACACAACAGGTTAAAGAAAATATATGCATACCTATGTATCAAAAACTAAATATAATTTCAAATAAGCCGAAATATAATCTGAAGTTGTTTTTATAAACGTGTAAAGAAAATAAAAATAAATAAAGCTTTCAATTGGACGTTTCTAATATATAATAATGTTTCTACTTGGGTCATTTTCTGGAATGTAAACGGAATTATAACTATGAAAGAGTAATTATAAACCCCGGAACAGGGCTGGCGTGGAAGTTACATAACTTTTCATTTTAAACTTTTGGGATGTTCTTTACATATATATATATATATAATTTGATAACCCTTCCTTTTCCATATTTCAAACTTTTCATTTCAACGAACCACCCCCAGAATATCAGCACTGTACAAGGTTATTTTCGAGTTGAAGTGAATATATGAGATTATTTTATTTACCGTTTTATTTTCTCGCTGTCACAATCTTCTTTTTTTTCCTTTTTCTTTTCCTGTCCGACTCTGAAGCCACCCCCCAGCTCAGTTGCCACGCCGATACCACCCGCCCACCGGGGATTAAAGCGAGCAATCAAAAGCAAATGTTTTATAAGTGGCAGGGGAACTGCCAACGACAGCGTACCGCTAGTCGACTTTTTTTTTTCAGAAGTGACAAGGAAAAGTGAAACAGGACCACTGGTTTCATTGTTGGCCACTATGTCCAATAAACGCCGAGTTTCTAATACGAGACAACTATGTTAGCCAATGAATTATCGTGAATATGAACGGTACGCCTCTATGTCGAATTACCCAACGTCAGTCCGAGAGAGACAAGAATCATCGAAACTGAGACCAAAAAACTGATGGGGTCGTGTTAGCACTGGAAGTCGTTGGCGGACCCTGCAACATTTGGTTTTTTAAAACAATATGAGACAATAATACTGTTATTGTCTCAAAACCCATATTTGATGACGCCATCTTGTGTGTTTCCTGAAAAATGTTATCAGTATAATACAAACAAAGTCCAACCCTGTTCCAAACTGTTTAATTGAATCAATTCTGTTGAATCCACTATTCTACACATACTGTAAAAACTATAACAGTTCTGTCTGTATTTGATTGCACAATGATATAACAGACCTGTCCCCATAATCCTGGGTCACTGAAGTAAAAAAAAAATAGTTCTCTACAATTTCTCCACCATTTACAGCTATTATAAATGTGCAGTTTTGAAAGAAACACATTTTATAGCAAACATGTTTTAATTTCAAAACACGGTATCTGATGCTACACTAGGTTAAAGAAAACACGAGCTATGCTTTTACATACTGGGCCACCTGGAGAGTGAAACTGTCCCCACCCCTTTCACTGGCTTCTTTCCTGCCAATAACCAATCAGCTGCTTCCCCTACTGACTGACATGCTTTCAGCCAGTAACATGACCCAGAAGACACTGCTGGGGTGGAATGACCCAGGGAGAACAAGTGCAAACAGATAAACCAAGAATCAGACACAGAAACCAAGAACTTCCTTTAACCTAAAGTAGCACCAGAAATCCTGCTTTAAAATAAAGATACCTGCATGCTGTAACATGTTTATTTTAAATAAGATACCTGCATGCTGTAACAGTGCAGGGGTCCCAGAATGTCTCCCCTGGTAAAGGCACGGCTGTGTGGTGTGCAGGGCGAGTCATAGAGTCAGGAGAGCGCAGGGGTCCCAGAGTGTCTCCCCTGGTAAAGGTATGGCTGTGTGGTGTGCAGGGCGAGTCATACGGTCAGGAGAGTGCAGGGGTCCCAGAATGTCTCCCCTGGTAAAGGCACGGCTGTGTGGTGTGCAGGGTGAGTCATACAGTCAGGAGAGCGCAGCGGTCCCAGAGTGTCTCCCCTGGTAAAGGCACGGCTGTGTGGTGTGCAGGGCGAGTCATACAGTCAGGAGAGCGCAGAGGTCCCAGAGTGTCTCCCCTGGTAAAGGCACGGCTGTGTGGTGTGCAGGGCGAGTCATACAGTCAGGAGAGCGCAGGGGTCCCAGAATGTCTCCCCTGGTAAAGGCACGGCTGTGTGGTGTGCAGGGCGAGTCATACGGTCAGGAGAGTGCAGGGGTCCCAGAATGTCTCCCCTGGTAAAGGCACGGCTGTGTGGTGTGCAGGGTGAGTCATACAGTCAGGAGAGCGCAGCGGTCCCAGAGTGTCTCCCCTGGTAAAGGCACGGCTGTGTGGTGTGCAGGGCGAGTCATACAGTCAGGAGAGCGCAGAGGTCCCAGAGTGTCTCCCCTGGTAAAGGCACGGCTGTGTGGTGTGCAGGGCGAGTCATACAGTCAGGAGAGCGCAGGGGTCCCAGAATGTCTCCCCTGGTAAAGGCACGGCTGTGTGGTGTGCAGGGCGAGTCATACGGTCAGGAGAGTGCAGGGGTCCCAGAATGTCTCCCCTGGTAAAGGCACGGCTGTGTGGTGTGCAGGGTGAGTCATACAGTCAGGAGAGCGCAGCGGTCCCAGAGTGTCTCCCCTGGTAAAGGCACGGCTGTGTGGTGTGCAGGGCGAGTCATACAGTCAGGAGAGCGCAGAGGTCCCAGAGTGTCTCCCCTGGTAAAGGCACGGCTGTGTGGTGTGCAGGGCGAGTCATACAGTCAGGAGAGCGCAGGGGTCCCAGAATGTCTCCCCTGGTAAAGGCACGGCTGTGTGGTATGCAGGGCGAGTCATACGGTCAGGAGAGTGCAGGCTGTGGTCTTTGCTGGGGATTCCACAGGAAGCATTGGCTCTGGCGCTCCCGCAGGGGAAAGAGTTAAATCATCAGGGTCCTTAAAGGGACCGTACTGGACAGGTGTCTGATGAGCTCAAGCAGACACCTACAAGGCTGTCTTTTGTACTCCAGGGGCCAGTAACTTGAATCAGCTATTGCTCCCTGTGGAATCCCCAGTGAAGAATGGAAGTGTACACTATCCTGACTGTATGACTCACCCTGCACACCACACAGCCATGCCTTTACCAAGAGGAACACTTAAGGGCCACTTAGATATTTAGTTAGAAGCACCATGAACACTTATGGAGTTCTGTAGTTATTGCATCAAAGAGGACAGCTGAAGAACCCACAAACCCTCAAAGGCTTGAATGAAATAACCACAGCACTCTATGAACAGTCAGGGTGTATTCTGTTTATATAACAAAGGACATAGAAAAGAAAGTTTGTTTAAACCAGAATTAAACAGATGAATTCACAGAATCACTATCCTTAGATGAAGCACTGCATCGGTTTAAAAAAACTCACTATAATTTGAACAGAGCGATTCATCCGGTCACTCTGAAGTTGGATTTGAACGAATGTAAATCAGACTCGGTAAGAAAAATATTCACTCAGGATCATTGAATATGATAAGGTTCTCAACCGAATAAAGATAGATGTACAGTATGATATACAGGTTGTGAATCCATCAGCGTTGCCTTTCTAAAGGTACATAATGCCATTTAGAAATAGCACATTATTACACTATTGAAGGTATTTTTTTCCAGTGTAGGTTTTGTCTAAAAAGATCCTTCTGCTGAAAAGAATATTTTGAAATGCAGGCGAAAACTGCCACTTCTTAGTTTGCATTGGGCATTACTTACTGTTAGATCCTACAAATAAAATAAAAGTTAAATAAAAATGATGTTCAAGAGACGTTTATTGGGAAGCTATATAACAAGTAAGTTGCACTGTTGAATTGTTCATTTCTGCACTGTGATCATGTCTGTAGTTACTTCTCCTCCTCTGCAGAGGGCAGGATGATCTTGCTGGGGTCATAGTAATTGCCATCAAGGACAGCGACCCCCTTGGCTTCTCTTTCTTTGATGAGTCTCTCGGCCTCCCGTCTAGCCCACTGTCTCATTCTGAAAAACAAAATTAAGATTCTGAATAAAAAGAAAAAAAAAAAAAAAGTACAGTGGCGTGCAAATGTATTAGAACACCCCATTGCATCTGTTTTCATTTGTTGTGAATATGAAATCAAACCACTGGAATTGAAAATCTTGGAAAATTGTTAAAATAGATTAATGATTGTCTAATTGAATTAATGATATGCAATTCATTTAAACTTTATAGAAGTTGTTTAAGATGCCTAATTAAAGAACAAAGTGGGCTGACATTTTCACCTATTGTTTCTGTATCACGGATTACTGAGTGGAAATTGAAATTCTCACACCCTGAGGATTTCATGCAGGTACGTATATAAAGGACCAATCTTCAGGTGTTCTAATACATCATGCTGTGATGAGAAGTGCGATCAGCTCATTCACAGCAGATTTACCACGGGCTTCATGACATTTCAATAATTAAACAAGGGAAGTTCTGAAACCCAGGACTAGGTGCTGGGGCAGTGAGTTTGTAACTCTGTAGATAACAAGGGATCAGTGCATTCTGGTGTTAAAATCACTGCCATTACAGTGGTTGTAGCTAGCACATTACTCTCATAGATGTTACCTGCCCAATCAGCACTGTATACAGGTCTCGCATGAAAGCAACATTATATTGCAAAAACACTTTCATTTGAAAAGATCTGCTACTACTCTGGGTTAAAGAAAGTTTGCAGTTTCCCTGGCAGGAAATCAGTTACGCTTGCACTGCCTAGGTCATTCCGTTTTCAGGGTCAAGCAGTCATTAGGGGAAGCAGCTGGTTGCTGTTTCAATGTCACTCTCCAGATGACCTTGGAAGTGTCTGGAGATTTCACTAACCAAGCGTAGTGCCAGAGCAAAGCATTACTGTAATCTGATTACATTTTACAGTAACTTGTAACTAACGATTCCTTTTTCAGACAGGTAACGATAAAATAACGTACTTCATTTTAGTTAGTTAAAAAAAGAAATCCTGGCTAATGCATAAAGTGCTTTCACAGTGCAGGTCAAACCTTACATGTCACATGAACACAATGTCTTGTTTCCATGTAAAAGGTTGCTGTAACTAGTCAGAATTGAACTGAATCAGATTCTTTTTAAAAGTAAAACATTGGCTATCATGTTTGAAAATGCCAATAAATGTTTGCTGAAACATCAAAACTACATATTTAAGCCCTGTACAGTAAATATGTGCATTGCATGGAGAATTGAAAACGTAGCTACAATCTTCTGAAATATTCACATACCCGTGGTCTGGTAGATAGTGGATGAAAGTGCCTCCGATCACTATAGCAACAGAGATTCCAAAGAAGAAGGCTACTTTCATGTTCCACACGTCCACTTGGGGGTCCTTGTGAAACCCATGGAAATCCCTGTTCTGAGGGGAGGAGAGAGGGGGCAACTTGAATCAGTTATTAAAGCGGATTCACTTTTAAATCACTTGAAATTGCCTTCCCAAATAAATTAAGTAATAAATAATATTGTCTTTGAAAAACACCAGAAGACAAGCTGTAATTTGGTACCCTACACTTAGACTTGTGTGCTTAACACAATTTGAGTAAGTTATCATAATCTAGTTAAAGAGAAAATTTAAAACAGGTAGATGTCTGTTTAAAAAAAATAAAAATGCTCCAAAACATACAAAGTAGCCTGTCCTCAAATGGGGACAATGGCACTTAATAGCTTCCCTCCCCAATAAAACACAGCTTTATTCCAGCTTTATTACAGCACAAGGTGTAAAAGATCAGGCTATTGTCAGAATGTACTAATTTTAAGGTCACCTGTCCTACTTTGCAGACATTATTTTTTTCTATTAATGTGAGTGTCATCATTAGCATTAGGAGACATAATCAATAATAAAAAATAAGTCTTATGTGCCCTTTATCCAGTATTGCGTCAGTTAGTTTTTTTTAAGATTACAACCTTAACCATGCTGGAACACTGTCTATTTTAAACAACCAAGCAATTTACACTGGACAGTCAACCAGGCCTACTAAAGTGAAAGAATGCAGAGGTGACAAAAAAAAAACAGACTGATAAACTGACACCAAAACATAACCAGCATACAAGACCACGTCATGATACCAAGTTAATTTATCATTTAATGGAATGTATCATTTGTATGTGAAATAAAATGTTGCCAATACAGAAATGGAGTAAACGCGTTGTATTGGAAAAGCAAAAACATTGAAAATGTATCGCTAGTCAGTGATGTCCTCGGCTCACCTTCTCGTACAAGCTGACCTCCACATGCCCGTGGTCGTCATTGTGCTCGGCGGGGCTCAGGCTGGACACTGCGGGGCTGCCCGCGGCTCCAGGAGACGGAGTCTGAGACACAAACCGGGCCCCGGCCACAGAGCCGAGTCGAACCCGGGACCAAGCGGGCAAAATCCGCACTAACCGAGAGGCCATCTCTCTTGCAAACAAACTCACTATCCGGAACCGGAAACAGTCGGCGGGGTTTCACTGTCGGTGGTGAAAAATAATCTTAAAGGGGTACGCCACTAATTATTGTCGGCGGCGAATTATTAATAGCAAATTCCAAATTCTTTGAAGAGATATTAGATTAACTATAAGAATTATACTATCATTAGAAAAAAAGTTAATGTATTTTAATCTCTCTCTCTCTCTCTCTCTCTCTCTCTCTCTCTCTCTCTCTCTCTCTCTCTATGTATGTATTGTATGTAAAAATAATGTGATATCTTGTAACAATTGTAGGTCGCCCTAGATAAGGGCGTCTGCGAATAAATTAATAAATAATAATAATAATAATAATAATAATAATAATAATAATAATATATTATTTTATTTTTTTCCTGCAGCATTTATAGGAAGAAATGTTGTTCGAATTTGAATGCCTGTTAAATTCGTTTTCAATAATTACAATTTCTAAAATAATAAAAAGCAATAGAAATATAATAATATATAAAAACAACAAAACAAAAAAAAGGTGCATTGGCCGGGAATCGAACCTGATCGGCCCGCGCCAATGGTAGCGCTAAACCACTACGTATACAATACGGTTTTTTTGATCACAGCACAGTTTGGCGCATTACCGTCCTCCTGCTGCGTGCATTGATTCACACCAAAGATCTACATAGACAAGATGATCAACTCCGCTGATTTAACACGAACTCCCGTCCGTGCCCAAGCGGTGCTTCATGGAAATCTAGATTCTAGAATTGCGGTAGCTAGTAACCTGGCCTGAAAAGAGCTCTTTATGGACGAAGTGCCGTCAGAAATTGCCACCGTCGTGCATATTCATAAACAGTCAAGACTGGGGCGTGATTTGGTTTGGTAATGTTGGGTTATTATTATTATTATTATTATTATTATTATTATTATTATTATTATTATTATTATTATTATTATTATTATTATTATTATATATTTCTTTATTATATTATTATATTGTAAATACAAGCTGATCATTTAAAAAAAAGAGACGTCTTTTTTAAATGAAGCAGTTGCTTTAATTAATAAGATAGATATACACAATATTTTTTAGTAATAGACACTATTTTCAATAATAGACATTGTATTTTTAATAATAGACACTTTTAATAATCTGTAAACAATACATATAAGGAGAAAGGATATGAAACAGGCTTCAACCTATGACAAGCTTCTTAAAGGAATGTATCTTTTTAAATGAAGCAGTTGCTATTAATTAATAGATACAGACAATAAATAGACAATGCATTTTTAATAACAGACGCTGTATTTTTAATAATAAGGCATACTTGCAGCTTTAGTATGCATGTTCATTTTCATTTTATGTATTGCTCTATTTTGTCCGAAACAATTTATATTTATCACAATTCAGTTCATCACACATTATGTCAATTCGTACAGATAAACATCAAAAACAGATATATAATTTATACAATAGATGCTGCTTATTAGCAACTCTGATAAAGACAATTTTTGGTTATTAACATTTTTACAGGAACTAATCCTATGCTATGGTTTTTCGCTTAACAACTTTCAGATTAAGACAACTTCCTGATGGCTATCAAGCAGCATCTACTGTATTTAAATAAAAAGTGGAAAATTGAAAAGGGAGTGTCACAAAGACGGCCGGAGTGGGTGGCGTCAGACCAGAAGCAGGAAATAAACAGACAGAGATTTGGGGTTTGGTGAAGCATTTAATAAACAGAACAGAAAATAAAAGGTTTGAAACAACAAAACACAGGACACGGCACTATACACCAAAATAAATAGACGAACAAAACGGACTAGACAGACAAACAAACACGGTGAGCAGATAACACTTATTATTTACTTAGATTTTACTTTTCTCCTTCTCTCTCTCCCGTTCTCCACTCACCGAACACCCAACCCTGAGTGAAAGAAACGTGCATCTATATATACTGTTGTGCTGGGATTCAATTACTAATTAATTATTCACTTGAATCCCAGCACGTGAATTAATTCTGTGCAACCCCGTGCTCACATATTACATTTAACCAGCACGTGAAGTGATTTGTGCTCTCCTGGTGCCTAAATACAAATCTACACTTTTTAAATACACGTGAAACACAGACCCGTTTATATCCCGTGTACCAATGACTATACACCAACATTAACACACGCACGCAACATACAACACATAATATGCACACAGGGGCAGGGCACATTGCCACATATACCCCCCCCCCCTGTGCAAAGCACACATGGCCTCAACGGCCACCTCCCCCCTTAAAAATCCAGCAGTCCAGGACAAAGTCTCGGGCTGGGAAGGGAGGCTTCAGTGGGCCCATGGCTGGCCATGCGGTCAGCACCCCTGCCGGTAGTGGCACGGCTGACAGCATGCTGGTCCATTCCTGCAGCGAAACTGCTGCTGGGGAAAGTGGTCTCCTGACCTCTCCCCCTGTCTTTGTAGCCGGTAGCTCCCTTTGGTGGGGCTCCGACCACAGTACTTCCAGCAGCAAAGAAGCTGCAGTGGGAGTAGGTCTCCTGACCTCCCCCACGATCTCCGGCAGCAAAACTGCTGCTGGGGTTGGTGGTCTCCAGACCTCCTCCCCCTTCTTCGTGGCCGACAGCTCCCCTTTCTGGGGCTCCGGCCACCGTACTCCCTGTGGTGGAGGTACGGGAAGCAGAGACAGCTCCTGCTGTTCTGCTTCTGGCAGTGGCGGAGGCAGAGGCAGCTCCTGCTCCTCTGCTCCTAGTGGCAGAGGCAGCTCCTGCTGCTCTGCTCCTTGCGGTGGTGGAGGCAGAGGCAGCTCCTGCTCCTCTGCTCCTAGTGGAGGAAGCGGTGGAGGTGGCGGAGGCAGAGGCAGCTCCTGCTGCTCTGCTCGTTGCGGTGGTGGTGGCGGAGGCAGAGGCAGCTCCTGCTCCTCTGCTCCTGGCGGTGGTGGAGGCAGAGGCAGCTCCTGCTCCTCTGCTCCTAGTGGAGGAACCGGTGGAGGTGGAGGAGGCAGAGGCAGCTCCTGCTGCTCTGCTCCTTGCGGTGGAGGCAGAGGCCATGGGGCTGATGCTGGCCACTCAGAGGGAGGCTGTGGCGGTGCTGGCTCCCTCTGCTGTGGCGGCTGGGCTGGTGTGCGCCGTGCTCCCTTCAGCAGCATAAATAGAGGCTGCTGGGGGACACCAGCATCCTGCCCTTCTCCCCCCCAGAAAAATTCAGGGGGTTGCGCCTGTAACTCCTCCCCTTCTGGCTCTTGGGACGGCAGCGATGGCTCCTCCCCCTTTAGCTCTCGGGATGGCAGCAGCAGGTGAACCAACAGGTATTCTCCCTCTGCTGGCAGCTTGGGTCCTAGGGCTGTGGAAGCCCCGACTTCCCTCTCTTCGGGCTGTGGACGCACCGACTCCTCCCTTTTGGGCTGTGGACGCACCGACTCCTCCCTTTTGGGCTGTGGACGCACCGACTCCTCCCTTTTGGGCTGTGGACGCACCGACTCCTCCCTTTTGGGCTGTGGACGCACCGACTCCCCCCTCTTGGGCTGTGGACGTTCGGGCTCCCCCCACTCAGGCGTAGGACGTTCGGTCTCCTCCCACTCAGGCGTAGGACGTTCAGGCTCCTCCCACTCAGGCGTAGGACGTTCAGGCTCCTCCCGCTTGGGCTGTG
This sequence comes from Acipenser ruthenus, assembly GCF_902713425.1. NCBI lineage: Eukaryota > Metazoa > Chordata > Actinopteri > Acipenseriformes > Acipenseridae > Acipenser > Acipenser ruthenus. Next base: position 2,949,466 of record NC_081244.1, read on the forward strand.
GACGCTCAGGCTCCTCCCGCTCGGGCTGTGGACGCTCAGGCTCCTCCCGCTCGGGCTGTGGACGCTCAGGCTCCTCCCGCTTGGGCTGTGGACGCTCAGGCTCCTCCCGCTTGGGCTGTGGACACTCAGGCTCCTCCCACTCGGGCTGTAGACGCTCTGGCTCCTCCCGCTCGGGCTGTGGACGCTCTGGCTCCTCCCGCTTGGGCTGTGGAGGCAAAACCAGCAGGCATTCTTCCTCTGCTGGTGGAGACGGGGACAGCAGACATTCTTCCTCTGCTGGTGGACCTGCTACCTGGGCTATTGTAGTTATGACCGCATCCAGGTAGCTGAGGACCAACTCCACACCTTCCTCCCAGGTGCTTACGGTCTGTTCCCTTGCATACGTCTCCCATCGCTCTCTGTCCATCAACCGCAGGAACCGGACGGCTACTGGTATAGACTGGGCCTCCAGCCCAGCATTCTCCAGGATCCAGTCCCGCACTTTGATGGCGTCTTCTGCCATTTTTTTTTTTTTTTTTTTTTTTTTTAATCCAAAAATGCGGTTCCTGCTCTGGCCTGAGTCCTGGCGGCGCTGTAGATCCCACGCAGGACACCACGTGTCACAAAGACGGCCGGAGTGGGTGGCGTCAGACCAGAAGCAGGAAATAAACAGACAGAGATTTGGGGTTTGGTGAAGCTGAGCGAATGCTTTCGAGAAGAAGAAGAAGAAGAAGAAGAAGAAGAAGAAGAAGAAGAAGAAGAAGAAGAAGAAAGTTTACAAACGAGAGGAGGGCATTCAGCCCATCTTGCTCGTTTGGTTGTTAGCAGCTTGTTGATCCCAGAATCTCATCAAGCAGCTTCTTGAAGGATCCCAGGGTGTCAGCTTCAACAACATTACTGGGTAGTTGGTTCCAGACCCTCACAATTGCCTCCTATTTTCTGTTCTGAATGCCCCTTTATCTAATCTCCATTTGTGACCCCTGGTCCTTGTTTCTTTTTTCAGGTCGAAAAAGTCCCCAGGGTCGACATTGTCAATACCTTTTAGAATTTTGAATGCTTGAATCAGATCACCGCATAGTCTTCTTTGTTCAAGACTGAATAGATTCAATTCTTTTAGCCTGTCTGCATACGACATGCCTTTTAAACCCGGGATAATTCTGTCCGCTCTTCTTTGCACTCTTTCTAAAGCAGCAATATCCTTTTTGTAATGTGGTGACCAGAACTGAACACAATATTCTAGATGAGGTCTTACTAATGCATTGTAAAGTTTTAACATTACTTCCCTTGATTTAAATTCAACACTTTTCACAATATATCCGAGCATCTTGTTGGCCTTTTTTATAGCTTCCCCACATTGTCTAGATGAAGCCATTTGTGAGTCAACATAATCTCCTAGGTCTTTTTCATAGATTCTTCAATTTCAGTATCTCCCATATGATATTTATAATGTATATTTTTAGTGCCTGCGTGCAGTACCTTACACTTTTCTCTATTCAATGTAATTTGCCCAGTTCTGAATGCTGTCTAGATCATTTTGAATGACCTTTGCTGCTGCAACAGTGTTTGCCACTCTGCCTATTTTTGTGTTGTCTGCAAATTTAACAAGTTTGCTTACTATACCAGAATCTAAATCATTAATGTAGATTAGGAATAGCAGAGGACCTAATACTGATCCCTGTGGTACACCACTGGTTAGCTCGCTCCATTTTGAGGTTTCTCCTCTAACCAGTACTTTCTGTTTTCTACATGTTAACCACTCCCTAATCCATGTGCATGCATTTCCTTGAATCCCTACTGTGTTCAGTTTGAGAATTAACCTTTTATGCGGGACTTTGTCCATTGTCGATGTTGCATCCTCAAAAAAATCAAGCAGGTTAGTTAGGCACGATTTCCCTTTCCTAAAACCATGCTGAAATAAAAAGAGAAAATAAAACACAGTAATAAAACTACAAAATAAAAGTGCTGCTTATGCAGTGCCCCCACTGCCGCTAAGCCAGCCAGTTCGGGCTGGCAGTCTTCCTCAGCCATGCTTGCCTGTTTTGTTCTCTCTTCAACCGCTGGTGTTCCTGCCTGGTCTTTGTTTACACTGGTGTCTTTTGCCAGCGTCACTGCATATCCGCTCTCTGGCCACCCGAATGCATAACCTGCTAAGAAATTAATAATAATAATAATAATAATAATAATAATAATAATAATAATAATAATAATAATAATAACCAAGCGCAGTACTTATGGGACCAGCAATCCCAAGGCCCGCGTCTCAGCCACTCAGAGAGAGGGAAGAAAACCACCCTCTTCCTCACCTCTCCATGTCACTGCCATGACTGACAGAGGGATCTACGATACTGCTGCCCACTTCCTGCAGTACCACGCATGTGCCAGATAGTCAGCACAGATCCCCCCACCCCCGTTGCACTCCTCTTTAAATGTTCTCTTGCTGTTATAATATTGGAAAAACATTGTGGAATTGGTTTTACCCCCTTAGCAATGTTCATTTCTCTCTTGGATTTTCTAACTTCCTTTTTGACTTGCGTTTGCAGTTCCAGTTCTGTGTACTTTGTTTTTGGTACCTTTTAAACGCTCTGTAAAGTTTTTCGCTGAATATTTTTAATTGATCTAGTAAACCATTTTCGGCATTTTGTTTTAGATGTAGATTTGTCTACTTTTAGGATTGTTTTGCGCCTCTAGCACTACATTTTTTTAAAAAAAGGCGTCCTTTTTCTGTTGATGTTTTCTCGATTGTACTCCAAAGTACTTCTGTTAGTCTCTTTTTCATACCTTCATAGTTTGCTTTTCTAAAGTTGAAAACCTTAGCTTTAGTCATTACTTTGGGGATTTTAAAAAATCACTTCAAATGAGACCATGTTGTGGTCTGAGTTTGCCAATGGCTCTCTGACCTCTGTTTTAGTTATTCTGTCTTTGTTATTTGAAAAGACTAAAGTCATGCCTCCCCTCTAGTCTGTGCCTTGACAAATTGCGTTAGGAAGCAGTCATGTGTCATTCCCACCGGGTTCTCCCATTTTATACGGGGGAAGTAGAAATCCCCCATTAGTATGGCTTCTCCTTTTCTACACGCATTTCGAATGCCATTGTATAACAGATTATTTTGCTCGGCAACTGAATTTGGCAGTCTATAGCATGCCTATAGCATGCTCCTATTATTATGCAATGCTCCTATTATTATGCCCTTTTGAATTTTTGTCCATTATTCGGACCCATATTGATTCTGCATTATTTTCTTTGTCCGATATAACACCTGGGCTTCAAGAATATTTCTAATGTATAGCGCTACCCCTCCGCCTGTCTATCTCAATGGAGATATCTCAATGGAGATAGACAGAGTGAAATATCTCATGAAAAAATCAACTACAGAGTACCCCAACAAACAGCATTTACTAATGCATTGAACGAGTTAGTGCTTTTGATAAAGTCATCCTTGTGACTGTAAGACATTTCTGAATCAGCCTTATCCTTTCACAGTTAATTTTGTGAACATTTTCATTCATTTTTCGATTTTCTAATGTTTGGATGAGAAACAGCAGAGAAGAGAAGCTTAGTATCCTCAAATTTTGCGCCAACTTGATAGCACTTACTCTTATTTATAAAAGACAGTACTAAAGTTGAAGTAGAATTCAAAAGGAACTGTTGTAGCTTTGGATATAAAAACACAACATGTTGAGATACTGGCTGATAAATGCCAATAAAGCTACCCCAAAGAAAAGCACTTACTATAATAAATGAAAGAGAATGCCTTTTTTTGAAGTAGCCTGCATGGTTAAAAAATGATGTTGATATAATTGGTCGTTGGTGAATTCTAAAATATCATTAGCAAAGTAAAGAGTAATTCCTTTTTCTGCCCCAAAACCTGTAGAATCGAGGCTTCCAAGTGAGAAGAAGCAACTGAAACGATGCAAATTCAAACAACTTTCTAACACATAAAACCAGTCAGTGTATACGTTACAATAATCCTTCTGAATAAAACAAATCTTGTCTGTTTAAAACTGTCACCTGGCATTACATTTGTCCAGGTTCATATTCACTGTACTGTGTACTGGGTTACATTTTGGTAAATAAAAAGCAGTATATTATTCTCACATTTGCCCCAACTTGATAGCCTTTCTGTTACAAGAAACAAAGGCAGTACTAAAGTTGGAGATTAATTCAAAATAAAACTTTGTTGTAGGATACGATTGACAAACAACATTGATTTGAAGAGTTACTGGTTGAAATGCAGCAATAAAGCTACCCCAAAGAAAAGCACTTACTACAAGAAAAGTAAAGTGAATGCCCCTTTTTGAAGTAGCCTGAAAGTGTTCATTTCTATCAAAAATAAAGCTGGAGATGGACTGTTCTCAATGGAGATAGACAGAGTGAAATATCTGATGAAAAAATCAACTACAGAGTACCCCAACAAAAAGCACTTACTTTTAAAAACAACGAGTTAGTGCTTAAGTTAAAGTAATCATTGTGACTATTACAATCTGTAAGTATTTCAACTCCTGGGACAATAAAGTGTTGTTTTAAAGAAATACAACTAAGACTTACTTAATTTCAGCATGTGCAAATCCTTGGTGAAACAAATCTTCCTTCTTAGTGGCAATGTCTTCTCCTTCTGGATACCTTGCAAGAATGTTCCTACTACAAAAATGCTCCCTTTTTATGTTCTGGGAGAAATCTGGCAAGAACGGGACAATTTGCAGCCAAGCCCCTTTCTTGCACCGTCGTTATATTTGTCTCAATGAAAATGATTTAACCTCCTTCTGCTTTACTAAACAAAAGATAGTGTTGAGTACCCAATCAGCAGTCTCACACATGTAGTTTCTCTGTCAATACAAGTGTTAATACTTATTGAACCCATTGTCCATTTATTTGATAGATATGATATAACATTTTGTAAAATAACCCTTGCGCCCGCATTCTGATTGTTAAAACACATTATTGGTAAATTGAAAAAAATACAGCCAAGATCTACCCCAACTAAAAGAACTTACTAATGCATTGAGCGAGTTAGTGCTTTTGATAAAGTTATCCTTGTGACTGTAAGACATTTCTGAATCAGCCTTATCCTTTCACAGTTAATTTTGTTAACATTTTCATTCATTTATCGATTTTCTAATGTTTGGATGAGAAACAGCAGAGAAGAGAAGCTTAGTATCCTCAAATTTTGCGCCAACTTGATAGCACTTACTCTTATTTATAAAAGACAGTACTAAAGTTGAAGTAGAATTCAAAAGGAACTGTTGTAGCTTTGGATATAAAAACACAACATGTTGAGATACTGGCTGATAAACGCCAATAAAGTTAGCCCAAAGAAAAGCACTTACTATAATAAATGAAAGAGAATGACTTTTTTTGAAGTAGCCTGCATGGTTAAAAAATGATGTTGATATAATTGGTCGTTGATGAATTCTAAAATATCATTAACAAAGTAAAGGGTAATTCCTTTTTTGCCCCAAAACCTGTAGAATCGAGACTTCCAACTGAGAATAAGCAACTGAAACTATGCAAATTAAAACAACTTTCTAACATCTAAAACCAGTCAGTGTATACGTTACAATAATCCTTCTGAACAAAACAAACCTTCACTATTTAAAACTGTCACCTGGCATTACATTCGTCCTGGTTCTTATTCAGTGTACTGTGTACTAGGTTACATTTGAGTAAATAAAAAGCAGTATAGTATTCTCACATTTGCCCCACCTTGATAGCCTTACTGTTACAAGAAACAAAGGCAGTACTAAAGTTGGAGATTAATTCAAAATAAAACGTTGTTGTAGGATACGATTGACAAACAACATTGATTTGAAGAGTTACTGGTTGAAATGCAGCAATAAAGCTACCCCAAAGAAAAGCACTAACTGCAAGAAAAGTAAAGTGAATGCCCCTTTTTGAAGTAACATGAAAGTGTTCATTTCTATCAAAAATAAAGCTGGAGATGGACTGTTCTCAATGGAGATAGACAGAGTGAAATATCTGATGTGAAAATCAACTACAGAGTACCCCAACAAAAAGCACTTACTAATGCAATGAACGAGTTAGTGCTTTTGTTCAAGTAATCCTTGTGACTATAAGACATTTCTGGATCAACCTTATCCTTTCACAGTTAATTTTGTGAAGATTTTCATTCATTTTTCGATTTTCTAATGTTTGGATGAGAAACAGCAGAGAAGAGAAGCTTAGTATCCTCAAATTTTGCCCCAACTTGATAGCACTTACTCTTATTTATAAAAGACAGTACTAAAGTTGAAGTAGAATTCAAAAGGAACTGTTGTAGCTTTGGATATAAAAACACAACATGTTGAGATACTGGCTGATAAACGCCAATAAAGCTACCCCAAAGAAAAGCACTTACTATAATAAATGAAAGAGAATGCCTTTTTTTGAATTAGCCTGCATGGTTAAAAAATGATGTTGATATAATTGGTCGTTGGTGAATTCTAAAATATCATTAGCAAAGTAAAGAGTAATTCCTTTTCTGCCCCAAAACCTGTAGAATCGAGGCTTCCAAGTGAGAAGCAACTGAAACGATGCAAATTCAAACAACTTTCTAACACATAAAACCAGTCAGTGTATACGTTACAATAATCCTTCTGAATAAAACAAATCTTGTCTGATTAAAACTGTCACCTGGCATTACATTTGTCCAGGTTCATATTTACTGTACTGTGTACTGGGTTACATTTTGGTAAATAAAAAGCAGTATATTATTCTCACATTTGCCCCAACTTGATAGCCTTACTGTTACAAGAAACAAAGGCAGTACTAAAGTTGGAGATTAATTCAAAATAAAACGTTGTTGTAGGATACGATTGACAAACAACATTGATTTGAAGAGTTACTGGTTGAAATGCAGCAATAAAGCTACCCCAAAGAAAAGCACTTACTACAAGAAAAGTAAAGTGAATGCCCCTTTTTGAAGTAGCCTGAAAGTGTTCATTTCTATCAAAAATAAAGCTGGAGATGGTCTGTTCAAAATGGAGATAGACAGAGTGAAATATCTGATGAAAAAATCAACTACAGAGTACCCCAACAAAAAGCACTTACTTTTAAAAACAACGAGTTAGTGCTTAAGTTAAAGTAATCATTGTGACTATTACAATCTGTAAGTATTTCAACTCCTGGGACAATAAAGTGTTGTTTTAACCCTTTGCGGTCCATTTATTAATCGCGCGTCAGGCACGCCAGGAATAATTAATTTTCACACGCGCAGTTAATTTTATACGCGCTGTTTAAAAGTATTTTTTTTCACAGTCAAACGGGTTTAAATGGCCCTGCATATCAACAAAGCACACACTAGGCATCTCCAGCCCCTCCCCAGCCTTTTGTTTGCTATAGCGTTCAGCTGTGTAAGAAATAAATAATAATAATAATAATAGTCGTACATACCGATCGATCATCTCCAGATCACTCGTTTTATCACCAAACTCCTCAATAATGCGATCAAAGTCATTATTTTATTACTATAACATCTGAAAAAAGCTCTGCAAATGTCCATGATAGTCTCAGTGCGCTGACGCACTTAGCCAGCTTGTTTATTATGGACGCCCATTATCTGATACCTGATACCATGTATGACTATTCATGAAATACGCCTTTTTTTTTTTTTTTTTTTTTTTTCCGACTTGTCTCGGCTCCTGTCGCTACCACTCGGCAATTGAATGGTTTTCTCGGCTTTTTCCGGAGAAAAAACGACTAAACACCCGTTTATTGCGTTGCTATAATGATGTCGGACCCAGTCCGACAAAGGACCTGTGAGGAATAATTGCAATGTCGGACCCAGTCCGACAATGGACCGCAAAGGGTTAAAGAAATACAACTAAGACTTACTTAATTTCAGCATGTGCAAATCCTTGGTGAAACAAATCTTCCTTCTTAGTGGCAATGTCTTCTCCTTCTGGATACCTTGCAGGAATGTTCCTACTACAAAAATGCTCCCTTTTTATGTTCTGGGAGAAATCTGGCAAGAACGGTACAATTTGCAGCCAAGCCCCTTTCTTGCACCGTCGTTATATTTGTCTAAATGAAAATGATTTAACCTCCTTCTGCTTTACTAAACAAAAGATAGTGTTGAGTACCCAATCAGCAGTCTCACACATGTAGTTTCTATGTCAATACAAGTGTTAATACTTATTGAACCCATTGTCAATTTATTTGATAGATATGATATAACATTTTGTAAAATAACCCTTGCGCCAGCATTCTGATTGTTAAAACACATTATTGGTAAATTGAAAAAAAATACAGCCAAGATCTACCCCAACAAAAAGCACTTACTAATGCAATGAACGAGTTAGTGCTTTTGTTAAAGTAATCCTTGTGACTATAAGACATTTCTGGATCAGCCTTATCCTTTCACAGTTAATTTTGTGAACATTTTCATTCATTTTTCGATTTTCTAATGTTTGGATGAGAAACAGCAGAGAAGAGAAGCTTAGTATCCTCAAATTTTGCCCCAACTTGATAGCACTTACTCTTATTTATAAAAGACAGTACTAAAGTTGAAGTAGAATTCAAAAGGAACTGTTGTAGCTTTGGATATAAAAACACAACATGTTGAGATACTGGCTGATAAACGCCAATAAAGCTACCCCAAAGAAAAGCACTTACTATAATAAATGAAAGAGAATGCCTTTTTTTGAATTAGCCTGCATGGTTAAAAAATGATGTTGATATAATTGGTCGTTGGTGAATTCTAAAATATCATTAGCAAAGTAAAGAGTAATTCCTTTTCTGACCCAAAACCTGTAGAATCGAGGCTTCCAAGTGAGAAGCAACTGAAACGATGCAAATTCAAACAACTTTCTAACACATAAAACCAGTCAGTGTATACGTTACAATAATCCTTCTGAATAAAACAAATCTTGTCTGATTAAAACTGTCACCTGGCATTACATTTGTCCAGGTTCATATTTACTGTACTGTGTACTGGGTTACATTTTGGTAAATAAAAAGCAGTATATTATTCTCACATTTGCCCCAACTTGATAGCCTTACTGTTACAAGAAACAAAGGCAGTACTAAAGTTGGAGATTAATTCAAAATAAAACGTTGTTGTAGGATACGATTGACAAACAACATTGATTTGAAGAGTTACTGGTTGAAATGCAGCAATAAAGCTACCCCAAAGAAAAGCACTTACTACAAGAAAAGTAAAGTGAATGCCCCTTTTTGAAGTAGCCTGAAAGTGTTCATTTCTATCAAAAATAAAGCTGGAGATGGACTGTTCTCAATGGAGATAGACAGAGTGAAATATCTGATGAAAAAATCAACTACAGAGTACCCCAACAAAAAGCACTTACTTTTAAAAACAACGAGTTAGTGCTTAAGTTAAAGTAATTGTGACTATTAAAATCTGTAAGTATTTCAACTCCTGGGACAATAAAGTGTTGTTTTAAAGAAATACAACTAAGACTCACTTAATTCCAGCATGTGCAAATCCTTGGTGAAACAAATCTTCCTTCTTAGTGGCAATGTCTTCTCCTTCTGGATACCTTGCAGGAATGTTCCTACTACAAAAATGCTCCCTTTTTATGTTCGGGTAGAAATCTGGCAAGAACGGGACTATTTGCAGCCAAGCCCCTTTCTTGCACCGTCGTTATATTTGTCTCAATGAAAATGATTTAACCTCCTTCTGCTTTACTAAACAAAAGATAGTGTTGAGTACCCAATCAGCAGTCTCACACATGTAGTTTCTATGTCAATACAAGTGTTAATACTTATTGAACCCATTGTCCATTTATTTGATAGATATGATATAACATTTTGTAAAATAACCCTTGCGCCCGCATTCTGATTGTTAAAACACATTATTGGTAAATTGAAAAAAAAAATACAGCCAAGATCTACCCCAACAAAAAGCACTTACTAGTGCAATGAACGAGTTAGTGCTTTTGTTAAAGTAATCCTTGTGACTATAAGACATTTCTGGATCAGCCTTATCCTTTCACAGTTAATTTTGTGAACATTTTCATTCATTTTTCGATTTTCTAATGTTTGGATGAGAAACAGCAGCGAAGAGAAGCTTAGTATCCTCAAATTTTGCCCCAACTTGATAGCACTTACTCTTATTTATAAAAGACAGTACTAAAGTTGAAGTAGAATTCAAAAGGAACTGTTGTAGCTTTGGATATAAAAACACAACATGTTGAGATACTGGCTGATAAACGCCAATAAAGCTACCCCAAAGAAAAGCACTTACTATAATAAATGAAAGAGAATGCCTTTTTTGAAGTAGCCTGCATGGTTAAAAAATGATGTTGATATAATTGGTCGTTGGTGAATTCTAAAATATCATTAGCAAAGTAAAGAGTAATTCCTTTTCTGCCCCAAAACCTGTAGAAACGAGGCTTCCAAGTGAGAAGCAACTGAAACGATGCAAATTCAAACAACTTTCTAACACATAAAACCAGTCAGTGTATACGTTACAAAAATCCTTCTGAATAAAACAAATCTTGTCTGTTTAAAACTGTCACCTGGCATTACATTTGTCCAGGTTCATATTCACTGTACTGTGTACTGGGTTACATTTTGGTAAATAAAAAGCAGTATATTATTCTCACATTTGCCCCAACTTGATAGCCTTACTGTTACAAGAAACAAAGGCAGTACTAAAGTTGGAGATTAATTCAAAATAAAACGTTGTTGTAGGATACGATTGACAAACAACATTGATTTGAAGAGTTACTGGTTGAAATGCAGCAATAAAGCTACCCCAAAGAAAAGCACTTACTACAAGAAAAGTAAAGTGAATGCCCCTTTTTGAAGTAGCCTGAAAGTGTTCATTTCTATCAAAAATAAAGCTGGAGACGGACTGTTCTCAATGGAGACAGAGAGAGTGAAATATCTGATGAAAAAATCAACTACAGAGTACCCCAACAAAAAGCACTTACTTTTAAAAACAACAAGTTAGTGCTTAAGTTAAAGTAATCATTGTGACTATTACAATCTGTAAGTATTTCAAATCCTGGGACAATAAAGTGTTTTTTTAAAGAAATACAACTAAGACTTACTTAATTCCAGCATGTGCAAATCCTTGGTGAAACAAATCTTCCTTCTTAGTGGCAATGTCTTCTCCTTCTGGATACCTTGCAGGAATGTTCCTACTACAAAAATGCTCCCTTTTTATGTTCGGGTAGAAATCTGGCAAGAACGGGACTATTTGCAGCCAAGCCCCTTTCTTGCACCGTCGTTATATTTGTCTCAATGAAAATGATTTAACCTCCTTCCGCTTTACTAAACAAAAGATAGTGTTGAGTACCCAATCAGCAGTCTCACACATGTAGTTTCTATGTCAATACAAGTGTTAATACTTATTGAACCCATTGTCCATTTATTTGATAGATATGATATAACATTTTGTAAAATAACCCTTGCGCCCGCATTCTGATTGTTAAAACACATTATTGGTAAATTGAAAAAAAAAATACAGCCAAGATCTACCCCAACAAAAAGCACTTACTAGTGCAATGAACGAGTTAGTGCTTTTGTTAAAGTAATCCTTGTGACTATAAGACATTTCTGGATCAGCCTTATCCTTTCACAGTTAATTTTGTGAACATTTTCATTCATTTTTCGATTTTCTAATGTTTGGATGAGAAACAGCAGCGAAGAGAAGCTTAGTATCCTCAAATTTTGCCCCAACTTGATAGCACTTACTCTTATTTATAAAAGACAGTACTAAAGTTGAAGTAGAATTCAAAAGGAACTGTTGTAGCTTTGGATATAAAAACACAACATGTTGAGATACTGGCTGATAAACGCCAATAAAGCTACCCCAAAGAAAAGCACTTACTATAATAAATGAAAGAGAATGCCTTTTTTGAAGTAGCCTGCATGGTTAAAAAATGATGTTGATATAATTGGTCGTTGGTGAATTCTAAAATATCATTAGCAAAGTAAAGAGTAATTCCTTTTCTGCCCCAAAACCTGTAGAAACGAGGCTTCCAAGTGAGAAGCAACTGAAACGATGCAAATTCAAACAACTTTCTAACACATAAAACCAGTCAGTGTATACGTTACAAAAATCCTTCTGAATAAAACAAATCTTGTCTGTTTAAAACTGTCACCTGGCATTATATTTGTCCAGGTTCATATTCACTGTACTGTGTACTGGGTTACATTTTGGTAAATAAAAAGCAGTATATTATTCTCACATTTGCCCCAACTTGATAACCTTACTGTTACAAGAAACAAAGGCAGTACTAAAGTTGGAGATTAATTCAAAATAAAACGTTGTTGTAGGATACGATTGACAAACAACATTGATTTGAAGAGTTACTGGTTGAAATGCAGCAATAAAGCTACCCCAAAGAAAAGCACTTACTACAAGAAAAGTAAAGTGAATGCCCCTTTTTGAAGTAGCCTGAAAGTGTTCATTTCTATCAAAAATAAAGCTGGAGACGGACTGTTCTCAATGGAGACAGAGAGAGTGAAATATCTGATGAAAAAATCAACTACAGAGTACCCCAACAAAAAGCACTTACTTTTAAAAACAACGAGTTAGTGCTTAAGTTAAAGTAATCATTGTGACTATTACAATCTGTAAGTATTTCAACTCCTGGGACAATAAAGTGTTGTTTTAAAGAAATACAACTAAGACTTACTTAATTCCAGCATGTGCAAATCCTTGGTGAAACAAATCTTCCTTCTTAGTGGCAATGTCTTCTCCTTCTGGATACCTTGCAGGAATGTTCCTACTACAAAAATGCTCCCTTTTTATGTTCGGGTAGAAATCTGGCAAGAACGGGACTATTTGCAGCCAAGCCCCTTTCTTGCACCGTCGTTATATTTGTCTCAATGAAAATGATTTAACCTCCTTCTGCTTTACTAAACAAAAGATAGTGTTGAGTACCCAATCAGCAGTCTCACACATGTAGTTTCTATGTCAATACAAGTGTTAATACTTATTGAACCCATTGTCCATTTATTTGATAGATATGATATAACATTTTGTAAAATAACCCTTGCCCCCGCATTCTGATTGTTAAAACACATTATTGGTAAATTGAAAAAAAATACAGCCAAGATCTACCCCAACAAAAAGCACTTACTAGTGCAATGAACGAGTTAGTGCTTTTGTTAAAGTAATCCTTGTGACTATAAGACATTTCTGGATCAGCCTTATCCTTTCACAGTTAATTTTGTGAACATTTTTCATTCATTTTTCGATTTTCTAATGTTTGGATGAGAAACAGCAGAGAAGAGAAGCTTAGTATCCTCAAATTTTGCCCCAACTTGATAGCACTTACTCTTATTTATAAAAGACAGTACTAAAGTTGAAGTAGAATTCAAAAGGAACTGTTGTAGCTTTGGATATAAAAACACAACATATTGAGATACTGGCTGATAAACGTCAATAAAGCTACCCCAAAGAAAAGCACTTACTATAATAAATGAAAGAGAATGCCTTTTTTTGAAGTAGCCTGCATGGTTAAAAAATGATGTTGATATAATTGGTCGTTGGTGAATTCTAAAATATCATTAGCAAAGTAAAGAGTAATTCCTTTTCTGCCCCAAAACCTGTAGAATCGAGGCTTCCAAGTGAGAAGCAACTGAAACGATGCAAATTCAAACAACTTTCTAACACATAAAACCAGTCAGTGTATACGTTACAATAATCCTTCTGAATAAAACAAATCTTGTCTGTTTAAAACTGTCACCTGGCATTACATTTGTCCAGGTTCATATTCACTGTACTGTGTACTGGGTTACATTTTGGTAAATAAAAAGCAGTATATTATTCTCACATTTGCCCCAACTTGATAGCCTTACTGTTACAAGAAACAAAGGCAGTACTAAAGTTGGAGATTAATTCAAAATAAAACGTTGTTGTAGGATACGATTGACAAACAACATTGATTTGAAGAGTTACTGGTTGAAATGCAGCAATAAAGCTACCCCAAAGAAAAGCACTTACTACAAGAAAAGTAAAGTGAATGCCCCTTTTTGAAGTAGCCTGAAAGTGTTCATTTCTATCAAAAATAAAGCTGGAGATGGACTGTTCTCAATGGAGATAGACAGAGTGAAATATCTGATGAAAAAATCAACTACAGAGTACCCCAACAAAAAGCACTTACTTTTAAAAACAACGAGTTAGTGCTTAAGTTAAAGTAATCATTGTGACTATTACAATCTGTAAGTATTTCAACTCCTGGGACAATAAAGTGTTGTTTTAAAGAAATACAACTAAGACTTACTTAATTCCAGCATGTGCAAATCCTTGGTGAAACAAATCTTCCTTCTTAGTGGCAATGTCTTCTCCTTCTGGATACCTTGCAGGAATGTTCCTACTACAAAAATGCTCCCTTTTTATGTTCGGGTAGAAATCTGGCAGGAACGGAACTATTTGCAGCCAAGCCCCTTTCTTGCACCGTCGTTATATTTGTCTCAATGAAAATGATTTAACCTCCTTCTGCTTTACTAAACAAAAGATAGTGTTGAGTACCCAATCAGCAGTCTCACACATGTAGTTTCTATGTCAACACAAGTGTTAATACTTATTGAACCCATTGTCCATTTATTTGATAGATATGATATGACATTTTGTAAAATAACCCTTGCGCCCGCATTCTGATTGTTAAAACACATTATTGGTAAATTGAAAAAAAATACAGCCAAGATCTACCCCAACAAAAAGCACTTACTAATGCAATGAACGAGTTAGTGCTTTTGTTAAAGTAATCCTTGTGACTATAAGACATTTCTGGATCAGCCTTATCCTTTCACAGTTAATTTTGTGAAGATTTTCATTCATTTTTCGATTTTCTAATGTTTGGATGAGAAACAGCAGAGAAGAGAAGCTTAGCATCCTCAAATTTTGCCCCAACTTGATAGCACTTACTCTTATTTATAAAAGACAGTACTAAAGTTGAAGTAGAATTCAAAAGGAACTGTTGTAGCTTTGGATATAAAAACACAACATGTTGAGATACTGGCTGATAAACGCCAATAAAGCTACCCCAAAGAAAAGCACTTACTATAATAAATGAAAGAGAATGCCTTTTTTGAAGTAGCCTGCATGGTTAAAAAATGATGTTGATATAATTGGTCGTTGGTGAATTCTAAAATATCATTAGCAAAGTAAAGAATAATTCCTTTTCTGCCCAAAACCTGTAGAATCGAGGCTTTCAAGTGAGAAGCAACTGAAACGATGCAAATTCAAACAACTTTCTAACACATAAAACCAGTCAGTGTATACGTTACAATAATCCTTCTGAATAAAACAAATCTTGTCTGTTTAAAACTGTCACCTGGCATTACATTTGTCCAGGTTCATATTCACTGTACTGTGTACTGGGTTACATTTTGGTAAATAAAAAGCAGTATATTATTCTCACATTGGCCCCACCTTGATAGCCTTACTGTTACAAGAAACAAAGGCAGTACTAAAGTTGGAGATTAATTCAAAATAAAACGTTGTTGTAGGATACGATTGACAAACAACATTGATTTGAAGAGTTACTGGTTGAAATGCAGCAATAAAGCTACCCCAAAGAAAAGCACTTACTACAAGAAAAGTAAAGTGAATGCCCCATTTTGAAGTAGCCTGAAAGTGTTCATTTCTATCAAAAATAAAGCTGGAGATGGACTGTTCTCAATGGAGATAGACAGAGTGAAATATCTGATGAAAAAATCAACTACAGAGTACCCCAACAAAAAGCACTTACTTTTAAAAACAACGAGTTTTTGCTTAAGTTAAAGTAATCATTGTGACTATTACAATCTGTAAGTATTTCAACTCCTGGGACAATAAAGTGTTGTTTTAAAGAAATTCAACTAAGACTTACTTAATTCCAGCATGTGCAAATCCTTGGTGAAACAAATCTTCCTTCTTAGTGGCAATGTCTTCTCCTTCTGGATACCTTGCAGGAATGTTCCTACTACAAAAATGCTCCCTTTTTATGTTCTGGGAGAAATCTGGCAGGAACGGAACTATTTGCAGCCAAGCCCCTTTCTTGCACCGTCGTTATATTTGTCTCAATGAAAATGATTTAACCTCCTTCTGCTTTACTAAACAAAAGATAGTGTTGAGTACCCAATCAGAAGTCTCACACATGTAGTTTCTATGTCAATACAAGTGTTAATACTCATTGAACCCATTGTCCATTTATTTGATAGATATGATATAACATTTTGTAAAATAACCCTTGCGCCCGCATTCTGATTGTTAAAACACATTATTGGTAAATTGAAAAAAAATACAGCGAAGATCTACCCCAACAAAAAGCACTTACTAATGCAATGAACGAGTTAGTGCTTTTGTTAAAGTAATCCTTGTGACTATAAGACATTTCTGGATCAGCCTTATCCTTTCACAGTTAATTTTGTGAAGATTTTCATTCATTTCTCGATTTTCTAATGTTTGGATGAGAAACAGCAGAGAAGAGAAGCTTAGTATCCTCAAATTTTGCCCCAACTTGATAGCACTTACTCTTATTTATAAAAGACAGTACTAAAGTTGAAGTAGAATTCAAAAGGAACTGTTGTAGCTTTGGATATAAAAACACAACATATTGAGATACTGGCTGATAAACGTCAATAAAGCTACCCCAAAGAAAAGCACTTACTATAATAAATGAAAGAGAATGCCTTTTTTTGAAGTAGCCTGCATGGTTAAAAAATGATGTTGATATAATTGGTCGTTGGTGAATTCTAAAATATCATTAGCAAAGTAAAGAGTAATTCCTTTTCTGCCCCAAAACCTGTAGAATCGAGGCTTCCAAGTGAGAAGCAACTGAAACGATGCAAATTCAAACAACTTTCTAACACATAAAACCAGTCAGTGTATACGTTACAATAATCCTTCTGAATAAAACAAATCTTGTCTGTTTAAAACTGTCACCTGGCATTACATTTGTCCAGGTTCATATTCACTGTACTGTGTACTGGGTTACATTTTGGTAAATAAAAAGCAGTATATTATTCTCACATTTGCCCCAACTTGATAGCCTTACTGTTACAAGAAACAAAGGCAGTACTAAAGTTGGAGATTAATTCAAAATAAAACGTTGTTGTAGGATACGATTGACAAACAACATTGATTTGAAGAGTTACTGGTTGAAATGCAGCAATAAAGCTACCCCAAAGAAAAGCACTTACTACAAGAAAAGTAAAGTGAATGCCCCTTTTTGAAGTAGCCTGAAAGTGTTCATTTCTATCAAAAATAAAGCTGGAGATGGACTGTTCTCAATGGAGACAGAGAGAGTGAAATATCTGATGAAAAAATCAACTACAGAGTACCCCAACAAAAAGCACTTACTTTTAAAAACAACGAGTTAGTGCTTAAGTTAAAGTAATCATTGTGACTATTACAATCTGTAAGTATTTCAACTCCTGGGACAATAAAGTGTTGTTTTAAAGAAATACAACTAAGACTTACTTAATTCCAGCATGTGCAAATCCTTGGTGAAACAAATCTTCCTTCTTAGTGGCAATGTCTTCTCCTTCTGGATACCTTGCAGGTATGTTCCTACTACAAAAATGCTCCCTTTTTATGTTCTGGTAGAAATCTGGCAAGAACGGGACTATTTGCAGCCAAGCCCCTTTCTTGCACCGTCGTTATATTTGTCTCAATGAAAATGATTTAACCTCCTTCTGCTTTACTAAACAAAAGATAGTGTTGAGTACCCAATCAGCAGTCTCACACATGTAGTTTCTATGTCAATACAAGTGTTAATACTTATTGAACCCAATGTCCATTTATTTGATAGATATGACATAACATTTTGTAAAATAACCCTTGCGCCCGCATTCTGATTGTTAAAACACATTATTGGTAAATTGAAAAAAAATACAGCCAAGATCTACCCCAACAAAAAGCACTTACTAATGCAATGAACGAGTTAGTGCTTTTGTTAAAGTAATCCTTGTGACTATAAGACATTTCTGGATCAGCCTTATCCTTTCACAGTTAATTTTGTGAACATTTTCATTCATTTTTCGATTTTCTAATGTTTGGATGAGAAACAGCAGAGAAGAGAAGCTTAGTATCCTCAAATTTTGCCCCAACTTGATAGCACTTACTCTTATTTATAAAAGACAGTACTAAAGTTGAAGTAGAATTCAAAAGGAACTGTTGTAGCTTTGGATATAAAAACACAACATGTTGAGATACTGGCTGATAAACGCCAATAAAGCTACCCCAAAGAAAAGCACTTACTATAATAAATGAAAGAGAATGCCTTTTTTTGAAGTAGCCTGCATGGTTAAAAAATGATGTTGATATAATTGGTCGTTGGTGAATTCTAAAATATCATTAGCAAAGTAAAGAGTAATTCCTTTTCTGCCCCAAAACCTGTAGAATCGAGGCTTCCAAGTGAGAAGCAACTGAAACGATGCAAATTCAAACAACTTTCTAACACATAAAACCAGTCAGTGTATACGTTACAATAATCCTTCTGAATAAAACAAATCTTGTCTGTTTAAAACTGTCACCTGGCATTACATTTGTCCAGGTTCATATTCACTGTACTGTGTACTGGGTTACATTTTGGTAAATAAAAAGCAGTATATTATTCTCACATTTGCCCCAACTTGATAGCCTTACTGTTACAAGAAACAAAGGCAGTACTAAAGTTGGAGATTAATTCAAAATAAAACGTTGTTGTAGGATACGATTGACAAACAACATTGATTTGAAGAGTTACTGGTTGAAATGCAGCAATAAAGCTACCCCAAAGAAAAGCACTTACTACAAGAAAAGTAAAGTGAATGCCTCATTTTGAAGTAGCCTGAAAGTGTTCATTTCTATCAAAAATAAAGCTGGAGATGGACTGTTCTCAATGGAGATAGACAGAGTGAAATATCTGATGAAAAAATCAACTACAGAGTACCCCAACAAAAAGCACTTACTTTTAAAAACAACGAGTTAGTGCTTAAGTTAAAGTAATCATTGTGACTATTACAATCTGTAAGTATTTCAACTCCTGGGACAATAAAGTGTTGTTTTAAAGAAATTCAACTAAGACTTACTTAATTCCAGCATGTGCAAATCCTTGGTGAAACAAATCTTCCTTCTTAGTGGCAATGTCTTCTCCTTCTGGATACCTTGCAGGAATGTTCCTACTACAAAAATGCTCCCTTTTTATGTTCTGGGAGAAATCTGGCAGGAACGGAACTATTTGCAGCCAAGCCCCTTTCTTGCACCGTCGTTATATTTGTCTCAATGAAAATGATTTAACCTCCTTCTGCTTTACTAAACAAAAGATAGTGTTGAGTACCCAATCAGCAGTCTCACACATGTAGTTTCTATGTCAATACAAGTGTTAATACTTATTGAACCCATTGTCCATTTATTTGATAGATATGATATAACATTTTGTAAAATAACCCTTGCGCCCGCATTCTGATTGTTAAAACACATTATTGGTAAATTGAAAAAAAATACAGCCAAGATCTACCCCAACAAAAAGCACTTACTAGTGCAATGAACGAGTTAGTGCTTTTGTTAAAGTAATCCTTGTGACTATAAGACATTTCTGGATCAGCCTTATCCTTTCACAGTTAATTTTGTGAACATTTTCATTCATTTTTCGATTTTCTAATGTTTGGATGAGAAACAGCAGAGAAGAGAAGCTTAGTATCCTCAAATTTTGCCCCAACTTGATAGCACTTACTCTTATTTATAAAAGACAGTACTAAAGTTGAAGTAGAATTCAAAAGGAACTGTTGTAGCTTTGGATATAAAAACACAACATGTTGAGATACTGGCTGATAAACGCCAATAAAGCTACCCCAAAGAAAAGCACTTACTATAATAAATGAAAGAGAATGCCTTTTTTGAAGTAGCCTGCATGGTTAAAAAATGATGTTGATATAATTGGTCGTTGGTGAATTCTAAAATATCATTAGCAAAGTAAAGAGTAATTCCTTTTCTGCCCCAAAACCTGTAGAAACGAGGCTTCCAAGTGAGAAGCAACTGAAACGATGCAAATTCAAACAACTTTCTAACACATAAAACCAGTCAGTGTATACGTTACAATAATCCTTCTGAATAAAACAAATCTTGTCTGTTTAAAACTGTCACCTGGCATTACATTTGTCCAGGTTCATATTCACTGTACTGTGTACTGGGTTACATTTTGGTAAATAAAAAGCAGTATATTATTCTCACATTTGCCCCAACTTGATAGCCTTACTGTTACAAGAAACAAAGGCAGTACTAAAGTTGGAGATTAATTCAAAATAAAACGTTGTTGTAGGATACGATTGACAAACAACATTGATTTGAAGAGTTACTGGTTGAAATGCAGCAATAAAGCTACCCCAAAGAAAAGCACTTACTACAAGAAAAGTAAAGTGAATGCCCCTTTTTGAAGTAGCCTGAAAGTGTTCATTTCTATCAAAAATAAAGCTGGAGATGGACTGTTCTCAATGGAGACAGAGAGAGTGAAATATCTGATGAAAAAATCAACTACAGAGTACCCCAACAAAAAGCACTTACTTTTAAAAACAACGAGTTAGTGCTTAAGTTAAAGTAATCATTGTGACTATTACAATCTGTAAGTATTTCAACTCCTGGGACAATAAAGTGTTGTTTTAAAGAAATACAACTAAGACTTACTTAATTCCAGCATGTGCAAATCCTTGGTGAAACAAATCTTCCTTCTTAGTGGCAATGTCTTCTCCTTCTGGATACCTTGCAGGTATGTTCCTACTACAAAAATGCTCCCTTTTTATGTTCTGGTAGAAATCTGGCAAGAACGGGACTATTTGCAGCCAAGCCCCTTTCTTGCACCGTCGTTATATTTGTCTCAATGAAAATGATTTAACCTCCTTCTGCTTTACTAAACAAAAGATAGTGTTGAGTACCCAATCAGCAGTCTCACACATGTAGTTTCTATGTCAATACAAGTGTTAATACTTATTGAACCCAATGTCCATTTATTTGATAGATATGACATAACATTTTGTAAAATAACCCTTGCGCCCGCATTCTGATTGTTAAAACACATTCGTGGTAAATTGAAAAAAAATACAGCCAAGATCTACCCCAACAAAAAGCACTTACTAATGCAATGAACGAGTTAGTGCTTTTGTTAAAGTAATCCTTGTGACTATAAGACATTTCTGGATCAGCCTTATCCTTTCACAGTTAATTTTGTGAACATTTTTCATTCATTTTTCGATTTTCTAATGTTTGGATGAGAAACAGCAGAGAAGAGAAGCTTAGTATCCTCAAATTTTGCCCCAACTTGATAGCACTTACTCTTATTTATAAAAGACAGTACTAAAGTTGAAGTAGAATTCAAAAGGAACTGTTGTAGCTTTGGATATAAAAACACAACATGTTGAGATACTGGCTGATAAACGCCAATAAAGCTACCCCAAAGAAAAGCACTTACTATAATAAATGAAAGAGAATGCCTTTTTTTGAAGTAGCCTGCATGGTTAAAAAATGATGTTGATATAATTGGTCGTTGGTGAATTCTAAAATATCATTAGCAAAGTAAAAAGTAATTCCTTTTCTGCCCCAAAACCTGTAGAAACGAGGATTCCAAGTGAGAAGCAACTGAAACGATGCAAATTCAAACAATTTTCTAACACATAAAACCAGTCAGTGTATACGTTACAATAATCCTTCTGAATAAAACAAATCTTGTCTGTTTAAAACTGTCACCTGGCATTACATTTGTCCTGGTTCATATTCACTGTACTGTGTACTGGGTTACATTTTGGTAAATAAAAAGCAGTATATTATTCTCACATTTGCCCCAACTTGATAGCCTTACTGTTACAAGAAACAAAGGCAGTACTAAAGTTGGAGATTAATTCAAAATAAAGCGTTGTTGTAGGATACGATTGACAAACAACATTGATTTGAAGAGTTACTGGTTGAAATGCAGCAATAAAGCTACCCCAAAGAAAAGCACTTACTACAAGAAAAGTAAAGTGAATGCCCCTTTTTGAAGTAGCCTGAAAGTGTTCATTTCTATCAAAAATAAAGCTGGAGATGGACTGTTCTCAATGGAGATAGACAGAGTGAAATATCTGATGAAAAAATCAACTACAGAGTACCCCAACAAAAAGCACTTACTTTTAAAAACAACGAGTTAGTGCTTAAGTTAAAGTAATCATTGTGACTATTACAATCTGTAAGTATTTCAACTCCTGGGACAATAAAGTGTTGTTTTAAAGAAATACAACTAAGACATACTTAATTCCAGCATGTGCAAATCCTTGGTGAAACAAATCTTCCTTCTTAGTGGCAATGTCTTCTCCTTCTGGATACCTTGCAGGTATGTTCCTACTACAAAAATGCTCCCTTTTTTTGTTCGGTTAGAAATCTGGCAAGAACGGGACTATTTGCAGCCAAGCCCCTTTCTTGCACCGTCGTTATATTTGTCTCAATGAAAATGATTTAACCTCCTTCTGGTTTACTAAACAAAAGATAGTGTTGAGTACCCAATCAGCAGTCTCACACATGTAGTTTCTATGTCAATACAAGTGTTAATACTTATTGAACCCATTGTCCATTTATTTGATAGAAATGACATAACATTTTGTAAAATAACCCTTGCGCCCGCATTCTGATTGTTAAAACACATTATTGGTAAATTTAAAAAAAATACAGCCAAGATCTACCCCAACAAAAAGCACTTACTAATGCAATGAACGAGTTAGTGCTTTTGTTAAAGTAATCCTTGTGACTATAAGACATTTCTGGATCAGCCTTATCCTTTCACAGTTAATTTTGTGAACATTTTCATTCATTTTTCGATTTTCTAATGTTTGGATGAGAAACAGCAGAGAAGAGAAGCTTAGTATCCTCAAATTTTGCCCCAACTTGATAGCACTTACTCTTATTTATAAAAGACAGTACTAAAGTTGAAGTAGAATTCAAAAGGAACTGTTGTAGCTTTGGATATAAAAACACAACATGTTGAGATACTGGCTGATAAACGCCAATAAAGCTACCCCAAAGAAAAGCACTTACTATAATAAATGAAAGAGAATGCCTTTTTTGAAGTAGCCTGCATGGTTAAAAAATGATGTTGATATAATTGGTCGTTGGTGAATTCTAAAATATCATTAGCAAAGTAAAGAGTAATTCCTTTTCTGCCCCAAAACCTGTAGAAACGAGGCTTCCAAGTGAGAAGCAACTGAAGCGATGCAAATTCAAACAACTTTCTAACACATAAAACCAGTCAGTGTATACGTTACAAAAATCCTTCTGAATAAAACAAATCTTGTCTGTTTAAAACTGTCACCTGGCATTACATTTGTCCAGGTTCATATTCACTGTACTGTGTACTGGGTTACATTTTGGTAAATAAAAAGCAGTATATTATTCTCACATTTGCCCCAACTTGATAGCCTTACTGTTACAAGAAACAAAGGCAGTACTAAAGTTGGAGATGAATTCAAAATAAAACGTTGTTGTAGGATACGATTGACAAACAACATTGATTTGAAGAGTTACTGGTTGAAATGCAGCAATAAAGCTACCCCAAAGAAAAGCACTTACTACAAGAAAAGTAAAGTGAATGCCCCTTTTTGAAGTAGCCTGAAAGTGTTCATTTCTATCAAAAATAAAGCTGGAGATGGACTGTTCTCAATGGAGACAGAGAGAGTGAAATATCTGATGAAAAAATCAACTACAGATTACCCCAACAAAAAGCACTTACTTTTAAAAACAACGAGTTAGTGCTTAAGTTAAAGTAATCATTGTGACTATTACAATCTGTAAGTATTTCAACTCCTGGGACAATAAAGTGTTGTTTTAAAGAAATACAACTAAGACTTACTTAATTCCAGCATGTGCAAATCCTTGGTGAAACAAATCTTCCTTCTTAGTGGCAATGTCTTCTCCTTCTGGATACCTTGCAGGAATGTTCCTACTACAAAAATGCTCCCTTTTTTTGTTCGGGTAGAAATCTGGCAAGAACGGGACTATTTGCAGCCAAGCCCCTTTCTTGCACCGTCGTTATATTTGTCTCAATGAAAATGATTTAACCTCCTTCTGCTTTACTAAACAAAAGATAGTGTTGAGTACCCAATCAGCAGTCTCACACATGTAGTTTCTATGTCAATACAAGTGTTAATACTTATTGAACCCATTGTCCATTTATTTGATAGAAATGACATAACATTTTGTAAAATAACCCTTGCGCCCGCATTCTGATTGTTAAAACACATTATTGGTAAATTGAAAAAAAATACAGCCAAGATCTACCCCAACAAAAAGCACTTACTAATGCAATGAACGAGTTAGTGATTTTGTTAAAGTAATCCTTGTGACTATAAGACATTTCTGGATCAGCCTTATCCTTTCACAGTTAATTTTGTGAACATTTTCATTCATTTTTCGATTTTCTAATGTTTGGATGAGAAACAGCAGAGAAGAGAAGCTTAGTATCCTCAAATTTTGCCCCAACTTGATAGCACTTACTCTTATTTATAAAAGACAGTACTAAAGTTGAAGTAGAATTCAAAAGGAACTGTTGTAGCTTTGGATATAAAAACACAACATGTTGAGATACTGGCTGATAAACGCCAATAAAGCTACCCCAAAGAAAAGCACTTACTATAATAAATGAAAGAGAATGCCTTTTTTGAAGTAGCCTGCATGGTTAAAAAATGATGTTGATATAATTGGTCGTTGGTGAATTCTAAAATATCATTAGCAAAGTAAAGAGTAATTCCTTTTCTGCCCCAAAACCTGTAGAAACGAGGCTTCCAAGTGAGAAGCAACTGAAGCGATGCAAATTCAAACAACTTTCTAACACATAAAACCAGTCAGTGTATACGTTACAAAAATCCTTCTGAATAAAACAAATCTTGTCTGTTTAAAACTGTCACCTGGCATTACATTTGTCCAGGTTCATATTCACTGTACTGTGTACTGGGTTACATTTTGGTAAATAAAAAGCAGTATATTATTCTCACATTTGCCCCAACTTGATAGCCTTACTGTTACAAGAAACAAAGGCAGTACTAAAGTTGGAGATGAATTCAAAATAAAACGTTGTTGTAGGATACGATTGACAAACAACATTGATTTGAAGAGTTACTGGTTGAAATGCAGCAATAAAGCTACCCCAAAGAAAAGCACTTACTACAAGAAAAGTAAAGTGAATGCCCCTTTTTGAAGTAGCCTGAAAGTGTTCATTTCTATCAAAAATAAAGCTGGAGATGGACTGTTCTCAATGGAGACAGAGAGAGTGAAATATCTGATGAAAAAATCAACTACAGATTACCCCAACAAAAAGCACTTACTTTTAAAAACAACGAGTTAGTGCTTAAGTTAAAGTAATCATTGTGACTATTACAATCTGTAAGTATTTCAACTCCTGGGACAATAAAGTGTTGTTTTAAAGAAATACAACTAAGACTTACTTAATTCCAGCATGTGCAAATCCTTGGTGAAACAAATCTTCCTTCTTAGTGGCAATGTCTTCTCCTTCTGGATACCTTGCAGGAATGTTCCTACTACAAAAATGCTCCCTTTTTTTGTTCGGGTAGAAATCTGGCAAGAACGGGACTATTTGCAGCCAAGCCCCTTTCTTGCACCGTCGTTATATTTGTCTCAATGAAAATGATTTAACCTCCTTCTGCTTTACTAAACAAAAGATAGTGTTGAGTACCCAATCAGCAGTCTCACACATGTAGTTTCTATGTCAATACAAGTGTTAATACTTATTGAACCCATTGTCCATTTATTTGATAGAAATGACATAACATTTTGTAAAATAACCCTTGCGCCCGCATTCTGATTGTTAAAACACATTATTGGTAAATTGAAAAAAAATACAGCCAAGATCTACCCCAACAAAAAGCACTTACTAGTGCAATGAACGAGTTAGTGCTTTTGTTAAAGTAATCCTTGTGACTATAAGACATTTCTGCATCAGTCTTATCCTTTCACAGTTAATTTTGTGAACATTTTCATTCATTTTTCGATTTTCTAATGTTTGGATGAGAAACAGCAGAGAAGAGAAGCTTAGTATCCTCAAATTTTGCCCCAACTTGATAGCACTTACTCTTATTTATAAAAGACAGTACTAAAGTTGAAGAAGAATTCAAAAGGAACTGTTGTAGCTTTGGATATAAAAACACAACATGTTGAGATACTGGCTGATAAACGCCAATAAAGCTACCCCAAAGAAAAGCACTTACTATAATAAATGAAAGAGAATGCCCCTTTTTGAAGTAGCCTGCATGGTTAAAAAACGATGTTGATATAATTGGTAGTTGGTGAATTCTAAAATATCATTAGCAAAGTAAAGAGTAATTCCTTTTCTGCCCCAAAACCTGTAGAATCGAGGCTTCTAAGTGAGAAGCAACAGAAACGATGCAAATTCAAACAACTTTCTAACACATAAAACCAGTCAGTGTATACGTTACAATAATCCTTCTGAATAAAACAAATCTTGTCTGTTTAAAACTGTCACCTGGCATTACATTTGTCCAGGTTCATATTCACTGTACTGTGCACTGGGTTACATTTTGGTAAATAAAAAGCAGTATATTATTCTCACATTTGCCCCAACTTGATAGCCTTACTGTTACAAGAAACAAAGGCAGTACTAAAGTTGGAGATTAATTCAAAATAAAACATTGTTGTAGGATACGATTGACAAACAACATTGATTTGAAGAGTTTCTGGTTGAAATGCAGCAATAAAGCTACCCCAAAGAAAAGCACTTACTACAAGAAAAGTAAAGTGAATGCCCCTTTTTGAAGTAGCCTGAAAGTGTTCATTTCTATCAAAAATAAAGCTGGAGATGGACTGTTCTCAATGGAGATAGACAGAGTGAAATATCTGATGAAAAAATCAACTACAGAGTACCCCAACAAAAAGCACTTACTTTTAAAAACAACGAGTTAGTGCTTAAGTTAAAGTAATTGTGACTATTACAATCTGTAAGTATTTCAACTCCTGGGACAATAAAGTGTTGTTTTAAAGAAATACAACTAAGACTTACTTAATTCCAGCATGTGCAAATCCTTGGTGAAACAAATCTTCCTTCTTAGTGGCAATGTCTTCTCCTTCTGGATACCTTGCAGGAATGTTCCTACTACAAAAATGCTCCCTTTTTATGTTCGGGTAGAAATCTGGCAAGAACGGGACTATTTGCAGCCAAGCCCCTTTCTTGCACCGTCGTTATATTTGTCTCAATGAAAATGATTTAACCTCCTTCTGCTTTACTAAACAAAAGATAGTGTTGAGTACCCAATCAGCAGTCTCACACATGTAGTTTCTATGTCAATACAAGTGTTAATACTTATTGAACCCATTGTCCATTTATTTGATAGATATGATATAACATTTTGTAAAATAACCCTTGCGCCCGCATTCTGATTGTTAAAACACATTATTGGTAAATTGAAAAAAAAAATACAGCCAAGATCTACCCCAACAAAAAGCACTTACTAGTGCAATGAACGAGTTAGTGCTTTTGTTAAAGTAATCCTTGTGACTATAAGACATTTCTGGATCAGCCTTATCCTTTCACAGTTAATTTTGTGAACATTTTCATTCATTTTTCGATTTTCTAATGTTTGGATGAGAAACAGCAGAGAAGAGAAGCTTAGTATCCTCAAATTTTGCCCCAACTTGATAGCACTTACTCTTATTTATAAAAGACAGTACTAAAGTTGAAGTAGAATTCAAAAGGAACTGTTGTAGCTTTGGATATAAAAACACATCATGTTGAGATACTGGCTGATAAACGCCAATAAAGCTACCCCAAAGAAAAGCACTTACTATAATAAATGAAAGAGAATGCCTTTTTTGAAGTAGCCTGCATGGTTAAAAAATGATGTTGATATAATTGGTCGTTGGTGAATTCTAAAATATCATTAGCAAAGTAAAGAGTAATTCCTTTTCTGCCCCAAAACCTGTAGAAACGAGGCTTCCAAGTGAGAAGCAACTGAAACGATGCAAATTCAAACAACTTTCTAACACATAAAACCAGTCAGTGTATACGTTACAAAAATCCTTCTGAATAAAACAAATCTTGTCTGTTTAAAACTGTCACCTGGCATTACATTTGTCCAGGTTCATATTCACTGTACTGTGTACTGGGTTACATTTTGGTAAATAAAAAGCAGTATATTATTCTCACATTTGCCCCAACTTGATAACCTTACTGTTACAAGAAACAAAGGCAGTACTAAAGTTGGAGATTAATTCAAAATAAAACGTTGTTGTAGGATACGATTGACAAACAACATTGATTTGAAGAGTTACTGGTTGAAATGCAGCAATAAAGCTACCCCAAAGAAAAGCACTTACTACAAGAAAAGTAAAGTGAATGCCCCTTTTTGAAGTAGCCTGAAAGTGTTCATTTCTATCAAAAATAAAGCTGGAGACGGACTGTTCTCAATGGAGACAGAGAGAGTGAAATATCTGATGAAAAAATCAACTACAGAGTACCCCAACAAAAAGCACTTACTTTTAAAAACAACGAGTTAGTGCTTAAGTTAAAGTAATCATTGTGACTATTACAATCTGTAAGTATTTCAACTCCTGGGACAATAAAGTGTTGTTTTAAAGAAATACAACTAAGACTTACTTAATTCCAGCATGTGCAAATCCTTGGTGAAACAAATCTTCCTTCTTAGTGGCAATGTCTTCTCCTTCTGGATACCTTGCAGGAATGTTCCTACTACAAAAATGCTCCCTTTTTATGTTCGGGTAGAAATCTGGCAAGAACGGGACTATTTGCAGCCAAGCCCCTTTCTTGCACCGTCGTTATATTTGTCTCAATGAAAATGATTTAACCTCCTTCTGCTTTACTAAACAAAAGATAGTGTTGAGTACCCAATCAGCAGTCTCACACATGTAGTTTCTATGTCAATACAAGTGTTAATACTTATTGAACCCATTGTCCATTTATTTGATAGATATGATATAACATTTTGTAAAATAACCCTTGCGCCCGCATTCTGATTGTTAAAACACATTATTGGTAAATTGAAAAAAAATACAGCCAAGATCTACCCCAACAAAAAGCACTTACTAGTGCAATGAACGAGTTAGTGCTTTTGTTAAAGTAATCCTTGTGACTATAAGACATTTCTGGATCAGCCTTATCCTTTCACAGTTAATTTTGTGAACATTTTTCATTCATTTTTCGATTTTCTAATGTTTGGATGAGAAACAGCAGAGAAGAGAAGCTTAGTATCCTCAAATTTTGCCCCAACTTGATAGCACTTACTCTTATTTATAAAAGACAGTACTAAAGTTGAAGTAGAATTCAAAAGGAACTGTTGTAGCTTTGGAAATAAAAACACAACATGTTGAGATACTGGCTGATAAACGCCAATAAAGCTACCCCAAAGAAATCACTTACTATAATAAATGAAAGAGAATGCCTTTTTTGAAGTAGCCTGCATGGTTAAAAAATGATGTTGATATAATTGGTCGTTGGTGAATTCTAAAATATCATTAGCAAAGTAAAGAGTAATTCCTTTTCTGCCCCAAAACCTGTAGAAACGAGGCTTCCAAGTGAGAAGCAACTGAAACGATGCAAATTCAAACAACTTTCTAACACATAAAACCAGTCAGTGTATACGTTACAAAAATCCTTCTGAATAAAACAAATCTTGTCTGTTTAAAACTGTCACCTGGCATTACATTTGTCCAGGTTCATATTCACTGTACTGTGTACTGGGTTACATTTTGGTAAATAAAAAGCAGTATATTATTCTCACATTTGCCCCAACTTGATAGCCTTACTGTTACAAGAAACAAAGGCAGTACTAAAGTTGGAGATTAATTCAAAATAAAACGTTGTTGTAGGATACGATTGACAAACAACATTGATTTGAAGAGTTACTGGTTGAAATGCAGCAATAAAGCTACCCCAAAGAAAAGCACTTACTACAAGAAAAGTAAAGTGAATGCCCCTTTTTGAAGTAGCCTGAAAGTGTTCATTTCTATCAAAAATAAAGCTGGAGATGGACTGTTCTCAATGGAGACAGAGAGAGTGAAATATCTGATGAAAAAATCAACTACAGAGTACCCCAACAAAAAGCACTTACTTTTAAAAACAACGAGTTAGTGCTTAAGTTAAAGTAATCATTGTGACTATTACAATCTGTAAGTATTTCAACTCCTGGGACAATAAAGTGTTGTTTTAAAGAAATACAACTAAGACTTACTTAATTCCAGCATGTGCAAATCCTTGGTGAAACAAATCTTCCTTCTTAGTGGCAATGTCTTCTCCTTCTGGATACCTTGCAGGAATGTTCCTACTACAAAAATGCTCCCTTTTTATGTTCGGGTAGAAATCTGGCAAGAACGGGACTATTTGCAGCCAAGCCCCTTTCTTGCACCGTCGTTATATTTGTCTCAATGAAAATGATTTAACCTCCTTCTGCTTTACTAAACAAAAGATAGTGTTGAGTACCCAATCAGCAGTCTCACATGTAGTTTCTTTGTCAATACAAGTGTTAATACTTATTGAACCCATTGTCCATTTATTTGATAGATATGATATAACATTTTGTAAAATAACCCTTGCGCCCGCATTCTGATTGTTAAAACACATTATTGGTAAATTGAAAAAAAATACAGCCAAGATCTACCCCAACAAAAAGCACTTACTAGTGCAATGAACGAGTTAGTGCTTTTGTTAAAGTAATCCTTGTGACTATAAGACATTTCTGGATCAGCCTTATCCTTTCACAGTTAATTTTGTGAACATTTTCATTCATTTTTCGATTTTCTAATGTTTGGATGAGAAACAGCAGAGAAGAGAAGCTTAGTATCCTCAAATTTTGCCCCAACTTGATAGCACTTACTCTTATTTATAAAAGACAGTACTAAAGTTGAAGTAGAATTCAAAAGGAACTGTTGTAGCTTTGGATATAAAAACACAACATGTTGAGATACTGGCTGATAAACGCCAATAAAGCTACCCCAAAGAAAAGCACTTACTATAATAAATGAAAGAGAATGCCTTTTTTGAAGTAGCCTGCATGGTTAAAAAATGTTGTTGATATAATTGGTCGTTGGTGAATTCTAAAATATCATTAGCAAAGTAAAGAGTAATTCCTTTTCTGCCCCAAAACCTGTAGAAACGAGGCTTCCAAGTGAGAAGCAACTGAAACGATGCAAATTCAAACAACTTTCTAACACATAAAACCAGTCAGTGTATACGTTACAATAATCCTTCTGAATAAAACAAATCTTGTCTGTTTAAAACTGTCACCTGGCATTACATTTGTCCTGGTTCATATTCACTGTACTGTGTACTGGGTTACATTTTGGTAAATAAAAAGCAGTATATTATTCTCACATTTGCCCCAACTTGATAGCCTTACTGTTACAAGAAACAAAGGCAGTACTAAAGTTGGAGATTAATTCAAAATAAAACGTTGTTGTAGGATACGATTGACAAACAACATTGATTTGAAGAGTTACTGGTTGAAATGCAGCAATAAAGCTACCCCAAAGAAAAGCACTTACTACAAGAAAAGTAAAGTGAATGCCCCTTTTTGAATTAGCCTGAAAGTGTTCATTTCTATCAAAAATAAAGCTGGAGATGGACTGTTCTCAATGGAGACAGAGAGAGTGAAATATCTGATGAAAAAATCAACTACAGAGTACCCCAACAAAAAGCACTTACTTTTTAAAACAACGAGTTAGTGCTTAAGTTAAAGTAATCATTGTGACTATTACAATCTGTAAGTATTTCAACTCCTGGGACAATAAAGTGTTGTTTTAAAGAAATACAACTAAGACTTACTTAATTCCAGCATGTGCAAATCCTTGGTGAAACAAATCTTCCTTCTTATTGATAGCACTTACTCTTATTTATAAAAGACAGTACTAAAGTTGAAGTAGAATTCAAAAGGAACTGTTGTAGCTTTGGATATAAAAACACAACATGTTGAGATACTGGCTGATAAACGCCAATAAAGCTACCCCAAAGAAAAGCACTTACTATAATAAATGAAAGAGAATGCCTTTTTTGAAGTAGCCTGCATGGTTAAAAAATGATGTTGATATAATTGGTCGTTGGTGAATTCTAAAATATCATTAGCAAAGTAAAGAGTAATTCCTTTTCTGCCCCAAAACCTGTAGAAACGAGGCTTCCAAGTGAGAAGCAACTGAAACGATGCAAATTCAAACAACTTTCTAACACATAAAACCAGTCAGTGTATACGTTACAAAAATCCTTCTGAATAAAACAAATCTTGTCTGTTTAAAACTGTCACCTGGCATTACATTTGTCCAGGTTCATATTCACTGTACTGTGTACTGGGTTACATTTTGGTAAATAAAAAGCAGTATATTATTCTCACATTTGCCCCAACTTGATAGCCTTACTGTTACAAGAAACAAAGGCAGTACTAAAGTTGGAGATGAATTCAAAATAAAACGTTGTTGTAGGATACGATTGACAAACAACATTGATTTGAAGAGTTACTGGTTGAAATGCAGCAATAAAGCTACCCCAAAGAAAAGCACTTACTACAAGAAAAGTAAAGTGAATGCCCCTTTTTGAAGTAGCCTGAAAGTGTTCATTTCTATCAAAAATAAAGCTGGAGATGGACTGTTCTCAATGGAGACAGAGAGAGTGAAATATCTGATGAAAAAATCAACTACAGAGTACCCCAACAAAAAGCACTTACTTTTTAAAACAACGAGTTAGTGCTTAAGTTAAAGTAATCATTGTGACTATTACAATCTGTAAGTATTTCAACTCCTGGGACAATAAAGTGTTGTTTTAAAGAAATACAACTAAGACTTACTTAATTCCAGCATGTGCAAATCCTTGGTGAAACAAATCTTCCTTCTGATTGTTAAAACACATTATTGGTAAATTGAAAAAAAATACAGCCAAGATCTACCCCAACAAAAAGCACTTACTAATGCAATGAACGAGTTAGTGCTTTTGTTAAAGTAATCCTTGTGACTATAAGACATTTCTGGATCAGCCTTATCCTTTCACAGTTAATTTTGTGAACATTTTCATTCATTTTTCGATTTTCTAATGTTTGGATGAGAAACAGCAGAGAAGAGAAGCTTAGTATCCTCAAATTTTGCCCCAACTTGATAGCACTTACTCTTATTTATAAAAGACAGTACTAAAGTTGAAGTAGAATTCAAAAGGAACTGTTGTAGCTTTGGATATAAAAACACATCATGTTGAGATACTGGCTGATAAACGCCAATAAAGCTACCCCAAAGAAAAGCACTTACTATAATAAATGAAAGAGAATGCCTTTTTTGAAGTAGCCTGCATGGTTAAAAAATGATGTTGATATAATTGGTCGTTGGTGAATTCTAAAATATCATTAGCAAAGTAAAGAGTAATTCCTTTTCTGCCCCAAAACCTGTAGAAACGAGGCTTCCAAGTGAGAAGCAACTGAAACGATGCAAATTCAAACAACTTTCTAACACATAAAACCAGTCAGTGTATACGTTACAAAAATCCTTCTGAATAAAACAAATCTTGTCTGTTTAAAACTGTCACCTGGCATTACATTTGTCCAGGTTCATATTCACTGTACTGTGTACTGGGTTACATTTTGGTAAATAAAAAGCAGTATATTATTCTCACATTTGCCCCAACTTGATAACCTTACTGTTACAAGAAACAAAGGCAGTACTAAAGTTGGAGATTAATTCAAAATAAAACGTTGTTGTAGGATACGATTGACAAACAACATTGATTTGAAGAGTTACTGGTTGAAATGCAGCAATAAAGCTACCCCAAAGAAAAGCACTTACTACAAGAAAAGTAAAGTGAATGCCCCTTTTTGAAGTAGCCTGAAAGTGTTCATTTCTATCAAAAATAAAGCTGGAGACGGACTGTTCTCAATGGAGACAGAGAGAGTGAAATATCTGATGAAAAAATCAACTACAGAGTACCCCAACAAAAAGCACTTACTTTTAAAAACAACGAGTTAGTGCTTAAGTTAAAGTAATCATTGTGACTATTACAATCTGTAAGTATTTCAACTCCTGGGACAATAAAGTGTTGTTTTAAAGAAATACAACTAAGACTTACTTAATTCCAGCATGTGCAAATCCTTGGTGAAACAAATCTTCCTTCTTAGTGGCAATGTCTTCTCCTTCTGGATACCTTGCAGGAATGTTCCTACTACAAAAATGCTCCCTTTTTATGTTCGGGTAGAAATCTGGCAAGAACGGGACTATTTGCAGCCAAGCCCCTTTCTTGCACCGTCGTTATATTTGTCTCAATGAAAATGATTTAACCTCCTTCTGCTTTACTAAACAAAAGATAGTGTTGAGTACCCAATCAGCAGTCTCACACATGTAGTTTCTATGTCAATACAAGTGTTAATACTTATTGAACCCATTGTCCATTTATTTGATAGATATGATATAACATTTTGTAAAATAACCCTTGCGCCCGCATTCTGATTGTTAAAACACATTATTGGTAAATTGAAAAAAAATACAGCCAAGATCTACCCCAACAAAAAGCACTTACTAGTGCAATGAACGAGTTAGTGCTTTTGTTAAAGTAATCCTTGTGACTATAAGACATTTCTGGATCAGCCTTATCCTTTCACAGTTAATTTTGTGAACATTTTTCATTCATTTTTCGATTTTCTAATGTTTGGATGAGAAACAGCAGAGAAGAGAAGCTTAGTATCCTCAAATTTTGCCCCAACTTGATAGCACTTACTCTTATTTATAAAAGACAGTACTAAAGTTGAAGTAGAATTCAAAAGGAACTGTTGTAGCTTTGGAAATAAAAACACAACATGTTGAGATACTGGCTGATAAACGCCAATAAAGCTACCCCAAAGAAATCACTTACTATAATAAATGAAAGAGAATGCCTTTTTTGAAGTAGCCTGCATGGTTAAAAAATGATGTTGATATAATTGGTCGTTGGTGAATTCTAAAATATCATTAGCAAAGTAAAGAGTAATTCCTTTTCTGCCCCAAAACCTGTAGAAACGAGGCTTCCAAGTGAGAAGCAACTGAAACGATGCAAATTCAAACAACTTTCTAACACATAAAACCAGTCAGTGTATACGTTACAAAAATCCTTCTGAATAAAACAAATCTTGTCTGTTTAAAACTGTCACCTGGCATTACATTTGTCCAGGTTCATATTCACTGTACTGTGTACTGGGTTACATTTTGGTAAATAAAAAGCAGTATATTATTCTCACATTTGCCCCAACTTGATAGCCTTACTGTTACAAGAAACAAAGGCAGTACTAAAGTTGGAGATTAATTCAAAATAAAACGTTGTTGTAGGATACGATTGACAAACAACATTGATTTGAAGAGTTACTGGTTGAAATGCAGCAATAAAGCTACCCCAAAGAAAAGCACTTACTACAAGAAAAGTAAAGTGAATGCCCCTTTTTGAAGTAGCCTGAAAGTGTTCATTTCTATCAAAAATAAAGCTGGAGATGGACTGTTCTCAATAGAGACAGAGAGAGTGAAATATCTGATGAAAAAATCAACTACAGAGTACCCCAACAAAAAGCACTTACTTTTAAAAACAACGAGTTAGTGCTTAAGTTAAAGTAATCATTGTGACTATTACAATCTGTAAGTATTTCAACTCCTGGGACAATAAAGTGTTGTTTTAAAGAAATACAACTAAGACTTACTTAATTCCAGCATGTGCAAATCCTTGGTGAAACAAATCTTCCTTCTTAGTGGCAATGTCTTCTCCTTCTGGATACCTTGCAGGAATGTTCCTACTACAAAAATGCTCCCTTTTTATGTTCGGGTAGAAATCTGGCAAGAACGGGACTATTTGCAGCCAAGCCCCTTTCTTGCACCGTCGTTATATTTGTCTCAATGAAAATGATTTAACCTCCTTCTGCTTTACTAAACAAAAGATAGTGTTGAGTACCCAATCAGCAGTCTCACATGTAGTTTCTTTGTCAATACAAGTGTTAATACTTATTGAACCCATTGTCCATTTATTTGATAGATATGACATAACATTTTGTAAAATAACCCTTGCGCCCGCATTCTGATTGTTAAAACACATTATTGGTAAATTGAAAAAAATACAGCCAAGATCTACCCCAACAAAAAGCACTTACTAATGCAATGAACGAGTTAGTGCTTTTGTTAAAGTAATCCTTGTGACTATAAGACATTTCTGGATCAGCCTTATCCTTTCACAGTTAATTTTGTTAACATTTTCATTCATTTATCGATTTTCTAATGTTTGGATGAGAAACAGCAGAGAAGAGAAGCTTAGTATCCTCAAATTTTGCCCCAACTTGATAGCACTTACTCTTATTTATAAAAGACAGTACTAAAGTTGAAGTAGAATTCAAAAGGAACTGTTGTAGCTTTGGATATAAAAACACAACATGTTGAGATACTGGCTGATAAACGCCAATAAAGCTACCCCAAAGAAAAGCACTTACTATAATAAATGAAAGAGAATGCCTTTTTTGAAGTAGCCTGCATGGTTAAAAAATGATGTTGATATAATTGGTCGTTGGTGAATTCTAAAATATCATTAGCAAAGTAAAGAGTAATTCCTTTTCTGCCCCAAAACCTGTAGAAACGAGGCTTCCAAGTGAGAAGCCACTGAAACTATGCAAATTCAAACAA
Organism: Acipenser ruthenus; assembly: GCF_902713425.1. Taxonomy (NCBI): domain Eukaryota; kingdom Metazoa; phylum Chordata; class Actinopteri; order Acipenseriformes; family Acipenseridae; genus Acipenser; species Acipenser ruthenus. Next base: position 2,985,971 of record NC_081244.1, read on the forward strand.
CTTTCTAACACATAAAACCAGTCAGTGTATACGTTACAATAATCCTTCTGAATAAAACAAATCTTGTCTGTTTAAAACTGTCACCTGGCATTACATTTGTCCAGGTTCATATTCACTGTACTGTGTACTGGGTTACATTTTGGTAAATAAAAAGCAGTATATTATTCTCACATTTGCCCCAACTTGATAGCCTTACTGTTACAAGAAACAAAGGCAGTACTAAAGTTGGAGATTAATTCAAAATAAAACGTTGTTGTAGGATACGATTGACAAACAACATTGATTTGAAGAGTTACTGGTTGAAATGCAGCAATAAAGCTACCCCAAAGAAAAGCACTTACTACAAGAAAAGTAAAGTGAATGCCCCTTTTTGAAGTAGCCTGAAAGTGTTCATTTCTATCAAAAATAAAGCTGGAGATGGACTGTTCTCAATGGAGATAGACAGAGTGAAATATCTGATGAAAAAATCAACTACAGAGTACCCCAACAAAAAACACTTACTTTTAAAAACAACGAGTTAGTGCTTAAGTTAAAGTAATCATTGTGACTATTACAATCTGTAAGTATTTCAACTCCTGGGACAATAAAGTGTTGTTTTAAAGAAATACAACTAAGACTTACTTAATTCCAGCATGTGCAAATCCTTGGTGAAACAAATCTTCCTTCTTAGTGGCAATGTCTTCTCCTTCTGGATACCTTGCAGGAATGTTCCTACTACAAAAATGCTCCCTTTTTATGTTCGGGTAGAAATCTGGCAAGAACGGGACTATTTGCAGCCAAGCCCCTTTCTTGCACCGTCGTTATATTTGTCTCAATGAAAATGATTTAACCTCCTTCTGCTTTACTAAACAAAAGATAGTGTTGAGTACCCAATCAGCAGTCTCACACATGTAGTTTCTATGTCAGTACAAGTGTTAATACTTATTGAACCCATTGTCCATTTATTTGATAGATATGACATAACATTTTGTAAAATAACCCTTGTGCCCGCATTCTGATTGTTAAAACACATTATTGGTAAATTGAAAAAAAATACAGCCAAGATCTACCCCAACAAAAAGCACTTACTAATGCAATGAACGAGTTAGTGCTTTTGTTAAAGTAATCCTTGTGACTATAAGACATTTCTGCATCAGTCTTATCCTTTCACAGTTAATTTTGTGAACATTTTCATTCATTTTTCGATTTTCTAATGTTTGGATGAGAAACAGCAGAGAAGAGAAGCTTAGTATCCTCAAATTTTGCCCCAACTTGATAGCACTTACTCTTATTTATAAAAGACAGTACTAAAGTTGAAGAAGAATTCAAAAGGAACTGTTGTAGCTTTGGATATAAAAACACAACATGTTGAGATACTGGCTGATAAACGCCAATAAAGCTACCCCAAAGAAAAGCACTTACTATAATAAATGAAAGAGAATGCCCCTTTTTGAAGTAGCCTGCATGGTTAAAAAACGATGTTGATATAATTGGTAGTTGGTGAATTCTAAAATATCATTAGCAAAGTAAAGAGTAATTCCTTTTCTGCCCCAAAACCTGTAGAATCGAGGCTTCTAAGTGAGAAGCAACAGAAACGATGCAAATTCAAACAACTTTCTAACACATAAAACCAGTCAGTGTATACGTTACAATAATCCTTCTGAATAAAACAAATCTTGTCTGTTTAAAACTGTCACCTGGCATTACATTTGTCCAGGTTCATATTCACTGTACTGTGCACTGGGTTACATTTTGGTAAATAAAAAGCAGTATATTATTCTCACATTTGCCCCAACTTGATAGCCTTACTGTTACAAGAAACAAAGGCAGTACTAAAGTTGGAGATTAATTCAAAATAAAACATTGTTGTAGGATACGATTGACAAACAACATTGATTTGAAGAGTTTCTGGTTGAAATGCAGCAATAAAGCTACCCCAAAGAAAAGCACTTACTACAAGAAAAGTAAAGTGAATGCCCCTTTTTGAAGTAGCCTGAAAGTGTTCATTTCTATCAAAAATAAAGCTGGAGATGGACTGTTCTCAATGGAGATAGACAGAGTGAAATATCTGATGAAAAAATCAACTACAGAGTACCCCAACAAAAAGCACTTACTTTTAAAAACAACGAGTTAGTGCTTAAGTTAAAGTAATTGTGACTATTACAATCTGTAAGTATTTCAACTCCTGGGACAATAAAGTGTTGTTTTAAAGAAATACAACTAAGACTTACTTAATTCCAGCATGTGCAAATCCTTGGTGAAACAAATCTTCCTTCTTAGTGGCAATGTCTTCTCCTTCTGGATACCTTGCAGGAATGTTCCTACTACAAAAATGCTCCCTTTTTATGTTCGGGTAGAAATCTGGCAAGAACGGGACTATTTGCAGCCAAGCCCCTTTCTTGCACCGTCGTTATATTTGTCTCAATGAAAATGATTTAACCTCCTTCTGCTTTACTAAACAAAAGATAGTGTTGAGTACCCAATCAGCAGTCTCACACATGTAGTTTCTATGTCAATACAAGTGTTAATACTTATTGAACCCATTGTCCATTTATTTGATAGATATGATATAACATTTTGTAAAATAACCCTTGCGCCCGCATTCTGATTGTTAAAACACATTATTGGTAAATTGAAAAAAAAAATACAGCCAAGATCTACCCCAACAAAAAGCACTTACTAGTGCAATGAACGAGTTAGTGCTTTTGTTAAAGTAATCCTTGTGACTATAAGACATTTCTGGATCAGCCTTATCCTTTCACAGTTAATTTTGTGAACATTTTCATTCATTTTTCGATTTTCTAATGTTTGGATGAGAAACAGCAGAGAAGAGAAGCTTAGTATCCTCAAATTTTGCCCCAACTTGATAGCACTTACTCTTATTTATAAAAGACAGTACTAAAGTTGAAGTAGAATTCAAAAGGAACTGTTGTAGCTTTGGATATAAAAACACATCATGTTGAGATACTGGCTGATAAACGCCAATAAAGCTACCCCAAAGAAAAGCACTTACTATAATAAATGAAAGAGAATGCCTTTTTTGAAGTAGCCTGCATGGTTAAAAAATGATGTTGATATAATTGGTCGTTGGTGAATTCTAAAATATCATTAGCAAAGTAAAGAGTAATTCCTTTTCTGCCCCAAAACCTGTAGAAACGAGGCTTCCAAGTGAGAAGCAACTGAAACGATGCAAATTCAAACAACTTTCTAACACATAAAACCAGTCAGTGTATACGTTACAAAAATCCTTCTGAATAAAACAAATCTTGTCTGTTTAAAACTGTCACCTGGCATTACATTTGTCCAGGTTCATATTCACTGTACTGTGTACTGGGTTACATTTTGGTAAATAAAAAGCAGTATATTATTCTCACATTTGCCCCAACTTGATAACCTTACTGTTACAAGAAACAAAGGCAGTACTAAAGTTGGAGATTAATTCAAAATAAAACGTTGTTGTAGGATACGATTGACAAACAACATTGATTTGAAGAGTTACTGGTTGAAATGCAGCAATAAAGCTACCCCAAAGAAAAGCACTTACTACAAGAAAAGTAAAGTGAATGCCCCTTTTTGAAGTAGCCTGAAAGTGTTCATTTCTATCAAAAATAAAGCTGGAGACGGACTGTTCTCAATGGAGACAGAGAGAGTGAAATATCTGATGAAAAAATCAACTACAGAGTACCCCAACAAAAAGCACTTACTTTTAAAAACAACGAGTTAGTGCTTAAGTTAAAGTAATCATTGTGACTATTACAATCTGTAAGTATTTCAACTCCTGGGACAATAAAGTGTTGTTTTAAAGAAATACAACTAAGACTTACTTAATTCCAGCATGTGCAAATCCTTGGTGAAACAAATCTTCCTTCTTAGTGGCAATGTCTTCTCCTTCTGGATACCTTGCAGGAATGTTCCTACTACAAAAATGCTCCCTTTTTATGTTCGGGTAGAAATCTGGCAAGAACGGGACTATTTGCAGCCAAGCCCCTTTCTTGCACCGTCGTTATATTTGTCTCAATGAAAATGATTTAACCTCCTTCTGCTTTACTAAACAAAAGATAGTGTTGAGTACCCAATCAGCAGTCTCACACATGTAGTTTCTATGTCAATACAAGTGTTAATACTTATTGAACCCATTGTCCATTTATTTGATAGATATGATATAACATTTTGTAAAATAACCCTTGCGCCCGCATTCTGATTGTTAAAACACATTATTGGTAAATTGAAAAAAAATACAGCCAAGATCTACCCCAACAAAAAGCACTTACTAGTGCAATGAACGAGTTAGTGCTTTTGTTAAAGTAATCCTTGTGACTATAAGACATTTCTGGATCAGCCTTATCCTTTCACAGTTAATTTTGTGAACATTTTTCATTCATTTTTCGATTTTCTAATGTTTGGATGAGAAACAGCAGAGAAGAGAAGCTTAGTATCCTCAAATTTTGCCCCAACTTGATAGCACTTACTCTTATTTATAAAAGACAGTACTAAAGTTGAAGTAGAATTCAAAAGGAACTGTTGTAGCTTTGGAAATAAAAACACAACATGTTGAGATACTGGCTGATAAACGCCAATAAAGCTACCCCAAAGAAATCACTTACTATAATAAATGAAAGAGAATGCCTTTTTTGAAGTAGCCTGCATGGTTAAAAAATGATGTTGATATAATTGGTCGTTGGTGAATTCTAAAATATCATTAGCAAAGTAAAGAGTAATTCCTTTTCTGCCCCAAAACCTGTAGAAACGAGGCTTCCAAGTGAGAAGCAACTGAAACGATGCAAATTCAAACAACTTTCTAACACATAAAACCAGTCAGTGTATACGTTACAAAAATCCTTCTGAATAAAACAAATCTTGTCTGTTTAAAACTGTCACCTGGCATTACATTTGTCCAGGTTCATATTCACTGTACTGTGTACTGGGTTACATTTTGGTAAATAAAAAGCAGTATATTATTCTCACATTTGCCCCAACTTGATAGCCTTACTGTTACAAGAAACAAAGGCAGTACTAAAGTTGGAGATTAATTCAAAATAAAACGTTGTTGTAGGATACGATTGACAAACAACATTGATTTGAAGAGTTACTGGTTGAAATGCAGCAATAAAGCTACCCCAAAGAAAAGCACTTACTACAAGAAAAGTAAAGTGAATGCCCCTTTTTGAAGTAGCCTGAAAGTGTTCATTTCTATCAAAAATAAAGCTGGAGATGGACTGTTCTCAATAGAGACAGAGAGAGTGAAATATCTGATGAAAAAATCAACTACAGAGTACCCCAACAAAAAGCACTTACTTTTAAAAACAACGAGTTAGTGCTTAAGTTAAAGTAATCATTGTGACTATTACAATCTGTAAGTATTTCAACTCCTGGGACAATAAAGTGTTGTTTTAAAGAAATACAACTAAGACTTACTTAATTCCAGCATGTGCAAATCCTTGGTGAAACAAATCTTCCTTCTTAGTGGCAATGTCTTCTCCTTCTGGATACCTTGCAGGAATGTTCCTACTACAAAAATGCTCCCTTTTTATGTTCGGGTAGAAATCTGGCAAGAACGGGACTATTTGCAGCCAAGCCCCTTTCTTGCACCGTCGTTATATTTGTCTCAATGAAAATGATTTAACCTCCTTCTGCTTTACTAAACAAAAGATAGTGTTGAGTACCCAATCAGCAGTCTCACATGTAGTTTCTTTGTCAATACAAGTGTTAATACTTATTGAACCCATTGTCCATTTATTTGATAGATATGACATAACATTTTGTAAAATAACCCTTGCGCCCGCATTCTGATTGTTAAAACACATTATTGGTAAATTGAAAAAAATACAGCCAAGATCTACCCCAACAAAAAGCACTTACTAATGCAATGAACGAGTTAGTGCTTTTGTTAAAGTAATCCTTGTGACTATAAGACATTTCTGGATCAGCCTTATCCTTTCACAGTTAATTTTGTGAACATTTTCATTCATTTTTCGATTTTCTAATGTTTGGATGAGAAACAGCAGAGAAGAGAAGCTTAGTATCCTCAAATTTTGCCCCAACTTGATAGCACTTACTCTTATTTATAAAAGACAGTACTAAAGTTGAAGTAGAATTCAAAAGGAACTGTTGTAGCTTTGGATATAAAAACACAACATGTTGAGATACTGGCTGATAAACGCCAATAAAGCTACCCCAAAGAAAAGCACTTACTATAATAAATGAAAGAGAATGCCTTTTTTGAAGTAGCCTGCATGGTTAAAAAATGATGTTGATATAATTGGTCGTTGGTGAATTCTAAAATATCATTAGCAAAGTAAAGAGTAATTCCTTTTCTGCCCCAAAACCTGTAGAAACGAGGCTTCCAAGTGAGAAGCCACTGAAACTATGCAAATTCAAACAACTTTCTAACACATAAAACCAGTCAGTGTATACGTTACAATAATCCTTCTGAATAAAACAAATCTTGTCTGTTTAAAACTGTCACCTGGCATTACATTTGTCCAGGTTCATATTCACTGTACTGTGTACTGGGTTACATTTTGGTAAATAAAAAGCAGTATATTATTCTCACATTTGCCCCAACTTGATAGCCTTACTGTTACAAGAAACAAAGGCAGTACTAAAGTTGGAGATTAATTCAAAATAAAACGTTGTTGTAGGATACGATTGACAAACAACATTGATTTGAAGAGTTACTGGTTGAAATGCAGCAATAAAGCTACCCCAAAGAAAAGCACTTACTACAAGAAAAGTAAAGTGAATGCCCCTTTTTGAAGTAGCCTGAAAGTGTTCATTTCTATCAAAAATAAAGCTGGAGATGGACTGTTCTCAATGGAGATAGACAGAGTGAAATATCTGATGAAAAAATCAACTACAGAGTACCCCAACAAAAAACACTTACTTTTAAAAACAACGAGTTAGTGCTTAAGTTAAAGTAATCATTGTGACTATTACAATCTGTAAGTATTTCAACTCCTGGGACAATAAAGTGTTGTTTTAAAGAAATACAACTAAGACTTACTTAATTCCAGCATGTGCAAATCCTTGGTGAAACAAATCTTCCTTCTTAGTGGCAATGTCTTCTCCTTCTGGATACCTTGCAGGAATGTTCCTACTACAAAAATGCTCCCTTTTTATGTTCGGGTAGAAATCTGGCAAGAACGGGACTATTTGCAGCCAAGCCCCTTTCTTGCACCGTCGTTATATTTGTCTCAATGAAAATGATTTAACCTCCTTCTGCTTTACTAAACAAAAGATAGTGTTGAGTACCCAATCAGCAGTCTCACACATGTAGTTTCTATGTCAGTACAAGTGTTAATACTTATTGAACCCATTGTCCATTTATTTGATAGATATGACATAACATTTTGTAAAATAACCCTTGTGCCCGCATTCTGATTGTTAAAACACATTATTGGTAAATTGAAAAAAAATACAGCCAAGATCTACCCCAACAAAAAGCACTTACTAATGCAATGAACGAGTTAGTGCTTTTGTTAAAGTAATCCTTGTGACTATAAGACATTTCTGCATCAGTCTTATCCTTTCACAGTTAATTTTGTGAACATTTTCATTCATTTTTCGATTTTCTAATGTTTGGATGAGAAACAGCAGAGAAGAGAAGCTTAGTATCCTCAAATTTTGCCCCAACTTGATAGCACTTACTCTTATTTATAAAAGACAGTACTAAAGTTGAAGAAGAATTCAAAAGGAACTGTTGTAGCTTTGGATATAAAAACACAACATGTTGAGATACTGGCTGATAAACGCCAATAAAGCTACCCCAAAGAAAAGCACTTACTATAATAAATGAAAGAGAATGCCCCTTTTTGAAGTAGCCTGCATGGTTAAAAAACGATGTTGATATAATTGGTAGTTGGTGAATTCTAAAATATCATTAGCAAAGTAAAGAGTAATTCCTTTTCTGCCCCAAAACCTGTAGAATCGAGGCTTCTAAGTGAGAAGCAACAGAAACGATGCAAATTCAAACAACTTTCTAACACATAAAACCAGTCAGTGTATACGTTACAATAATCCTTCTGAATAAAACAAATCTTGTCTGTTTAAAACTGTCACCTGGCATTACATTTGTCCAGGTTCATATTCACTGTACTGTGCACTGGGTTACATTTTGGTAAATAAAAAGCAGTATATTATTCTCACATTTGCCCCAACTTGATAGCCTTACTGTTACAAGAAACAAAGGCAGTACTAAAGTTGGAGATTAATTCAAAATAAAACATTGTTGTAGGATACGATTGACAAACAACATTGATTTGAAGAGTTTCTGGTTGAAATGCAGCAATAAAGCTACCCCAAAGAAAAGCACTTACTACAAGAAAAGTAAAGTGAATGCCCCTTTTTGAAGTAGCCTGAAAGTGTTCATTTCTATCAAAAATAAAGCTGGAGATGGACTGTTCTCAATGGAGATAGACAGAGTGAAATATCTGATGAAAAAATCAACTACAGAGTACCCCAACAAAAAGCACTTACTTTTAAAAACAACGAGTTAGTGCTTAAGTTAAAGTAATTGTGACTATTACAATCTGTAAGTATTTCAACTCCTGGGACAATAAAGTGTTGTTTTAAAGAAATACAACTAAGACTTACTTAATTCCAGCATGTGCAAATCCTTGGTGAAACAAATCTTCCTTCTTAGTGGCAATGTCTTCTCCTTCTGGATACCTTGCAGGAATGTTCCTACTACAAAAATGCTCCCTTTTTATGTTCGGGTAGAAATCTGGCAAGAACGGGACTATTTGCAGCCAAGCCCCTTTCTTGCACCGTCGTTATATTTGTCTCAATGAAAATGATTTAACCTCCTTCTGCTTTACTAAACAAAAGATAGTGTTGAGTACCCAATCAGCAGTCTCACACATGTAGTTTCTATGTCAATACAAGTGTTAATACTTATTGAACCCATTGTCCATTTATTTGATAGATATGATATAACATTTTGTAAAATAACCCTTGCGCCCGCATTCTGATTGTTAAAACACATTATTGGTAAATTGAAAAAAAAAATACAGCCAAGATCTACCCCAACAAAAAGCACTTACTAGTGCAATGAACGAGTTAGTGCTTTTGTTAAAGTAATCCTTGTGACTATAAGACATTTCTGGATCAGCCTTATCCTTTCACAGTTAATTTTGTGAACATTTTCATTCATTTTTCGATTTTCTAATGTTTGGATGAGAAACAGCAGAGAAGAGAAGCTTAGTATCCTCAAATTTTGCCCCAACTTGATAGCACTTACTCTTATTTATAAAAGACAGTACTAAAGTTGAAGTAGAATTCAAAAGGAACTGTTGTAGCTTTGGATATAAAAACACAACATGTTGAGATACTGGCTGATAAACGCCAATAAAGCTACCCCAAAGAAAAGCACTTACTATAATAAATGAAAGAGAATGCCTTTTTTTGAAGTAGCCTGCATGGTTAAAAAATGATGTTGATATAATTGGTCGTTGGTGAATTCTAAAATATCATTAGCAAAGTAAAGAGTAATTCCTTTTCTGCCCCAAAACCTGTAGAAACGAGGCTTCCAAGTGAGAAGCAACTGAAACGATGCAAATTCAAACAACTTTCTAACACATAAAACCAGTCAGTGTATACGTTACAATAATCCTTCTGAATAAAACAAATCTTGTCTGTTTAAAACTGTCACCTGGCATTACATTTGTCCAGGTTCATATTCACTGTACTGTGTACTGGGTTACATTTTGGTAAATAAAAAGCAGTATATTATTCTCACATTTGCCCCAACTTGATAGCCTTACTGTTACAAGAAACAAAGGCAGTACTAAAGTTGGAGATTAATTCAAAATAAAACGTTGTTGTAGGATACGATTGACAAACAACATTGATTTGAAGAGTTACTGGTTGAAATGCAGCAATAAAGCTACCCCAAAGAAAAGCACTTACTACAAGAAAAGTAAAGTGAATGCCCCTTTTTGAAGTAGCCTGAAAGTGTTCATTTCTATCAAAAATAAAGCTGGAGATGGACTGTTCTCAATGGAGACAGAGAGAGTGAAATATCTGATAAAAAAATCAACTACAGAGTACCCCAACAAAAAGCACTTACTTTTAAAAACAACAAGTTAGTGCTTAAGTTAAAGTAATCATTGTGACTATTACAATCTGTAAGTATTTCAACTCCTGGGACAATAAAGTGTTGTTTTAAAGAAATACAACTAAGACTTACTTAATTCCAGCATGTGCAAATCCTTGGTGAAACAAATCTTCCTTCTTAGTGGCAATGTCTTCTCCTTCTGGATACCTTGCAGGAATGTTCCTACTACAAAAATGCTCCCTTTTTATGTTCGGGTAGAAATCTGGCAAGAACGGGACTATTTGCAGCCAAGCCCCTTTCTTGCACCGTCGTTATATTTGTCTCAATGAAAATGATTTAACCTCCTTCTGCTTTACTAAACAAAAGATAGTGTTGAGTACCCAATCAGCAGTCTCACACATGTAGTTTCTATGTCAACACAAGTGTTAATACTTATTGAACCCATTGTCCATTTATTTGATAGATATGATATAACATTTTGTAAAATAACCCTTGCGCCCGCATTCTGATTGTTAAAACACATTATTGGTAAATTGAAAAAAAATACAGCCAAGATCTACCCCAACAAAAAGCACTTACTAGTGCAATGAACGAGTTAGTGCTTTTGTTAAAGTAATCCTTGTGACTATAAGACATTTCTGGATCAGCCTTATCCTTTCACAGTTAATTTTGTGAACATTTTTCATTCATTTTTCGATTTTCTAATGTTTGGATGAGAAACAGCAGAGAAGAGAAGCTTAGTATCCTCAAATTTTGCCCCAACTTGATAGCACTTACTCTTATTTATAAAAGACAGTACTAAAGTTGAAGTAGAATTCAAAAGGAACTGTTGTAGCTTTGGAAATAAAAACACAACATGTTGAGATACTGGCTGATAAACGCCAATAAAGCTACCCCAAAGAAATCACTTACTATAATAAATGAAAGAGAATGCCTTTTTTGAAGTAGCCTGCATGGTTAAAAAATGATGTTGATATAATTGGTCGTTGGTGAATTCTAAAATATCATTAGCAAAGTAAAGAGTAATTCCTTTTCTGCCCCAAAACCTGTAGAAACGAGGCTTCCAAGTGAGAAGCAACTGAAACGATGCAAATTCAAACAACTTTCTAACACATAAAACCAGTCAGTGTATACGTTACAAAAATCCTTCTGAATAAAACAAATCTTGTCTGTTTAAAACTGTCACCTGGCATTACATTTGTCCAGGTTCATATTCACTGTACTGTGTACTGGGTTACATTTTGGTAAATAAAAAGCAGTATATTATTCTCACATTTGCCCCAACTTGATAGCCTTACTGTTACAAGAAACAAAGGCAGTACTAAAGTTGGAGATTAATTCAAAATAAAACGTTGTTGTAGGATACGATTGACAAACAACATTGATTTGAAGAGTTACTGGTTGAAATGCAGCAATAAAGCTACCCCAAAGAAAAGCACTTACTACAAGAAAAGTAAAGTGAATGCCCCTTTTTGAAGTAGCCTGAAAGTGTTCATTTCTATCAAAAATAAAGCTGGAGATGGACTGTTCTCAATAGAGACAGAGAGAGTGAAATATCTGATGAAAAAATCAACTACAGAGTACCCCAACAAAAAGCACTTACTTTTAAAAACAACGAGTTAGTGCTTAAGTTAAAGTAATCATTGTGACTATTACAATCTGTAAGTATTTCAACTCCTGGGACAATAAAGTGTTGTTTTAAAGAAATACAACTAAGACTTACTTAATTCCAGCATGTGCAAATCCTTGGTGAAACAAATCTTCCTTCTTAGTGGCAATGTCTTCTCCTTCTGGATACCTTGCAGGAATGTTCCTACTACAAAAATGCTCCCTTTTTATGTTCGGGTAGAAATCTGGCAAGAACGGGACTATTTGCAGCCAAGCCCCTTTCTTGCACCGTCGTTATATTTGTCTCAATGAAAATGATTTAACCTCCTTCTGCTTTACTAAACAAAAGATAGTGTTGAGTACCCAATCAGCAGTCTCACATGTAGTTTCTTTGTCAATACAAGTGTTAATACTTATTGAACCCATTGTCCATTTATTTGATAGATATGACATAACATTTTGTAAAATAACCCTTGCGCCCGCATTCTGATTGTTAAAACACATTATTGGTAAATTGAAAAAAATACAGCCAAGATCTACCCCAACAAAAAGCACTTACTAATGCAATGAACGAGTTAGTGCTTTTGTTAAAGTAATCCTTGTGACTATAAGACATTTCTGGATCAGCCTTATCCTTTCACAGTTAATTTTGTTAACATTTTCATTCATTTATCGATTTTCTAATGTTTGGATGAGAAACAGCAGAGAAGAGAAGCTTAGTATCCTCAAATTTTGCCCCAACTTGATAGCACTTACTCTTATTTATAAAAGACAGTACTAAAGTTGAAGTAGAATTCAAAAGGAACTGTTGTAGCTTTGGATATAAAAACACAACATGTTGAGATACTGGCTGATAAACGCCAATAAAGCTACCCCAAAGAAAAGCACTTACTATAATAAATGAAAGAGAATGCCTTTTTTGAAGTAGCCTGCATGGTTAAAAAATGATGTTGATATAATTGGTCGTTGGTGAATTCTAAAATATCATTAGCAAAGTAAAGAGTAATTCCTTTTCTGCCCCAAAACCTGTAGAAACGAGGCTTCCAAGTGAGAAGCCACTGAAACTATGCAAATTCAAACAACTTTCTAACACATAAAACCAGTCAGTGTATACGTTACAATAATCCTTCTGAATAAAACAAATCTTGTCTGTTTAAAACTGTCACCTGGCATTACATTTGTCCAGGTTCATATTCACTGTACTGTGTACTGGGTTACATTTTGGTAAATAAAAAGCAGTATATTATTCTCACATTTGCCCCAACTTGATAGCCTTACTGTTACAAGAAACAAAGGCAGTACTAAAGTTGGAGATTAATTCAAAATAAAACGTTGTTGTAGGATACGATTGACAAACAACATTGATTTGAAGAGTTACTGGTTGAAATGCAGCAATAAAGCTACCCCAAAGAAAAGCACTTACTACAAGAAAAGTAAAGTGAATGCCCCTTTTTGAAGTAGCCTGAAAGTGTTCATTTCTATCAAAAATAAAGCTGGAGATGGACTGTTCTCAATGGAGATAGACAGAGTGAAATATCTGATGAAAAAATCAACTACAGAGTACCCCAACAAAAAGCACTTACTTTTAAAAACAACGAGTTAGTGCTTAAGTTAAAGTAATTGTGACTATTACAATCTGTAAGTATTTCAACTCCTGGGACAATAAAGTGTTGTTTTAAAGAAATACAACTAAGACTTACTTAATTCCAGCATGTGCAAATCCTTGGTGAAACAAATCTTCCTTCTTAGTGGCAATGTCTTCTCCTTCTGGATACCTTGCAGGAATGTTCCTACTACAAAAATGCTCCCTTTTTATGTTCGGGTAGAAATCTGGCAAGAACGGGACTATTTGCAGCCAAGCCCCTTTCTTGCACCGTCGTTATATTTGTCTCAATGAAAATGATTTAACCTCCTTCTGCTTTACTAAACAAAAGATAGTGTTGAGTACCCAATCAGCAGTCTCACACATGTAGTTTCTATGTCAATACAAGTGTTAATACTTATTGAACCCATTGTCCATTTATTTGATAGATATGATATAACATTTTGTAAAATAACCCTTGCGCCCGCATTCTGATTGTTAAAACACATTATTGGTAAATTGAAAAAAAAAATACAGCCAAGATCTACCCCAACAAAAAGCACTTACTAGTGCAATGAACGAGTTAGTGCTTTTGTTAAAGTAATCCTTGTGACTATAAGACATTTCTGGATCAGCCTTATCCTTTCACAGTTAATTTTGTGAACATTTTCATTCATTTTTCGATTTTCTAATGTTTGGATGAGAAACAGCAGAGAAGAGAAGCTTAGTATCCTCAAATTTTGCCCCAACTTGATAGCACTTACTCTTATTTATAAAAGACAGTACTAAAGTTGAAGTAGAATTCAAAAGGAACTGTTGTAGCTTTGGATATAAAAACACATCATGTTGAGATACTGGCTGATAAACGCCAATAAAGCTACCCCAAAGAAAAGCACTTACTATAATAAATGAAAGAGAATGCCTTTTTTGAAGTAGCCTGCATGGTTAAAAAATGATGTTGATATAATTGGTCGTTGGTGAATTCTAAAATATCATTAGCAAAGTAAAGAGTAATTCCTTTTCTGCCCCAAAACCTGTAGAAACGAGGCTTCCAAGTGAGAAGCAACTGAAACGATGCAAATTCAAACAACTTTCTAACACATAAAACCAGTCAGTGTATACGTTACAAAAATCCTTCTGAATAAAACAAATCTTGTCTGTTTAAAACTGTCACCTGGCATTACATTTGTCCAGGTTCATATTCACTGTACTGTGTACTGGGTTACATTTTGGTAAATAAAAAGCAGTATATTATTCTCACATTTGCCCCAACTTGATAACCTTACTGTTACAAGAAACAAAGGCAGTACTAAAGTTGGAGATTAATTCAAAATAAAACGTTGTTGTAGGATACGATTGACAAACAACATTGATTTGAAGAGTTACTGGTTGAAATGCAGCAATAAAGCTACCCCAAAGAAAAGCACTTACTACAAGAAAAGTAAAGTGAATGCCCCTTTTTGAAGTAGCCTGAAAGTGTTCATTTCTATCAAAAATAAAGCTGGAGACGGACTGTTCTCAATGGAGACAGAGAGAGTGAAATATCTGATGAAAAAATCAACTACAGAGTACCCCAACAAAAAGCACTTACTTTTAAAAACAACGAGTTAGTGCTTAAGTTAAAGTAATCATTGTGACTATTACAATCTGTAAGTATTTCAACTCCTGGGACAATAAAGTGTTGTTTTAAAGAAATACAACTAAGACTTACTTAATTCCAGCATGTGCAAATCCTTGGTGAAACAAATCTTCCTTCTTAGTGGCAATGTCTTCTCCTTCTGGATACCTTGCAGGAATGTTCCTACTACAAAAATGCTCCCTTTTTATGTTCGGGTAGAAATCTGGCAAGAACGGGACTATTTGCAGCCAAGCCCCTTTCTTGCACCGTCGTTATATTTGTCTCAATGAAAATGATTTAACCTCCTTCTGCTTTACTAAACAAAAGATAGTGTTGAGTACCCAATCAGCAGTCTCACACATGTAGTTTCTATGTCAATACAAGTGTTAATACTTATTGAACCCATTGTCCATTTATTTGATAGATATGATATAACATTTTGTAAAATAACCCTTGCGCCCGCATTCTGATTGTTAAAACACATTATTGGTAAATTGAAAAAAAATACAGCCAAGATCTACCCCAACAAAAAGCACTTACTAGTGCAATGAACGAGTTAGTGCTTTTGTTAAAGTAATCCTTGTGACTATAAGACATTTCTGGATCAGCCTTATCCTTTCACAGTTAATTTTGTGAACATTTTTCATTCATTTTTCGATTTTCTAATGTTTGGATGAGAAACAGCAGAGAAGAGAAGCTTAGTATCCTCAAATTTTGCCCCAACTTGATAGCACTTACTCTTATTTATAAAAGACAGTACTAAAGTTGAAGTAGAATTCAAAAGGAACTGTTGTAGCTTTGGAAATAAAAACACAACATGTTGAGATACTGGCTGATAAACGCCAATAAAGCTACCCCAAAGAAATCACTTACTATAATAAATGAAAGAGAATGCCTTTTTTGAAGTAGCCTGCATGGTTAAAAAATGATGTTGATATAATTGGTCGTTGGTGAATTCTAAAATATCATTAGCAAAGTAAAGAGTAATTCCTTTTCTGCCCCAAAACCTGTAGAAACGAGGCTTCCAAGTGAGAAGCAACTGAAACGATGCAAATTCAAACAACTTTCTAACACATAAAACCAGTCAGTGTATACGTTACAAAAATCCTTCTGAATAAAACAAATCTTGTCTGTTTAAAACTGTCACCTGGCATTACATTTGTCCAGGTTCATATTCACTGTACTGTGTACTGGGTTACATTTTGGTAAATAAAAAGCAGTATATTATTCTCACATTTGCCCCAACTTGATAGCCTTACTGTTACAAGAAACAAAGGCAGTACTAAAGTTGGAGATTAATTCAAAATAAAACGTTGTTGTAGGATACGATTGACAAACAACATTGATTTGAAGAGTTACTGGTTGAAATGCAGCAATAAAGCTACCCCAAAGAAAAGCACTTACTACAAGAAAAGTAAAGTGAATGCCCCTTTTTGAAGTAGCCTGAAAGTGTTCATTTCTATCAAAAATAAAGCTGGAGATGGACTGTTCTCAATAGAGACAGAGAGAGTGAAATATCTGATGAAAAAATCAACTACAGAGTACCCCAACAAAAAGCACTTACTTTTAAAAACAACGAGTTAGTGCTTAAGTTAAAGTAATCATTGTGACTATTACAATCTGTAAGTATTTCAACTCCTGGGACAATAAAGTGTTGTTTTAAAGAAATACAACTAAGACTTACTTAATTCCAGCATGTGCAAATCCTTGGTGAAACAAATCTTCCTTCTTAGTGGCAATGTCTTCTCCTTCTGGATACCTTGCAGGAATGTTCCTACTACAAAAATGCTCCCTTTTTATGTTCGGGTAGAAATCTGGCAAGAACGGGACTATTTGCAGCCAAGCCCCTTTCTTGCACCGTCGTTATATTTGTCTCAATGAAAATGATTTAACCTCCTTCTGCTTTACTAAACAAAAGATAGTGTTGAGTACCCAATCAGCAGTCTCACATGTAGTTTCTTTGTCAATACAAGTGTTAATACTTATTGAACCCATTGTCCATTTATTTGATAGATATGATATAACATTTTGTAAAATAACCCTTGCGCCCGCATTCTGATTGTTAAAACACATTATTGGTAAATTGAAAAAAAATACAGCCAAGATCTACCCCAACAAAAAGCACTTACTAGTGCAATGAACGAGTTAGTGCTTTTGTTAAAGTAATCCTTGTGACTATAAGACATTTCTGGATCAGCCTTATCCTTTCACAGTTAATTTTGTGAACATTTTCATTCATTTTTCGATTTTCTAATGTTTGGATGAGAAACAGCAGAGAAGAGAAGCTTAGTATCCTCAAATTTTGCCCCAACTTGATAGCACTTACTCTTATTTATAAAAGACAGTACTAAAGTTGAAGTAGAATTCAAAAGGAACTGTTGTAGCTTTGGATATAAAAACACAACATGTTGAGATACTGGCTGATAAACGCCAATAAAGCTACCCCAAAGAAAAGCACTTACTATAATAAATGAAAGAGAATGCCTTTTTTGAAGTAGCCTGCATGGTTAAAAAATGATGTTGATATAATTGGTCGTTGGTGAATTCTAAAATATCATTAGCAAAGTAAAGAGTAATTCCTTTTCTGCCCCAAAACCTGTAGAAACGAGGCTTCCAAGTGAGAAGCAACTGAAACGATGCAAATTCAAACAACTTTCTAACACATAAAACCAGTCAGTGTATACGTTACAATAATCCTTCTGAATAAAACAAATCTTGTCTGTTTAAAACTGTCACCTGGCATTACATTTGTCCTGGTTCATATTCACTGTACTGTGTACTGGGTTACATTTTGGTAAATAAAAAGCAGTATATTATTCTCACATTTGCCCCAACTTGATAGCCTTACTGTTACAAGAAACAAAGGCAGTACTAAAGTTGGAGATTAATTCAAAATAAAACGTTGTTGTAGGATACGATTGACAAACAACATTGATTTGAAGAGTTACTGGTTGAAATGCAGCAATAAAGCTACCCCAAAGAAAAGCACTTACTACAAGAAAAGTAAAGTGAATGCCCCTTTTTGAATTAGCCTGAAAGTGTTCATTTCTATCAAAAATAAAGCTGGAGATGGACTGTTCTCAATGGAGACAGAGAGAGTGAAATATCTGATGAAAAAATCAACTACAGAGTACCCCAACAAAAAGCACTTACTTTTTAAAACAACGAGTTAGTGCTTAAGTTAAAGTAATCATTGTGACTATTACAATCTGTAAGTATTTCAACTCCTGGGACAATAAAGTGTTGTTTTAAAGAAATACAACTAAGACTTACTTAATTCCAGCATGTGCAAATCCTTGGTGAAACAAATCTTCCTTCTGATTGTTAAAACACATTATTGGTAAATTGAAAAAAAATACAGCCAAGATCTACCCCAACAAAAAGCACTTACTAATGCAATGAACGAGTTAGTGCTTTTGTTAAAGTAATCCTTGTGACTATAAGACATTTCTGGATCAGCCTTATCCTTTCACAGTTAATTTTGTGAACATTTTCATTCATTTTTCGATTTTCTAATGTTTGGATGAGAAACAGCAGAGAAGAGAAGCTTAGTATCCTCAAATTTTGCCCCAACTTGATAGCACTTACTCTTATTTATAAAAGACAGTACTAAAGTTGAAGTAGAATTCAAAAGGAACTGTTGTAGCTTTGGATATAAAAACACAACATGTTGAGATACTGGCTGATAAACGCCAATAAAGCTACCCCAAAGAAAAGCACTTACTATAATAAATGAAAGAGAATGCCTTTTTTTGAAGTAGCCTGCATGGTTAAAAAATGATGTTGATATAATTGGTCGTTGGTGAATTCTAAAATATCATTAGCAAAGTAAAGAGTAATTCCTTTTCTGCCCCAAAACCTGTAGAAACGAGGCTTCCAAGTGAGAAGCAACTGAAACGATGCAAATTCAAACAACTTTCTAACACATAAAACCAGTCAGTGTATACGTTACAATAATCCTTCTGAATAAAACAAATCTTGTCTGTTTAAAACTGTCACCTGGCATTACATTTGTCCAGGTTCATATTCACTGTACTGTGTACTGGGTTACATTTTGGTAAATAAAAAGCAGTATATTATTCTCACATTTGCCCCAACTTGATAGCCTTACTGTTACAAGAAACAAAGGCAGTACTAAAGTTGGAGATTAATTCAAAATAAAACGTTGTTGTAGGATACGATTGACAAACAACATTGATTTGAAGAGTTACTGGTTGAAATGCAGCAATAAAGCTACCCCAAAGAAAAGCACTTACTACAAGAAAAGTAAAGTGAATGCCCCTTTTTGAAGTAGCCTGAAAGTGTTCATTTCTATCAAAAATAAAGCTGGAGATGGACTGTTCTCAATGGAGACAGAGAGAGTGAAATATCTGATGAAAAAATCAACTACAGAGTACCCCAACAAAAAGCACTTACTTTTAAAAACAACAAGTTAGTGCTTAAGTTAAAGTAATCATTGTGACTATTACAATCTGTAAGTATTTCAACTCCTGGGACAATAAAGTGTTGTTTTAAAGAAATACAACTAAGACTTACTTAATTCCAGCATGTGCAAATCCTTGGTGAAACAAATCTTCCTTCTTAGTGGCAATGTCTTCTCCTTCTGGATACCTTGCAGGAATGTTCCTACTACAAAAATGCTCCCTTTTTATGTTCGGGTAGAAATCTGGCAAGAACGGGACTATTTGCAGCCAAGCCCCTTTCTTGCACCGTCGTTATATTTGTCTCAATGAAAATGATTTAACCTCCTTCTGCTTTACTAAACAAAAGATAGTGTTGAGTACCCAATCAGCAGTCTCACACATGTAGTTTCTATGTCAACACAAGTGTTAATACTTATTGAACCCATTGTCCATTTATTTGATAGATATGATATAACATTTTGTAAAATAACCCTTGCGCCCGCATTCTGATTGTTAAAACACATTATTGGTAAATTGAAAAAAAATACAGCCAAGATCTACCCCAACAAAAAGCACTTACTAATGCAATGAACGAGTTAGTGCTTTTGTTAAAGTAATCCTTGTGACTATAAGACATTTCTGGATCAGCCTTATCCTTTCACAGTTAATTTTGTGAACATTTTTCATTCATTTTGCGATTTTCTAATGTTTGGATGAGAAACAGCAGAGAAGAGAAGCTTAGTATCCTCAAATTTTGCCCCAACTTGATAGCACTTACTCTTATTTATAAAAGACAGTACTAAAGTTGAAGTAGAATTCAAAAGGAACTGTTGTAGCTTTGGAAATAAAAACACAACATGTTGAGATACTGGCTGATAAACGCCAATAAAGCTACCCCAAAGAAATCACTTACTATAATAAATGAAAGAGAATGCCTTTTTTGAAGTAGCCTGCATGGTTAAAAAATGATGTTGATATAATTGGTCGTTGGTGAATTCTAAAATATCATTAGCAAAGTAAAGAGTAATTCCTTTTCTGCCCCAAAACCTGTAGAAACGAGGCTTCCAAGTGAGAAGCAACTGAAACGATGCAAATTCAAACAACTTTCTAACACATAAAACCAGTCAGTGTATACGTTACAAAAATCCTTCTGAATAAAACAAATCTTGTCTGTTTAAAACTGTCACCTGGCATTACATTTGTCCAGGTTCATATTCACTGTACTGTGTACTGGGTTACATTTTGGTAAATAAAAAGCAGTATATTATTCTCACATTTGCCCCAACTTGATAGCCTTACTGTTACAAGAAACAAAGGCAGTACTAAAGTTGGAGATTAATTCAAAATAAAACGTTGTTGTAGGATACGATTGACAAACAACATTGATTTGAAGAGTTACTGGTTGAAATGCAGCAATAAAGCTACCCCAAAGAAAAGCACTTACTACAAGAAAAGTAAAGTGAATGCCCCTTTTTGAAGTAGCCTGAAAGTGTTCATTTCTATCAAAAATAAAGCTGGAGATGGACTGTTCTCAATAGAGACAGAGAGAGTGAAATATCTGATGAAAAAATCAACTACAGAGTACCCCAACAAAAAGCACTTACTTTTAAAAACAACGAGTTAGTGCTTAAGTTAAAGTAATCATTGTGACTATTACAATCTGTAAGTATTTCAACTCCTGGGACAATAAAGTGTTGTTTTAAAGAAATACAACTAAGACTTACTTAATTCCAGCATGTGCAAATCCTTGGTGAAACAAATCTTCCTTCTTAGTGGCAATGTCTTCTCCTTCTGGATACCTTGCAGGAATGTTCCTACTACAAAAATGCTCCCTTTTTATGTTCGGGTAGAAATCTGGCAAGAACGGGACTATTTGCAGCCAAGCCCCTTTCTTGCACCGTCGTTATATTTGTCTCAATGAAAATGATTTAACCTCCTTCTGCTTTACTAAACAAAAGATAGTGTTGAGTACCCAATCAGCAGTCTCACATGTAGTTTCTTTGTCAATACAAGTGTTAATACTTATTGAACCCATTGTCCATTTATTTGATAGATATGATATAACATTTTGTAAAATAACCCTTGCGCCCGCATTCTGATTGTTAAAACACATTATTGGTAAATTGAAAAAAAATACAGCCAAGATCTACCCCAACAAAAAGCACTTACTAGTGCAATGAACGAGTTAGTGCTTTTGTTAAAGTAATCCTTGTGACTATAAGACATTTCTGGATCAGCCTTATCCTTTCACAGTTAATTTTGTGAACATTTTCATTCATTTTTCGATTTTCTAATGTTTGGATGAGAAACAGCAGAGAAGAGAAGCTTAGTATCCTCAAATTTTGCCCCAACTTGATAGCACTTACTCTTATTTATAAAAGACAGTACTAAAGTTGAAGTAGAATTCAAAAGGAACTGTTGTAGCTTTGGATATAAAAACACAACATGTTGAGATACTGGCTGATAAACGCCAATAAAGCTACCCCAAAGAAAAGCACTTACTATAATAAATGAAAGAGAATGCCTTTTTTGAAGTAGCCTGCATGGTTAAAAAATGATGTTGATATAATTGGTCGTTGGTGAATTCTAAAATATCATTAGCAAAGTAAAGAGTAATTCCTTTTCTGCCCCAAAACCTGTAGAAACGAGGCTTCCAAGTGAGAAGCAACTGAAACGATGCAAATTCAAACAACTTTCTAACACATAAAACCAGTCAGTGTATACGTTACAATAATCCTTCTGAATAAAACAAATCTTGTCTGTTTAAAACTGTCACCTGGCATTACATTTGTCCTGGTTCATATTCACTGTACTGTGTACTGGGTTACATTTTGGTAAATAAAAAGCAGTATATTATTCTCACATTTGCCCCAACTTGATAGCCTTACTGTTACAAGAAACAAAGGCAGTACTAAAGTTGGAGATTAATTCAAAATAAAACGTTGTTGTAGGATACGATTGACAAACAACATTGATTTGAAGAGTTACTGGTTGAAATGCAGCAATAAAGCTACCCCAAAGAAAAGCACTTACTACAAGAAAAGTAAAGTGAATGCCCCTTTTTGAATTAGCCTGAAAGTGTTCATTTCTATCAAAAATAAAGCTGGAGATGGACTGTTCTCAATGGAGACAGAGAGAGTGAAATATCTGATGAAAAAATCAACTACAGAGTACCCCAACAAAAAGCACTTACTTTTTAAAACAACGAGTTAGTGCTTAAGTTAAAGTAATCATTGTGACTATTACAATCTGTAAGTATTTCAACTCCTGGGACAATAAAGTGTTGTTTTAAAGAAATACAACTAAGACTTACTTAATTCCAGCATGTGCAAATCCTTGGTGAAACAAATCTTCCTTCTTATTGATAGCACTTACTCTTATTTATAAAAGACAGTACTAAAGTTGAAGTAGAATTCAAAAGGAACTGTTGTAGCTTTGGATATAAAAACACAACATGTTGAGATACTGGCTGATAAACGCCAATAAAGCTACCCCAAAGAAAAGCACTTACTATAATAAATGAAAGAGAATGCCTTTTTTGAAGTAGCCTGCATGGTTAAAAAATGATGTTGATATAATTGGTCGTTGGTGAATTCTAAAATATCATTAGCAAAGTAAAGAGTAATTCCTTTTCTGCCCCAAAACCTGTAGAAACGAGGCTTCCAAGTGAGAAGCAACTGAAACGATGCAAATTCAAACAACTTTCTAACACATAAAACCAGTCAGTGTATACGTTACAATAATCCTTCTGAATAAAACAAATCTTGTCTGTTTAAAACTGTCACCTGGCATTACATTTGTCCTGGTTCATATTCACTGTACTGTGTACTGGGTTACATTTTGGTAAATAAAAAGCAGTATATTATTCTCACATTTGCCCCAACTTGATAGCCTTACTGTTACAAGAAACAAAGGCAGTACTAAAGTTGGAGATTAATTCAAAATAAAACGTTGTTGTAGGATACGATTGACAAACAACATTGATTTGAAGAGTTACTGGTTGAAATGCAGCAATAAAGCTACCCCAAAGAAAAGCACTTACTACAAGAAAAGTAAAGTGAATGCCCCTTTTTGAATTAGCCTGAAAGTGTTCATTTCTATCAAAAATAAAGCTGGAGATGGACTGTTCTCAATGGAGACAGAGAGAGTGAAATATCTGATGAAAAAATCAACTACAGAGTACCCCAACAAAAAGCACTTACTTTTTAAAACAACGAGTTAGTGCTTAAGTTAAAGTAATCATTGTGACTATTACAATCTGTAAGTATTTCAACTCCTGGGACAATAAAGTGTTGTTTTAAAGAAATACAACTAAGACTTACTTAATTCCAGCATGTGCAAATCCTTGGTGAAACAAATCTTCCTTCTGATTGTTAAAACACATTATTGGTAAATTGAAAAAAAATACAGCCAAGATCTACCCCAACAAAAAGCACTTACTAATGCAATGAACGAGTTAGTGCTTTTGTTAAAGTAATCCTTGTGACTATAAGACATTTCTGGATCAGCCTTATCCTTTCACAGTTAATTTTGTGAACATTTTCATTCATTTTTCGATTTTCTAATGTTTGGATGAGAAACAGCAGAGAAGAGAAGCTTAGTATCCTCAAATTTTGCCCCAACTTGATAGCACTTACTCTTATTTATAAAAGACAGTACTAAAGTTGAAGTAGAATTCAAAAGGAACTGTTGTAGCTTTGGATATAAAAACACAACATGTTGAGATACTGGCTGATAAACGCCAATAAAGCTACCCCAAAGAAAAGCACTTACTATAATAAATGAAAGAGAATGCCTTTTTTTGAAGTAGCCTGCATGGTTAAAAAATGATGTTGATATAATTGGTCGTTGGTGAATTCTAAAATATCATTAGCAAAGTAAAGAGTAATTCCTTTTCTGCCCCAAAACCTGTAGAAACGAGGCTTCCAAGTGAGAAGCAACTGAAACGATGCAAATTCAAACAACTTTCTAACACATAAAACCAGTCAGTGTATACGTTACAATAATCCTTCTGAATAAAACAAATCTTGTCTGTTTAAAACTGTCACCTGGCATTACATTTGTCCAGGTTCATATTCACTGTACTGTGTACTGGGTTACATTTTGGTAAATAAAAAGCAGTATATTATTCTCACATTTGCCCCAACTTGATAGCCTTACTGTTACAAGAAACAAAGGCAGTACTAAAGTTGGAGATTAATTCAAAATAAAACGTTGTTGTAGGATACGATTGACAAACAACATTGATTTGAAGAGTTACTGGTTGAAATGCAGCAATAAAGCTACCCCAAAGAAAAGCACTTACTACAAGAAAAGTAAAGTGAATGCCCCTTTTTGAAGTAGCCTGAAAGTGTTCATTTCTATCAAAAATAAAGCTGGAGATGGACTGTTCTCAATGGAGACAGAGAGAGTGAAATATCTGATGAAAAAATCAACTACAGAGTACCCCAACAAAAAGCACTTACTTTTAAAAACAACAAGTTAGTGCTTAAGTTAAAGTAATCATTGTGACTATTACAATCTGTAAGTATTTCAACTCCTGGGACAATAAAGTGTTGTTTTAAAGAAATACAACTAAGACTTACTTAATTCCAGCATGTGCAAATCCTTGGTGAAACAAATCTTCCTTCTTAGTGGCAATGTCTTCTCCTTCTGGATACCTTGCAGGAATGTTCCTACTACAAAAATGCTCCCTTTTTATGTTCGGGTAGAAATCTGGCAAGAACGGGACTATTTGCAGCCAAGCCCCTTTCTTGCACCGTCGTTATATTTGTCTCAATGAAAATGATTTAACCTCCTTCTGCTTTACTAAACAAAAGATAGTGTTGAGTACCCAATCAGCAGTCTCACACATGTAGTTTCTATGTCAACACAAGTGTTAATACTTATTGAACCCATTGTCCATTTATTTGATAGATATGATATAACATTTTGTAAAATAACCCTTGCGCCCGCATTCTGATTGTTAAAACACATTATTGGTAAATTGAAAAAAAATACAGCCAAGATCTACCCCAACAAAAAGCACTTACTAATGCAATGAACGAGTTAGTGCTTTTGTTAAAGTAATCCTTGTGACTATAAGACATTTCTGGATCAGCCTTATCCTTTCACAGTTAATTTTGTGAACATTTTCATTCATTTTTCGATTTTCTAATGTTTGGATGAGAAACAGCAGAGAAGAGAAGCTTAGTATCCTCAAATTTTGCCCCAACTTGATAGCACTTACTCTTATTTATAAAAGACAGTACTAAAGTTGAAGTAGAATTCAAAAGGAACTGTTGTAGCTTTGGATATAAAAACACAACATGTTGAGATACTGGCTGATAAACGCCAATAAAGCTACCCCAAAGAAAAGCACTTACTATAATAAATGAAAGAGAATGCCTTTTTTTGAAGTAGCCTGCATGGTTAAAAAATGATGTTGATATAATTGGTCGTTGGTGAATTCTAAAATATCATTAGCAAAGTAAAGAGTAATTCCTTTTCTGCCCCAAAACCTGTAGAAACGAGGCTTCCAAGTGAGAAGCAACTGAAACGATGCAAATTCAAACAACTTTCTAACACATAAAACCAGTCAGTGTATACGTTACAATAATCCTTCTGAATAAAACAAATCTTGTCTGTTTAAAACTGTCACCTGGCATTACATTTGTCCAGGTTCATATTCACTGTACTGTGTACTGGGTTACATTTTGGTAAATAAAAAGCAGTATATTATTCTCACATTTGCCCCAACTTGATAGCCTTACTGTTACAAGAAACAAAGGCAGTACTAAAGTTGGAGATTAATTCAAAATAAAACGTTGTTGTAGGATACGATTGACAAACAACATTGATTTGAAGAGTTACTGGTTGAAATGCAGCAATAAAGCTACCCCAAAGAAAAGCACTTACTACAAGAAAAGTAAAGTGAATGCCCCTTTTTGAAGTAGCCTGAAAGTGTTCATTTCTATCAAAAATAAAGCTGGAGATGGACTGTTCTCAATGGAGATAGACAGAGTGAAATATCTGATGAAAAAATCAACTACAGAGTACCCCAACAAAAAGCACTTACTTTTAAAAACAACGAGTTAGTGCTTAAGTTAAAGTAATCATTGTGACTATTACAATCTGTAAGTATTTCAACTCCTGGGACAATAAAGTGTTGTTTTAAAGAAATACAACTAAGACTTACTTAATTCCAGCATGTGCAAATCCTTGGTGAAACAAATCTTCCTTCTTAGTGGCAATGTCTTCTCCTTCTGGATACCTTGCAGGAATGTTCCTACTACAAAAATGCTCCCTTTTTATGTTCGGGTAGAAATCTGGCAAGAACGGGACTATTTGCAGCCAAGCCCCTTTCTTGCACCGTCGTTATATTTGTCTCAATGAAAATGATTTAACCTCCTTCTGCTTTACTAAACAAAAGATAGTGTTGAGTACCCAATCAGCAGTCTCACATGTAGTTTCTTTGTCAATACAAGTGTTAATACTTATTGAACCCATTGTCCATTTATTTGATAGATATGATATAACATTTTGTAAAATAACCCTTGCGCCCGCATTCTGATTGTTAAAACACATTATTGGTAAATTGAAAAAAAATACAGCCAAGATCTACCCCAACAAAAAGCACTTACTAGTGCAATGAACGAGTTAGTGCTTTTGTTAAAGTAATCCTTGTGACTATAAGACATTTCTGGATCAGCCTTATCCTTTCACAGTTAATTTTGTGAACATTTTCATTCATTTTTCGATTTTCTAATGTTTGGATGAGAAACAGCAGAGAAGAGAAGCTTAGTATCCTCAAATTTTGCCCCAACTTGATAGCACTTACTCTTATTTATAAAAGACAGTACTAAAGTTGAAGTAGAATTCAAAAGGAACTGTTGTAGCTTTGGATATAAAAACACAACATGTTGAGATACTGGCTGATAAACGCCAATAAAGCTACCCCAAAGAAAAGCACTTACTATAATAAATGAAAGAGAATGCCTTTTTTGAAGTAGCCTGCATGGTTAAAAAATGATGTTGATATAATTGGTCATTGGTGAATTCTAAAATATCATTAGCAAAGTAAAGAGTAATTCCTTTTCTGCCCCAAAACCTGTAGAAACGAGGCTTCCAAGTGAGAAGCAACTGAAACGATGCAAATTCAAACAACTTTCTAACACATAAAACCAGTCAGTGTATACGTTACAATAATCCTTCTGAATAAAACAAATCTTGTCTGTTTAAAACTGTCACCTGGCATTACATTTGTCCAGGTTCATATTCACTGTACTGTGTACTGGGTTACATTTTGGTAAATAAAAAGCAGTATATTATTCTCACATTTGCCCCAACTTGATAGCCTTACTGTTACAAGAAACAAAGGCAGTACTAAAGTTGGAGATTAATTCAAAATAAAACGTTGTTGTAGGATACGATTGACAAACAACATTGATTTGAAGAGTTACTGGTTGAAATGCAGCAATAAAGCTACCCCAAAGAAAAGCACTTACTACAAGAAAAGTAAAGTGAATGCCCCTTTTTGAAGTAGCCTGAAAGTGTTCATTTCTATCAAAAATAAAGCTGGAGATGGACTGTTCTCAATGGAGATAGACAGAGTGAAATATCTGATGAAAAAATCAACTACAGAGTACCCCAACAAAAAGCACTTACTTTTAAAAACAACGAGTTAGTGCTTAAGTTAAAGGAATCATTGTGACTATTACAATCTGTAAGTATTTCAACTCCTGGGACAATAAAGTGTTGTTTTAAAGAAATACAACTAAGACTTACTTAATTCCAGCATGTGCAAATCCTTGGTGAAACAAATCTTCCTTCTTAGTGGCAATGTCTTCTCCTTCTGGATACCTTGCAGGAATGTTCCTACTACAAAAATGCTCCCTTTTTATGTTCGGGTAGAAATCTGGCAAGAACGGGACTATTTGCAGCCAAGCCCCTTTCTTGCACCGTCGTTATATTTGTCTCAATGAAAATGATTTAACCTCCTTCTGCTTTACTAAACAAAAGATAGTGTTGAGTACCCAATCAGCAGTCTCACACATGTAGTTTCTATGTCAATACAAGTGTTAATACTTATTGAACCCATTGTCCATTTATTTGATAGATATGACATAACATTTTGTAAAATAACCCTTGCGCCCGCATTCTGATTGTTAAAACACATTATTGGTAAATTGAAAAAAATACAGCCAAGATCTACCCCAACAAAAAGCACTTACTAATGCAATGAACGAGTTAGTGCTTTTGTTAAAGTAATCCTTGTGACTATAAGACATTTCTGGATCAGCCTTATCCTTTCACAGTTAATTTTGTGAACATTTTCATTCATTTTTTGATTTTCTAATGTTTGGATGAGAAACAGCAGAGAAGAGAAGCTTAGTATCCTCACATTTTGCCCCAACTTGATAGCACTTACTCTTATTTATAAAAGACAGTACTAAAGTTGAAGTAGAATTCAAAAGGAACTGTTGTAGCTTTGGATATAAAAACACAACATGTTGAGATACTGGCTGATAAACGCCAATAAAGCTACCCCAAAGAAAAGCACTTACTATAATAAATGAAAGAGAATGCCTTTTTTTGAAGTAGCCTGCATGGTTAAAAAATGATGTTGATATAATTGGTCGTTGGTGAATTCTAAAATATCATTAGCAAAGTAAAGAGTAATTCCTTTTCTGCCCCAAAACCTGTAGAATCGAGGCTTCTAAGTGAGAAGCAACTGAAACGATGCAAATTCAAACAACTTTCTAACACATAAAACCAGTCAGTGTATACGTTACAATAATCCTTCTGAATAAAACAAATCTTGTCTGTTTAAAACTGTCACCTGGCATTACATTTGTCCTGGTTCATATTCACTGTACTGTGCACTGGGTTACATTTTGGTAAATAAAAAGCAGTATATTATTCTCACATTTGCCCCAACTTGATAGCCTTACTGTTACAAGAAACAAAGGCAGTACTAAAGTTGGAGATTAATTCAAAATAAAACGTTGTTGTAGGATACGATTGACAAACAACATTGATTTGAAGAGTTACTGGTTGAAATGCAGCAATAAAGCTACCCCAAAGAAAAGCACTTACTACAAGAAAAGTAAAGTGAATGCCCCTTTTTGAAGTAGCCTGAAAGTGTTCATTTCTATCAAAAATAAAACTGGAGATGGACTGTTCTCAATGGAGATAGACAGAGTGAAATATCTGATGAAAAAATCAACTACAGAGTACCCCAACAAAAAGCACTTACTTTTAAAAACAACGAGTTAGTGCTTAAGTTAAAGTAATCATTGTGACTATTACAATCTGTAAGTATTTCAACTCCTGGGACAATAAAGTGTTGTTTTAAAGAAATACAACTAAGACTTACTTAATTCCAGCATGTGCAAATCCTTGGTGAAACAAATCTTCCTTCTTAGTGGCAATGTCTTCTCCTTCTGGATACCTTGCAGGAATGTTCCTACTACAAAAATGCTCCCTTTTTATGTTCGGGTAGAAATCTGGCAAGAACGGGACTATTTGCAGCCAAGCCCCTTTCTTGCACCGTCGGTATATTTGTCTCAATGAAAATGATTTAACCTCCTTCTGCTTTACTAAACAAAAGATAGTGTTGAGTACCCAATCAGCAGTCTCACACATGTAGTTTCTATGTCAATACAAGTGTTAATACTTATTGAACCCATTGTCCATTTATTTGATAGATATGACATAACATTTTGTAAAATAACCCTTGCGCCCACATTCTGATTGTTAAAACACATTATTGGTAAATTGAAAAAAATACAGCCAAGATCTACCCCAACAAAAAGCACTTACTAATGCAATGAACGAGTTAGTGCTTTTGTTAAAGTAATCCTTGTGACTATAAGACATTTCTGGATCAGCCTTATCCTTTCACAGTTAATTTTGTGAACATTTTCATTCATTTTTCGATTTTCTAATGTTTGGATGAGAAACAGCAGAGAAGAGAAGCTTAGTATCCTCAAATTTTGCCCCAACTTGATAGCACTTACTCTTATTTATAAAAGACAGTACTAAAGTTGAAGTAGAATTCAAAAGGAACTGTTGTAGCTTTGGATATAAAAACACAACATGTTGAGATACTGGCTGATAAACGCCAATAAAGCTACCCCAAAGAAAAGCACTTACTATAATAAATGAAAGAGAATGCCTTTTTTGAAGTAGCCTGCATGGTTAAAAAATGATGTTGATATAATTGGTCGTTGGTGAATTCTAAAATATCATTAGCAAAGTAAAGAGTAATTCCTTTTCTGCCCCAAAACCTGTAGAAACGAGGCTTCCAAGTGAGAAGCAACTGAAACGATGCAAATTCAAACAACTTTCTAACACATAAAACCAGTCAGTGTATACGTTACAATAATCCTTCTGAATAAAACAAATCTTGTCTGTTTAAAACTGTCACCTGGCATTACATTTGTCCAGGTTCATATTCACTGTACTGTGTACTGGGTTACATTTTGGTAAATAAAAAGCAGTATATTATTCTCACATTTGCCCCAACTTGATAGCCTTACTGTTACAAGAAACAAAGGCAGTACTAAAGTTGGAGATTAATTCAAAATAAAACGTTGTTGTAGGATACGATTGACAAACAACATTGATTTGAAGAGTTACTGGTTGAAATGCAGCAATAAAGCTACCCCAAAGAAAAGCACTTACTACAAGAAAAGTAAAGTGAATGCCCCTTTTTGAAGTAGCCTGAAAGTGTTCATTTCTATCAAAAATAAAGCTGGAGATGGACTGTTCTCAATGGAGATAGACAGAGTGAAATATCTGATGAAAAAATCAACTACAGAGTACCCCAACAAAAAGCACTTACTTTTAAAAACAACGAGTTAGTGCTTAAGTTAAAGGAATCATTGTGACTATTACAATCTGTAAGTATTTCAACTCCTGGGACAATAAAGTGTTGTTTTAAAGAAATACAACTAAGACTTACTTAATTCCAGCATGTGCAAATCCTTGGTGAAACAAATCTTCCTTCTTAGTGGCAATGTCTTCTCCTTCTGGATACCTTGCAGGAATGTTCCTACTACAAAAATGCTCCCTTTTTATGTTCGGGTAGAAATCTGGCAAGAACGGGACTATTTGCAGCCAAGCCCCTTTCTTGCACCGTCGTTATATTTGTCTCAATGAAAATGATTTAACCTCCTTCTGCTTTACTAAACAAAAGATAGTGTTGAGTACCCAATCAGCAGTCTCACACATGTAGTTTCTATGTCAATACAAGTGTTAATACTTATTGAACCCATTGTCCATTTATTTGATAGATATGACATAACATTTTGTAAAATAACCCTTGCGCCCGCATTCTGATTGTTAAAACACATTATTGGTAAATTGAAAAAAATACAGCCAAGATCTACCCCAACAAAAAGCACTTACTAATGCAATGAACGAGTTAGTGCTTTTGTTAAAGTAATCCTTGTGACTATAAGACATTTCTGGATCAGCCTTATCCTTTCACAGTTAATTTTGTGAACATTTTCATTCATTTTTTGATTTTCTAATGTTTGGATGAGAAACAGCAGAGAAGAGAAGCTTAGTATCCTCACATTTTGCCCCAACTTGATAGCACTTACTCTTATTTATAAAAGACAGTACTAAAGTTGAAGTAGAATTCAAAAGGAACTGTTGTAGCTTTGGATATAAAAACACAACATGTTGAGATACTGGCTGATAAACGCCAATAAAGCTACCCCAAAGAAAAGCACTTACTATAATAAATGAAAGAGAATGCCTTTTTTTGAAGTAGCCTGCATGGTTAAAAAATGATGTTGATATAATTGGTCGTTGGTGAATTCTAAAATATCATTAGCAAAGTAAAGAGTAATTCCTTTTCTGCCCCAAAACCTGTAGAATCGAGGCTTCTAAGTGAGAAGCAACTGAAACGATGCAAATTCAAACAACTTTCTAACACATAAAACCAGTCAGTGTATACGTTACAATAATCCTTCTGAATAAAACAAATCTTGTCTGTTTAAAACTGTCACCTGGCATTACATTTGTCCTGGTTCATATTCACTGTACTGTGCACTGGGTTACATTTTGGTAAATAAAAAGCAGTATATTATTCTCACATTTGCCCCAACTTGATAGCCTTACTGTTACAAGAAACAAAGGCAGTACTAAAGTTGGAGATTAATTCAAAATAAAACGTTGTTGTAGGATACGATTGACAAACAACATTGATTTGAAGAGTTACTGGTTGAAATGCAGCAATAAAGCTACCCCAAAGAAAAGCACTTACTACAAGAAAAGTAAAGTGAATGCCCCTTTTTGAAGTAGCCTGAAAGTGTTCATTTCTATCAAAAATAAAACTGGAGATGGACTGTTCTCAATGGAGATAGACAGAGTGAAATATCTGATGAAAAAATCAACTACAGAGTACCCCAACAAAAAGCACTTACTTTTAAAAACAACGAGTTAGTGCTTAAGTTAAAGTAATCATTGTGACTATTACAATCTGTAAGTATTTCAACTCCTGGGACAATAAAGTGTTGTTTTAAAGAAATACAACTAAGACTTACTTAATTCCAGCATGTGCAAATCCTTGGTGAAACAAATCTTCCTTCTTAGTGGCAATGTCTTCTCCTTCTGGATACCTTGCAGGAATGTTCCTACTACAAAAATGCTCCCTTTTTATGTTCGGGTAGAAATCTGGCAAGAACGGGACTATTTGCAGCCAAGCCCCTTTCTTGCACCGTCGGTATATTTGTCTCAATGAAAATGATTTAACCTCCTTCTGCTTTACTAAACAAAAGATAGTGTTGAGTACCCAATCAGCAGTCTCACACATGTAGTTTCTATGTCAATACAAGTGTTAATACTTATTGAACCCATTGTCCATTTATTTGATAGATATGACATAACATTTTGTAAAATAACCCTTGCGCCCACATTCTGATTGTTAAAACACATTATTGGTAAATTGAAAAAAATACAGCCAAGATCTACCCCAACAAAAAGCACTTACTAATGCAATGAACGAGTTAGTGCTTTTGTTAAAGTAATCCTTGTGACTATAAGACATTTCTGGATCAGCCTTATCCTTTCACAGTTAATTTTGTGAACATTTTCATTCATTTTTCGATTTTCTAATGTTTGGATGAGAAACAGCAGAGAAGAGAAGCTTAGTATCCTCAAATTTTGCCCCAACTTGATAGCACTTACTCTTATTTATAAAAGACAGTACTAAAGTTGAAGTAGAATTCAAAAGGAACTGTTGTAGCTTTGGATATAAAAACACAACATGTTGAGATACTGGCTGATAAACGCCAATAAAGCTACCCCAAAGAAAAGCACTTACTATAATAAATGAAAGAGAATGCCTTTTTTGAAGTAGCCTGCATGGTTAAAAAATGATGTTGATATAATTGGTCGTTGGTGAATTCTAAAATATCATTAGCAAAGTAAAGAGTAATTCCTTTTCTGCCCCAAAACCTGTAGAAACGAGGCTTCCAAGTGAGAAGCAACTGAAACGATGCAAATTCAAACAACTTTCTAACACATAAAACCAGTCAGTGTATACGTTACAATAATCCTTCTGAATAAAACAAATCTTGTCTGTTTAAAACTGTCACCTGGCATTACATTTGTCCAGGTTCATATTCACTGTACTGTGTACTGGGTTACATTTTGGTAAATAAAAAGCAGTATATTATTCTCACATTTGCCCCAACTTGATAGCCTTACTGTTACAAGAAACAAAGGCAGTACTAAAGTTGGAGATTAATTCAAAATAAAACGTTGTTGTAGGATACGATTGACAAACAACATTGATTTGAAGAGTTACTGGTTGAAATGCAGCAATAAAGCTACCCCAAAGAAAAGCACTTACTACAAGAGAAGTAAAGTGAATGCCCCTTTTTGAAGTAGCCTGAAAGTGTTCATTTCTATCAAAAATAAAGCTGGAGATGGACTGTTCTCAATGGAGATAGACAGAGTGAAATATCTGATGAAAAAATCAACTACAGAGTACCCCAACAAAAAGCACTTACTTTTAAAAACAACGAGTTAGTGCTTAAGTTAAAGTAATCATTGTGACTATTACAATCTGTAAGTATTTCAACTCCTGGGACAATAAAGTGTTGTTTTAAAGAAATACAACTAAGACTTACTTAATTCCAGCATGTGCAAATCCTTGGTGAAACAAATCTTTCTTCTTAGTGGCAATGTCTTCTCCTTCTGGATACCTTGCAGGAATGTTCCTACTACAAAAATGCTCCCTTTTTATGTTCGGGTAGAAATCTGGCAAGAACGGGACTATTTGCAGCCAAGCCCCTTTCTTGCACCGTCGGTATATTTGTCTCAATGAAAATGATTTAACCTCCTTCTGCTTTACTAAACAAAAGATAGTGTTGAGTACCCAATCAGCAGTCTCACACATGTAGTTTCTATGTCAATACAAGTGTTAATACTTATTGAACCCATTGTCCATTTATTTGATAGATATGACATAACATTTTGTAAAATAACCCTTGCGCCCACATTCTGATTGTTAAAACACATTATTGGTAAATTGAAAAAAATACAGCCAAGATCTACCCCAACAAAAAGCACTTACTAATGCAATGAACGAGTTAGTGCTTTTGTTAAAGTAATCCTTGTGACTATAAGACATTTCTGGATCAGCCTTATCCTTTCACAGTTAATTTTGTGAACATTTTCATTCATTTTTCGATTTTCTAATGTTTGGATGAGAAACAGCAGAGAAGAGAAGCTTAGTATCCTCAAATTTTGCCCCAACTTGATAGCACTTACTCTTATTTATAAAAGACAGTACTAAAGTTGAAGTAGAATTCAAAAGGAACTGTTGTAGCTTTGGATATAAAAACACAACATGTTGAGATACTGGCTGATAAACGCCAATAAAGCTACCCCAAAGAAAAGCACTTACTATAATAAATGAAAGAGAATGCCTTTTTTGAAGTAGCCTGCATGGTTAAAAAATGATGTTGATATAATTGGTCGTTGGTGAATTCTAAAATATCATTAGCAAAGTAAAGAGTAATTCCTTTTCTGCCCCAAAACCTGTAGAAACGAGGCTTCCAAGTGAGAAGCAACTGAAACGATGCAAATTCAAACAACTTTCTAACACATAAAACCAGTCAGTGTATACGTTACAATAATCCTTCTGAATAAAACAAATCTTGTCTGTTTAAAACTGTCACCTGGCATTACATTTGTCCAGGTTCATATTCACTGTACTGTGTACTGGGTTACATTTTGGTAAATAAAAAGCAGTATATTATTCTCACATTTGCCCCAACTTGATAGCCTTACTGTTACAAGAAACAAAGGCAGTAATAAAGTTGGAGATTAATTCAAAATAAAACGTTGTTGTAGGATACGATTGACAAACAACATTGATTTGAAGAGTTACTGGTTGAAATGCAGCAATAAAGCTACCCCAAAGAAAAGCACTTACTACAAGAAAAGTAAAGTGAATGCCCCTTTTTGAAGTAGCCTGAAAGTGTTCATTTCTATCAAAAATAAAGCTGGAGATGGACTGTTCTCAATGGAGATAGACAGAGTGAAATATCTGATGAAAAAATCAACTACAGAGTACCCCAACAAAAAGCACTTACTTTTAAAAACAACGAGTTAGTGCTTAAGTTAAAGTAATCATTGTGACTATTACAATCTGTAAGTATTTCAACTCCTGGGACAATAAAGTGTTGTTTTAAAGAAATACAACTAAGACTTACTTAATTCCAGCATGTGCAAATCCTTGGTGAAACAAATCTTCCTTCTTAGTGGCAATGTCTTCTCCTTCTGGATACCTTGCAGGAATGTTCCTACTACAAAAATGCTCCCTTTTTATGTTCGGGTAGAAATCTGGCAAGAACGGGACTATTTGCAGCCAAGCCCCTTTCTTGCACCGTCGTTATATTTGTCTCAATGAAAATGATTTAACCTCCTTCTGCTTTACTAAACAAAAGATAGTGTTGAGTACCCAATCAGCAGTCTCACACATGTAGTTTCTATGTCAATACAAGTGTTAATACTTATTGAACCCATTGTCCATTTATTTGATAGATATGACATAACATTTTGTAAAATAACCCTTGCGCCCACATTCTGATTGTTAAAACACATTATTGGTAAATTGAAAAAAATACAGCCAAGATCTACCCCAACAAAAAGCACTTACTAATGCAATGAACGAGTTAGTGCTTTTGTTAAAGTAATCCTTGTGACTATAAGACATTTCTGGATCAGCCTTATCCTTTCACAGTTAATTTTGTGAACATTTTCATTCATTTTTCGATTTTCTAATGTTTGGATGAGAAACAGCAGAGAAGAGAAGCTTAGTATCCTCAAATTTTGCCCCAACTTGATAGCACTTACTCTTATTTATAAAAGACAGTACTAAAGTTGAAGTAGAATTCAAAAGGAACTGTTGTAGCTTTGGATATAAAAACACAACATGTTGAGATACTGGCTGATAAACGCCAATAAAGCTACCCCAAAGAAAAGCACTTACTATAATAAATGAAAGAGAATGCCTTTTTTGAAGTAGCCTGCATGGTTAAAAAATGATGTTGATATAATTGGTCGTTGGTGAATTCTAAAATATCATTAGCAAAGTAAAGAGTAATTCCTTTTCTGCCCCAAAACCTGTAGAAACGAGGCTTCCAAGTGAGAAGCCACTGAAACGATGCAAATTCAAACAACTTTCTAACACATAAAACCAGTCAGTGTATACGTTACAATAATCCTTCTGAATAAAACAAATCTTGTCTGTTTAAAACTGTCACCTGGCATTACATTTGTCCAGGTTCATATTCACTGTACTGTGTACTGGGTTACATTTTGGTAAATAAAAAGCAGTATATTATTCTCACATTTGCCCCAACTTGATAGCCTTACTGTTACAAGAAACAAAGGCAGTACTAAAGTTGGAGATTAATTCAAAATAAAACGTTGTTGTAGGATACGATTGACAAACAACATTGATTTGAAGAGTTACTGGTTGAAATGCAGCAATAAAGCTACCCCAAAGAAAAGCACTTACTACAAGAAAAGTAAAGTGAATGCCCCTTTTTGAAGTAGCCTGAAAGTGTTCATTTCTATCAAAAATAAAGCTGGAGATGGACTGTTCTCAATGGAGATAGACAGAGTGAAATATCTGATGAAAAAATCAACTACAGAGTACCCCAACAAAAAGCACTTACTTTTAAAAACAACGAGTTAGTGCTTAAGTTAAAGTAATCATTGTGACTATTACAATCTGTAAGTATTTCAACTCCTGGGACAATAAAGTGTTGTTTTAAAGAAATACAACTAAGACTTACTTAATTCCAGCATGTGCAAATCCTTGGTGAAACAAATCTTCCTTCTTAGTGGCAATGTCTTCTCCTTCTGGATACCTTGCAGGAATGTTCCTACTACAAAAATGCTCCCTTTTTATGTTCGGGTAGAAATCTGGCAAGAACGGGACTATTTGCAGCCAAGCCCCTTTCTTGCACCGTCGTTATATTTGTCTCAATGAAAATGATTTAACCTCCTTCTGCTTTACTAAACAAAAGATAGTGTTGAGTACCCAATCAGCAGTCTCACACATGTAGTTTCTATGTCAATACAAGTGTTAATACTTATTGAACCCATTGTCCATTTATTTGATAGATATGACATAACATTTTGTAAAATAACCCTTGCGCCCGCATTCTGATTGTTAAAACACATAATTGGTAAATTGAAAAAAAATACAGCCAAGATCTACCCCAACAAAAAGCACTTACTAGTGCAATGAACGAGTTAGTGCTTTTGTTAAAGTAATCCTTGTGACTATAAGACATTTCTGGATCAGCCTTATCCTTTCACAGTTAATTTTGTGAACATTTTCATTCATTTTTCGATTTTCTAATGTTTGGATGAGAAACAGCAGAGAAGAGAAGCTTAGTATCCTCAAATTTTGCCCCAACTTGATAGCACTTACTCTTATTTATAAAAGACAGTACTAAAGTTGAAGTAGAATTCAAAAGGAACTGTTGTAGCTTTGGATATAAAAACACAACATGTTGAGATACTGGCTGATAAACGCCAATAAAGCTACCCCAAAGAAAAGCACTTACTATAATAAATGAAAGAGAATGCCTTTTTTGAAGTAGCCTGCATGGTTAAAAAATGATGTTGATATAATTGGTCGTTGGTGAATTCTAAAATATCATTAGCAAAGTAAAGAGTAATTCCTTTTCTGCCCCAAAACCTGTAGAAACGAGGCTTCCAAGTGAGAAGCAACTGAAACGATGCAAATTCAAACAACTTTCTAACACATAAAACCAGTCAGTGTATACGTTACAATAATCCTTCTGAATAAAACAAATCTTGTCTGTTTAAAACTGTCACCTGGCATTACATTTGTCCAGGTTCATATTCACTGTACTGTGTACTGGGTTACATTTTGGTAAATAAAAAGCAGTATATTATTCTCACATTTGCCCCAACTTGATAGCCTTACTGTTACAAGAAACAAAGGCAGTACTAAAGTTGGAGATTAATTCAAAATAAAACGTTGTTGTAGGATACGATTGACAAACAACATTGATTTGAAGAGTTACTGGTTGAAATGCAGCAATAAAGCTACCCCAAAGAAAAGCACTTACTACAAGAAAAGTAAAGTGAATGCCCCTTTTTGAAGTAGCCTGAAAGTGTTCATTTCTATCAAAAATAAAGCTGGAGATGGACTGTTCTCAATGGAGATAGACAGAGTGAAATATCTGATGAAAAAATCAACTACAGAGTACCCCAACAAAAAGCAC
Organism: Acipenser ruthenus; assembly: GCF_902713425.1. Taxonomy (NCBI): domain Eukaryota; kingdom Metazoa; phylum Chordata; class Actinopteri; order Acipenseriformes; family Acipenseridae; genus Acipenser; species Acipenser ruthenus. The sequence continues at coordinate 3,024,990 of NC_081244.1, forward strand.
TTACTTTTAAAAACAACGAGTTAGTGCTTAAGTTAAAGTAATCATTGTGACTATTACAATCTGTAAGTATTTCAACTCCTGGGACAATAAAGTGTTGTTTTAAAGAAATACAACTAAGACTTACTTAATTCCAGCATGTGCAAATCCTTGGTGAAACAAATCTTCCTTCTTAGTGGCAATGTCTTCTCCTTCTGGATACCTTGCAGGTATGTTCCTACTACAAAAATGCTCCCTTTTTATGTTCTGGTAGAAATCTGGCAAGAACGGGACTATTTGCAGCCAAGCCCCTTTCTTGCACCGTCGTTATATTTGTCTCAATGAAAATGATTTAACCTCCTTCTGCTTTACTAAACAAAAGATAGTGTTGAGTACCCAATCAGCAGTCTCACACATGTAGTTTCTATGTCAATACAAGTGTTAATACTTATTGAACCCAATGTCCATTTATTTGATAGATATGACATAACATTTTGTAAAATAACCCTTGCGCCCGCATTCTGATTGTTAAAACACATTATTGGTAAATTGAAAAAAAATACAGCCAAGATCTACCCCAACAAAAAGCACTTACTAATGCAATGAACGAGTTAGTGCTTTTGTTAAAGTAATCCTTGTGACTATAAGACATTTCTGGATCAGCCTTATCCTTTCACAGTTAATTTTGTGAACATTTTCATTCATTTTTCGATTTTCTAATGTTTGGATGAGAAACAGCAGAGAAGAGAAGCTTAGTATCCTCAAATTTTGCCCCAACTTGATAGCACTTACTCTTATTTATAAAAGACAGTACTAAAGTTGAAGTAGAATACAAAAGGAACTGTTGTAGCTTTGGATATAAAAACACAACATGTTGAGATACTGGCTGATAAACGCCAATAAAGCTACCCCAAAGAAAAGCACTTACTATAATAAATGAAAGAGAATGCCTTTTTTTGAATTAGCCTGCATGGTTAAAAAATGATGTTGATATAATTGGTCGTTGGTGAATTCTAAAATATCATTAGCAAAGTAAAGAGTAATTCCTTTTCTGCCCCAAAACCTGTAGAATCGAGGCTTCCAAGTGAGAAGCAACTGAAACGATGCAAATTCAAACAACTTTCTAACACATAAAACCAGTCAGTGTATACGTTACAATAATCCTTCTGAATAAAACAAATCTTGTCTGTTTAAAACTGTCACCTGGCATTACATTTGTCCAGGTTCATATTCACTGTACTGTGTACTGGGTTACATTTTGGTAAATAAAAAGCAGTATATTATTCTCACATTTGCCCCAACTTGATAGCCTTACTGTTACAAGAAACAAAGGCAGTACTAAAGTTGGAGATTAATTCAAAATAAAACGTTGTTGTAGGATACGATTGACAAACAACATTGATTTGAAGAGTTACTGGTTGAAATGCAGCAATAAAGCTACCCCAAAGAAAAGCACTTACTACAAGAAAAGTAAAGTGAATGCCCCTTTTTGAAGTAGCCTGAAAGTGTTCATTTCTATCAAAAATAAAGCTGGAGATGGACTGTTCTCAATGGAGACAGAGAGAGTGAAATATCTGATGAAAAAATCAACTACAGAGTACCCCAACAAAAAGCACTTACTTTTAAAAACAACAAGTTAGTGCTTAAGTTAAAGTAATCATTGTGACTATTACAATCTGTAAGTATTTCAACTCCTGGGACAATAAAGTGTTGTTTTAAAGAAATACAACTAAGACTTACTTAATTCCAGCATGTGCAAATCCTTGGTGAAACAAATCTTCCTTCTTAGTGGCAATGTCTTCTCCTTCTGGATACCTTGCAGGAATGTTCCTACTACAAAAATGCTCCCTTTTTATGTTCGGGTAGAAATCTGGCAAGAACGGGACTATTTGCAGCCAAGCCCCTTTCTTGCACCGTCGTTATATTTGTCTCAATGAAAATGATTTAACCTCCTTCTGCTTTACTAAACAAAAGATAGTGTTGAGTACCCAATCAGCAGTCTCACACATGTAGTTTCTATGTCAACACAAGTGTTAATACTTATTGAACCCATTGTCCATTTATTTGATAGATATGATATAACATTTTGTAAAATAACCCTTGCGCCCGCATTCTGATTGTTAAAACACATTATTGGTAAATTGAAAAAAAAAATACAGCCAAGATCTACCCCAACAAAAAGCACTTACTAGTGCAATGAACGAGTTAGTGCTTTTGTTAAAGTAATCCTTGTGACTATAAGACATTTCTGGATCAGCCTTATCCTTTCACAGTTAATTTTGTGAACATTTTCATTCATTTTTCGATTTTCTAATGTTTGGATGAGAAACAGCAGAGAAGAGAAGCTTAGTATCCTCAAATTTTGCCCCAACTTGATAGCACTTACTCTTATTTATAAAAGACAGTACTAAAGTTGAAGTAGAATTCAAAAGGAACTGTTGTAGCTTTGGATATAAAAACACAACATGTTGAGATACTGGCTGATAAACGCCAATAAAGCTACCCCAAAGAAAAGCACTTACTATAATAAATGAAAGAGAATGCCTTTTTTTGAAGTAGCCTGCATGGTTAAAAAATGATGTTGATATAATTGGTCGTTGGTGAATTCTAAAATATCATTAGCAAAGTAAAGAGTAATTCCTTTTCTGCCCCAAAACCTGTAGAAACGAGGATTCCAAGTGAGAAGCAACTGAAACGATGCAAATTCAAACAACTTTCTAACACATAAAACCAGTCAGTGTATACGTTACAATAATCCTTCTGAATAAAACAAATCTTGTCTGTTTAAAACTGTCACCTGGCATTACATTTGTCCAGGTTCATATTCACTGTACTGTGTACTGGGTTACATTTTGGTAAATAAAAAGCAGTATATTATTCTCACATTTGCCCCAACTTAATAGCCTTACTGTTACAAGAAACAAAGGCAGTACTAAAGTTGGAGATTAATTCAAAATAAAACGTTGTTGTAGGATACGATTGACAAACAACATTGATTTGAAGAGTTACTGGTTGAAATGCAGCAATAAAGCTACCCCAAAGAAAAGCACTTACTACAAGAAAAGTAAAGTGAATGCCCCTTTTTGAAGTAGCCTGAAAGTGTTCATTTCTATCAAAAATAAAGCTGGAGATGGACTGTTCTCAATGGAGATAGACAGAGTGAAATATCTGATGAAAAAATCAACTACAGAGTACCCCAACAAAAAGCACTTACTTTTAAAAACAACGAGTTAGTGCTTAAGTTAAAGTAATTGTGACTATTAAAATCTGTAAGTATTTCAACTCCTGGGACAATAAAGTGTTGTTTTAAAGAAATACAACTAAGACTCACTTAATTCCAGCATGTGCAAATCCTTGGTGAAACAAATCTTCCTTCTTAGTGGCAATGTCTTCTCCTTCTGGATACCTTGCAGGAATGTTCCTACTACAAAAATGCTCCCTTTTTATGTTCGGGTAGAAATCTGGCAAGAACGGGACTATTTGCAGCCAAGCCCCTTTCTTGCACCGTCGTTATATTTGTCTCAATGAAAATGATTTAACCTCCTTCTGCTTTACTAAACAAAAGATAGTGTTGAGTACCCAATCAGCAGTCTCACACATGTAGTTTCTATGTCAATACAAGTGTTAATACTTATTGAACCCATTGTCCATTTATTTGATAGATATGATATAACATTTTGTAAAATAACCCTTGCGCCCGCATTCTGATTGTTAAAACACATTATTGGTAAATTGAAAAAAAAAATACAGCCAAGATCTACCCCAACAAAAAGCACTTACTAGTGCAATGAACGAGTTAGTGCTTTTGTTAAAGTAATCCTTGTGACTATAAGACATTTCTGGATCAGCCTTATCCTTTCACAGTTAATTTTGTGAACATTTTCATTCATTTTTCGATTTTCTAATGTTTGGATGAGAAACAGCAGAGAAGAGAAGCTTAGTATCCTCAAATTTTGCCCCAACTTGATAGCACTTACTCTTATTTATAAAAGACAGTACTAAAGTTGAAGTAGAATTCAAAAGGAACTGTTGTAGCTTTGGATATAAAAACACAACATGTTGAGATACTGGCTGATAAACGCCAATAAAGCTACCCCAAAGAAAAGCACTTACTATAATAAATGAAAGAGAATGCCTTTTTTTGAAGTAGCCTGCATGGTTAAAAAATGATGTTGATATAATTGGTCGTTGGTGAATTCTAAAATATCATTAGCAAAGTAAAGAGTAATTCCTTTTCTGCCCCAAAACCTGTAGAAACGAGGATTCCAAGTGAGAAGCAACTGAAACGATGCAAATTCAAACAACTTTCTAACACATAAAACCAGTCAGTGTATACGTTACAATAATCCTTCTGAATAAAACAAATCTTGTCTGTTTAAAACTGTCACCTGGCATTACATTTGTCCAGGTTCATATTCACTGTACTGTGTACTGGGTTACATTTTGGTAAATAAAAAGCAGTATATTATTCTCACATTTGCCCCAACTTGATAGCCTTACTGTTACAAGAAACAAAGGCAGTACTAAAGTTGGAGATTAATTCAAAATAAAACGTTGTTGTAGGATACGATTGACAAACAACATTGATTTGAAGAGTTACTGGTTGAAATGCAGCAATAAAGCTACCCCAAAGAAAAGCACTTACTACAAGAAAAGTAAAGTGAATGCCCCTTTTTGAAGTAGCCTGAAAGTGTTCATTTCTATCAAAAATAAAGCTGGAGATGGACTGTTCTCAATGGAGATAGACAGAGTGAAATATCTGATGAAAAAATCAACTACAGAGTACCCCAACAAAAAGCACTTACTTTTAAAAACAACGAGTTAGTGCTTAAGTTAAAGTAATTGTGACTATTAAAATCTGTAAGTATTTCAACTCCTGGGACAATAAAGTGTTGTTTTAAAGAAATACAACTAAGACTCACTTAATTCCAGCATGTGCAAATCCTTGGTGAAACAAATCTTCCTTCTTAGTGGCAATGTCTTCTCCTTCTGGATACCTTGCAGGAATGTTCCTACTACAAAAATGCTCCCTTTTTATGTTCGGGTAGAAATCTGGCAAGAACGGGACTATTTGCAGCCAAGCCCCTTTCTTGCACCGTCGTTATATTTGTCTCAATGAAAATGATTTAACCTCCTTCTGCTTTACTAAACAAAAGATAGTGTTGAGTACCCAATCAGCAGTCTCACACATGTAGTTTCTATGTCAATACAAGTGTTAATACTTATTGAACCCATTGTCCATTTATTTGATAGATATGATATAACATTTTGTAAAATAACCCTTGCGCCCGCATTCTGATTGTTAAAACACATTATTGGTAAATTGAAAAAAAAAATACAGCCAAGATCTACCCCAACAAAAAGCACTTACTAGTGCAATGAACGAGTTAGTGCTTTTGTTAAAGTAATCCTTGTGACTATAAGACATTTTTGGATCAGCCTTATCCTTTCACAGTTAATTTTGTGAACATTTTCATTCATTTTTCGATTTTCTAATGTTTGGATGAGAAACAGCAGCGAAGAGAAGCTTAGTATCCTCAAATTTTGCCCCAACTTGATAGCACTTACTCTTATTTATAAAAGACAGTACTAAAGTTGAAGTAGAATTCAAAAGGAACTGTTGTAGCTTTGGATATAAAAACACAACATGTTGAGATACTGGCTGATAAACGCCAATAAAGCTACCCCAAAGAAAAGCACTTACTATAATAAATGAAAGAGAATGCCTTTTTTGAAGTAGCCTGCATGGTTAAAAAATGATGTTGATATAATTGGTCGTTGGTGAATTCTAAAATATCATTAGCAAAGTAAAGAGTAATTCCTTTTCTGCCCCAAAACCTGTAGAAACGAGGCTTCCAAGTGAGAAGCAACTGAAACGATGCAAATTCAAACAACTTTCTAACACATAAAACCAGTCAGTGTATACGTTACAAAAATCCTTCTGAATAAAACAAATCTTGTCTGTTTAAAACTGTCACCTGGCATTACATTTGTCCAGGTTCATATTCACTGTACTGTGTACTGGGTTACATTTTGGTAAATAAAAAGCAGTATATTATTCTCACATTTGCCCCAACTTGATAGCCTTACTGTTACAAGAAACAAAGGCAGTACTAAAGTTGGAGATTAATTCAAAATAAAACGTTGTTGTAGGATACGATTGACAAACAACATTGATTTGAAGAGTTACTGGTTGAAATGCAGCAATAAAGCTACCCCAAAGAAAAGCACTTACTACAAGAAAAGTAAAGTGAATGCCCCTTTTTGAAGTAGCCTGAAAGTGTTCATTTCTATCAAAAATAAAGCTGGAGACGGACTGTTCTCAATGGAGACAGAGAGAGTGAAATATCTGATGAAAAAATCAACTACAGAGTACCCCAACAAAAAGCACTTACTTTTAAAAACAACAAGTTAGTGCTTAAGTTAAAGTAATCATTGTGACTATTACAATCTGTAAGTATTTCAAATCCTGGGACAATAAAGTGTTTTTTTAAAGAAATACAACTAAGACTTACTTAATTCCAGCATGTGCAAATCCTTGGTGAAACAAATCTTCCTTCTTAGTGGCAATGTCTTCTCCTTCTGGATACCTTGCAGGAATGTTCCTACTACAAAAATGCTCCCTTTTTATGTTCGGGTAGAAATCTGGCAAGAACGGGACTATTTGCAGCCAAGCCCCTTTCTTGCACCGTCGTTATATTTGTCTCAATGAAAATGATTTAACCTCCTTCTGCTTTACTAAACAAAAGATAGTGTTGAGTACCCAATCAGCAGTCTCACACATGTAGTTTCTATGTCAATACAAGTGTTAATACTTATTGAACCCATTGTCCATTTATTTGATAGATATGATATAACATTTTGTAAAATAACCCTTGCGCCCGCATTCTGATTGTTAAAACACATTATTGGTAAATTGAAAAAAAAAATACAGCCAAGATCTACCCCAACAAAAAGCACTTACTAGTGCAATGAACGAGTTAGTGCTTTTGTTAAAGTAATCCTTGTGACTATAAGACATTTCTGGATCAGCCTTATCCTTTCACAGTTAATTTTGTGAACATTTTCATTCATTTTTCGATTTTCTAATGTTTGGATGAGAAACAGCAGAGAAGAGAAGCTTAGTATCCTCAAATTTTGCCCCAACTTGATAGCACTTACTCTTATTTATAAAAGACAGTACTAAAGTTGAAGTAGAATTCAAAAGGAACTGTTGTAGCTTTGGATATAAAAACACAACATGTTGAGATACTGGCTGATAAACGCCAATAAAGCTACCCCAAAGAAAAGCACTTACTATAATAAATGAAAGAGAATGCCTTTTTTGAAGTAGCCTGCATGGTTAAAAAATGATGTTGATATAATTGGTCGTTGGTGAATTCTAAAATATCATTAGCAAAGTAAAGAGTAATTCCTTTTCTGCCCCAAAACCTGTAGAAACGAGGCTTCCAAGTGAGAAGCAACTGAAACGATGCAAATTCAAACAACTTTCTAACACATAAAACCAGTCAGTGTATACGTTACAAAAATCCTTCTGAATAAAACAAATCTTGTCTGTTTAAAACTGTCACCTGGCATTACATTTGTCCAGGTTCATATTCACTGTACTGTGTACTGGGTTACATTTTGGTAAATAAAAAGCAGTATATTATTCTCACATTTGCCCCAACTTGATAGCCTTACTGTTACAAGAAACAAAGGCAGTACTAAAGTTGGAGATTAATTCAAAATAAAACGTTGTTGTAGGATACGATTGACAAACAACATTGATTTGAAGAGTTACTGGTTGAAATGCAGCAATAAAGCTACCCCAAAGAAAAGCACTTACTACAAGAAAAGTAAAGTGAATGCCCCTTTTTGAAGTAGCCTGAAAGTGTTCATTTCTATCAAAAATAAAGCTGGAGATGGACTGTTCTCAATGGAGATAGACAGAGTGAAATATCTGATGAAAAAATCAACTACAGAGTACCCCAACAAAAAGCACTTACTTTTAAAAACAACGAGTTAGTGCTTAAGTTAAAGTAATTGTGACTATTAAAATCTGTAAGTATTTCAACTCCTGGGACAATAAAGTGTTGTTTTAAAGAAATACAACTAAGACTCACTTAATTCCAGCATGTGCAAATCCTTGGTGAAACAAATCTTCCTTCTTAGTGGCAATGTCTTCTCCTTCTGGATACCTTGCAGGAATGTTCCTACTACAAAAATGCTCCCTTTTTATGTTCGGGTAGAAATCTGGCAAGAACGGGACTATTTGCAGCCAAGCCCCTTTCTTGCACCGTCGTTATATTTGTCTCAATGAAAATGATTTAACCTCCTTCTGCTTTACTAAACAAAAGATAGTGTTGAGTACCCAATCAGCAGTCTCACACATGTAGTTTCTATGTCAATACAAGTGTTAATACTTATTGAACCCATTGTCCATTTATTTGATAGATATGATATAACATTTTGTAAAATAACCCTTGCGCCCGCATTCTGATTGTTAAAACACATTATTGGTAAATTGAAAAAAAAAATACAGCCAAGATCTACCCCAACAAAAAGCACTTACTAGTGCAATGAACGAGTTAGTGCTTTTGTTAAAGTAATCCTTGTGACTATAAGACATTTTTGGATCAGCCTTATCCTTTCACAGTTAATTTTGTGAACATTTTCATTCATTTTTCGATTTTCTAATGTTTGGATGAGAAACAGCAGCGAAGAGAAGCTTAGTATCCTCAAATTTTGCCCCAACTTGATAGCACTTACTCTTATTTATAAAAGACAGTACTAAAGTTGAAGTAGAATTCAAAAGGAACTGTTGTAGCTTTGGATATAAAAACACAACATGTTGAGATACTGGCTGATAAACGCCAATAAAGCTACCCCAAAGAAAAGCACTTACTATAATAAATGAAAGAGAATGCCTTTTTTGAAGTAGCCTGCATGGTTAAAAAATGATGTTGATATAATTGGTCGTTGGTGAATTCTAAAATATCATTAGCAAAGTAAAGAGTAATTCCTTTTCTGCCCCAAAACCTGTAGAAACGAGGCTTCCAAGTGAGAAGCAACTGAAACGATGCAAATTCAAACAACTTTCTAACACATAAAACCAGTCAGTGTATACGTTACAAAAATCCTTCTGAATAAAACAAATCTTGTCTGTTTAAAACTGTCACCTGGCATTACATTTGTCCAGGTTCATATTCACTGTACTGTGTACTGGGTTACATTTTGGTAAATAAAAAGCAGTATATTATTCTCACATTTGCCCCAACTTGATAGCCTTACTGTTACAAGAAACAAAGGCAGTACTAAAGTTGGAGATTAATTCAAAATAAAACGTTGTTGTAGGATACGATTGACAAACAACATTGATTTGAAGAGTTACTGGTTGAAATGCAGCAATAAAGCTACCCCAAAGAAAAGCACTTACTACAAGAAAAGTAAAGTGAATGCCCCTTTTTGAAGTAGCCTGAAAGTGTTCATTTCTATCAAAAATAAAGCTGGAGACGGACTGTTCTCAATGGAGACAGAGAGAGTGAAATATCTGATGAAAAAATCAACTACAGAGTACCCCAACAAAAAGCACTTACTTTTAAAAACAACAAGTTAGTGCTTAAGTTAAAGTAATCATTGTGACTATTACAATCTGTAAGTATTTCAAATCCTGGGACAATAAAGTGTTTTTTTAAAGAAATACAACTAAGACTTACTTAATTCCAGCATGTGCAAATCCTTGGTGAAACAAATCTTCCTTCTTAGTGGCAATGTCTTCTCCTTCTGGATACCTTGCAGGAATGTTCCTACTACAAAAATGCTCCCTTTTTATGTTCGGGTAGAAATCTGGCAAGAACGGGACTATTTGCAGCCAAGCCCCTTTCTTGCACCGTCGTTATATTTGTCTCAATGAAAATGATTTAACCTCCTTCTGCTTTACTAAACAAAAGATAGTGTTGAGTACCCAATCAGCAGTCTCACACATGTAGTTTCTATGTCAATACAAGTGTTAATACTTATTGAACCCATTGTCCATTTATTTGATAGATATGATATAACATTTTGTAAAATAACCCTTGCGCCCGCATTCTGATTGTTAAAACACATTATTGGTAAATTGAAAAAAAAAATACAGCCAAGATCTACCCCAACAAAAAGCACTTACTAGTGCAATGAACGAGTTAGTGCTTTTGTTAAAGTAATCCTTGTGACTATAAGACATTTCTGGATCAGCCTTATCCTTTCACAGTTAATTTTGTGAACATTTTCATTCATTTTTCGATTTTCTAATGTTTGGATGAGAAACAGCAGCGAAGAGAAGCTTAGTATCCTCAAATTTTGCCCCAACTTGATAGCACTTACTCTTATTTATAAAAGACAGTACTAAAGTTGAAGTAGAATTCAAAAGGAACTGTTGTAGCTTTGGATATAAAAACACAACATGTTGAGATACTGGCTGATAAACGCCAATAAAGCTACCCCAAAGAAAAGCACTTACTATAATAAATGAAAGAGAATGCCTTTTTTGAAGTAGCCTGCATGGTTAAAAAATGATGTTGATATAATTGGTCGTTGGTGAATTCTAAAATATCATTAGCAAAGTAAAGAGTAATTCCTTTTCTGCCCCAAAACCTGTAGAAACGAGGCTTCCAAGTGAGAAGCAACTGAAACGATGCAAATTCAAACAACTTTCTAACACATAAAACCAGTCAGTGTATACGTTACAAAAATCCTTCTGAATAAAACAAATCTTGTCTGTTTAAAACTGTCACCTGGCATTACATTTGTCCAGGTTCATATTCACTGTACTGTGTACTGGGTTACATTTTGGTAAATAAAAAGCAGTATATTATTCTCACATTTGCCCCAACTTGATAACCTTACTGTTACAAGAAACAAAGGCAGTACTAAAGTTGGAGATTAATTCAAAATAAAACGTTGTTGTAGGATACGATTGACAAACAACATTGATTTGAAGAGTTACTGGTTGAAATGCAGCAATAAAGCTACCCCAAAGAAAAGCACTTACTACAAGAAAAGTAAAGTGAATGCCCCTTTTTGAAGTAGCCTGAAAGTGTTCATTTCTATCAAAAATAAAGCTGGAGATGGACTGTTCTCAATGGAGATAGACAGAGTGAAATATCTGATGAAAAAATCAACTACAGAGTACCCCAACAAAAAGCACTTACTTTTAAAAACAACGAGTTAGTGCTTAAGTTAAAGTAATCATTGTGACTATTACAATCTGTAAGTATTTCAACTCCTGGGACAATAAAGTGTTGTTTTAAAGAAATACAACTAAGACATACTTAATTCCAGCATGTGCAAATCCTTGGTGAAACAAATCTTCCTTCTTAGTGGCAATGTCTTCTCCTTCTGGATACCTTGCAGGTATGTTCCTACTACAAAAATGCTCCCTTTTTTTGTTCGGTTAGAAATCTGGCAGGAACGGAACTATTTGCAGCCAAGCCCCTTTCTTGCACAGTCGTTATATTTGTCTCAATGAAAATGATTTAACCTCCTTCTGCTTTACTAAACAAAAGATAGTGTTGAGTACCCAATCAGCAGTCTCACACATGTAGTTTCTATGTCAACACAAGTGTTAATACTTATTGAACCCATTGTCCATTTATTTGATAGATATGATATGACATTTTGTAAAATAACCCTTGCGCCCGCATTCTGATTGTTAAAGCACATTATTGGTAAATTGAAAAAAAATACAGCCAAGATCTACCCCAACAAAAAGCACTTACTAATGCAATGAACGAGTTAGTGCTTTTGTTAAAGTAATCCTTGTGACTATAAGACATTTCTGGATCAGCCTTATCCTTTCACAGTTAATTTTGTGAAGATTTTCATTCATTTTTCGATTTTCTAATGTTTGGATGAGAAACAGCAGAGAAGAGAAGCTTAGCATCCTCAAATTTTGCCCCAACTTGATAGCACTTACTCTTATTTATAAAAGACAGTACTAAAGTTGAAGTAGAATTCAAAAGGAACTGTTGTAGCTTTGGATATAAAAACACAACATGTTGAGATACTGGCTGATAAACGCCAATAAAGCTACCCCAAAGAAAAGCACTTACTATAATAAATGAAAGAGAATGCCTTTTTTGAAGTAGCCTGCATGGTTAAAAAATGATGTTGATATAATTGGTCGTTGGTGAATTCTAAAATATCATTAGCAAAGTAAAGAATAATTCCTTTTCTGCCCAAAACCTGTAGAAACGAGGCTTCCAAGTGAGAAGCAACTGAAGCGATGCAAATTCAAACAACTTTCTAACACATAAAACCAGTCAGTGTATACGTTACAAAAATCCTTCTGAATAAAACAAATCTTGTCTGTTTAAAACTGTCACCTGGCATTACATTTGTCCAGGTTCATATTCACTGTACTGTGTACTGGGTTACATTTTGGTAAATAAAAAGCAGTATATTATTCTCACATTTGCCCCAACTTGATAGCCTTACTGTTACAAGAAACAAAGGCAGTACTAAAGTTGGAGATGAATTCAAAATAAAACGTTGTTGTAGGATACGATTGACAAACAACATTGATTTGAAGAGTTACTGGTTGAAATGCAGCAATAAAGCTACCCCAAAGAAAAGCACTTACTACAAGAAAAGTAAAGTGAATGCCCCTTTTTGAAGTAGCCTGAAAGTGTTCATTTCTATCAAAAATAAAGCTGGAGATGGACTGTTCTCAATGGAGACAGAGAGAGTGAAATATCTGATGAAAAAATCAACTACAGATTACCCCAACAAAAAGCACTTACTTTTAAAAACAACGAGTTAGTGCTTAAGTTAAAGTAATCATTGTGACTATTACAATCTGTAAGTATTTCAACTCCTGGGACAATAAAGTGTTGTTTTAAAGAAATACAACTAAGACTTACTTAATTCCAGCATGTGCAAATCCTTGGTGAAACAAATCTTCCTTCTTAGTGGCAATGTCTTCTCCTTCTGGATACCTTGCAGGAATGTTCCTACTACAAAAATGCTCCCTTTTTTTGTTCGGGTAGAAATCTGGCAAGAACGGGACTATTTGCAGCCAAGCCCCTTTCTTGCACCGTCGTTATATTTGTCTCAATGAAAATGATTTAACCTCCTTCTGCTTTACTAAACAAAAGATAGTGTTGAGTACCCAATCAGCAGTCTCACACATGTAGTTTCTATGTCAATACAAGTGTTAATACTTATTGAACCCATTGTCCATTTATTTGATAGAAATGACATAACATTTTGTAAAATAACCCTTGCGCCCGCATTCTGATTGTTAAAACACATTATTGGTAAATTGAAAAAAAATACAGCCAAGATCTACCCCAACAAAAAGCACTTACTAGTGCAATGAACGAGTTAGTGCTTTTGTTAAAGTAATCCTTGTGACTATAAGACATTTCTGCATCAGTCTTATCCTTTCACAGTTAATTTTGTGAACATTTTCATTCATTTTTCGATTTTCTAATGTTTGGATGAGAAACAGCAGAGAAGAGAAGCTTAGTATCCTCAAATTTTGCCCCAACTTGATAGCACTTACTCTTATTTATAAAAGACAGTACTAAAGTTGAAGAAGAATTCAAAAGGAACTGTTGTAGCTTTGGATATAAAAACACAACATGTTGAGATACTGGCTGATAAACGCCAATAAAGCTACCCCAAAGAAAAGCACTTACTATAATAAATGAAAGAGAATGCCCCTTTTTGAAGTAGCCTGCATGGTTAAAAAACGATGTTGATATAATTGGTAGTTGGTGAATTCTAAAATATCATTAGCAAAGTAAAGAGTAATTCCTTTTCTGCCCCAAAACCTGTAGAATCGAGGCTTCTAAGTGAGAAGCAACAGAAACGATGCAAATTCAAACAACTTTCTAACACATAAAACCAGTCAGTGTATACGTTACAATAATCCTTCTGAATAAAACAAATCTTGTCTGTTTAAAACTGTCACCTGGCATTACATTTGTCCAGGTTCATATTCACTGTACTGTGCACTGGGTTACATTTTGGTAAATAAAAAGCAGTATATTATTCTCACATTTGCCCCAACTTGATAGCCTTACTGTTACAAGAAACAAAGGCAGTACTAAAGTTGGAGATTAATTCAAAATAAAACATTGTTGTAGGATACGATTGACAAACAACATTGATTTGAAGAGTTTCTGGTTGAAATGCAGCAATAAAGCTACCCCAAAGAAAAGCACTTACTACAAGAAAAGTAAAGTGAATGCCCCTTTTTGAAGTAGCCTGAAAGTGTTCATTTCTATCAAAAATAAAGCTGGAGATGGACTGTTCTCAATGGAGATAGACAGAGTGAAATATCTGATGAAAAAATCAACTACAGAGTACCCCAACAAAAAGCACTTACTTTTAAAAACAACGAGTTAGTGCTTAAGTTAAAGTAATTGTGACTATTACAATCTGTAAGTATTTCAACTCCTGGGACAATAAAGTGTTGTTTTAAAGAAATACAACTAAGACTTACTTAATTCCAGCATGTGCAAATCCTTGGTGAAACAAATCTTCCTTCTTAGTGGCAATGTCTTCTCCTTCTGGATACCTTGCAGGAATGTTCCTACTACAAAAATGCTCCCTTTTTATGTTCGGGTAGAAATCTGGCAAGAACGGGACTATTTGCAGCCAAGCCCCTTTCTTGCACCGTCGTTATATTTGTCTCAATGAAAATGATTTAACCTCCTTCTGCTTTACTAAACAAAAGATAGTGTTGAGTACCCAATCAGCAGTCTCACACATGTAGTTTCTATGTCAATACAAGTGTTAATACTTATTGAACCCATTGTCCATTTATTTGATAGATATGATATAACATTTTGTAAAATAACCCTTGCGCCCGCATTCTGATTGTTAAAACACATTATTGGTAAATTGAAAAAAAAAATACAGCCAAGATCTACCCCAACAAAAAGCACTTACTAGTGCAATGAACGAGTTAGTGCTTTTGTTAAAGTAATCCTTGTGACTATAAGACATTTCTGGATCAGCCTTATCCTTTCACAGTTAATTTTGTGAACATTTTCATTCATTTTTCGATTTTCTAATGTTTGGATGAGAAACAGCAGAGAAGAGAAGCTTAGTATCCTCAAATTTTGCCCCAACTTGATAGCACTTACTCTTATTTATAAAAGACAGTACTAAAGTTGAAGTAGAATTCAAAAGGAACTGTTGTAGCTTTGGATATAAAAACACATCATGTTGAGATACTGGCTGATAAACGCCAATAAAGCTACCCCAAAGAAAAGCACTTACTATAATAAATGAAAGAGAATGCCTTTTTTGAAGTAGCCTGCATGGTTAAAAAATGATGTTGATATAATTGGTCGTTGGTGAATTCTAAAATATCATTAGCAAAGTAAAGAGTAATTCCTTTTCTGCCCCAAAACCTGTAGAAACGAGGCTTCCAAGTGAGAAGCAACTGAAACGATGCAAATTCAAACAACTTTCTAACACATAAAACCAGTCAGTGTATACGTTACAAAAATCCTTCTGAATAAAACAAATCTTGTCTGTTTAAAACTGTCACCTGGCATTACATTTGTCCAGGTTCATATTCACTGTACTGTGTACTGGGTTACATTTTGGTAAATAAAAAGCAGTATATTATTCTCACATTTGCCCCAACTTGATAACCTTACTGTTACAAGAAACAAAGGCAGTACTAAAGTTGGAGATTAATTCAAAATAAAACGTTGTTGTAGGATACGATTGACAAACAACATTGATTTGAAGAGTTACTGGTTGAAATGCAGCAATAAAGCTACCCCAAAGAAAAGCACTTACTACAAGAAAAGTAAAGTGAATGCCCCTTTTTGAAGTAGCCTGAAAGTGTTCATTTCTATCAAAAATAAAGCTGGAGACGGACTGTTCTCAATGGAGACAGAGAGAGTGAAATATCTGATGAAAAAATCAACTACAGAGTACCCCAACAAAAAGCACTTACTTTTAAAAACAACGAGTTAGTGCTTAAGTTAAAGTAATCATTGTGACTATTACAATCTGTAAGTATTTCAACTCCTGGGACAATAAAGTGTTGTTTTAAAGAAATACAACTAAGACTTACTTAATTCCAGCATGTGCAAATCCTTGGTGAAACAAATCTTCCTTCTTAGTGGCAATGTCTTCTCCTTCTGGATACCTTGCAGGAATGTTCCTACTACAAAAATGCTCCCTTTTTATGTTCGGGTAGAAATCTGGCAAGAACGGGACTATTTGCAGCCAAGCCCCTTTCTTGCACCGTCGTTATATTTGTCTCAATGAAAATGATTTAACCTCCTTCTGCTTTACTAAACAAAAGATAGTGTTGAGTACCCAATCAGCAGTCTCACACATGTAGTTTCTATGTCAATACAAGTGTTAATACTTATTGAACCCATTGTCCATTTATTTGATAGATATGATATAACATTTTGTAAAATAACCCTTGCGCCCGCATTCTGATTGTTAAAACACATTATTGGTAAATTGAAAAAAAATACAGCCAAGATCTACCCCAACAAAAAGCACTTACTAGTGCAATGAACGAGTTAGTGCTTTTGTTAAAGTAATCCTTGTGACTATAAGACATTTCTGGATCAGCCTTATCCTTTCACAGTTAATTTTGTGAACATTTTTCATTCATTTTTCGATTTTCTAATGTTTGGATGAGAAACAGCAGAGAAGAGAAGCTTAGTATCCTCAAATTTTGCCCCAACTTGATAGCACTTACTCTTATTTATAAAAGACAGTACTAAAGTTGAAGTAGAATTCAAAAGGAACTGTTGTAGCTTTGGAAATAAAAACACAACATGTTGAGATACTGGCTGATAAACGCCAATAAAGCTACCCCAAAGAAATCACTTACTATAATAAATGAAAGAGAATGCCTTTTTTGAAGTAGCCTGCATGGTTAAAAAATGATGTTGATATAATTGGTCGTTGGTGAATTCTAAAATATCATTAGCAAAGTAAAGAGTAATTCCTTTTCTGCCCCAAAACCTGTAGAAACGAGGCTTCCAAGTGAGAAGCAACTGAAACGATGCAAATTCAAACAACTTTCTAACACATAAAACCAGTCAGTGTATACGTTACAAAAATCCTTCTGAATAAAACAAATCTTGTCTGTTTAAAACTGTCACCTGGCATTACATTTGTCCAGGTTCATATTCACTGTACTGTGTACTGGGTTACATTTTGGTAAATAAAAAGCAGTATATTATTCTCACATTTGCCCCAACTTGATAGCCTTACTGTTACAAGAAACAAAGGCAGTACTAAAGTTGGAGATTAATTCAAAATAAAACGTTGTTGTAGGATACGATTGACAAACAACATTGATTTGAAGAGTTACTGGTTGAAATGCAGCAATAAAGCTACCCCAAAGAAAAGCACTTACTACAAGAAAAGTAAAGTGAATGCCCCTTTTTGAAGTAGCCTGAAAGTGTTCATTTCTATCAAAAATAAAGCTGGAGATGGACTGTTCTCAATGGAGACAGAGAGAGTGAAATATCTGATGAAAAAATCAACTACAGAGTACCCCAACAAAAAGCACTTACTTTTAAAAACAACGAGTTAGTGCTTAAGTTAAAGTAATCATTGTGACTATTACAATCTGTAAGTATTTCAACTCCTGGGACAATAAAGTGTTGTTTTAAAGAAATACAACTAAGACTTACTTAATTCCAGCATGTGCAAATCCTTGGTGAAACAAATCTTCCTTCTTAGTGGCAATGTCTTCTCCTTCTGGATACCTTGCAGGAATGTTCCTACTACAAAAATGCTCCCTTTTTATGTTCGGGTAGAAATCTGGCAAGAACGGGACTATTTGCAGCCAAGCCCCTTTCTTGCACCGTCGTTATATTTGTCTCAATGAAAATGATTTAACCTCCTTCTGCTTTACTAAACAAAAGATAGTGTTGAGTACCCAATCAGCAGTCTCACACATGTAGTTTCTATGTCAATACAAGTGTTAATACTTATTGAACCCATTGTCCATTTATTTGATAGATATGATATAACATTTTGTAAAATAACCCTTGCGCCCGCATTCTGATTGTTAAAACACATTATTGGTAAATTGAAAAAAAATACAGCCAAGATCTACCCCAACAAAAAGCACTTACTAGTGCAATGAACGAGTTAGTGCTTTTGTTAAAGTAATCCTTGTGACTATAAGACATTTCTGGATCAGCCTTATCCTTTCACAGTTAATTTTGTGAACATTTTCATTCATTTTTCGATTTTCTAATGTTTGGATGAGAAACAGCAGAGAAGAGAAGCTTAGTATCCTCAAATTTTGCCCCAACTTGATAGCACTTACTCTTATTTATAAAAGACAGTACTAAAGTTGAAGTAGAATTCAAAAGGAACTGTTGTAGCTTTGGATATAAAAACACAACATGTTGAGATACTGGCTGATAAACGCCAATAAAGCTACCCCAAAGAAAAGCACTTACTATAATAAATGAAAGAGAATGCCTTTTTTGAAGTAGCCTGCATGGTTAAAAAATGATGTTGATATAATTGGTCGTTGGTGAATTCTAAAATATCATTAGCAAAGTAAAGAGTAATTCCTTTTCTGCCCCAAAACCTGTAGAAACGAGGCTTCCAAGTGAGAAGCAACTGAAACGATGCAAATTCAAACAACTTTCTAACACATAAAACCAGTCAGTGTATACGTTACAATAATCCTTCTGAATAAAACAAATCTTGTCTGTTTAAAACTGTCACCTGGCATTACATTTGTCCTGGTTCATATTCACTGTACTGTGTACTGGGTTACATTTTGGTAAATAAAAAGCAGTATATTATTCTCACATTTGCCCCAACTTGATAGCCTTACTGTTACAAGAAACAAAGGCAGTACTAAAGTTGGAGATTAATTCAAAATAAAACGTTGTTGTAGGATACGATTGACAAACAACATTGATTTGAAGAGTTACTGGTTGAAATGCAGCAATAAAGCTACCCCAAAGAAAAGCACTTACTACAAGAAAAGTAAAGTGAATGCCCCTTTTTGAATTAGCCTGAAAGTGTTCATTTCTATCAAAAATAAAGCTGGAGATGGACTGTTCTCAATGGAGACAGAGAGAGTGAAATATCTGATGAAAAAATCAACTACAGAGTACCCCAACAAAAAGCACTTACTTTTTAAAACAACGAGTTAGTGCTTAAGTTAAAGTAATCATTGTGACTATTACAATCTGTAAGTATTTCAACTCCTGGGACAATAAAGTGTTGTTTTAAAGAAATACAACTAAGACTTACTTAATTCCAGCATGTGCAAATCCTTGGTGAAACAAATCTTCCTTCTGATTGTTAAAACACATTATTGGTAAATTGAAAAAAAATACAGCCAAGATCTACCCCAACAAAAAGCACTTACTAATGCAATGAACGAGTTAGTGCTTTTGTTAAAGTAATCCTTGTGACTATAAGACATTTCTGGATCAGCCTTATCCTTTCACAGTTAATTTTGTGAACATTTTCATTCATTTTTCGATTTTCTAATGTTTGGATGAGAAACAGCAGAGAAGAGAAGCTTAGTATCCTCAAATTTTGCCCCAACTTGATAGCACTTACTCTTATTTATAAAAGACAGTACTAAAGTTGAAGTAGAATTCAAAAGGAACTGTTGTAGCTTTGGATATAAAAACACAACATGTTGAGATACTGGCTGATAAACGCCAATAAAGCTACCCCAAAGAAAAGCACTTACTATAATAAATGAAAGAGAATGCCTTTTTTTGAAGTAGCCTGCATGGTTAAAAAATGATGTTGATATAATTGGTCGTTGGTGAATTCTAAAATATCATTAGCAAAGTAAAGAGTAATTCCTTTTCTGCCCCAAAACCTGTAGAAACGAGGCTTCCAAGTGAGAAGCAACTGAAACGATGCAAATTCAAACAACTTTCTAACACATAAAACCAGTCAGTGTATACGTTACAATAATCCTTCTGAATAAAACAAATCTTGTCTGTTTAAAACTGTCACCTGGCATTACATTTGTCCAGGTTCATATTCACTGTACTGTGTACTGGGTTACATTTTGGTAAATAAAAAGCAGTATATTATTCTCACATTTGCCCCAACTTGATAGCCTTACTGTTACAAGAAACAAAGGCAGTACTAAAGTTGGAGATTAATTCAAAATAAAACGTTGTTGTAGGATACGATTGACAAACAACATTGATTTGAAGAGTTACTGGTTGAAATGCAGCAATAAAGCTACCCCAAAGAAAAGCACTTACTACAAGAAAAGTAAAGTGAATGCCCCTTTTTGAAGTAGCCTGAAAGTGTTCATTTCTATCAAAAATAAAGCTGGAGATGGACTGTTCTCAATGGAGACAGAGAGAGTGAAATATCTGATGAAAAAATCAACTACAGAGTACCCCAACAAAAAGCGCTTACTTTTAAAAACAACAAGTTAGTGCTTAAGTTAAAGTAATCATTGTGACTATTACAATCTGTAAGTATTTCAACTCCTGGGACAATAAAGTGTTGTTTTAAAGAAATACAACTAAGACTTACTTAATTCCAGCATGTGCAAATCCTTGGTGAAACAAATCTTCCTTCTTAGTGGCAATGTCTTCTCCTTCTGGATACCTTGCAGGAATGTTCCTACTACAAAAATGCTCCCTTTTTATGTTCGGGTAGAAATCTGGCAAGAACGGGACTATTTGCAGCCAAGCCCCTTTCTTGCACCGTCGTTATATTTGTCTCAATGAAAATGATTTAACCTCCTTCTGCTTTACTAAACAAAAGATAGTGTTGAGTACCCAATCAGCAGTCTCACACATGTAGTTTCTATGTCAACACAAGTGTTAATACTTATTGAACCCATTGTCCATTTATTTGATAGATATGATATAACATTTTGTAAAATAACCCTTGCGCCCGCATTCTGATTGTTAAAACACATTATTGGTAAATTGAAAAAAAATACAGCCAAGATCTACCCCAACAAAAAGCACTTACTAGTGCAATGAACGAGTTAGTGCTTTTGTTAAAGTAATCCTTGTGACTATAAGACATTTCTGGATCAGCCTTATCCTTTCACAGTTAATTTTGTGAACATTTTCATTCATTTTTCGATTTTCTAATGTTTGGATGAGAAACAGCAGAGAAGAGAAGCTTAGTATCCTCAAATTTTGCCCCAACTTGATAGCACTTACTCTTATTTATAAAAGACAGTACTAAAGTTGAAGTAGAATTCAAAAGGAACTGTTGTAGCTTTGGATATAAAAACACAACATGTTGAGATACTGGCTGATAAACGCCAATAAAGCTACCCCAAAGAAAAGCACTTACTATAATAAATGAAAGAGAATGCCTTTTTTGAAGTAGCCTGCATGGTTAAAAAATGATGTTGATATAATTGGTCGTTGGTGAATTCTAAAATATCATTAGCAAAGTAAAGAGTAATTCCTTTTCTGCCCCAAAACCTGTAGAAACGAGGCTTCCAAGTGAGAAGCAACTGAAACGATGCAAATTCAAACAACTTTCTAACACATAAAACCAGTCAGTGTATACGTTACAATAATCCTTCTGAATAAAACAAATCTTGTCTGTTTAAAACTGTCACCTGGCATTACATTTGTCCAGGTTCATATTCACTGTACTGTGTACTGGGTTACATTTTGGTAAATAAAAAGCAGTATATTATTCTCACATTTGCCCCAACTTGATAGCCTTACTGTTACAAGAAACAAAGGCAGTACTAAAGTTGGAGATTAATTCAAAATAAAACGTTGTTGTAGGATACGATTGACAAACAACATTGATTTGAAGAGTTACTGGTTGAAATGCAGCAATAAAGCTACCCCAAAGAAAAGCACTTACTACAAGAAAAGTAAAGTGAATGCCCCTTTTTGAAGTAGCCTGAAAGTGTTCATTTCTATCAAAAATAAAGCTGGAGATGGACTGTTCTCAATGGAGACAGAGAGAGTGAAATATCTGATGAAAAAATCAACTACAGAGTACCCCAACAAAAAGCGCTTACTTTTAAAAACAACAAGTTAGTGCTTAAGTTAAAGTAATCATTGTGACTATTACAATCTGTAAGTATTTCAACTCCTGGGACAATAAAGTGTTGTTTTAAAGAAATACAACTAAGACTTACTTAATTCCAGCATGTGCAAATCCTTGGTGAAACAAATCTTCCTTCTTAGTGGCAATGTCTTCTCCTTCTGGATACCTTGCAGGAATGTTCCTACTACAAAAATGCTCCCTTTTTATGTTCGGGTAGAAATCTGGCAAGAACGGGACTATTTGCAGCCAAGCCCCTTTCTTGCACCGTCGTTATATTTGTCTCAATGAAAATGATTTAACCTCCTTCTGCTTTACTAAACAAAAGATAGTGTTGAGTACCCAATCAGCAGTCTCACACATGTAGTTTCTATGTCAACACAAGTGTTAATACTTATTGAACCCATTGTCCATTTATTTGATAGATATGATATAACATTTTGTAAAATAACCCTTGCGCCCGCATTCTGATTGTTAAAACACATTATTGGTAAATTGAAAAAAAATACAGCCAAGATCTACCCCAACAAAAAGCACTTACTAGTGCAATGAACGAGTTAGTGCTTTTGTTAAAGTAATCCTTGTGACTATAAGACATTTCTGGATCAGCCTTATCCTTTCACAGTTAATTTTGTGAACATTTTCATTCATTTTTCGATTTTCTAATGTTTGGATGAGAAACAGCAGAGAAGAGAAGCTTAGTATCCTCAAATTTTGCCCCAACTTGATAGCACTTACTCTTATTTATAAAAGACAGTACTAAAGTTGAAGTAGAATTCAAAAGGAACTGTTGTAGCTTTGGATATAAAAACACAACATGTTGAGATACTGGCTGATAAACGCCAATAAAGCTACCCCAAAGAAAAGCACTTACTATAATAAATGAAAGAGAATGCCTTTTTTGAAGTAGCCTGCATGGTTAAAAAATGATGTTGATATAATTGGTCGTTGGTGAATTCTAAAATATCATTAGCAAAGTAAAGAGTAATTCCTTTTCTGCCCCAAAACCTGTAGAAACGAGGCTTCCAAGTGAGAAGCAACTGAAACGATGCAAATTCAAACAACTTTCTAACACATAAAACCAGTCAGTGTATACGTTACAATAATCCTTCTGAATAAAACAAATCTTGTCTGTTTAAAACTGTCACCTGGCATTACATTTGTCCTGGTTCATATTCACTGTACTGTGTACTGGGTTACATTTTGGTAAATAAAAAGCAGTATATTATTCTCACATTTGCCCCAACTTGATAGCCTTACTGTTACAAGAAACAAAGGCAGTACTAAAGTTGGAGATTAATTCAAAATAAAACGTTGTTGTAGGATACGATTGACAAACAACATTGATTTGAAGAGTTACTGGTTGAAATGCAGCAATAAAGCTACCCCAAAGAAAAGCACTTACTACAAGAAAAGTAAAGTGAATGCCCCTTTTTGAATTAGCCTGAAAGTGTTCATTTCTATCAAAAATAAAGCTGGAGATGGACTGTTCTCAATGGAGACAGAGAGAGTGAAATATCTGATGAAAAAATCAACTACAGAGTACCCCAACAAAAAGCACTTACTTTTTAAAACAACGAGTTAGTGCTTAAGTTAAAGTAATCATTGTGACTATTACAATCTGTAAGTATTTCAACTCCTGGGACAATAAAGTGTTGTTTTAAAGAAATACAACTAAGACTTACTTAATTCCAGCATGTGCAAATCCTTGGTGAAACAAATCTTCCTTCTGATTGTTAAAACACATTATTGGTAAATTGAAAAAAAATACAGCCAAGATCTACCCCAACAAAAAGCACTTACTAATGCAATGAACGAGTTAGTGCTTTTGTTAAAGTAATCCTTGTGACTATAAGACATTTCTGGATCAGCCTTATCCTTTCACAGTTAATTTTGTGAACATTTTCATTCATTTTTCGATTTTCTAATGTTTGGATGAGAAACAGCAGAGAAGAGAAGCTTAGTATCCTCAAATTTTGCCCCAACTTGATAGCACTTACTCTTATTTATAAAAGACAGTACTAAAGTTGAAGTAGAATTCAAAAGGAACTGTTGTAGCTTTGGATATAAAAACACAACATGTTGAGATACTGGCTGATAAACGCCAATAAAGCTACCCCAAAGAAAAGCACTTACTATAATAAATGAAAGAGAATGCCTTTTTTTGAAGTAGCCTGCATGGTTAAAAAATGATGTTGATATAATTGGTCGTTGGTGAATTCTAAAATATCATTAGCAAAGTAAAGAGTAATTCCTTTTCTGCCCCAAAACCTGTAGAAACGAGGCTTCCAAGTGAGAAGCAACTGAAACGATGCAAATTCAAACAACTTTCTAACACATAAAACCAGTCAGTGTATACGTTACAATAATCCTTCTGAATAAAACAAATCTTGTCTGTTTAAAACTGTCACCTGGCATTACATTTGTCCAGGTTCATATTCACTGTACTGTGTACTGGGTTACATTTTGGTAAATAAAAAGCAGTATATTATTCTCACATTTGCCCCAACTTGATAGCCTTACTGTTACAAGAAACAAAGGCAGTACTAAAGTTGGAGATTAATTCAAAATAAAACGTTGTTGTAGGATACGATTGACAAACAACATTGATTTGAAGAGTTACTGGTTGAAATGCAGCAATAAAGCTACCCCAAAGAAAAGCACTTACTACAAGAAAAGTAAAGTGAATGCCCCTTTTTGAAGTAGCCTGAAAGTGTTCATTTCTATCAAAAATAAAGCTGGAGATGGACTGTTCTCAATGGAGACAGAGAGAGTGAAATATCTGATGAAAAAATCAACTACAGAGTACCCCAACAAAAAGCGCTTACTTTTAAAAACAACAAGTTAGTGCTTAAGTTAAAGTAATCATTGTGACTATTACAATCTGTAAGTATTTCAACTCCTGGGACAATAAAGTGTTGTTTTAAAGAAATACAACTAAGACTTACTTAATTCCAGCATGTGCAAATCCTTGGTGAAACAAATCTTCCTTCTTAGTGGCAAT
The DNA here is from genome assembly GCF_902713425.1 of Acipenser ruthenus. NCBI lineage: Eukaryota > Metazoa > Chordata > Actinopteri > Acipenseriformes > Acipenseridae > Acipenser > Acipenser ruthenus. Next base: position 3,049,975 of record NC_081244.1, read on the forward strand.
GTCTTCTCCTTCTGGATACCTTGCAGGAATGTTCCTACTACAAAAATGCTCCCTTTTTATGTTCGGGTAGAAATCTGGCAAGAACGGGACTATTTGCAGCCAAGCCCCTTTCTTGCACCGTCGTTATATTTGTCTCAATGAAAATGATTTAACCTCCTTCTGCTTTACTAAACAAAAGATAGTGTTGAGTACCCAATCAGCAGTCTCACACATGTAGTTTCTATGTCAACACAAGTGTTAATACTTATTGAACCCATTGTCCATTTATTTGATAGATATGATATAACATTTTGTAAAATAACCCTTGCGCCCGCATTCTGATTGTTAAAACACATTATTGGTAAATTGAAAAAAAATACAGCCAAGATCTACCCCAACAAAAAGCACTTACTAGTGCAATGAACGAGTTAGTGCTTTTGTTAAAGTAATCCTTGTGACTATAAGACATTTCTGGATCAGCCTTATCCTTTCACAGTTAATTTTGTGAACATTTTCATTCATTTTTCGATTTTCTAATGTTTGGATGAGAAACAGCAGAGAAGAGAAGCTTAGTATCCTCAAATTTTGCCCCAACTTGATAGCACTTACTCTTATTTATAAAAGACAGTACTAAAGTTGAAGTAGAATTCAAAAGGAACTGTTGTAGCTTTGGATATAAAAACACAACATGTTGAGATACTGGCTGATAAACGCCAATAAAGCTACCCCAAAGAAAAGCACTTACTATAATAAATGAAAGAGAATGCCTTTTTTGAAGTAGCCTGCATGGTTAAAAAATGATGTTGATATAATTGGTCGTTGGTGAATTCTAAAATATCATTAGCAAAGTAAAGAGTAATTCCTTTTCTGCCCCAAAACCTGTAGAAACGAGGCTTCCAAGTGAGAAGCAACTGAAACGATGCAAATTCAAACAACTTTCTAACACATAAAACCAGTCAGTGTATACGTTACAATAATCCTTCTGAATAAAACAAATCTTGTCTGTTTAAAACTGTCACCTGGCATTACATTTGTCCAGGTTCATATTCACTGTACTGTGTACTGGGTTACATTTTGGTAAATAAAAAGCAGTATATTATTCTCACATTTGCCCCAACTTGATAGCCTTACTGTTACAAGAAACAAAGGCAGTACTAAAGTTGGAGATTAATTCAAAATAAAACGTTGTTGTAGGATACGATTGACAAACAACATTGATTTGAAGAGTTACTGGTTGAAATGCAGCAATAAAGCTACCCCAAAGAAAAGCACTTACTACAAGAAAAGTAAAGTGAATGCCCCTTTTTGAAGTAGCCTGAAAGTGTTCATTTCTATCAAAAATAAAGCTGGAGATGGACTGTTCTCAATGGAGATAGACAGAGTGAAATATCTGATGAAAAAATCAACTACAGAGTACCCCAACAAAAAGCGCTTACTTTTAAAAACAACAAGTTAGTGCTTAAGTTAAAGTAATCATTGTGACTATTACAATCTGTAAGTATTTCAACTCCTGGGACAATAAAGTGTTGTTTTAAAGAAATACAACTAAGACTTACTTAATTCCAGCATGTGCAAATCCTTGGTGAAACAAATCTTCCTTCTTATTGATAGCACTTACTCTTATTTATAAAAGACAGTACTAAAGTTGAAGTAGAATTCAAAAGGAACTGTTGTAGCTTTGGATATAAAAACACAACATGTTGAGATACTGGCTGATAAACGCCAATAAAGCTACCCCAAAGAAAAGCACTTACTATAATAAATGAAAGAGAATGCCTTTTTTGAAGTAGCCTGCATGGTTAAAAAATGATGTTGATATAATTGGTCGTTGGTGAATTCTAAAATATCATTAGCAAAGTAAAGAGTAATTCCTTTTCTGCCCCAAAACCTGTAGAAACGAGGCTTCCAAGTGAGAAGCAACTGAAACGATGCAAATTCAAACAACTTTCTATCACATAAAACCAGTCAGTGTATACGTTACAATAATCCTTCTGAATAAAACAAATCTTGTCTGTTTAAAACTGTCACCTGGCATTACATTTGTCCTGGTTCATATTCACTGTACTGTGTACTGGGTTACATTTTGGTAAATAAAAAGCAGTATATTATTCTCACATTTGCCCCAACTTGATAGCCTTACTGTTACAAGAAACAAAGGCAGTACTAAAGTTGGAGATTAATTCAAAATAAAACGTTGTTGTAGGATACGATTGACAAACAACATTGATTTGAAGAGTTACTGGTTGAAATGCAGCAATAAAGCTACCCCAAAGAAAAGCACTTACTACAAGAAAAGTAAAGTGAATGCCCCTTTTTGAATTAGCCTGAAAGTGTTCATTTCTATCAAAAATAAAGCTGGAGATGGACTGTTCTCAATGGAGACAGAGAGAGTGAAATATCTGATGAAAAAATCAACTACAGAGTACCCCAACAAAAAGCACTTACTTTTTAAAACAACGAGTTAGTGCTTAAGTTAAAGTAATCATTATGACTATTACAATCTGTAAGTATTTCAACTCCTGGGACAATAAAGTGTTGTTTTAAAGAAATACAACTAAGACTTACTTAATTCCAGCATGTGCAAATCCTTGGTGAAACAAATCTTCCTTCTGATTGTTAAAACACATTATTGGTAAATTGAAAAAAAATACAGCCAAGATCTACCCCAACAAAAAGCACTTACTAGTGCAATGAACGAGTTAGTGCTTTTGTTAAAGTAATCCTTGTGACTATAAGACATTTCTGGATCAGCCTTATCCTTTCACAGTTAATTTTGTGAACATTTTCATTCATTTTTCGATTTTCTAATGTTTGGATGAGAAACAGCAGAGAAGAGAAGCTTAGTATCCTCAAATTTTGCCCCAACTTGATAGCACTTACTCTTATTTATAAAAGACAGTACTAAAGTTGAAGTAGAATTCAAAAGGAACTGTTGTAGCTTTGGATATAAAAACACAACATGTTGAGATACTGGCTGATAAACGCCAATAAAGCTACCCCAAAGAAAAGCACTTACTATAATAAATGAAAGAGAATGCCTTTTTTGAAGTAGCCTGCATGGTTAAAAAATGATGTTGATATAATTGGTCGTTGGTGAATTCTAAAATATCATTAGCAAAGTAAAGAGTAATTCCTTTTCTGCCCCAAAACCTGTAGAAACGAGGCTTCCAAGTGAGAAGCAACTGAAACGATGCAAATTCAAACAACTTTCTAACACATAAAACCAGTCAGTGTATACGTTACAATAATCCTTCTGAATAAAACAAATCTTGTCTGTTTAAAACTGTCACCTGGCATTACATTTGTCCAGGTTCATATTCACTGTACTGTGTACTGGGTTACATTTTGGTAAATAAAAAGCAGTATATTATTCTCACATTTGCCCCAACTTGATAGCCTTACTGTTACAAGAAACAAAGGCAGTACTAAAGTTGGAGATTAATTCAAAATAAAACGTTGTTGTAGGATACGATTGACAAACAACATTGATTTGAAGAGTTACTGGTTGAAATGCAGCAATAAAGCTACCCCAAAGAAAAGCACTTACTACAAGAAAAGTAAAGTGAATGCCCCTTTTTGAAGTAGCCTGAAAGTGTTCATTTCTATCAAAAATAAAGCTGGAGATGGACTGTTCTCAATGGAGATAGACAGAGTGAAATATCTGATGAAAAAATCAACTACAGAGTACCCCAACAAAAAGCACTTACTTTTAAAAACAACGAGTTAGTGCTTAAGTTAAAGTAATCATTGTGACTATTACAATCTGTAAGTATTTCAACTCCTGGGACAATAAAGTGTTGTTTTAAAGAAATACAACTAAGACTTACTTAATTCCAGCATGTGCAAATCCTTGGTGAAACAAATCTTCCTTCTTAGTGGCAATGTCTTCTCCTTCTGGATACCTTGCAGGAATGTTCCTACTACAAAAATGCTCCCTTTTTATGTTCGGGTAGAAATCTGGCAAGAACGGGACTATTTGCAGCCAAGCCCCTTTCTTGCACCGTCGTTATATTTGTCTCAATGAAAATGATTTAACCTCCTTCTGCTTTACTAAACAAAAGATAGTGTTGAGTACCCAATCAGCAGTCTCACATGTAGTTTCTTTGTCAATACAAGTGTTAATACTTATTGAACCCATTGTCCATTTATTTGATAGATATGATATAACATTTTGTAAAATAACCCTTGCGCCCGCATTCTGATTGTTAAAACACATTATTGGTAAATTGAAAAAAAATACAGCCAAGATCTACCCCAACAAAAAGCACTTACTAGTGCAATGAACGAGTTAGTGCTTTTGTTAAAGTAATCCTTGTGACTATAAGACATTTCTGGATCAGCCTTATCATTTCACAGTTAATTTTGTGAACATTTTCATTCATTTTTCGATTTTCTAATGTTTGGATGAGAAACAGCAGAGAAGAGAAGCTTAGTATCCTCAAATTTTGCCCCAACTTGATAGCACTTACTCTTATTTATAAAAGACAGTACTAAAGTTGAAGTAGAATTCAAAAGGAACTGTTGTAGCTTTGGATATAAAAACACAACATGTTGAGATACTGGCTGATAAACGCCAATAAAGCTACCCCAAAGAAAAGCACTTACTATAATAAATGAAAGAGAATGCCTTTTTTGAAGTAGCCTGCATGGTTAAAAAATGATGTTGATATAATTGGTCGTTGGTGAATTCTAAAATATCATTAGCAAAGTAAAGAGTAATTCCTTTTCTGCCCCAAAACCTGTAGAAACGAGGCTTCCAAGTGAGAAGCAACTGAAACGATGCAAATTCAAACAACTTTCTAACACATAAAACCAGTCAGTGTATACGTTACAATAATCCTTCTGAATAAAACAAATCTTGTCTGTTTAAAACTGTCACCTGGCATTACATTTGTCCAGGTTCATATTCACTGTACTGTGTACTGGGTTACATTTTGGTAAATAAAAAGCAGTATATTATTCTCACATTTGCCCCAACTTGATAGCCTTACTGTTACAAGAAACAAAGGCAGTACTAAAGTTGGAGATTAATTCAAAATAAAACGTTGTTGTAGGATACGATTGACAAACAACATTGATTTGAAGAGTTACTGGTTGAAATGCAGCAATAAAGCTACCCCAAAGAAAAGCACTTACTACAAGAAAAGTAAAGTGAATGCCCCTTTTTGAAGTAGCCTGAAAGTGTTCATTTCTATCAAAAATAAAGCTGGAGATGGACTGTTCTCAATGGAGATAGACAGAGTGAAATATCTGATGAAAAAATCAACTACAGAGTACCCCAACAAAAAGCACTTACTTTTAAAAACAACGAGTTAGTGCTTAAGTTAAAGGAATCATTGTGACTATTACAATCTGTAAGTATTTCAACTCCTGGGACAATAAAGTGTTGTTTTAAAGAAATACAACTAAGACTTACTTAATTCCAGCATGTGCAAATCCTTGGTGAAACAAATCTTCCTTCTTAGTGGCAATGTCTTCTCCTTCTGGATACCTTGCAGGAATGTTCCTACTACAAAAATGCTCCCTTTTTATGTTCGGGTAGAAATCTGGCAAGAACGGGACTATTTGCAGCCAAGCCCCTTTCTTGCACCGTCGTTATATTTGTCTCAATGAAAATGATTTAACCTCCTTCTGCTTTACTAAACAAAAGATAGTGTTGAGTACCCAATCAGCAGTCTCACACATGTAGTTTCTATGTCAATACAAGTGTTAATACTTATTGAACCCATTGTCCATTTATTTGATAGATATGACATAACATTTTGTAAAATAACCCTTGCGCCCGCATTCTGATTGTTAAAACACATTATTGGTAAATTGAAAAAAATACAGCCAAGATCTACCCCAACAAAAAGCACTTACTAATGCAATGAACGAGTTAGTGCTTTTGTTAAAGTAATCCTTGTGACTATAAGACATTTCTGGATCAGCCTTATCCTTTCACAGTTAATTTTGTGAACATTTTCATTCATTTTTCGATTTTCTAATGTTTGGATGAGAAACAGCAGAGAAGAGAAGCTTAGTATCCTCAAATTTTGCCCCAACTTGATAGCACTTACTCTTATTTATAAAAGACAGTACTAAAGTTGAAGTAGAATTCAAAAGGAACTGTTGTAGCTTTGGATATAAAAACACAACATGTTGAGATACTGGCTGATAAACGCCAATAAAGCTACCCCAAAGAAAAGCACTTACTATAATAAATGAAAGAGAATGTCTTTTTTGAAGTAGCCTGCATGGTTAAAAAATGATGTTGATATAATTGGTCGTTGGTGAATTCTAAAATATCATTAGCAAAGTAAAGAGTAATTCCTTTTCTGCCCCAAAACCTGTAGAAACGAGGCTTCCAAGTGAGAAGCAACTGAAACGATGCAAATTCAAACAACTTTCTAACACATAAAACCAGTCAGTGTATACGTTACAATAATCCTTCTGAATAAAACAAATCTTGTCTGTTTAAAACTGTCACCTGGCATTACATTTGTCCAGGTTCATATTCACTGTACTGTGTACTGGGTTACATTTTGGTAAATAAAAAGCAGTATATTATTCTCACATTTGCCCCAACTTGATAGCCTTACTGTTACAAGAAACAAAGGCAGTACTAAAGTTGGAGATTAATTCAAAATAAAACGTTGTTGTAGGATACGATTGACAAACAACATTGATTTGAAGAGTTACTGGTTGAAATGCAGCAATAAAGCTACCCCAAAGAAAAGCACTTACTACAAGAAAAGTAAAGTGAATGCCCCTTTTTGAAGTAGCCTGAAAGTGTTCATTTCTATCAAAAATAAAGCTGGAGATGGACTGTTCTCAATGGAGATAGACAGAGTGAAATATCTGATGAAAAAATCAACTACAGAGTACCCCAACAAAAAGCACTTACTTTTAAAAACAACGAGTTAGTGCTTAAGTTAAAGTAATCATTGTGACTATTACAATCTGTAAGTATTTCAACTCCTGGGACAATAAAGTGTTGTTTTAAAGAAATACAACTAAGACTTACTTAATTCCAGCATGTGCAAATCCTTGGTGAAACAAATCTTCCTTCTTAGTGGCAATGTCTTCTCCTTCTGGATACCTTGCAGGAATGTTCCTACTACAAAAATGCTCCCTTTTTATGTTCGGGTAGAAATCTGGCAAGAACGGGACTATTTGCAGCCAAGCCCCTTTCTTGCACCGTCGTTATATTTGTCTCAATGAAAATGATTTAACCTCCTTCTGCTTTACTAAACAAAAGATAGTGTTGAGTACCCAATCAGCAGTCTCACACATGTAGTTTCTATGTCAATACAAGTGTTAATACTTATTGAACCCATTGTCCATTTATTTGATAGATATGACATAACATTTTGTAAAATAACCCTTGCGCCCGCATTCTGATTGTTAAAACACATTATTGGTAAATTGAAAAAAATACAGCCAAGATCTACCCCAACAAAAAGCACTTACTAATGCAATGAACGAGTTAGTGCTTTTGTTAAAGTAATCCTTGTGACTATAAGACATTTCTGGATCAGCCTTATCCTTTCACAGTTAATTTTGTGAACATTTTCATTCATTTTTCGATTTTCTAATGTTTGGATGAGAAACAGCAGAGAAGAGAAGCTTAGTATCCTCAAATTTTGCCCCAACTTGATAGCACTTACTCTTATTTATAAAAGACAGTACTAAAGTTGAAGTAGAATTCAAAAGGAACTGTTGTAGCTTTGGATATAAAAACACAACATGTTGAGATACTGGCTGATAAACGCCAATAAAGCTACCCCAAAGAAAAGCACTTACTATAATAAATGAAAGAGAATGTCTTTTTTGAAGTAGCCTGCATGGTTAAAAAATGATGTTGATATAATTGGTCGTTGGTGAATTCTAAAATATCATTAGCAAAGTAAAGAGTAATTCCTTTTCTGCCCCAAAACCTGTAGAAACGAGGCTTCCAAGTGAGAAGCAACTGAAACGATGCAAATTCAAACAACTTTCTAACACATAAAACCAGTCAGTGTATACGTTACAATAATCCTTCTGAATAAAACAAATCTTGTCTGTTTAAAACTGTCACCTGGCATTACATTTGTCCAGGTTCATATTCACTGTACTGTGTACTGGGTTACATTTTGGTAAATAAAAAGCAGTATATTATTCTCACATTTGCCCCAACTTGATAGCCTTACTGTTACAAGAAACAAAGGCAGTACTAAAGTTGGAGATTAATTCAAAATAAAACGTTGTTGTAGGATACGATTGACAAACAACATTGATTTGAAGAGTTACTGGTTGAAATGCAGCAATAAAGCTACCCCAAAGAAAAGCACTTACTACAAGAAAAGTAAAGTGAATGCCCCTTTTTGAAGTAGCCTGAAAGTGTTCATTTCTATCAAAAATAAAGCTGGAGATGGACTGTTCTCAATGGAGATAGACAGAGTGAAATATCTGATGAAAAAATCAACTACAGAGTACCCCAACAAAAAGCACTTACTTTTAAAAACAACGAGTTAGTGCTTAAGTTAAAGTAATCATTGTGACTATTACAATCTGTAAGTATTTCAACTCCTGGGACAATAAAGTGTTGTTTTAAAGAAATACAACTAAGACTTACTTAATTCCAGCATGTGCAAATCCTTGGTGAAACAAATCTTCCTTCTTAGTGGCAATGTCTTCTCCTTCTGGATACCTTGCAGGAATGTTCCTACTACAAAAATGCTCCCTTTTTATGTTCGGGTAGAAATCTGGCAAGAACGGGACTATTTGCAGCCAAGCCCCTTTCTTGCACCGTCGTTATATTTGTCTCAATGAAAATGATTTAACCTCCTTCTGCTTTACTAAACAAAAGATAGTGTTGAGTACCCAATCAGCAGTCTCACACATGTAGTTTCTATGTCAATACAAGTGTTAATACTTATTGAACCCATTGTCCATTTATTTGATAGATATGACATAACATTTTGTAAAATAACCCTTGCGCCCACATTCTGATTGTTAAAACACATTATTGGTAAATTGAAAAAAATACAGCCAAGATCTACCCCAACAAAAAGCACTTACTAATGCAATGAACGAGTTAGTGCTTTTGTTAAAGTAATCCTTGTGACTATAAGACATTTCTGGATCAGCCTTATCCTTTCACAGTTAATTTTGTGAACATTTTCATTCATTTTTCGATTTTCTAATGTTTGGATGAGAAACAGCAGAGAAGAGAAGCTTAGTATCCTCAAATTTTGCCCCAACTTGATAGCACTTACTCTTATTTATAAAAGACAGTACTAAAGTTGAAGTAGAATTCAAAAGGAACTGTTGTAGCTTTGGATATAAAAACACAACATGTTGAGATACTGGCTGATAAACGCCAATAAAGCTACCCCAAAGAAAAGCACTTACTATAATAAATGAAAGAGAATGCCTTTTTTGAAGTAGCCTGCATGGTTAAAAAATGATGTTGATATAATTGGTCGTTGGTGAATTCTAAAATATCATTAGCAAAGTAAAGAGTAATTCCTTTTCTGCCCCAAAACCTGTAGAAACGAGGCTTCCAAGTGAGAAGCAACTGAAACGATGCAAATTCAAACAACTTTCTAACACATAAAACCAGTCAGTGTATACGTTACAATAATCCTTCTGAATAAAACAAATCTTGTCTGTTTAAAACTGTCACCTGGCATTACATTTGTCCAGGTTCATATTCACTGTACTGTGTACTGGGTTACATTTTGGTAAATAAAAAGCAGTATATTATTCTCACATTTGCCCCAACTTGATAGCCTTACTGTTACAAGAAACAAAGGCAGTACTAAAGTTGGAGATTAATTCAAAATAAAACGTTGTTGTAGGATACGATTGACAAACAACATTGATTTGAAGAGTTACTGGTTGAAATGCAGCAATAAAGCTACCCCAAAGAAAAGCACTTACTACAAGAAAAGTAAAGTGAATGCCCCTTTTTGAAGTAGCCTGAAAGTGTTCATTTCTATCAAAAATAAAGCTGGAGATGGACTGTTCTCAATGGAGATAGACAGAGTGAAATATCTGATGAAAAAATCAACTACAGAGTACCCCAACAAAAAGCACTTACTTTTAAAAACAACGAGTTAGTGCTTAAGTTAAAGTAATCATTGTGACTATTACAATCTGTAAGTATTTCAACTCCTGGGACAATAAAGTGTTGTTTTAAAGAAATACAACTAAGACTTACTTAATTCCAGCATGTGCAAATCCTTGGTGAAACAAATCTTCCTTCTTAGTGGCAATGTCTTCTCCTTCTGGATACCTTGCAGGAATGTTCCTACTACAAAAATGCTCCCTTTTTATGTTCGGGTAGAAATCTGGCAAGAACGGGACTATTTGCAGCCAAGCCCCTTTCTTGCACCGTCGTTATATTTGTCTCAATGAAAATGATTTAACCTCCTTCTGCTTTACTAAACAAAAGATAGTGTTGAGTACCCAATCAGCAGTCTCACACATGTAGTTTCTATGTCAATACAAGTGTTAATACTTATTGAACCCATTGTCCATTTATTTGATAGATATGACATAACATTTTGTAAAATAACCCTTGCGCCCACATTCTGATTGTTAAAACACATTATTGGTAAATTGAAAAAAATACAGCCAAGATCTACCCCAACAAAAAGCACTTACTAATGCAATGAACGAGTTAGTGCTTTTGTTAAAGTAATCCTTGTGACTATAAGACATTTCTGGATCAGCCTTATCCTTTCACAGTTAATTTTGTGAACATTTTCATTCATTTTTCGATTTTCTAATGTTTGGATGAGAAACAGCAGAGAAGAGAAGCTTAGTATCCTCAAATTTTGCCCCAACTTGATAGCACTTACTCTTATTTATAAAAGACAGTACTAAAGTTGAAGTAGAATTCAAAAGGAACTGTTGTAGCTTTGGATATAAAAACACAACATGTTGAGATACTGGCTGATAAACGCCAATAAAGCTACCCCAAAGAAAAGCACTTACTATAATAAATGAAAGAGAATGCCTTTTTTGAAGTAGCCTGCATGGTTAAAAAATGATGTTGATATAATTGGTCGTTGGTGAATTCTAAAATATCATTAGCAAAGTAAAGAGTAATTCCTTTTCTGCCCCAAAACCTGTAGAAACGAGGCTTCCAAGTGAGAAGCCACTGAAACGATGCAAATTCAAACAACTTTCTAACACATAAAACCAGTCAGTGTATACGTTACAATAATCCTTCTGAATAAAACAAATCTTGTCTGTTTAAAACTGTCACCTGGCATTACATTTGTCCAGGTTCATATTCACTGTACTGTGTACTGGGTTACATTTTGGTAAATAAAAAGCAGTATATTATTCTCACATTTGCCCCAACTTGATAGCCTTACTGTTACAAGAAACAAAGGCAGTACTAAAGTTGGAGATTAATTCAAAATAAAACGTTGTTGTAGGATACGATTGACAAACAACATTGATTTGAAGAGTTACTGGTTGAAATGCAGCAATAAAGCTACCCCAAAGAAAAGCACTTACTACAAGAAAAGTAAAGTGAATGCCCCTTTTTGAAGTAGCCTGAAAGTGTTCATTTCTATCAAAAATAAAGCTGGAGATGGACTGTTCTCAATGGAGATAGACAGAGTGAAATATCTGATGAAAAAATCAACTACAGAGTACCCCAACAAAAAGCACTTACTTTTAAAAACAACGAGTTAGTGCTTAAGTTAGAGTAATCATTGTGACTATTACAATCTGTAAGTATTTCAACTCCTGGGACAATAAAGTGTTGTTTTAAAGAAATACAACTAAGACTTACTTAATTCCAGCATGTGCAAATCCTTGGTGAAACAAATCTTCCTTCTTAGTGGCAATGTCTTCTCCTTCTGGATACCTTGCAGGAATGTTCCTACTACAAAAATGCTCCCTTTTTATGTTCTGGGAGAAATCTGGCAGGAATGTTCCTGCTACAAAAATGCTCCCTTTTTGTAGTAGGACTATTTGCAGCCAAGCCCCTTTCTTGCACCGTCGTTATATTTGTCTCAATGAAAATGATTTAACCTCCTTCTGCTTTACTAAACAAAAGATAGTGTTGAGTACCCAATCAGCAGTCTCACACATGTAGTTTCTATGTCAATACAAGTGTTAATACTTATTGAACCCATTGTCCATTTATTTGATAGATATGATATAACATTTTGTAAAATAACCCTTGCGCCCGCATTCTGATTGTTAAAACACATTATTGGTAAATTGAAAAAAAATACAGCCAAGATCTACCCCAACAAAAAGCACTTACTAATGCAATGAACGAGTTAGTGCTTTTGTTAAAGTAATCCTTGTGACTATAAGACATTTCTGGATCAGCCTTATCCTTTCACAGTTAATTTTGTGAAGATTTTCATTCATTTTTCGATTTTCTAATGTTTGGATGAGAAACAGCAGAGAAGAGAAGCTTAGTATCCTCAAATTTTGCCCCAACTTGATAGCACTTACTCTTATTTATAAAAGACAGTACTAAAGTTGAAGTAGAATTCAAAAGGAACTGTTGTAGCTTTGGATATAAAAACACAACATGTTGAGATACTGGCTGATAAACGCCAATAAAGCTACCCCAAAGAAAAGCACTTACTATAATAAATGAAAGAGAATGCCTTTTTCTGAAGTAGCCTGCATGGTTAAAAAACGATGTTGATATAATTGGTCGTTGGTGAATTCTAAAATATCATTAGCAAAGTAAAGATTAATTCCTTTTCTGCCCCAAAACCTGTAGAATCGAGGCTTCCAAGTGAGAAGAAGCAACTGAAACGATGCAAATTCAAACAACTTTCTAACACATAAAACCAGTCAGTGTATACGTTACAATAATCCTTCTGAATAAAACAAATCTTGTCTGTTTAAAACTGTCACCTGGCATTACATTTGTCCAGGTTCATATTCACTGTACTGTGCACTGGGTTACATTTTGGTAAATAAAAAGCAGTATATTATTCTCACATTTGCCCCAACTTGATAGCCTTACTGTTACAAGAAACAAAGGCAGTACTAAAGTTGGAGATTAATTCAAAATAAAACGTTGTTGTAGGATACGATTGACAAACAACATTGATTTGAAGAGTTACTGGTTGAAATGCAGCAATAAAGCTACCCCAAAGAAAAGCACTTACTACAAGAAAAGTAAAGTGAATGCCCCTTTTTGAAGTAGCCTGAAAGTGTTCATTTCTATCAAAAATAAAGCTGGAGATGGACTGTTCTCAATGGAGATAGACAGAGTGAAATATCTGATGAAAAAATCAACTACAGAGTACCCCAACAAAAAGCACTTACTTTTAAAAACAACGAGTTAGTGCTTAAGTTAAAGTAATCATTGTGACTATTACAATCTGTAAGTATTTCAACTCCTGGGACAATAAAGTGTTGTTTTAAAGAAATACAACTAAGACTTACTTAATTCCAGCATGTGCAAATCCTTGGTGAAACAAATCTTCCTTCTTAGTGGCAATGTCTTCTCCTTCTGGATACCTTGCAGGTATGTTCCTACTACAAAAATGCTCCCTTTTTATGTTCGGGTAGAAATCTGGCAAGAACGGGACTATTTGCAGCCAAGCCCCTTTCTTGCACCGTCGTTATATTTGTCTCAATGAAAATGATTTAACCTCCTTCTGGTTTACTAAACAAAAGATAGTGTTGAGTACCCAATCAGCAGTCTCACACATGTAGTTTCTATGTCAATACAAGTGTTAATACTTATTGAACCCATTGTTCATTTATTTGATAGATATGACATAACATTTTGTAAAATAACCCTTGCGCCCGCATTCTGATTGTTAAAACACATTATTGGTAAATTGAAAAAAAATACAGCCAAGATCTACCCCAACAAAAAGCACTTACTAATGCAATGAACGAGTTAGTGCTTTTGTTAAAGTAATCCTTGTGACTATAAGACATTTCTGGATCAGCCTTATCCTTTCACAGTTAATTTTGTGAAGATTTTCATTCATTTTTCAATTTTCTAATGTTTGGATGAGAAACAGCAGAGAAGAGAAGCTTAGTATCCTCAAATTTTGCCCCAACTTGATAGCACTTACTCTTATTTATAAAAGACAGTACTAAAGTTGAAGTAGAATTCAAAAGGAACTGTTGTAGCTTTGGATATAAAAACACAACATGTTGAGATACTGGCTGATAAACGCCAATAAAGCTACCCCAAAGAAAAGCACTTACTATAATAAATGAAAGAGAATGCCCCTTTTTGAAGTAGCCTGCATGGTTAAAAAACGATGTTGATATAATTGGTCGTTGGTGAATTCTAAAATATCATTAGCAAAGCAAAGAGTAATTCCTTTTCTGCCCCAAAACCTGTAGAATCGAGGCTTCTAAGTGAGAAGCAACTGAAACGATGCAAATTCAAACAACTTTCTAACACATAAAACCAGTCAGTTACAATAATCCTTCTGAATAAAACAAATCTTGTCTGTTTAAAACTGTCACCTGGCATTACATTTGTCCAGGTTCATATTCACTGTACTGTGCACTGGGTTACATTTTGGTAAATAAAAAGCAGTATATTATTCTCACATTTGCCCCAACTTGATAGCCTTACTGTTACAAGAAACAAAGGCAGTACTAAAGTTGGAGATTAATTCAAAATAAAACGTTGTTGTAGGATACGATTGACAAACAACATTGATTTGAAGAGTTACTGGTTGAAATGCAGCAATAAAGCTACCCCAAAGAAAAGCACTTACTACAAGAAAAGTAAAGTGAATGCCCCTTTTTGAAGTAGCCTGAAAGTGTTCATTTCTATCAAAAATAAAGCTGGAGATGGACTGTTCTCAATGGAGATAGACAGAGTGAAATATCTGATGAAAAAATCAACTACAGAGTACCCCAACAAAAAGCACTTACTTTTAAAAACAACGAGTTAGTGCTTAAGTTAAAGTAATCATTGTGACTATTACAATCTGTAAGTATTTCAACTCCTGGGACAATAAAGTGTTGTTTTAAAGAAATACAACTAAGACTTACTTAATTCCAGCATGTGCAAATCCTTGGTGAAACAAATCTTCCTTCTTAGTGGCAATGTCTTCTCCTTCTGGATACCTTGCAGGTATGTTCCTACTACAAAAATGCTCCCTTTTTATGTTCGGGTAGAAATCTGGCAAGAACGGGACTATTTGCAGCCAAGCCCCTTTCTTGCACCGTCGTTATATTTGTCTCAATGAAAATGATTTAACCTCCTTCTGCTTTACTAAACAAAAGATAGTGTTGAGTACCCAATCAGCAGTCTCACACATGTAGTTTCTATGTCAATACAAGTGTTAATACTTATTGAACCCATTGTCCATTTATTTGATAGATATGATATAACATTTTGTAAAATAACCCTTGCGCCCGCATTCTGATTGTTAAAACACATTATTGGTAAATTGAAAAAAAATACAGCCAAGATCTACCCCAACAAAAAGCACTTACTAGTGCAATGAACGAGTTAGTGCTTTTGTTAAAGTAATCCTTGTGACTATAAGACATTTCTGGATCAGCCTTATCCTTTCACAGTTAATTTTGTGAACATTTTTCATTCATTTTTCGATTTTCTAATGTTTGGATGAGAAACAGCAGAGAAGAGAAGCTTAGTATCCTCAAATTTTGCCCCAACTTGATAGCACTTACTCTTATTTATAAAAGACAGTACTAAAGTTGAAGTAGAATTCAAAAGGAACTGTTGTAGCTTTGGAAATAAAAACACAACATGTTGAGATACTGGCTGATAAACGCCAATAAAGCTACCCCAAAGAAATCACTTACTATAATAAATGAAAGAGAATGCCTTTTTTGAAGTAGCCTGCATGGTTAAAAAATGATGTTGATATAATTGGTCGTTGGTGAATTCTAAAATATCATTAGCAAAGTAAAGAGTAATTCCTTTTCTGCCCCAAAACCTGTAGAAACGAGGCTTCCAAGTGAGAAGCAACTGAAACGATGCAAATTCAAACAACTTTCTAACACATAAAACCAGTCAGTGTATACGTTACAAAAATCCTTCTGAATAAAACAAATCTTGTCTGTTTAAAACTGTCACCTGGCATTACATTTGTCCAGGTTCATATTCACTGTACTGTGTACTGGGTTACATTTTGGTAAATAAAAAGCAGTATATTATTCTCACATTTGCCCCAACTTGATAGCCTTACTGTTACAAGAAACAAAGGCAGTACTAAAGTTGGAGATTAATTCAAAATAAAACGTTGTTGTAGGATACGATTGACAAACAACATTGATTTGAAGAGTTACTGGTTGAAATGCAGCAATAAAGCTACCCCAAAGAAAAGCACTTACTACAAGAAAAGTAAAGTGAATGCCCCTTTTTGAAGTAGCCTGAAAGTGTTCATTTCTATCAAAAATAAAGCTGGAGATGGACTGTTCTCAATGGAGACAGAGAGAGTGAAATATCTGATGAAAAAATCAACTACAGAGTACCCCAACAAAAAGCACTTACTTTTAAAAACAACAAGTTAGTGCTTAAGTTAAAGTAATCATTGTGACTATTACAATCTGTAAGTATTTCAACTCCTGGGACAATAAAGTGTTGTTTTAAAGAAATACAACTAAGACTTACTTAATTCCAGCATGTGCAAATCCTTGGTGAAACAAATCTTCCTTCTTAGTGGCAATGTCTTCTCCTTCTGGATACCTTGCAGGAATGTTCCTACTACAAAAATGCTCCCTTTTTATGTTCGGGTAGAAATCTGGCAAGAACGGGACTATTTGCAGCCAAGCCCCTTTCTTGCACCGTCGTTATATTTGTCTCAATGAAAATGATTTAACCTCCTTCTGCTTTACTAAACAAAAGATAGTGTTGAGTACCCAATCAGCAGTCTCACACATGTAGTTTCTATGTCAACACAAGTGTTAATACTTATTGAACCCATTGTCCATTTATTTGATAGATATGATATAACATTTTGTAAAATAACCCTTGCGCCCGCATTCTGATTGTTAAAACACATTATTGGTAAATTGAAAAAAAATACAGCCAAGATCTACCCCAACAAAAAGCACTTACTAATGCAATGAACGAGTTAGTGCTTTTGTTAAAGTAATCCTTGTGACTATAAGACATTTCTGGATCAGCCTTATCCTTTCACAGTTAATTTTGTGAACATTTTCATTCATTTTTCGATTTTCTAATGTTTGGATGAGAAACAGCAGAGAAGAGAAGCTTAGTATCCTCAAATTTTGCCCCAACTTGATAGCACTTACTCTTATTTATAAAAGACAGTACTAAAGTTGAAGTAGAATTCAAAAGGAACTGTTGTAGCTTTGGATATAAAAACACAACATGTTGAGATACTGGCTGATAAACGCCAATAAAGCTACCCCAAAGAAAAGCACTTACTATAATAAATGAAAGAGAATGCCTTTTTTGAAGTAGCCTGCATGGTTAAAAAATGATGTTGATATAATTGGTCGTTGGTGAATTCTAAAATATCATTAGCAAAGTAAAGAGTAATTCCTTTTCTGCCCCAAAACCTGTAGAAACGAGGCTTCCAAGTGAGAAGCAACTGAAACGATGCAAATTCAAACAACTTTCTAACACATAAAACCAGTCAGTGTATACGTTACAATAATCCTTCTGAATAAAACAAATCTTGTCTGTTTAAAACTGTCACCTGGCATTACATTTGTCCAGGTTCATATTCACTGTACTGTGTACTGGGTTACATTTTGGTAAATAAAAAGCAGTATATTATTCTCACATTTGCCCCAACTTGATAGCCTTACTGTTACAAGAAACAAAGGCAGTACTAAAGTTGGAGATTAATTCAAAATAAAACGTTGTTGTAGGATACGATTGACAAACAACATTGATTTGAAGAGTTACTGGTTGAAATGCAGCAATAAAGCTACCCCAAAGAAAAGCACTTACTACAAGAAAAGTAAAGTGAATGCCCCTTTTTGAAGTAGCCTGAAAGTGTTCATTTCTATCAAAAATAAAGCTGGAGATGGACTGTTCTCAATGGAGATAGACAGAGTGAAATATCTGATGAAAAAATCAACTACAGAGTACCCCAACAAAAAGCGCTTACTTTTAAAAACAACAAGTTAGTGCTTAAGTTAAAGTAATCATTGTGACTATTACAATCTGTAAGTATTTCAACTCCTGGGACAATAAAGTGTTGTTTTAAAGAAATACAACTAAGACTTACTTAATTCCAGCATGTGCAAATCCTTGGTGAAACAAATCTTCCTTCTTAGTGGCAATGTCTTCTCCTTCTGGATACCTTGCAGGAATGTTCCTACTACAAAAATGCTCCCTTTTTATGTTCGGGTAGAAATCTGGCAAGAACGGGACTATTTGCAGCCAAGCCCCTTTCTTGCACCGTCGTTATATTTGTCTCAATGAAAATGATTTAACCTCCTTCTGCTTTAATAAACAAAAGATAGTGTTGAGTACCCAATCAGCAGTCTCACACATGTAGTTTCTATGTCAATACAAGTGTTAATACTTATTGAACCCATTGTCCATTTATTTGATAGATATGACATAACATTTTGTAAAATAACCCTTGCGCCCGCATTCTGATTGTTAAAACACATTATTGGTAAATTGAAAAAAAATACAGCCAAGATCTACCCCAACAAAAAGCACTTACTAGTGCAATGAACGAGTTAGTGCTTTTGTTAAAGTAATCCTTGTGACTATAAGACATTTCTGGATCAGCCTTATCCTTTCACAGTTAATTTTGTGAACATTTTCATTCATTTTTCGATTTTCTAATGTTTGGATGAGAAACAGCAGAGAAGAGAAGCTTAGTATCCTCAAATTTTGCCCCAACTTGATAGCACTTACTCTTATTTATAAAAGACAGTACTAAAGTTGAAGTAGAATTCAAAAGGAACTGTTGTAGCTTTGGATATAAAAACACAACATGTTGAGATACTGGCTGATAAACGCCAATAAAGCTACCCCAAAGAAAAGCACTTACTATAATAAATGAAAGAGAATGCCTTTTTTGAAGTAGCCTGCATGGTTAAAAAATGATGTTGATATAATTGGTCGTTGGTGAATTCTAAAATATCATTAGCAAAGTAAAGAGTAATTCCTTTTCTGCCCCAAAACCTGTAGAAACGAGGCTTCCAAGTGAGAAGCAACTGAAACGATGCAAATTCAAACAACTTTCTAACACATAAAACCAGTCAGTGTATACGTTACAATAATCCTTCTGAATAAAACAAATCTTGTCTGTTTAAAACTGTCACCTGGCATTACATTTGTCCAGGTTCATATTCACTGTACTGTGTACTGGGTTACATTTTGGTAAATAAAAAGCAGTATATTATTCTCACATTTGCCCCAACTTGATAGCCTTACTGTTACAAGAAACAAAGGCAGTACTAAAGTTGGAGATTAATTCAAAATAAAACGTTGTTGTAGGATACGATTGACAAACAACATTGATTTGAAGAGTTACTGGTTGAAATGCAGCAATAAAGCTACCCCAAAGAAAAGCACTTACTACAAGAAAAGTAAAGTGAATGCCCCTTTTTGAAGTAGCCTGAAAGTGTTCATTTCTATCAAAAATAAAGCTGGAGATGGACTGTTCTCAATGGAGATAGACAGAGTGAAATATCTGATGAAAAAATCAACTACAGAGTACCCCAACAAAAAGCACTTACTTTTAAAAACAACGAGTTAGTGCTTAAGTTAAAGGAATCATTGTGACTATTACAATCTGTAAGTATTTCAACTCCTGGGACAATAAAGTGTTGTTTTAAAGAAATACAACTAAGACTTACTTAATTCCAGCATGTGCAAATCCTTGGTGAAACAAATCTTCCTTCTTAGTGGCAATGTCTTCTCCTTCTGGATACCTTGCAGGAATGTTCCTACTACAAAAATGCTCCCTTTTTATGTTCGGGTAGAAATCTGGCAAGAACGGGACTATTTGCAGCCAAGCCCCTTTCTTGCACCGTCGTTATATTTGTCTCAATGAAAATGATTTAACCTCCTTCTGCTTTACTAAACAAAAGATAGTGTTGAGTACCCAATCAGCAGTCTCACACATGTAGTTTCTATGTCAATACAAGTGTTAATACTTATTGAACCCATTGTCCATTTATTTGATAGATATGACATAACATTTTGTAAAATAACCCTTGCGCCCGCATTCTGATTGTTAAAACACATTATTGGTAAATTGAAAAAAATACAGCCAAGATCTACCCCAACAAAAAGCACTTACTAATGCAATGAACGAGTTAGTGCTTTTGTTAAAGTAATCCTTGTGACTATAAGACATTTCTGGATCAGCCTTATCCTTTCACAGTTAATTTTGTGAACATTTTCATTCATTTTTCGATTTTCTAATGTTTGGATGAGAAACAGCAGAGAAGAGAAGCTTAGTATCCTCAAATTTTGCCCCAACTTGATAGCACTTACTCTTATTTATAAAAGACAGTACTAAAGTTGAAGTAGAATTCAAAAGGAACTGTTGTAGCTTTGGATATAAAAACACAACATGTTGAGATACTGGCTGATAAACGCCAATAAAGCTACCCCAAAGAAAAGCACTTACTATAATAAATGAAAGAGAATGCCTTTTTTGAAGTAGCCTGCATGGTTAAAAAATGATGTTGATATAATTGGTCGTTGGTGAATTCTAAAATATCATTAGCAAAGTAAAGAGTAATTCCTTTTCTGCCCCAAAACCTGTAGAAACGAGGCTTCCAAGTGAGAAGCCACTGAAACTATGCAAATTCAAACAACTTTCTAACACATAAAACCAGTCAGTGTATACGTTACAATAATCCTTCTGAATAAAACAAATCTTGTCTGTTTAAAACTGTCACCTGGCATTACATTTGTCCAGGTTCATATTCACTGTACTGTGTACTGGGTTACATTTTGGTAAATAAAAAGCAGTATATTATTCTCACATTTGCCCCAACTTGATAGCCTTACTGTTACAAGAAACAAAGGCAGTACTAAAGTTGGAGATTAATTCAAAATAAAACGTTGTTGTAGGATACGATTGACAAACAACATTGATTTGAAGAGTTACTGGTTGAAATGCAGCAATAAAGCTACCCCAAAGAAAAGCACTTACTACAAGAAAAGTAAAGTGAATGCCCCTTTTTGAAGTAGCCTGAAAGTGTTCATTTCTATCAAAAATAAAGCTGGAGATGGACTGTTCTCAATGGAGATAGACAGAGTGAAATATCTGATGAAAAAATCAACTACAGAGTACCCCAACAAAAAACACTTACTTTTAAAAACAACGAGTTAGTGCTTAAGTTAAAGTAATCATTGTGACTATTACAATCTGTAAGTATTTCAACTCCTGGGACAATAAAGTGTTGTTTTAAAGAAATACAACTAAGACTTACTTAATTCCAGCATGTGCAAATCCTTGGTGAAACAAATCTTCCTTCTTAGTGGCAATGTCTTCTCCTTCTGGATACCTTGCAGGAATGTTCCTACTACAAAAATGCTCCCTTTTTATGTTCGGGTAGAAATCTGGCAAGAACGGGACTATTTGCAGCCAAGCCCCTTTCTTGCACCGTCGTTATATTTGTCTCAATGAAAATGATTTAACCTCCTTCTGCTTTACTAAACAAAAGATAGTGTTGAGTACCCAATCAGCAGTCTCACACATGTAGTTTCTATGTCAGTACAAGTGTTAATACTTATTGAACCCATTGTCCATTTATTTGATAGATATGACATAACATTTTGTAAAATAACCCTTGTGCCCGCATTCTGATTGTTAAAACACATTATTGTTAAATTGAAAAAAAAAAACAGCCAAGATCTACCCCAACAAAAAGCACTTACTAATGCAATGAACGAGTTAGTGCTTTTGTTAAAGTAATCCTTGTGACTATAAGACATTTCTGGATCAGCCTTATCCTTTCACAGTTAATTTTGTGAACATTTTCATTCATTTTTCGATTTTCTAATGTTTGGATGAGAAACAGCAGAGAAGAGAAGCTTAGTATCCTCAAATTTTGCCCCAAGTTGATAGCACTTACTCTTATTTATAAAAGACAGTACTAAAGTTGAAGTAGAATTCAAAAGGAACTGTTGTAGCTTTGGATATAAAAACACAACATGTTGAGATACTGGCTGATAAACGCCAATAAAGCTACCCCAAAGAAAAGCACTTACTATAATAAATGAAAGAGAATGCCCTTTTTTGAAGTAGCCTGCATGGTTAAAAAACGATGTTGATATAATTGGTCGTTGGTGAATTCTAAAATATCATTAGCAAAGTAAAGAGTAATTCCTTTTCTGCCCCAAAACCTGTAGAAACGAGGCTTCCAAGTGAGAAGCAACTGAAACGATGCAAATTCAAACAACTTTCTAACACATAAAACCAGTCAGTGTATACGTTACAATAATCCTTCTGAATAAAACAAATCTTGTCTGTTTAAAACTGTCACCTGGCATTACATTTGTCCAGGTTCATATTCACTGTACTGTGTACTGGGTTACATTTTGGTAAATAAAAAGCAGTATATTATTCTCACATTTGCCCCAACTTGATAGCCTTACTGTTACAAGAAACAAAGGCAGTACTAAAGTTGGAGATTAATTCAAAATAAAACGTTGTTGTAGGATACGATTGACAAACAACATTGATTTGAAGAGTTACTGGTTGAAATGCAGCAATAAAGCTACCCCAAAGAAAAGCACTTACTACAAGAAAAGTAAAGTGAATGCCCCTTTTTGAAGTAGCCTGAAAGTGTTCATTTCTATCAAAAATAAAGCTGGAGATGGACTATTCTCAATGGAGATAGACAGAGTGAAATATCTGATGAAAAAATCAACTACAGAGTACCCCAACAAAAAGCACTTACTTTTAAAAACAACGAGTTAGTGCTTAAGTTAAAGTAATCATTGTGACTATTACAATCTGTAAGTATTTCAACTCCTGGGACAATAAAGTGTTGTTTTAAAGAAATACAACTAAGACTTACTTAATTCCAGCATGTGCAAATCCTTGGTGAAACAAATCTTCCTTCTTAGTGGCAATGTCTTCTCCTTCTGGATACCTTGCAGGAATGTTCCTACTACAAAAATGCTCCCTTTTTATGTTCTGGGAGAAATCTGGCAGGAATGTTCCTGCTACAAAAATGCTCCCTTTTTGTAGTAGGACTATTTGCAGCCAAGCCCCTTTCTTGCACCGTCGTTATATTTGTCTCAATGAAAATGATTTAACCTCCTTCTGGTTTACTAAACAAAAGATAGTGTTGAGTACCCAATCAGCAGTCTCACACATGTAGTTTCTATGTCAATACAAGTGTTAATACTTATTGAACCCATTGTCCATTTATTTGATAGATATGACATAACATTTTGTAAAATAACCCTTGCGCCCGCATTCTGATTGTTAAAACACATTATTGGTAAATTGAAAAAAAATACAGCCAAGATCTACCCCAACAAAAAGCACTTACTAATGCAATGAACGAGTTAGTGCTTTTGTTAAAGTAATCCTTGTGACTATAAGACATTTCTGGATCAGCCTTATCCTTTCACAGTTAATTTTGTGAAGATTTTCATTCATTTTTCAATTTTCTAATGTTTGGATGAGAAACAGCAGAGAAGAGAAGCTTAGTATCCTCAAATTTTGACCCAACTTGATAGCACTTACTCTTATTTATAAAAGACAGTACTAAAGTTGAAGTAGAATTCAAAAGGAACTGTTGTAGCTTTGGATATAAAAACACAACATGTTGAGATACTGGCTGATAAACGCCAATAAAGCTACCCCAAAGAAAAGCACTTACTATAATAAATGAAAGAGAATGCCCCTTTTTGAAGTAGCCTGCATGGTTAAAAAACGATGTTGATATAATTGGTCGTTGGTGAATTCTAAAATATCATTAGCAAAGCAAAGAGTAATTCCTTTTCTGCCCCAAAACCTGTAGAATCGAGGCTTCTAAGTGAGAAGCAACTGAAACGATGCAAATTCAAACAACTTTCTAACACATAAAACCAGTCAGTTACAATAATCCTTCTGAATAAAACAAATCTTGTCTGTTTAAAACTGTCACCTGGCATTACATTTGTCCAGGTTCATATTCACTGTACTGTGCACTGGGTTACATTTTGGTAAATAAAAAGCAGTATATTATTCTCACATTTGCCCCAACTTGATAGCCTTACTGTTACAAGAAACAAAGGCAGTACTAAAGTTGGAGATTAATTCAAAATAAAACGTTGTTGTAGGATACGATTGACAAACAACATTGATTTGAAGAGTTACTGGTTGAAATGCAGCAATAAAGCTACCCCAAAGAAAAGCACTTACTACAAGAAAAGTAAAGTGAATGCCCCTTTTTGAAGTAGCCTGAAAGTGTTCATTTCTATCAAAAATAAAGCTGGAGATGGACTGTTCTCAATGGAGATAGACAGAGTGAAATATCTGATGAAAAAATCAACTACAGAGTACCCCAACAAAAAGCACTTACTTTTAAAAACAACGAGTTAGTGCTTAAGTTAATGTAATCATTGTGACTATTACAATCTGTAAGTATTTCAACTCCTGGGACAATAAAGTGTTGTTTTAAAGAAATACAACTAAGACTTACTTAATTCCAGCATGTGCAAATCCTTGGTGAAACAAATCTTCCTTCTTAGTGGCAATGTCTTCTCCTTCTGGATACCTTGCAGGTATGTTCCTACTACAAAAATGCTCCCTTTTTATGTTCGGGTAGAAATCTGGCAAGAACGGGACTATTTGCAGCCAAGCCCCTTTCTTGCACCGTCATTATATTTGTCTCAATGAAAATGATTTAACCTCCTTCTGCTTTACTAAACAAAAGATAGTGTTGAGTACCCAATCAGCAGTCTCACACATGTAGTTTCTATGTCAATACAAGTGTTAATACTTATTGAACCCATTGTCCATTTATTTGATAGATATGACATAACATTTTGTAAAATAACCCTTGCGCCCGCATTCTGATTGTTAAAACACATTATTGGTAAATTGAAAAAAAATACAGCCAAGATCTACCCCAACAAAAAGCACTTACTAGTGCAATGAACGAGTTAGTGCTTTTGTTAAAGTAATCCTTGTGACTATAAGACATTTCTGGATCAGCCTTATCCTTTCACAGTTAATTTTGTGAACATTTTCATTCATTTTTCGATTTTCTAATGTTTGGATGAGAAACAGCAGAGAAGAGAAGCTTAGTATCCTCAAATTTTGCCCCAACTTGATAGCACTTACTCTTATTTATAAAAGACAGTACTAAAGTTGAAGTAGAATTCAAAAGGAACTGTTGTAGCTTTGGATATAAAAACACAACATGTTGAGATACTGGCTGATAAACGCCAATAAAGCTACCCCAAAGAAAAGCACTTACTATAATAAATGAAAGAGAATGCCTTTTTTGAAGTAGCCTGCATGGTTAAAAAATGATGTTGATATAATTGGTCGTTGGTGAATTCTAAAATATCATTAGCAAAGTAAAGAGTAATTCCTTTTCTGCCCCAAAACCTGTAGAAACGAGGCTTCCAAGTGAGAAGCAACTGAAACGATGCAAATTCAAACAACTTTCTAACACATAAAACCAGTCAGTGTATACGTTACAATAATCCTTCTGAATAAAACAAATCTTGTCTGTTTAAAACTGTCACCTGGCATTACATTTGTCCAGGTTCATATTCACTGTACTGTGTACTGGGTTACATTTTGGTAAATAAAAAGCAGTATATTATTCTCACATTTGCCCCAACTTGATAGCCTTACTGTTACAAGAAACAA
This sequence comes from Acipenser ruthenus, assembly GCF_902713425.1. NCBI lineage: Eukaryota > Metazoa > Chordata > Actinopteri > Acipenseriformes > Acipenseridae > Acipenser > Acipenser ruthenus. The sequence goes on from NC_081244.1 coordinate 3,075,696, forward strand.
AGGCAGTACTAAAGTTGGAGATTAATTCAAAATAAAACGTTGTTGTAGGATACGATTGACAAACAACATTGATTTGAAGAGTTACTGGTTGAAATGCAGCAATAAAGCTACCCCAAAGAAAAGCACTTACTACAAGAAAAGTAAAGTGAATGCCCCTTTTTGAAGTAGCCTGAAAGTGTTCATTTCTATCAAAAATAAAGCTGGAGATGGACTGTTCTCAATGGAGATAGACAGAGTGAAATATCTGATGAAAAAATCAACTACAGAGTACCCCAACAAAAAGCACTTACTTTTAAAAACAACGAGTTAGTGCTTAAGTTAAAGTAATCATTGTGACTATTACAATCTGTAAGTATTTCAACTCCTGGGACAATAAAGTGTTGTTTTAAAGAAATACAACTAAGACTTACTTAATTCCAGCATGTGCAAATCCTTGGTGAAACAAATCTTCCTTCTTAGTGGCAATGTCTTCTCCTTCTGGATACCTTGCAGGAATGTTCCTACTACAAAAATGCTCCCTTTTTATGTTCGGGTAGAAATCTGGCAAGAACGGGACTATTTGCAGCCAAGCCCCTTTCTTGCACCGTCGTTATATTTGTCTCAATGAAAATGATTTAACCTCCTTCTGCTTTAATAAACAAAAGATAGTGTTGAGTACCCAATCAGCAGTCTCACACATGTAGTTTCTATGTCAATACAAGTGTTAATACTTATTGAACCCATTGTCCATTTATTTGATAGATATGACATAACATTTTGTAAAATAACCCTTGCGCCCGCATTCTGATTGTTAAAACACATTATTGGTAAATTGAAAAAAAATACAGCCAAGATCTACCCCAACAAAAAGCACTTACTAGTGCAATGAACGAGTTAGTGCTTTTGTTAAAGTAATCCTTGTGACTATAAGACATTTCTGGATCAGCCTTATCCTTTCACAGTTAATTTTGTGAACATTTTCATTCATTTTTCGATTTTCTAATGTTTGGATGAGAAACAGCAGCGAAGAGAAGCTTAGTATCCTCAAATTTTGCCCCAACTTGATAGCACTTACTCTTATTTATAAAAGACAGTACTAAAGTTGAAGTAGAATTCAAAAGGAACTGTTGTAGCTTTGGATATAAAAACACAACATGTTGAGATACTGGCTGATAAACGCCAATAAAGCTACCCCAAAGAAAAGCACTTACTATAATAAATGAAAGAGAATGCCTTTTTTGAAGTAGCCTGCATGGTTAAAAAATGATGTTGATATAATTGGTCGTTGGTGAATTCTAAAATATCATTAGCAAAGTAAAGAGTAATTCCTTTTCTGCCCCAAAACCTGTAGAAACGAGGCTTCCAAGTGAGAAGCAACTGAAACGATGCAAATTCAAACAACTTTCTAACACATAAAACCAGTCAGTGTATACGTTACAATAATCCTTCTGAATAAAACAAATCTTGTCTGTTTAAAACTGTCACCTGGCATTACATTTGTCCAGGTTCATATTCACTGTACTGTGTACTGGGTTACATTTTGGTAAATAAAAAGCAGTATATTATTCTCACATTTGCCCCAACTTGATAGCCTTACTGTTACAAGAAACAAAGGCAGTACTAAAGTTGGAGATTAATTCAAAATAAAACGTTGTTGTAGGATACGATTGACAAACAACATTGATTTGAAGAGTTACTGGTTGAAATGCAGCAATAAAGCTACCCCAAAGAAAAGCACTTACTACAAGAAAAGTAAAGTGAATGCCCCTTTTTGAAGTAGCCTGAAAGTGTTCATTTCTATCAAAAATAAAGCTGGAGATGGACTGTTCTCAATGGAGATAGACAGAGTGAAATATCTGATGAAAAAATCAACTACAGAGTACCCCAACAAAAAGCACTTACTTTTAAAAACAACGAGTTAGTGCTTAAGTTAAAGTAATCATTGTGACTATTACAATCTGTAAGTATTTCAACTCCTGGGACAATAAAGTGTTGTTTTAAAGAAATACAACTAAGACTTACTTAATTCCAGCATGTGCAAATCCTTGGTGAAACAAATCTTCCTTCTTAGTGGCAATGTCTTCTCCTTCTGGATACCTTGCAGGAATGTTCCTACTACAAAAATGCTCCCTTTTTATGTTCGGGTAGAAATCTGGCAAGAACGGGACTATTTGCAGCCAAGCCCCTTTCTTGCACCGTCGTTATATTTGTCTCAATGAAAATGATTTAACCTCCTTCTGCTTTACTAAACAAAAGATAGTGTTGAGTACCCAATCAGCAGTCTCACACATGTAGTTTCTATGTCAATACAAGTGTTAATACTTATTGAACTCATTGTCCATTTATTTGATAGATATGATATAACATTTTGTAAAATAACCCTTGCGCCTGCATTCTGATTGTTAAAACACATTATTGGTAAATTGAAAAAAATACAGCCAAGATCTACCCCAACAAAAAGCACTTACTAATGCAATGAACGAGTTAGTGCTTTTGTTAAAGTAATCCTTGTGACTATAAGACATTTCTGGATCAGCCTTATCCTTTCACAGTTAATTTTGTGAACATTTTCATTCATTTTTCGATTTTCTAATGTTTGGATGAGAAACAGCAGAGAAGAGAAGCTTAGTATCCTCAAATTTTGCCCCAACTTGATAGCACTTACTCTTATTTATAAAAGACAGTACTAAAGTTGAAGTAGAATTCAAAAGGAACTGTTGTAGCTTTGGATATAAAAACACAACATGTTGAGATACTGGCTGATAAACGCCAATAAAGCTACCCCAAAGAAAAGCACTTACTATAATAAATGAAAGAGAATGCCTTTTTTGAAGTAGCCTGCATGGTTAAAAAATGATGTTGATATAATTGGTCGTTGGTGAATTCTAAAATATCATTAGCAAAGTAAAGAGTAATTCCTTTTCTGCCCCAAAACCTGTAGAAACGAGGCTTCCAAGTGAGAAGCAACTGAAACGATGCAAATTCAAACAACTTTCTAACACATAAAACCAGTCAGTGTATACGTTACAATAATCCTTCTGAATAAAACAAATCTTGTCTGTTTAAAACTGTCACCTGGCATTACATTTGTCCAGGTTCATATTGTACTGTACTGTGTACTGGGTTACATTTTGGTAAATAAAAAGCAGTATATTATTCTCACATTTGCCCCAACTTGATAGCCTTACTGTTACAAGAAACAAAGGCAGTACTAAAGTTGGAGATTAATTCAAAATAAAACGTTGTTGTAGGATACGATTGACAAACAACATTGATTTGAAGAGTTACTGGTTGAAATGCAGCAATAAAGCTACCCCAAAGAAAAGCACTTACTACAAGAAAAGTAAAGTGAATGCCCCTTTTTGAAGTAGCCTGAAAGTGTTCATTTCTATCAAAAATAAAGCTGGAGATGGACTGTTCTCAATGGAGATAGACAGAGTGAAATATCTGATGAAAAAATCAACTACAGAGTACCCCAACAAAAAGCACTTACTTTTAAAAACAACGAGTTAGTGCTTAAGTTAAAGTAATCATTGTGACTATTACAATCTGTAAGTATTTCAACTCCTGGGACAATAAAGTGTTGTTTTAAAGAAATACAACTAAGACTTACTTAATTCCAGCATGTGCAAATCCTTGGTGAAACAAATCTTCCTTCTTAGTGGCAATGTCTTCTCCTTCTGGATACCTTGCAGGAATGTTCCTACTACAAAAATGCTCCCTTTTTATGTTCGGGTAGAAATCTGGCAAGAACGGGACTATTTGCAGCCAAGCCCCTTTCTTGCACCGTCGTTATATTTGTCTCAATGAAAATGATTTAACCTCCTTCTGCTTTACTAAACAAAAGATAGTGTTGAGTACCCAATCAGCAGTCTCACACATGTAGTTTCTATGTCAATACAAGTGTTAATACTTATTGAACTCATTGTCCATTTATTTGATAGATATGATATAACATTTTGTAAAATAACCCTTGCGCCTGCATTCTGATTGTTAAAACACATTATTGGTAAATTGAAAAAAATACAGCCAAGATCTACCCCAACAAAAAGCACTTACTAATGCAATGAACGAGTTAGTGCTTTTGTTAAAGTAATCCTTGTGACTATAAGACATTTCTGGATCAGCCTTATCCTTTCACAGTTAATTTTGTGAACATTTTCATTCATTTTTCGATTTTCTAATGTTTGGATGAGAAACAGCAGAGAAGAGAAGCTTAGTATCCTCAAATTTTGCCCCAACTTGATAGCACTTACTCTTATTTATAAAAGACAGTACTAAAGTTGAAGTAGAATTCAAAAGGAACTGTTGTAGCTTTGGATATAAAAACACAACATGTTGAGATACTGGCTGATAAACGCCAATAAAGCTACCCCAAAGAAAAGCACTTACTATAATAAATGAAAGAGAATGCCTTTTTTGAAGTAGCCTGCATGGTTAAAAAATGATGTTGATATAATTGGTCGTTGGTGAATTCTAAAATATCATTAGCAAAGTAAAGAGTAATTCCTTTTCTGCCCCAAAACCTGTAGAAACGAGGCTTCCAAGTGAGAAGCAACTGAAACGATGCAAATTCAAACAACTTTCTAACACATAAAACCAGTCAGTGTATACGTTACAATAATCCTTCTGAATAAAACAAATCTTGTCTGTTTAAAACTGTCACCTGGCATTACATTTGTCCAGGTTCATATTCACTGTACTGTGTACTGGGTTACATTTTGGTAAATAAAAAGCAGTATATTATTCTCACATTTGCCCCAACTTGATAGCCTTACTGTTACAAGAAACAAAGGCAGTACTAAAGTTGGAGATTAATTCAAAATAAAACGTTGTTGTAGGATACGATTGACAAACAACATTGATTTGAAGAGTTACTGGTTGAAATGCAGCAATAAAGCTACCCCAAGAAAAGCACTTACTACAAGAAAAGTAAAGTGAATGCCCCTTTTTGAAGTAGCCTGAAAGTGTTCATTTCTATCAAAAATAAAGCTGGAGATGGACTGTTCTCAATGGAGATAGACAGAGTGAAATATCTGATGAAAAAATCAACTACAGAGTACCCCAACAAAAAGCGCTTACTTTTAAAAACAACAAGTTAGTGCTTAAGTTAAAGTAATCATTGTGACTATTACAATCTGTAAGTATTTCAACTCCTGGGACAATAAAGTGTTGTTTTAAAGAAATACAACTAAGACTTACTTAATTCCAGCATGTGCAAATCCTTGGTGAAACAAATCTTCCTTCTTAGTGGCAATGTCTTCTCCTTCTGGATACCTTGCAGGAATGTTCCTACTACAAAAATGCTCCCTTTTTATGTTCGGGTAGAAATCTGGCAAGAACGGGACTATTTGCAGCCAAGCCCCTTTCTTGCACCGTCGTTATATTTGTCTCAATGAAAATGATTTAACCTCCTTCTGCTTTACTAAACAAAAGATAGTGTTGAGTACCCAATCAGCAGTCTCACACATGTAGTTTCTATGTCAATACAAGTGTTAATACTTATTGAACCCATTGTCCATTTATTTGATAGATATGACATAACATTTTGTAAAATAACCCTTGCGCCCGCATTCTGATTGTTAAAACACATTATTGGTAAATTGAAAAAAAATACAGCCAAGATCTACCCCAACAAAAAGCACTTACTAGTGCAATGAACGAGTTAGTGCTTTTGTTAAAGTAATCCTTGTGACTATAAGACATTTCTGGATCAGCCTTATCCTTTCACAGTTAATTTTGTGAACATTTTCATTCATTTTTCGATTTTCTAATGTTTGGATGAGAAACAGCAGAGAAGAGAAGCTTAGTATCCTCAAATTTTGCCCCAACTTGATAGCACTTACTCTTATTTATAAAAGACAGTACTAAAGTTGAAGTAGAATTCAAAAGGAACTGTTGTAGCTTTGGATATAAAAACACAACATGTTGAGATACTGGCTGATAAACGCCAATAAAGCTACCCCAAAGAAAAGCACTTACTATAATAAATGAAAGAGAATGCCTTTTTTGAAGTAGCCTGCATGGTTAAAAAATGATGTTGATATAATTGGTCGTTGGTGAATTCTAAAATATCATTAGCAAAGTAAAGAGTAATTCCTTTTCTGCCCCAAAACCTGTAGAAACGAGGCTTCCAAGTGAGAAGCAACTGAAACGATGCAAATTCAAACAACTTTCTAACACATAAAACCAGTCAGTGTATACGTTACAATAATCCTTCTGAATAAAACAAATCTTGTCTGTTTAAAACTGTCACCTGGCATTACATTTGTCCAGGTTCATATTCACTGTACTGTGTACTGGGTTACATTTTGGTAAATAAAAAGCAGTATATTATTCTCACATTTGCCCCAACTTGATAGCCTTACTGTTACAAGAAACAAAGGCAGTACTAAAGTTGGAGATTAATTCAAAATAAAACGTTGTTGTAGGATACGATTGACAAACAACATTGATTTGAAGAGTTACTGGTTGAAATGCAGCAATAAAGCTACCCCAAAGAAAAGCACTTACTACAAGAAAAGTAAAGTGAATGCCCCTTTTTGAAGTAGCCTGAAAGTGTTCATTTCTATCAAAAATAAAGCTGGAGATGGACTGTTCTCAATGGAGATAGACAGAGTGAAATATCTGATGAAAAAATCAACTACAGAGTACCCCAACAAAAAGCACTTACTTTTAAAAACAACGAGTTAGTGCTTAAGTTAAAGTAATCATTGTGACTATTACAATCTGTAAGTATTTCAACTCCTGGGACAATAAAGTGTTGTTTTAAAGAAATACAACTAAGACTTACTTAATTCCAGCATGTGCAAATCCTTGGTGAAACAAATCTTCCTTCTTAGTGGCAATGTCTTCTCCTTCTGGATACCTTGCAGGAATGTTCCTACTACAAAAATGCTCCCTTTTTATGTTCGGGTAGAAATCTGGCAAGAACGGGACTATTTGCAGCCAAGCCCCTTTCTTGCACCGTCGTTATATTTGTCTCAATGAAAATGATTTAACCTCCTTCTGCTTTACTAAACAAAAGATAGTGTTGAGTACCCAATCAGCAGTCTCACACATGTAGTTTCTATGTCAATACAAGTGTTAATACTTATTGAACTCATTGTCCATTTATTTGATAGATATGATATAACATTTTGTAAAATAACCCTTGCGCCTGCATTCTGATTGTTAAAACACATTATTGGTAAATTGAAAAAAATACAGCCAAGATCTACCCCAACAAAAAGCACTTACTAATGCAATGAACGAGTTAGTGCTTTTGTTAAAGTAATCCTTGTGACTATAAGACATTTCTGGATCAGCCTTATCCTTTCACAGTTAATTTTGTGAACATTTTCATTCATTTTTCGATTTTCTAATGTTTGGATGAGAAACAGCAGAGAAGAGAAGCTTAGTATCCTCAAATTTTGCCCCAACTTGATAGCACTTACTCTTATTTATAAAAGACAGTACTAAAGTTGAAGTAGAATTCAAAAGGAACTGTTGTAGCTTTGGATATAAAAACACAACATGTTGAGATACTGGCTGATAAACGCCAATAAAGCTACCCCAAAGAAAAGCACTTACTATAATAAATGAAAGAGAATGCCTTTTTTGAAGTAGCCTGCATGGTTAAAAAATGATGTTGATATAATTGGTCGTTGGTGAATTCTAAAATATCATTAGCAAAGTAAAGAGTAATTCCTTTTCTGCCCCAAAACCTGTAGAAACGAGGCTTCCAAGTGAGAAGCAACTGAAACGATGCAAATTCAAACAACTTTCTAACACATAAAACCAGTCAGTGTATACGTTACAATAATCCTTCTGAATAAAACAAATCTTGTCTGTTTAAAACTGTCACCTGGCATTACATTTGTCCAGGTTCATATTCACTGTACTGTGTACTGGGTTACATTTTGGTAAATAAAAAGCAGTATATTATTCTCACATTTGCCCCAACTTGATAGCCTTACTGTTACAAGAAACAAAGGCAGTACTAAAGTTGGAGATTAATTCAAAATAAAACGTTGTTGTAGGATACGATTGACAAACAACATTGATTTGAAGAGTTACTGGTTGAAATGCAGCAATAAAGCTACCCCAAAGAAAAGCACTTACTACAAGAAAAGTAAAGTGAATGCCCCTTTTTGAAGTAGCCTGAAAGTGTTCATTTCTATCAAAAATAAAGCTGGAGATGGACTGTTCTCAATGGAGATAGACAGAGTGAAATATCTGATGAAAAAATCAACTACAGAGTACCCCAACAAAAAGCGCTTACTTTTAAAAACAACAAGTTAGTGCTTAAGTTAAAGTAATCATTGTGACTATTACAATCTGTAAGTATTTCAACTCCTGGGACAATAAAGTGTTGTTTTAAAGAAATACAACTAAGACTTACTTAATTCCAGCATGTGCAAATCCTTGGTGAAACAAATCTTCCTTCTTAGTGGCAATGTCTTCTCCTTCTGGATACCTTGCAGGAATGTTCCTACTACAAAAATGCTCCCTTTTTATGTTCGGGTAGAAATCTGGCAAGAACGGGACTATTTGCAGCCAAGCCCCTTTCTTGCACCGTCGTTATATTTGTCTCAATGAAAATGATTTAACCTCCTTCTGCTTTACTAAACAAAAGATAGTGTTGAGTACCCAATCAGCAGTCTCACACATGTAGTTTCTATGTCAATACAAGTGTTAATACTTATTGAACCCATTGTCCATTTATTTGATAGATATGACATAACATTTTGTAAAATAACCCTTGCGCCCACATTCTGATTGTTAAAACACATTATTGGTAAATTGAAAAAAATACAGCCAAGATCTACCCCAACAAAAAGCACTTACTAATGCAATGAACGAGTTAGTGCTTTTGTTAAAGTAATCCTTGTGACTATAAGACATTTCTGGATCAGCCTTATCCTTTCACAGTTAATTTTGTGAACATTTTCATTCATTTTTCGATTTTCTAATGTTTGGATGAGAAACAGCAGAGAAGAGAAGCTTAGTATCCTCAAATTTTGCCCCAACTTGATAGCACTTACTCTTATTTATAAAAGACAGTACTAAAGTTGAAGTAGAATTCAAAAGGAACTGTTGTAGCTTTGGATATAAAAACACAACATGTTGAGATACTGGCTGATAAACGCCAATAAAGCTACCCCAAAGAAAAGCACTTACTATAATAAATGAAAGAGAATGCCTTTTTTGAAGTAGCCTGCATGGTTAAAAAATGATGTTGATATAATTGGTCGTTGGTGAATTCTAAAATATCATTAGCAAAGTAAAGAGTAATTCCTTTTCTGCCCCAAAACCTGTAGAAACGAGGCTTCCAAGTGAGAAGCCACTGAAACTATGCAAATTCAAACAACTTTCTAACACATAAAACCAGTCAGTGTATACGTTACAATAATCCTTCTGAATAAAACAAATCTTGTCTGTTTAAAACTGTCACCTGGCATTACATTTGTCCAGGTTCATATTCACTGTACTGTGTACTGGGTTACATTTTGGTAAATAAAAAGCAGTATATTATTCTCACATTTGCCCCAACTTGATAGCCTTACTGTTACAAGAAACAAAGGCAGTACTAAAGTTGGAGATTAATTCAAAATAAAACGTTGTTGTAGGATACGATTGACAAACAACATTGATTTGAAGAGTTACTGGTTGAAATGCAGCAATAAAGCTACCCCAAAGAAAAGCACTTACTACAAGAAAAGTAAAGTGAATGCCCCTTTTTGAAGTAGCCTGAAAGTGTTCATTTCTATCAAAAATAAAGCTGGAGATGGACTGTTCTCAATGGAGATAGACAGAGTGAAATATCTGATGAAAAAATCAACTACAGAGTACCCCAACAAAAAACACTTACTTTTAAAAACAACGAGTTAGTGCTTAAGTTAAAGTAATCATTGTGACTATTACAATCTGTAAGTATTTCAACTCCTGGGACAATAAAGTGTTGTTTTAAAGAAATACAACTAAGACTTACTTAATTCCAGCATGCGCAAATCCTTGGTGAAACAAATCTTCCTTCTTAGTGGCAATGTCTTCTCCTTCTGGATACCTTGCAGGAATGTTCCTACTACAAAAATGCTCCCTTTTTATGTTCGGGTAGAAATCTGGCAAGAACGGGACTATTTGCAGCCAAGCCCCTTTCTTGCACCGTCGTTATATTTGTCTCAATGAAAATGATTTAACCTCCTTCTGCTTTACTAAACAAAAGATAGTGTTGAGTACCCAATCAGCAGTCTCACACATGTAGTTTCTATGTCAATACAAGTGTTAATACTTATTGAACTCATTGTCCATTTATTTGATAGATATGATATAACATTTTGTAAAATAACCCTTGCGCCTGCATTCTGATTGTTAAAACACATTATTGGTAAATTGAAAAAAATACAGCCAAGATCTACCCCAACAAAAAGCACTTACTAATGCAATGAACGAGTTAGTGCTTTTGTTAAAGTAATCCTTGTGACTATAAGACATTTCTGGATCAGCCTTATCCTTTCACAGTTAATTTTGTGAACATTTTCATTCATTTTTCGATTTTCTAATGTTTGGATGAGAAACAGCAGAGAAGAGAAGCTTAGTATCCTCAAATTTTGCCCCAACTTGATAGCACTTACTCTTATTTATAAAAGACAGTACTAAAGTTGAAGTAGAATTCAAAAGGAACTGTTGTAGCTTTGGATATAAAAACACAACATGTTGAGATACTGGCTGATAAACGCCAATAAAGCTACCCCAAAGAAAAGCACTTACTATAATAAATGAAAGAGAATGCCTTTTTTGAAGTAGCCTGCATGGTTAAAAAATGATGTTGATATAATTGGTCGTTGGTGAATTCTAAAATATCATTAGCAAAGTAAAGAGTAATTCCTTTTCTGCCCCAAAACCTGTAGAAACGAGGCTTCCAAGTGAGAAGCAACTGAAACGATGCAAATTCAAACAACTTTCTAACACATAAAACCAGTCAGTGTATACGTTACAATAATCCTTCTGAATAAAACAAATCTTGTCTGTTTAAAACTGTCACCTGGCATTACATTTGTCCAGGTTCATATTCACTGTACTGTGTACTGGGTTACATTTTGGTAAATAAAAAGCAGTATATTATTCTCACATTTGCCCCAACTTGATAGCCTTACTGTTACAAGAAACAAAGGCAGTACTAAAGTTGGAGATTAATTCAAAATAAAACGTTGTTGTAGGATACGATTGACAAACAACATTGATTTGAAGAGTTACTGGTTGAAATGCAGCAATAAAGCTACCCCAAAGAAAAGCACTTACTACAAGAAAAGTAAAGTGAATGCCCCTTTTTGAAGTAGCCTGAAAGTGTTCATTTCTATCAAAAATAAAGCTGGAGATGGACTGTTCTCAATGGAGATAGACAGAGTGAAATATCTGATGAAAAAATCAACTACAGAGTACCCCAACAAAAAGCGCTTACTTTTAAAAACAACAAGTTAGTGCTTAAGTTAAAGTAATCATTGTGACTATTACAATCTGTAAGTATTTCAACTCCTGGGACAATAAAGTGTTGTTTTAAAGAAATACAACTAAGACTTACTTAATTCCAGCATGTGCAAATCCTTGGTGAAACAAATCTTCCTTCTTAGTGGCAATGTCTTCTCCTTCTGGATACCTTGCAGGAATGTTCCTACTACAAAAATGCTCCCTTTTTATGTTCGGGTAGAAATCTGGCAGGAATGTTCCTGCTACAAAAATGCTCCCTTTTTGTAGTAGGACTATTTGCAGCCAAGCCCCTTTCTTGCACCGTCGTTATATTTGTCTCAATGAAAATGATTTAACCTCCTTCTGGTTTACTAAACAAAAGATAGTGTTGAGTACCCAATCAGCAGTCTCACACATGTAGTTTCTATGTCAATACAAGTGTTAATACTTATTGAACCCATTGTCCATTTATTTGATAGATATGACATAACATTTTGTAAAATAACCCTTGCGCCCGCATTCTGATTGTTAAAACACATTATTGGTAAATTGAAAAAAAATACAGCCAAGATCTACCCCAACAAAAAGCACTTACTAATGCAATGAACGAGTTAGTGCTTTTGTTAAAGTAATCCTTGTGACTATAAGACATTTCTGGATCAGCCTTATCCTTTCACAGTTAATTTTGTGAAGATTTTCATTCATTTTTCAATTTTCTAATGTTTGGATGAGAAACAGCAGAGAAGAGAAGCTTAGTATCCTCAAATTTTGACCCAACTTGATAGCACTTACTCTTATTTATAAAAGACAGTACTAAAGTTGAAGTAGAATTCAAAAGGAACTGTTGTAGCTTTGGATATAAAAACACAACATGTTGAGATACTGGCTGATAAACGCCAATAAAGCTACCCCAAAGAAAAGCACTTACTATAATAAATGAAAGAGAATGCCCCTTTTTGAAGTAGCCTGCATGGTTAAAAAACGATGTTGATATAATTGGTCGTTGGTGAATTCTAAAATATCATTAGCAAAGCAAAGAGTAATTCCTTTTCTGCCCCAAAACCTGTAGAATCGAGGCTTCTAAGTGAGAAGCAACTGAAACGATGCAAATTCAAACAACTTTCTAACACATAAAACCAGTCAGTTACAATAATCCTTCTGAATAAAACAAATCTTGTCTGTTTAAAACTGTCACCTGGCATTACATTTGTCCAGGTTCATATTCACTGTACTGTGCACTGGGTTACATTTTGGTAAATAAAAAGCAGTATATTATTCTCACATTTGCCCCAACTTGATAGCCTTACTGTTACAAGAAACAAAGGCAGTACTAAAGTTGGAGATTAATTCAAAATAAAACGTTGTTGTAGGATACGATTGACAAACAACATTGATTTGAAGAGTTACTGGTTGAAATGCAGCAATAAAGCTACCCCAAAGAAAAGCACTTACTACAAGAAAAGTAAAGTGAATGCCCCTTTTTGAAGTAGCCTGAAAGTGTTCATTTCTATCAAAAATAAAGCTGGAGATGGACTGTTCTCAATGGAGATAGACAGAGTGAAATATCTGATGAAAAAATCAACTACAGAGTACCCCAACAAAAAGCACTTACTTTTAAAAACAACGAGTTAGTGCTTAAGTTAATGTAATCATTGTGACTATTACAATCTGTAAGTATTTCAACTCCTGGGACAATAAAGTGTTGTTTTAAAGAAATACAACTAAGACTTACTTAATTCCAGCATGTGCAAATCCTTGGTGAAACAAATCTTCCTTCTTAGTGGCAATGTCTTCTCCTTCTGGATACCTTGCAGGTATGTTCCTACTACAAAAATGCTCCCTTTTTATGTTCGGGTAGAAATCTGGCAAGAACGGGACTATTTGCAGCCAAGCCCCTTTCTTGCACCGTCATTATATTTGTCTCAATGAAAATGATTTAACCTCCTTCTGCTTTACTAAACAAAAGATAGTGTTGAGTACCCAATCAGCAGTCTCACACATGTAGTTTCTATGTCAATACAAGTGTTAATACTTATTGAACCCATTGTCCATTTATTTGATAGATATGACATAACATTTTGTAAAATAACCCTTGCGCCCGCATTCTGATTGTTAAAACACATTATTGGTAAATTGAAAAAAAATACAGCCAAGATCTACCCCAACAAAAAGCACTTACTAGTGCAATGAACGAGTTAGTGCTTTTGTTAAAGTAATCCTTGTGACTATAAGACATTTCTGGATCAGCCTTATCCTTTCACAGTTAATTTTGTGAACATTTTCATTCATTTTTCGATTTTCTAATGTTTGGATGAGAAACAGCAGAGAAGAGAAGCTTAGTATCCTCAAATTTTGCCCCAACTTGATAGCACTTACTCTTATTTATAAAAGACAGTACTAAAGTTGAAGTAGAATTCAAAAGGAACTGTTGTAGCTTTGGATATAAAAACACAACATGTTGAGATACTGGCTGATAAACGCCAATAAAGCTACCCCAAAGAAAAGCACTTACTATAATAAATGAAAGAGAATGCCTTTTTTGAAGTAGCCTGCATGGTTAAAAAATGATGTTGATATAATTGGTCGTTGGTGAATTCTAAAATATCATTAGCAAAGTAAAGAGTAATTCCTTTTCTGCCCCAAAACCTGTAGAAACGAGGCTTCCAAGTGAGAAGCAACTGAAACGATGCAAATTCAAACAACTTTCTAACACATAAAACCAGTCAGTGTATACGTTACAATAATCCTTCTGAATAAAACAAATCTTGTCTGTTTAAAACTGTCACCTGGCATTACATTTGTCCAGGTTCATATTCACTGTACTGTGTACTGGGTTACATTTTGGTAAATAAAAAGCAGTATATTATTCTCACATTTGCCCCAACTTGATAGCCTTACTGTTACAAGAAACAAAGGCAGTACTAAAGTTGGAGATTAATTCAAAATAAAACGTTGTTGTAGGATACGATTGACAAACAACATTGATTTGAAGAGTTACTGGTTGAAATGCAGCAATAAAGCTACCCCAAAGAAAAGCACTTACTACAAGAAAAGTAAAGTGAATGCCCCTTTTTGAAGTAGCCTGAAAGTGTTCATTTCTATCAAAAATAAAGCTGGAGATGGACTGTTCTCAATGGAGATAGACAGAGTGAAATATCTGATGAAAAAATCAACTACAGAGTACCCCAACAAAAAGCACTTACTTTTAAAAACAACGAGTTAGTGCTTAAGTTAAAGTAATCATTGTGACTATTACAATCTGTAAGTATTTCAACTCCTGGGACAATAAAGTGTTGTTTTAAAGAAATACAACTAAGACTTACTTAATTCCAGCATGTGCAAATCCTTGGTGAAACAAATCTTCCTTCTTAGTGGCAATGTCTTCTCCTTCTGGATACCTTGCAGGAATGTTCCTACTACAAAAATGCTCCCTTTTTATGTTCGGGTAGAAATCTGGCAAGAACGGGACTATTTGCAGCCAAGCCCCTTTCTTGCACCGTCGTTATATTTGTCTCAATGAAAATGATTTAACCTCCTTCTGCTTTAATAAACAAAAGATAGTGTTGAGTACCCAATCAGCAGTCTCACACATGTAGTTTCTATGTCAATACAAGTGTTAATACTTATTGAACCCATTGTCCATTTATTTGATAGATATGACATAACATTTTGTAAAATAACCCTTGCGCCCGCATTCTGATTGTTAAAACACATTATTGGTAAATTGAAAAAAAATACAGCCAAGATCTACCCCAACAAAAAGCACTTACTAGTGCAATGAACGAGTTAGTGCTTTTGTTAAAGTAATCCTTGTGACTATAAGACATTTCTGGATCAGCCTTATCCTTTCACAGTTAATTTTGTGAACATTTTCATTCATTTTTCGATTTTCTAATGTTTGGATGAGAAACAGCAGCGAAGAGAAGCTTAGTATCCTCAAATTTTGCCCCAACTTGATAGCACTTACTCTTATTTATAAAAGACAGTACTAAAGTTGAAGTAGAATTCAAAAGGAACTGTTGTAGCTTTGGATATAAAAACACAACATGTTGAGATACTGGCTGATAAACGCCAATAAAGCTACCCCAAAGAAAAGCACTTACTATAATAAATGAAAGAGAATGCCTTTTTTGAAGTAGCCTGCATGGTTAAAAAATGATGTTGATATAATTGGTCGTTGGTGAATTCTAAAATATCATTAGCAAAGTAAAGAGTAATTCCTTTTCTGCCCCAAAACCTGTAGAAACGAGGCTTCCAAGTGAGAAGCAACTGAAACGATGCAAATTCAAACAACTTTCTAACACATAAAACCAGTCAGTGTATACGTTACAATAATCCTTCTGAATAAAACAAATCTTGTCTGTTTAAAACTGTCACCTGGCATTACATTTGTCCAGGTTCATATTCACTGTACTGTGTACTGGGTTACATTTTGGTAAATAAAAAGCAGTATATTATTCTCACATTTGCCCCAACTTGATAGCCTTACTGTTACAAGAAACAAAGGCAGTACTAAAGTTGGAGATTAATTCAAAATAAAACGTTGTTGTAGGATACGATTGACAAACAACATTGATTTGAAGAGTTACTGGTTGAAATGCAGCAATAAAGCTACCCCAAAGAAAAGCACTTACTACAAGAAAAGTAAAGTGAATGCCCCTTTTTGAAGTAGCCTGAAAGTGTTCATTTCTATCAAAAATAAAGCTGGAGATGGACTGTTCTCAATGGAGATAGACAGAGTGAAATATCTGATGAAAAAATCAACTACAGAGTACCCCAACAAAAAGCACTTACTTTTAAAAACAACGAGTTAGTGCTTAAGTTAAAGTAATCATTGTGACTATTACAATCTGTAAGTATTTCAACTCCTGGGACAATAAAGTGTTGTTTTAAAGAAATACAACTAAGACTTACTTAATTCCAGCATGTGCAAATCCTTGGTGAAACAAATCTTCCTTCTTAGTGGCAATGTCTTCTCCTTCTGGATACCTTGCAGGAATGTTCCTACTACAAAAATGCTCCCTTTTTATGTTCGGGTAGAAATCTGGCAAGAACGGGACTATTTGCAGCCAAGCCCCTTTCTTGCACCGTCGTTATATTTGTCTCAATGAAAATGATTTAACCTCCTTCTGCTTTACTAAACAAAAGATAGTGTTGAGTACCCAATCAGCAGTCTCACACATGTAGTTTCTATGTCAATACAAGTGTTAATACTTATTGAACTCATTGTCCATTTATTTGATAGATATGATATAACATTTTGTAAAATAACCCTTGCGCCCGCATTCTGATTGTTAAAACACATTATTGGTAAATTGAAAAAAAATACAGCGAAGATCTACCCCAACAAAAAGCACTTACTAATGCAATGAACGAGTTAGTGCTTTTGTTAAAGTAATCCTTGTGACTATAAGACATTTCTGGATCAGCCTTATCCTTTCACAGTTAATTTTGTGAAGATTTTCATTCATTTCTCGATTTTCTAATGTTTGGATGAGAAACAGCAGAGAAGAGAAGCTTAGTATCCTCAAATTTTGCCCCAACTTGATAGCACTTACTCTTATTTATAAAAGACAGTACTAAAGTTGAAGTAGAATTCAAAAGGAACTGTTGTAGCTTTGGATATAAAAACACAACATATTGAGATACTGGCTGATAAACGTCAATAAAGCTACCCCAAAGAAAAGCACTTACTATAATAAATGAAAGAGAATGCCTTTTTTTGAAGTAGCCTGCATGGTTAAAAAATGATGTTGATATAATTGGTCGTTGGTGAATTCTAAAATATCATTAGCAAAGTAAAGAGTAATTCCTTTTCTGCCCCAAAACCTGTAGAATCGAGGCTTCCAAGTGAGAAGCAACTGAAACGATGCAAATTCAAACAACTTTCTAACACATAAAACCAGTCAGTGTATACGTTACAATAATCCTTCTGAATAAAACAAATCTTGTCTGTTTAAAACTGTCACCTGGCATTACATTTGTCCAGGTTCATATTCACTGTACTGTGTACTGGGTTACATTTTGGTAAATAAAAAGCAGTATATTATTCTCACATTTGCCCCAACTTGATAGCCTTACTGTTACAAGAAACAAAGGCAGTACTAAAGTTGGAGATTAATTCAAAATAAAACGTTGTTGTAGGATACGATTGACAAACAACATTGATTTGAAGAGTTACTGGTTGAAATGCAGCAATAAAGCTACCCCAAAGAAAAGCACTTACTACAAGAAAAGTAAAGTGAATGCCCCTTTTTGAAGTAGCCTGAAAGTGTTCATTTCTATCAAAAATAAAGCTGGAGATGGACTGTTCTCAATGGAGACAGAGAGAGTGAAATATCTGATGAAAAAATCAACTACAGAGTACCCCAACAAAAAGCACTTACTTTTAAAAACAACGAGTTAGTGCTTAAGTTAAAGTAATCATTGTGACTATTACAATCTGTAAGTATTTCAACTCCTGGGACAATAAAGTGTTGTTTTAAAGAAATACAACTAAGACTTACTTAATTCCAGCATGTGCAAATCCTTGGTGAAACAAATCTTCCTTCTTAGTGGCAATGTCTTCTCCTTCTGGATACCTTGCAGGTATGTTCCTACTACAAAAATGCTCCCTTTTTATGTTCTGGTAGAAATCTGGCAAGAACGGGACTATTTGCAGCCAAGCCCCTTTCTTGCACCGTCGTTATATTTGTCTCAATGAAAATGATTTAACCTCCTTCTGCTTTACTAAACAAAAGATAGTGTTGAGTACCCAATCAGCAGTCTCACACATGTAGTTTCTATGTCAATACAAGTGTTAATACTTATTGAACCCAATGTCCATTTATTTGATAGATATGACATAACATTTTGTAAAATAACCCTTGCGCCCGCATTCTGATTGTTAAAACACATTATTGGTAAATTGAAAAAAAATACAGCCAAGATCTACCCCAACAAAAAGCACTTACTAATGCAATGAACGAGTTAGTGCTTTTGTTAAAGTAATCCTTGTGACTATAAGACATTTCTGGATCAGCCTTATCCTTTCACAGTTAATTTTGTGAACATTTTCATTCATTTTTCGATTTTCTAATGTTTGGATGAGAAACAGCAGAGAAGAGAAGCTTAGTATCCTCAAATTTTGCCCCAACTTGATAGCACTTACTCTTATTTATAAAAGACAGTACTAAAGTTGAAGTAGAATTCAAAAGGAACTGTTGTAGCTTTGGATATAAAAACACAACATGTTGAGATACTGGCTGATAAACGCCAATAAAGCTACCCCAAAGAAAAGCACTTACTATAATAAATGAAAGAGAATGCCTTTTTTTGAAGTAGCCTGCATGGTTAAAAAATGATGTTGATATAATTGGTCGTTGGTGAATTCTAAAATATCATTAGCAAAGTAAAGAGTAATTCCTTTTCTGCCCCAAAACCTGTAGAATCGAGGCTTCCAAGTGAGAAG
Source organism: Acipenser ruthenus (assembly GCF_902713425.1). Classification (NCBI taxonomy): domain Eukaryota; kingdom Metazoa; phylum Chordata; class Actinopteri; order Acipenseriformes; family Acipenseridae; genus Acipenser; species Acipenser ruthenus. The sequence continues at coordinate 3,094,573 of NC_081244.1, forward strand.
CAACTGAAACGATGCAAATTCAAACAACTTTCTAACACATAAAACCAGTCAGTGTATACGTTACAATAATCCTTCTGAATAAAACAAATCTTGTCTGTTTAAAACTGTCACCTGGCATTACATTTGTCCAGGTTCATATTCACTGTACTGTGTACTGGGTTACATTTTGGTAAATAAAAAGCAGTATATTATTCTCACATTTGCCCCAACTTGATAGCCTTACTGTTACAAGAAACAAAGGCAGTACTAAAGTTGGAGATTAATTCAAAATAAAACGTTGTTGTAGGATACGATTGACAAACAACATTGATTTGAAGAGTTACTGGTTGAAATGCAGCAATAAAGCTACCCCAAAGAAAAGCACTTACTACAAGAAAAGTAAAGTGAATGCCTCATTTTGAAGTAGCCTGAAAGTGTTCATTTCTATCAAAAATAAAGCTGGAGATGGACTGTTCTCAATGGAGATAGACAGAGTGAAATATCTGATGAAAAAATCAACTACAGAGTACCCCAACAAAAAGCACTTACTTTTAAAAACAACGAGTTAGTGCTTAAGTTAAAGTAATCATTGTGACTATTACAATCTGTAAGTATTTCAACTCCTGGGACAATAAAGTGTTGTTTTAAAGAAATTCAACTAAGACTTACTTAATTCCAGCATGTGCAAATCCTTGGTGAAACAAATCTTCCTTCTTAGTGGCAATGTCTTCTCCTTCTGGATACCTTGCAGGAATGTTCCTACTACAAAAATGCTCCCTTTTTATGTTCTGGGAGAAATCTGGCAGGAACGGAACTATTTGCAGCCAAGCCCCTTTCTTGCACCGTCGTTATATTTGTCTCAATGAAAATGATTTAACCTCCTTCTGCTTTACTAAACAAAAGATAGTGTTGAGTACCCAATCAGCAGTCTCACACATGTAGTTTCTATGTCAATACAAGTGTTAATACTTATTGAACCCATTGTCCATTTATTTGATAGATATGATATAACATTTTGTAAAATAACCCTTGCGCCCGCATTCTGATTGTTAAAACACATTATTGGTAAATTGAAAAAAAATACAGCCAAGATCTACCCCAACAAAAAGCACTTACTAGTGCAATGAACGAGTTAGTGCTTTTGTTAAAGTAATCCTTGTGACTATAAGACATTTCTGGATCAGCCTTATCCTTTCACAGTTAATTTTGTGAACATTTTCATTCATTTTTCGATTTTCTAATGTTTGGATGAGAAACAGCAGAGAAGAGAAGCTTAGTATCCTCAAATTTTGCCCCAACTTGATAGCACTTACTCTTATTTATAAAAGACAGTACTAAAGTTGAAGTAGAATTCAAAAGGAACTGTTGTAGCTTTGGATATAAAAACACAACATGTTGAGATACTGGCTGATAAACGCCAATAAAGCTACCCCAAAGAAAAGCACTTACTATAATAAATGAAAGAGAATGCCTTTTTTGAAGTAGCCTGCATGGTTAAAAAATGATGTTGATATAATTGGTCGTTGGTGAATTCTAAAATATCATTAGCAAAGTAAAGAGTAATTCCTTTTCTGCCCCAAAACCTGTAGAAACGAGGCTTCCAAGTGAGAAGCAACTGAAACGATGCAAATTCAAACAACTTTCTAACACATAAAACCAGTCAGTGTATACGTTACAATAATCCTTCTGAATAAAACAAATCTTGTCTGTTTAAAACTGTCACCTGGCATTACATTTGTCCAGGTTCATATTCACTGTACTGTGTACTGGGTTACATTTTGGTAAATAAAAAGCAGTATATTATTCTCACATTTGCCCCAACTTGATAGCCTTACTGTTACAAGAAACAAAGGCAGTACTAAAGTTGGAGATTAATTCAAAATAAAACGTTGTTGTAGGATACGATTGACAAACAACATTGATTTGAAGAGTTACTGGTTGAAATGCAGCAATAAAGCTACCCCAAAGAAAAGCACTTACTACAAGAAAAGTAAAGTGAATGCCCCTTTTTGAAGTAGCCTGAAAGTGTTCATTTCTATCAAAAATAAAGCTGGAGATGGACTGTTCTCAATGGAGACAGAGAGAGTGAAATATCTGATGAAAAAATCAACTACAGAGTACCCCAACAAAAAGCACTTACTTTTAAAAACAACGAGTTAGTGCTTAAGTTAAAGTAATCATTGTGACTATTACAATCTGTAAGTATTTCAACTCCTGGGACAATAAAGTGTTGTTTTAAAGAAATACAACTAAGACTTACTTAATTCCAGCATGTGCAAATCCTTGGTGAAACAAATCTTCCTTCTTAGTGGCAATGTCTTCTCCTTCTGGATACCTTGCAGGTATGTTCCTACTACAAAAATGCTCCCTTTTTATGTTCTGGTAGAAATCTGGCAAGAACGGGACTATTTGCAGCCAAGCCCCTTTCTTGCACCGTCGTTATATTTGTCTCAATGAAAATGATTTAACCTCCTTCTGCTTTACTAAACAAAAGATAGTGTTGAGTACCCAATCAGCAGTCTCACACATGTAGTTTCTATGTCAATACAAGTGTTAATACTTATTGAACCCAATGTCCATTTATTTGATAGATATGACATAACATTTTGTAAAATAACCCTTGCGCCCGCATTCTGATTGTTAAAACACATTCGTGGTAAATTGAAAAAAAATACAGCCAAGATCTACCCCAACAAAAAGCACTTACTAATGCAATGAACGAGTTAGTGCTTTTGTTAAAGTAATCCTTGTGACTATAAGACATTTCTGGATCAGCCTTATCCTTTCACAGTTAATTTTGTGAACATTTTCATTCATTTTTCGATTTTCTAATGTTTGGATGAGAAACAGCAGAGAAGAGAAGCTTAGTATCCTCAAATTTTGCCCCAACTTGATAGCACTTACTCTTATTTATAAAAGACAGTACTAAAGTTGAAGTAGAATTCAAAAGGAACTGTTGTAGCTTTGGATATAAAAACACAACATGTTGAGATACTGGCTGATAAACGCCAATAAAGCTACCCCAAAGAAAAGCACTTACTATAATAAATGAAAGAGAATGCCTTTTTTTGAAGTAGCCTGCATGGTTAAAAAATGATGTTGATATAATTGGTCGTTGGTGAATTCTAAAATATCATTAGCAAAGTAAAAAGTAATTCCTTTTCTGCCCCAAAACCTGTAGAAACGAGGATTCCAAGTGAGAAGCAACTGAAACGATGCAAATTCAAACAATTTTCTAACACATAAAACCAGTCAGTGTATACGTTACAATAATCCTTCTGAATAAAACAAATCTTGTCTGTTTAAAACTGTCACCTGGCATTACATTTGTCCTGGTTCATATTCACTGTACTGTGTACTGGGTTACATTTTGGTAAATAAAAAGCAGTATATTATTCTCACATTTGCCCCAACTTGATAGCCTTACTGTTACAAGAAACAAAGGCAGTACTAAAGTTGGAGATTAATTCAAAATAAAGCGTTGTTGTAGGATACGATTGACAAACAACATTGATTTGAAGAGTTACTGGTTGAAATGCAGCAATAAAGCTACCCCAAAGAAAAGCACTTACTACAAGAAAAGTAAAGTGAATGCCCCTTTTTGAAGTAGCCTGAAAGTGTTCATTTCTATCAAAAATAAAGCTGGAGATGGACTGTTCTCAATGGAGATAGACAGAGTGAAATATCTGATGAAAAAATCAACTACAGAGTACCCCAACAAAAAGCACTTACTTTTAAAAACAACGAGTTAGTGCTTAAGTTAAAGTAATCATTGTGACTATTACAATCTGTAAGTATTTCAACTCCTGGGACAATAAAGTGTTGTTTTAAAGAAATACAACTAAGACATACTTAATTCCAGCATGTGCAAATCCTTGGTGAAACAAATCTTCCTTCTTAGTGGCAATGTCTTCTCCTTCTGGATACCTTGCAGGTATGTTCCTACTACAAAAATGCTCCCTTTTTTTGTTCGGTTAGAAATCTGGCAAGAACGGGACTATTTGCAGCCAAGCCCCTTTCTTGCACCGTCGTTATATTTGTCTCAATGAAAATGATTTAACCTCCTTCTGGTTTACTAAACAAAAGATAGTGTTGAGTACCCAATCAGCAGTCTCACACATGTAGTTTCTATGTCAATACAAGTGTTAATACTTATTGAACCCATTGTCCATTTATTTGATAGAAATGACATAACATTTTGTAAAATAACCCTTGCGCCCGCATTCTGATTGTTAAAACACATTATTGGTAAATTTAAAAAAAATACAGCCAAGATCTACCCCAACAAAAAGCACTTACTAATGCAATGAACGAGTTAGTGCTTTTGTTAAAGTAATCCTTGTGACTATAAGACATTTCTGGATCAGCCTTATCCTTTCACAGTTAATTTTGTGAACATTTTCATTCATTTTTCGATTTTCTAATGTTTGGATGAGAAACAGCAGAGAAGAGAAGCTTAGTATCCTCAAATTTTGCCCCAACTTGATAGCACTTACTCTTATTTATAAAAGACAGTACTAAAGTTGAAGTAGAATTCAAAAGGAACTGTTGTAGCTTTGGATATAAAAACACAACATGTTGAGATACTGGCTGATAAACGCCAATAAAGCTACCCCAAAGAAAAGCACTTACTATAATAAATGAAAGAGAATGCCTTTTTTGAAGTAGCCTGCATGGTTAAAAAATGATGTTGATATAATTGGTCGTTGGTGAATTCTAAAATATCATTAGCAAAGTAAAGAGTAATTCCTTTTCTGCCCCAAAACCTGTAGAAACGAGGCTTCCAAGTGAGAAGCAACTGAAGCGATGCAAATTCAAACAACTTTCTAACACATAAAACCAGTCAGTGTATACGTTACAAAAATCCTTCTGAATAAAACAAATCTTGTCTGTTTAAAACTGTCACCTGGCATTACATTTGTCCAGGTTCATATTCACTGTACTGTGTACTGGGTTACATTTTGGTAAATAAAAAGCAGTATATTATTCTCACATTTGCCCCAACTTGATAGCCTTACTGTTACAAGAAACAAAGGCAGTACTAAAGTTGGAGATGAATTCAAAATAAAACGTTGTTGTAGGATACGATTGACAAACAACATTGATTTGAAGAGTTACTGGTTGAAATGCAGCAATAAAGCTACCCCAAAGAAAAGCACTTACTACAAGAAAAGTAAAGTGAATGCCCCTTTTTGAAGTAGCCTGAAAGTGTTCATTTCTATCAAAAATAAAGCTGGAGATGGACTGTTCTCAATGGAGACAGAGAGAGTGAAATATCTGATGAAAAAATCAACTACAGATTACCCCAACAAAAAGCACTTACTTTTAAAAACAACGAGTTAGTGCTTAAGTTAAAGTAATCATTGTGACTATTACAATCTGTAAGTATTTCAACTCCTGGGACAATAAAGTGTTGTTTTAAAGAAATACAACTAAGACTTACTTAATTCCAGCATGTGCAAATCCTTGGTGAAACAAATCTTCCTTCTTAGTGGCAATGTCTTCTCCTTCTGGATACCTTGCAGGAATGTTCCTACTACAAAAATGCTCCCTTTTTTTGTTCGGGTAGAAATCTGGCAAGAACGGGACTATTTGCAGCCAAGCCCCTTTCTTGCACCGTCGTTATATTTGTCTCAATGAAAATGATTTAACCTCCTTCTGCTTTACTAAACAAAAGATAGTGTTGAGTACCCAATCAGCAGTCTCACACATGTAGTTTCTATGTCAATACAAGTGTTAATACTTATTGAACCCATTGTCCATTTATTTGATAGAAATGACATAACATTTTGTAAAATAACCCTTGCGCCCGCATTCTGATTGTTAAAACACATTATTGGTAAATTGAAAAAAAATACAGCCAAGATCTACCCCAACAAAAAGCACTTACTAATGCAATGAACGAGTTAGTGATTTTGTTAAAGTAATCCTTGTGACTATAAGACATTTCTGGATCAGCCTTATCCTTTCACAGTTAATTTTGTGAACATTTTCATTCATTTTTCGATTTTCTAATGTTTGGATGAGAAACAGCAGAGAAGAGAAGCTTAGTATCCTCAAATTTTGCCCCAACTTGATAGCACTTACTCTTATTTATAAAAGACAGTACTAAAGTTGAAGTAGAATTCAAAAGGAACTGTTGTAGCTTTGGATATAAAAACACAACATGTTGAGATACTGGCTGATAAACGCCAATAAAGCTACCCCAAAGAAAAGCACTTACTATAATAAATGAAAGAGAATGCCTTTTTTGAAGTAGCCTGCATGGTTAAAAAATGATGTTGATATAATTGGTCGTTGGTGAATTCTAAAATATCATTAGCAAAGTAAAGAGTAATTCCTTTTCTGCCCCAAAACCTGTAGAAACGAGGCTTCCAAGTGAGAAGCAACTGAAGCGATGCAAATTCAAACAACTTTCTAACACATAAAACCAGTCAGTGTATACGTTACAAAAATCCTTCTGAATAAAACAAATCTTGTCTGTTTAAAACTGTCACCTGGCATTACATTTGTCCAGGTTCATATTCACTGTACTGTGTACTGGGTTACATTTTGGTAAATAAAAAGCAGTATATTATTCTCACATTTGCCCCAACTTGATAGCCTTACTGTTACAAGAAACAAAGGCAGTACTAAAGTTGGAGATGAATTCAAAATAAAACGTTGTTGTAGGATACGATTGACAAACAACATTGATTTGAAGAGTTACTGGTTGAAATGCAGCAATAAAGCTACCCCAAAGAAAAGCACTTACTACAAGAAAAGTAAAGTGAATGCCCCTTTTTGAAGTAGCCTGAAAGTGTTCATTTCTATCAAAAATAAAGCTGGAGATGGACTGTTCTCAATGGAGACAGAGAGAGTGAAATATCTGATGAAAAAATCAACTACAGATTACCCCAACAAAAAGCACTTACTTTTAAAAACAACGAGTTAGTGCTTAAGTTAAAGTAATCATTGTGACTATTACAATCTGTAAGTATTTCAACTCCTGGGACAATAAAGTGTTGTTTTAAAGAAATACAACTAAGACTTACTTAATTCCAGCATGTGCAAATCCTTGGTGAAACAAATCTTCCTTCTTAGTGGCAATGTCTTCTCCTTCTGGATACCTTGCAGGAATGTTCCTACTACAAAAATGCTCCCTTTTTTTGTTCGGGTAGAAATCTGGCAAGAACGGGACTATTTGCAGCCAAGCCCCTTTCTTGCACCGTCGTTATATTTGTCTCAATGAAAATGATTTAACCTCCTTCTGCTTTACTAAACAAAAGATAGTGTTGAGTACCCAATCAGCAGTCTCACACATGTAGTTTCTATGTCAATACAAGTGTTAATACTTATTGAACCCATTGTCCATTTATTTGATAGAAATGACATAACATTTTGTAAAATAACCCTTGCGCCCGCATTCTGATTGTTAAAACACATTATTGGTAAATTGAAAAAAAATACAGCCAAGATCTACCCCAACAAAAAGCACTTACTAGTGCAATGAACGAGTTAGTGCTTTTGTTAAAGTAATCCTTGTGACTATAAGACATTTCTGCATCAGTCTTATCCTTTCACAGTTAATTTTGTGAACATTTTCATTCATTTTTCGATTTTCTAATGTTTGGATGAGAAACAGCAGAGAAGAGAAGCTTAGTATCCTCAAATTTTGCCCCAACTTGATAGCACTTACTCTTATTTATAAAAGACAGTACTAAAGTTGAAGAAGAATTCAAAAGGAACTGTTGTAGCTTTGGATATAAAAACACAACATGTTGAGATACTGGCTGATAAACGCCAATAAAGCTACCCCAAAGAAAAGCACTTACTATAATAAATGAAAGAGAATGCCCCTTTTTGAAGTAGCCTGCATGGTTAAAAAACGATGTTGATATAATTGGTAGTTGGTGAATTCTAAAATATCATTAGCAAAGTAAAGAGTAATTCCTTTTCTGCCCCAAAACCTGTAGAATCGAGGCTTCTAAGTGAGAAGCAACAGAAACGATGCAAATTCAAACAACTTTCTAACACATAAAACCAGTCAGTGTATACGTTACAATAATCCTTCTGAATAAAACAAATCTTGTCTGTTTAAAACTGTCACCTGGCATTACATTTGTCCAGGTTCATATTCACTGTACTGTGCACTGGGTTACATTTTGGTAAATAAAAAGCAGTATATTATTCTCACATTTGCCCCAACTTGATAGCCTTACTGTTACAAGAAACAAAGGCAGTACTAAAGTTGGAGATTAATTCAAAATAAAACATTGTTGTAGGATACGATTGACAAACAACATTGATTTGAAGAGTTTCTGGTTGAAATGCAGCAATAAAGCTACCCCAAAGAAAAGCACTTACTACAAGAAAAGTAAAGTGAATGCCCCTTTTTGAAGTAGCCTGAAAGTGTTCATTTCTATCAAAAATAAAGCTGGAGATGGACTGTTCTCAATGGAGATAGACAGAGTGAAATATCTGATGAAAAAATCAACTACAGAGTACCCCAACAAAAAGCACTTACTTTTAAAAACAACGAGTTAGTGCTTAAGTTAAAGTAATTGTGACTATTACAATCTGTAAGTATTTCAACTCCTGGGACAATAAAGTGTTGTTTTAAAGAAATACAACTAAGACTTACTTAATTCCAGCATGTGCAAATCCTTGGTGAAACAAATCTTCCTTCTTAGTGGCAATGTCTTCTCCTTCTGGATACCTTGCAGGAATGTTCCTACTACAAAAATGCTCCCTTTTTATGTTCGGGTAGAAATCTGGCAAGAACGGGACTATTTGCAGCCAAGCCCCTTTCTTGCACCGTCGTTATATTTGTCTCAATGAAAATGATTTAACCTCCTTCTGCTTTACTAAACAAAAGATAGTGTTGAGTACCCAATCAGCAGTCTCACACATGTAGTTTCTATGTCAATACAAGTGTTAATACTTATTGAACCCATTGTCCATTTATTTGATAGATATGATATAACATTTTGTAAAATAACCCTTGCGCCCGCATTCTGATTGTTAAAACACATTATTGGTAAATTGAAAAAAAAAATACAGCCAAGATCTACCCCAACAAAAAGCACTTACTAGTGCAATGAACGAGTTAGTGCTTTTGTTAAAGTAATCCTTGTGACTATAAGACATTTCTGGATCAGCCTTATCCTTTCACAGTTAATTTTGTGAACATTTTCATTCATTTTTCGATTTTCTAATGTTTGGATGAGAAACAGCAGAGAAGAGAAGCTTAGTATCCTCAAATTTTGCCCCAACTTGATAGCACTTACTCTTATTTATAAAAGACAGTACTAAAGTTGAAGTAGAATTCAAAAGGAACTGTTGTAGCTTTGGATATAAAAACACATCATGTTGAGATACTGGCTGATAAACGCCAATAAAGCTACCCCAAAGAAAAGCACTTACTATAATAAATGAAAGAGAATGCCTTTTTTGAAGTAGCCTGCATGGTTAAAAAATGATGTTGATATAATTGGTCGTTGGTGAATTCTAAAATATCATTAGCAAAGTAAAGAGTAATTCCTTTTCTGCCCCAAAACCTGTAGAAACGAGGCTTCCAAGTGAGAAGCAACTGAAACGATGCAAATTCAAACAACTTTCTAACACATAAAACCAGTCAGTGTATACGTTACAAAAATCCTTCTGAATAAAACAAATCTTGTCTGTTTAAAACTGTCACCTGGCATTACATTTGTCCAGGTTCATATTCACTGTACTGTGTACTGGGTTACATTTTGGTAAATAAAAAGCAGTATATTATTCTCACATTTGCCCCAACTTGATAACCTTACTGTTACAAGAAACAAAGGCAGTACTAAAGTTGGAGATTAATTCAAAATAAAACGTTGTTGTAGGATACGATTGACAAACAACATTGATTTGAAGAGTTACTGGTTGAAATGCAGCAATAAAGCTACCCCAAAGAAAAGCACTTACTACAAGAAAAGTAAAGTGAATGCCCCTTTTTGAAGTAGCCTGAAAGTGTTCATTTCTATCAAAAATAAAGCTGGAGACGGACTGTTCTCAATGGAGACAGAGAGAGTGAAATATCTGATGAAAAAATCAACTACAGAGTACCCCAACAAAAAGCACTTACTTTTAAAAACAACGAGTTAGTGCTTAAGTTAAAGTAATCATTGTGACTATTACAATCTGTAAGTATTTCAACTCCTGGGACAATAAAGTGTTGTTTTAAAGAAATACAACTAAGACTTACTTAATTCCAGCATGTGCAAATCCTTGGTGAAACAAATCTTCCTTCTTAGTGGCAATGTCTTCTCCTTCTGGATACCTTGCAGGAATGTTCCTACTACAAAAATGCTCCCTTTTTATGTTCGGGTAGAAATCTGGCAAGAACGGGACTATTTGCAGCCAAGCCCCTTTCTTGCACCGTCGTTATATTTGTCTCAATGAAAATGATTTAACCTCCTTCTGCTTTACTAAACAAAAGATAGTGTTGAGTACCCAATCAGCAGTCTCACACATGTAGTTTCTATGTCAATACAAGTGTTAATACTTATTGAACCCATTGTCCATTTATTTGATAGATATGATATAACATTTTGTAAAATAACCCTTGCGCCCGCATTCTGATTGTTAAAACACATTATTGGTAAATTGAAAAAAAATACAGCCAAGATCTACCCCAACAAAAAGCACTTACTAGTGCAATGAACGAGTTAGTGCTTTTGTTAAAGTAATCCTTGTGACTATAAGACATTTCTGGATCAGCCTTATCCTTTCACAGTTAATTTTGTGAACATTTTTCATTCATTTTTCGATTTTCTAATGTTTGGATGAGAAACAGCAGAGAAGAGAAGCTTAGTATCCTCAAATTTTGCCCCAACTTGATAGCACTTACTCTTATTTATAAAAGACAGTACTAAAGTTGAAGTAGAATTCAAAAGGAACTGTTGTAGCTTTGGAAATAAAAACACAACATGTTGAGATACTGGCTGATAAACGCCAATAAAGCTACCCCAAAGAAATCACTTACTATAATAAATGAAAGAGAATGCCTTTTTTGAAGTAGCCTGCATGGTTAAAAAATGATGTTGATATAATTGGTCGTTGGTGAATTCTAAAATATCATTAGCAAAGTAAAGAGTAATTCCTTTTCTGCCCCAAAACCTGTAGAAACGAGGCTTCCAAGTGAGAAGCAACTGAAACGATGCAAATTCAAACAACTTTCTAACACATAAAACCAGTCAGTGTATACGTTACAAAAATCCTTCTGAATAAAACAAATCTTGTCTGTTTAAAACTGTCACCTGGCATTACATTTGTCCAGGTTCATATTCACTGTACTGTGTACTGGGTTACATTTTGGTAAATAAAAAGCAGTATATTATTCTCACATTTGCCCCAACTTGATAGCCTTACTGTTACAAGAAACAAAGGCAGTACTAAAGTTGGAGATTAATTCAAAATAAAACGTTGTTGTAGGATACGATTGACAAACAACATTGATTTGAAGAGTTACTGGTTGAAATGCAGCAATAAAGCTACCCCAAAGAAAAGCACTTACTACAAGAAAAGTAAAGTGAATGCCCCTTTTTGAAGTAGCCTGAAAGTGTTCATTTCTATCAAAAATAAAGCTGGAGATGGACTGTTCTCAATGGAGACAGAGAGAGTGAAATATCTGATGAAAAAATCAACTACAGAGTACCCCAACAAAAAGCACTTACTTTTAAAAACAACGAGTTAGTGCTTAAGTTAAAGTAATCATTGTGACTATTACAATCTGTAAGTATTTCAACTCCTGGGACAATAAAGTGTTGTTTTAAAGAAATACAACTAAGACTTACTTAATTCCAGCATGTGCAAATCCTTGGTGAAACAAATCTTCCTTCTTAGTGGCAATGTCTTCTCCTTCTGGATACCTTGCAGGAATGTTCCTACTACAAAAATGCTCCCTTTTTATGTTCGGGTAGAAATCTGGCAAGAACGGGACTATTTGCAGCCAAGCCCCTTTCTTGCACCGTCGTTATATTTGTCTCAATGAAAATGATTTAACCTCCTTCTGCTTTACTAAACAAAAGATAGTGTTGAGTACCCAATCAGCAGTCTCACATGTAGTTTCTTTGTCAATACAAGTGTTAATACTTATTGAACCCATTGTCCATTTATTTGATAGATATGATATAACATTTTGTAAAATAACCCTTGCGCCCGCATTCTGATTGTTAAAACACATTATTGGTAAATTGAAAAAAAATACAGCCAAGATCTACCCCAACAAAAAGCACTTACTAGTGCAATGAACGAGTTAGTGCTTTTGTTAAAGTAATCCTTGTGACTATAAGACATTTCTGGATCAGCCTTATCCTTTCACAGTTAATTTTGTGAACATTTTCATTCATTTTTCGATTTTCTAATGTTTGGATGAGAAACAGCAGAGAAGAGAAGCTTAGTATCCTCAAATTTTGCCCCAACTTGATAGCACTTACTCTTATTTATAAAAGACAGTACTAAAGTTGAAGTAGAATTCAAAAGGAACTGTTGTAGCTTTGGATATAAAAACACAACATGTTGAGATACTGGCTGATAAACGCCAATAAAGCTACCCCAAAGAAAAGCACTTACTATAATAAATGAAAGAGAATGCCTTTTTTGAAGTAGCCTGCATGGTTAAAAAATGATGTTGATATAATTGGTCGTTGGTGAATTCTAAAATATCATTAGCAAAGTAAAGAGTAATTCCTTTTCTGCCCCAAAACCTGTAGAAACGAGGCTTCCAAGTGAGAAGCAACTGAAACGATGCAAATTCAAACAACTTTCTAACACATAAAACCAGTCAGTGTATACGTTACAATAATCCTTCTGAATAAAACAAATCTTGTCTGTTTAAAACTGTCACCTGGCATTACATTTGTCCTGGTTCATATTCACTGTACTGTGTACTGGGTTACATTTTGGTAAATAAAAAGCAGTATATTATTCTCACATTTGCCCCAACTTGATAGCCTTACTGTTACAAGAAACAAAGGCAGTACTAAAGTTGGAGATTAATTCAAAATAAAACGTTGTTGTAGGATACGATTGACAAACAACATTGATTTGAAGAGTTACTGGTTGAAATGCAGCAATAAAGCTACCCCAAAGAAAAGCACTTACTACAAGAAAAGTAAAGTGAATGCCCCTTTTTGAATTAGCCTGAAAGTGTTCATTTCTATCAAAAATAAAGCTGGAGATGGACTGTTCTCAATGGAGACAGAGAGAGTGAAATATCTGATGAAAAAATCAACTACAGAGTACCCCAACAAAAAGCACTTACTTTTTAAAACAACGAGTTAGTGCTTAAGTTAAAGTAATCATTGTGACTATTACAATCTGTAAGTATTTCAACTCCTGGGACAATAAAGTGTTGTTTTAAAGAAATACAACTAAGACTTACTTAATTCCAGCATGTGCAAATCCTTGGTGAAACAAATCTTCCTTCTTATTGATAGCACTTACTCTTATTTATAAAAGACAGTACTAAAGTTGAAGTAGAATTCAAAAGGAACTGTTGTAGCTTTGGATATAAAAACACAACATGTTGAGATACTGGCTGATAAACGCCAATAAAGCTACCCCAAAGAAAAGCACTTACTATAATAAATGAAAGAGAATGCCTTTTTTGAAGTAGCCTGCATGGTTAAAAAATGATGTTGATATAATTGGTCGTTGGTGAATTCTAAAATATCATTAGCAAAGTAAAGAGTAATTCCTTTTCTGCCCCAAAACCTGTAGAAACGAGGCTTCCAAGTGAGAAGCAACTGAAACGATGCAAATTCAAACAACTTTCTAACACATAAAACCAGTCAGTGTATACGTTACAAAAATCCTTCTGAATAAAACAAATCTTGTCTGTTTAAAACTGTCACCTGGCATTACATTTGTCCAGGTTCATATTCACTGTACTGTGTACTGGGTTACATTTTGGTAAATAAAAAGCAGTATATTATTCTCACATTTGCCCCAACTTGATAGCCTTACTGTTACAAGAAACAAAGGCAGTACTAAAGTTGGAGATGAATTCAAAATAAAACGTTGTTGTAGGATACGATTGACAAACAACATTGATTTGAAGAGTTACTGGTTGAAATGCAGCAATAAAGCTACCCCAAAGAAAAGCACTTACTACAAGAAAAGTAAAGTGAATGCCCCTTTTTGAAGTAGCCTGAAAGTGTTCATTTCTATCAAAAATAAAGCTGGAGATGGACTGTTCTCAATGGAGACAGAGAGAGTGAAATATCTGATGAAAAAATCAACTACAGAGTACCCCAACAAAAAGCACTTACTTTTTAAAACAACGAGTTAGTGCTTAAGTTAAAGTAATCATTGTGACTATTACAATCTGTAAGTATTTCAACTCCTGGGACAATAAAGTGTTGTTTTAAAGAAATACAACTAAGACTTACTTAATTCCAGCATGTGCAAATCCTTGGTGAAACAAATCTTCCTTCTGATTGTTAAAACACATTATTGGTAAATTGAAAAAAAATACAGCCAAGATCTACCCCAACAAAAAGCACTTACTAATGCAATGAACGAGTTAGTGCTTTTGTTAAAGTAATCCTTGTGACTATAAGACATTTCTGGATCAGCCTTATCCTTTCACAGTTAATTTTGTGAACATTTTCATTCATTTTTCGATTTTCTAATGTTTGGATGAGAAACAGCAGAGAAGAGAAGCTTAGTATCCTCAAATTTTGCCCCAACTTGATAGCACTTACTCTTATTTATAAAAGACAGTACTAAAGTTGAAGTAGAATTCAAAAGGAACTGTTGTAGCTTTGGATATAAAAACACAACATGTTGAGATACTGGCTGATAAACGCCAATAAAGCTACCCCAAAGAAAAGCACTTACTATAATAAATGAAAGAGAATGCCTTTTTTTGAAGTAGCCTGCATGGTTAAAAAATGATGTTGATATAATTGGTCGTTGGTGAATTCTAAAATATCATTAGCAAAGTAAAGAGTAATTCCTTTTCTGCCCCAAAACCTGTAGAAACGAGGCTTCCAAGTGAGAAGCAACTGAAACGATGCAAATTCAAACAACTTTCTAACACATAAAACCAGTCAGTGTATACGTTACAATAATCCTTCTGAATAAAACAAATCTTGTCTGTTTAAAACTGTCACCTGGCATTACATTTGTCCAGGTTCATATTCACTGTACTGTGTACTGGGTTACATTTTGGTAAATAAAAAGCAGTATATTATTCTCACATTTGCCCCAACTTGATAGCCTTACTGTTACAAGAAACAAAGGCAGTACTAAAGTTGGAGATTAATTCAAAATAAAACGTTGTTGTAGGATACGATTGACAAACAACATTGATTTGAAGAGTTACTGGTTGAAATGCAGCAATAAAGCTACCCCAAAGAAAAGCACTTACTACAAGAAAAGTAAAGTGAATGCCCCTTTTTGAAGTAGCCTGAAAGTGTTCATTTCTATCAAAAATAAAGCTGGAGATGGACTGTTCTCAATGGAGACAGAGAGAGTGAAATATCTGATAAAAAAATCAACTACAGAGTACCCCAACAAAAAGCACTTACTTTTAAAAACAACAAGTTAGTGCTTAAGTTAAAGTAATCATTGTGACTATTACAATCTGTAAGTATTTCAACTCCTGGGACAATAAAGTGTTGTTTTAAAGAAATACAACTAAGACTTACTTAATTCCAGCATGTGCAAATCCTTGGTGAAACAAATCTTCCTTCTTAGTGGCAATGTCTTCTCCTTCTGGATACCTTGCAGGAATGTTCCTACTACAAAAATGCTCCCTTTTTATGTTCGGGTAGAAATCTGGCAAGAACGGGACTATTTGCAGCCAAGCCCCTTTCTTGCACCGTCGTTATATTTGTCTCAATGAAAATGATTTAACCTCCTTCTGCTTTACTAAACAAAAGATAGTGTTGAGTACCCAATCAGCAGTCTCACACATGTAGTTTCTATGTCAACACAAGTGTTAATACTTATTGAACCCATTGTCCATTTATTTGATAGATATGATATAACATTTTGTAAAATAACCCTTGCGCCCGCATTCTGATTGTTAAAACACATTATTGGTAAATTGAAAAAAAATACAGCCAAGATCTACCCCAACAAAAAGCACTTACTAGTGCAATGAACGAGTTAGTGCTTTTGTTAAAGTAATCCTTGTGACTATAAGACATTTCTGGATCAGCCTTATCCTTTCACAGTTAATTTTGTGAACATTTTCATTCATTTTTCGATTTTCTAATGTTTGGATGAGAAACAGCAGAGAAGAGAAGCTTAGTATCCTCAAATTTTGCCCCAACTTGATAGCACTTACTCTTATTTATAAAAGACAGTACTAAAGTTGAAGTAGAATTCAAAAGGAACTGTTGTAGCTTTGGATATAAAAACACAACATGTTGAGATACTGGCTGATAAACGCCAATAAAGCTACCCCAAAGAAAAGCACTTACTATAATAAATGAAAGAGAATGCCTTTTTTGAAGTAGCCTGCATGGTTAAAAAATGATGTTGATATAATTGGTCGTTGGTGAATTCTAAAATATCATTAGCAAAGTAAAGAGTAATTCCTTTTCTGCCCCAAAACCTGTAGAAACGAGGCTTCCAAGTGAGAAGCAACTGAAACGATGCAAATTCAAACAACTTTCTAACACATAAAACCAGTCAGTGTATACGTTACAATAATCCTTCTGAATAAAACAAATCTTGTCTGTTTAAAACTGTCACCTGGCATTACATTTGTCCAGGTTCATATTCACTGTACTGTGTACTGGGTTACATTTTGGTAAATAAAAAGCAGTATATTATTCTCACATTTGCCCCAACTTGATAGCCTTACTGTTACAAGAAACAAAGGCAGTACTAAAGTTGGAGATTAATTCAAAATAAAACGTTGTTGTAGGATACGATTGACAAACAACATTGATTTGAAGAGTTACTGGTTGAAATGCAGCAATAAAGCTACCCCAAAGAAAAGCACTTACTACAAGAAAAGTAAAGTGAATGCCCCTTTTTGAAGTAGCCTGAAAATGTTCATTTCTATCAAAAATAAAGCTGGAGATGGACTGTTCTCAATGGAGATAGACAGAGTGAAATATCTGATGAAAAAATCAACTACAGAGTACCCCAACAAAAAGCACTTACTTTTAAAAACAACGAGTTAGTGCTTAAGTTAAAGGAATCATTGTGACTATTACAATCTGTAAGTATTTCAACTCCTGGGACAATAAAGTGTTGTTTTAAAGAAATACAACTAAGACTTACTTAATTCCAGCATGTTCAAATCCTTGGTGAAACAAATCTTCCTTCTTAGTGGCAATGTCTTCTCCTTCTGGATACCTTGCAGGAATGTTCCTACTACAAAAATGCTCCCTTTTTTTGTTCGGGTAGAAATCTGGCAAGAACGGGACTATTTGCAGCCAAGCCCCTTTCTTGCACCGTCGTTATATTTGTCTCAATGAAAATGATTTAACCTCCTTCTGCTTTACTAAACAAAAGATAGTGTTGAGTACCCAATCAGCAGTCTCACACATGTAGTTTCTATGTCAATACAAGTGTTAATACTTATTGAACCCATTGTCCATTTATTTGATAGAAATGACATAACATTTTGTAAAATAACCCTTGCGCCCGCATTCTGATTGTTAAAACACATTATTGGTAAATTGAAAAAAAATACAGCCAAGATCTACCCCAACAAAAAGCACTTACTAATGCAATGAACGAGTTAGTGATTTTGTTAAAGTAATCCTTGTGACTATAAGACATTTCTGGATCAGCCTTATCCTTTCACAGTTAATTTTGTGAACATTTTCATTCATTTTTCGATTTTCTAATGTTTGGATGAGAAACAGCAGAGAAGAGAAGCTTAGTATCCTCAAATTTTGCCCCAACTTGATAGCACTTACTCTTATTTATAAAAGACAGTACTAAAGTTGAAGTAGAATTCAAAAGGAACTGTTGTAGCTTTGGATATAAAAACACAACATGTTGAGATACTGGCTGATAAACGCCAATAAAGCTACCCCAAAGAAAAGCACTTACTATAATAAATGAAAGAGAATGCCTTTTTTGAAGTAGCCTGCATGGTTAAAAAATGATGTTGATATAATTGGTCGTTGGTGAATTCTAAAATATCATTAGCAAAGTAAAGAGTAATTCCTTTTCTGCCCCAAAACCTGTAGAAACGAGGCTTCCAAGTGAGAAGCAACTGAAGCGATGCAAATTCAAACAACTTTCTAACACATAAAACCAGTCAGTGTATACGTTACAAAAATCCTTCTGAATAAAACAAATCTTGTCTGTTTAAAACTGTCACCTGGCATTACATTTGTCCAGGTTCATATTCACTGTACTGTGTACTGGGTTACATTTTGGTAAATAAAAAGCAGTATATTATTCTCACATTTGCCCCAACTTGATAGCCTTACTGTTACAAGAAACAAAGGCAGTACTAAAGTTGGAGATGAATTCAAAATAAAACGTTGTTGTAGGATACGATTGACAAACAACATTGATTTGAAGAGTTACTGGTTGAAATGCAGCAATAAAGCTACCCCAAAGAAAAGCACTTACTACAAGAAAAGTAAAGTGAATGCCCCTTTTTGAAGTAGCCTGAAAGTGTTCATTTCTATCAAAAATAAAGCTGGAGATGGACTGTTCTCAATGGAGACAGAGAGAGTGAAATATCTGATGAAAAAATCAACTACAGATTACCCCAACAAAAAGCACTTACTTTTAAAAACAACGAGTTAGTGCTTAAGTTAAAGTAATCATTGTGACTATTACAATCTGTAAGTATTTCAACTCCTGGGACAATAAAGTGTTGTTTTAAAGAAATACAACTAAGACTTACTTAATTCCAGCATGTGCAAATCCTTGGTGAAACAAATCTTCCTTCTTAGTGGCAATGTCTTCTCCTTCTGGATACCTTGCAGGAATGTTCCTACTACAAAAATGCTCCCTTTTTTTGTTCGGGTAGAAATCTGGCAAGAACGGGACTATTTGCAGCCAAGCCCCTTTCTTGCACCGTCGTTATATTTGTCTCAATGAAAATGATTTAACCTCCTTCTGCTTTACTAAACAAAAGATAGTGTTGAGTACCCAATCAGCAGTCTCACACATGTAGTTTCTATGTCAATACAAGTGTTAATACTTATTGAACCCATTGTCCATTTATTTGATAGAAATGACATAACATTTTGTAAAATAACCCTTGCGCCCGCATTCTGATTGTTAAAACACATTATTGGTAAATTGAAAAAAAATACAGCCAAGATCTACCCCAACAAAAAGCACTTACTAGTGCAATGAACGAGTTAGTGCTTTTGTTAAAGTAATCCTTGTGACTATAAGACATTTCTGCATCAGTCTTATCCTTTCACAGTTAATTTTGTGAACATTTTCATTCATTTTTCGATTTTCTAATGTTTGGATGAGAAACAGCAGAGAAGAGAAGCTTAGTATCCTCAAATTTTGCCCCAACTTGATAGCACTTACTCTTATTTATAAAAGACAGTACTAAAGTTGAAGAAGAATTCAAAAGGAACTGTTGTAGCTTTGGATATAAAAACACAACATGTTGAGATACTGGCTGATAAACGCCAATAAAGCTACCCCAAAGAAAAGCACTTACTATAATAAATGAAAGAGAATGCCCCTTTTTGAAGTAGCCTGCATGGTTAAAAAACGATGTTGATATAATTGGTAGTTGGTGAATTCTAAAATATCATTAGCAAAGTAAAGAGTAATTCCTTTTCTGCCCCAAAACCTGTAGAATCGAGGCTTCTAAGTGAGAAGCAACAGAAACGATGCAAATTCAAACAACTTTCTAACACATAAAACCAGTCAGTGTATACGTTACAATAATCCTTCTGAATAAAACAAATCTTGTCTGTTTAAAACTGTCACCTGGCATTACATTTGTCCAGGTTCATATTCACTGTACTGTGCACTGGGTTACATTTTGGTAAATAAAAAGCAGTATATTATTCTCACATTTGCCCCAACTTGATAGCCTTACTGTTACAAGAAACAAAGGCAGTACTAAAGTTGGAGATTAATTCAAAATAAAACATTGTTGTAGGATACGATTGACAAACAACATTGATTTGAAGAGTTTCTGGTTGAAATGCAGCAATAAAGCTACCCCAAAGAAAAGCACTTACTACAAGAAAAGTAAAGTGAATGCCCCTTTTTGAAGTAGCCTGAAAGTGTTCATTTCTATCAAAAATAAAGCTGGAGATGGACTGTTCTCAATGGAGATAGACAGAGTGAAATATCTGATGAAAAAATCAACTACAGAGTACCCCAACAAAAAGCACTTACTTTTAAAAACAACGAGTTAGTGCTTAAGTTAAAGTAATTGTGACTATTACAATCTGTAAGTATTTCAACTCCTGGGACAATAAAGTGTTGTTTTAAAGAAATACAACTAAGACTTACTTAATTCCAGCATGTGCAAATCCTTGGTGAAACAAATCTTCCTTCTTAGTGGCAATGTCTTCTCCTTCTGGATACCTTGCAGGAATGTTCCTACTACAAAAATGCTCCCTTTTTATGTTCGGGTAGAAATCTGGCAAGAACGGGACTATTTGCAGCCAAGCCCCTTTCTTGCACCGTCGTTATATTTGTCTCAATGAAAATGATTTAACCTCCTTCTGCTTTACTAAACAAAAGATAGTGTTGAGTACCCAATCAGCAGTCTCACACATGTAGTTTCTATGTCAATACAAGTGTTAATACTTATTGAACCCATTGTCCATTTATTTGATAGATATGATATAACATTTTGTAAAATAACCCTTGCGCCCGCATTCTGATTGTTAAAACACATTATTGGTAAATTGAAAAAAAAAATACAGCCAAGATCTACCCCAACAAAAAGCACTTACTAGTGCAATGAACGAGTTAGTGCTTTTGTTAAAGTAATCCTTGTGACTATAAGACATTTCTGGATCAGCCTTATCCTTTCACAGTTAATTTTGTGAACATTTTCATTCATTTTTCGATTTTCTAATGTTTGGATGAGAAACAGCAGAGAAGAGAAGCTTAGTATCCTCAAATTTTGCCCCAACTTGATAGCACTTACTCTTATTTATAAAAGACAGTACTAAAGTTGAAGTAGAATTCAAAAGGAACTGTTGTAGCTTTGGATATAAAAACACATCATGTTGAGATACTGGCTGATAAACGCCAATAAAGCTACCCCAAAGAAAAGCACTTACTATAATAAATGAAAGAGAATGCCTTTTTTGAAGTAGCCTGCATGGTTAAAAAATGATGTTGATATAATTGGTCGTTGGTGAATTCTAAAATATCATTAGCAAAGTAAAGAGTAATTCCTTTTCTGCCCCAAAACCTGTAGAAACGAGGCTTCCAAGTGAGAAGCAACTGAAACGATGCAAATTCAAACAACTTTCTAACACATAAAACCAGTCAGTGTATACGTTACAAAAATCCTTCTGAATAAAACAAATCTTGTCTGTTTAAAACTGTCACCTGGCATTACATTTGTCCAGGTTCATATTCACTGTACTGTGTACTGGGTTACATTTTGGTAAATAAAAAGCAGTATATTATTCTCACATTTGCCCCAACTTGATAACCTTACTGTTACAAGAAACAAAGGCAGTACTAAAGTTGGAGATTAATTCAAAATAAAACGTTGTTGTAGGATACGATTGACAAACAACATTGATTTGAAGAGTTACTGGTTGAAATGCAGCAATAAAGCTACCCCAAAGAAAAGCACTTACTACAAGAAAAGTAAAGTGAATGCCCCTTTTTGAAGTAGCCTGAAAGTGTTCATTTCTATCAAAAATAAAGCTGGAGACGGACTGTTCTCAATGGAGACAGAGAGAGTGAAATATCTGATGAAAAAATCAACTACAGAGTACCCCAACAAAAAGCACTTACTTTTAAAAACAACGAGTTAGTGCTTAAGTTAAAGTAATCATTGTGACTATTACAATCTGTAAGTATTTCAACTCCTGGGACAATAAAGTGTTGTTTTAAAGAAATACAACTAAGACTTACTTAATTCCAGCATGTGCAAATCCTTGGTGAAACAAATCTTCCTTCTTAGTGGCAATGTCTTCTCCTTCTGGATACCTTGCAGGAATGTTCCTACTACAAAAATGCTCCCTTTTTATGTTCGGGTAGAAATCTGGCAAGAACGGGACTATTTGCAGCCAAGCCCCTTTCTTGCACCGTCGTTATATTTGTCTCAATGAAAATGATTTAACCTCCTTCTGCTTTACTAAACAAAAGATAGTGTTGAGTACCCAATCAGCAGTCTCACACATGTAGTTTCTATGTCAATACAAGTGTTAATACTTATTGAACCCATTGTCCATTTATTTGATAGATATGATATAACATTTTGTAAAATAACCCTTGCGCCCGCATTCTGATTGTTAAAACACATTATTGGTAAATTGAAAAAAAATACAGCCAAGATCTACCCCAACAAAAAGCACTTACTAGTGCAATGAACGAGTTAGTGCTTTTGTTAAAGTAATCCTTGTGACTATAAGACATTTCTGGATCAGCCTTATCCTTTCACAGTTAATTTTGTGAACATTTTTCATTCATTTTTCGATTTTCTAATGTTTGGATGAGAAACAGCAGAGAAGAGAAGCTTAGTATCCTCAAATTTTGCCCCAACTTGATAGCACTTACTCTTATTTATAAAAGACAGTACTAAAGTTGAAGTAGAATTCAAAAGGAACTGTTGTAGCTTTGGAAATAAAAACACAACATGTTGAGATACTGGCTGATAAACGCCAATAAAGCTACCCCAAAGAAATCACTTACTATAATAAATGAAAGAGAATGCCTTTTTTGAAGTAGCCTGCATGGTTAAAAAATGATGTTGATATAATTGGTCGTTGGTGAATTCTAAAATATCATTAGCAAAGTAAAGAGTAATTCCTTTTCTGCCCCAAAACCTGTAGAAACGAGGCTTCCAAGTGAGAAGCAACTGAAACGATGCAAATTCAAACAACTTTCTAACACATAAAACCAGTCAGTGTATACGTTACAAAAATCCTTCTGAATAAAACAAATCTTGTCTGTTTAAAACTGTCACCTGGCATTACATTTGTCCAGGTTCATATTCACTGTACTGTGTACTGGGTTACATTTTGGTAAATAAAAAGCAGTATATTATTCTCACATTTGCCCCAACTTGATAGCCTTACTGTTACAAGAAACAAAGGCAGTACTAAAGTTGGAGATTAATTCAAAATAAAACGTTGTTGTAGGATACGATTGACAAACAACATTGATTTGAAGAGTTACTGGTTGAAATGCAGCAATAAAGCTACCCCAAAGAAAAGCACTTACTACAAGAAAAGTAAAGTGAATGCCCCTTTTTGAAGTAGCCTGAAAGTGTTCATTTCTATCAAAAATAAAGCTGGAGATGGACTGTTCTCAATAGAGACAGAGAGAGTGAAATATCTGATGAAAAAATCAACTACAGAGTACCCCAACAAAAAGCACTTACTTTTAAAAACAACGAGTTAGTGCTTAAGTTAAAGTAATCATTGTGACTATTACAATCTGTAAGTATTTCAACTCCTGGGACAATAAAGTGTTGTTTTAAAGAAATACAACTAAGACTTACTTAATTCCAGCATGTGCAAATCCTTGGTGAAACAAATCTTCCTTCTTAGTGGCAATGTCTTCTCCTTCTGGATACCTTGCAGGAATGTTCCTACTACAAAAATGCTCCCTTTTTATGTTCGGGTAGAAATCTGGCAAGAACGGGACTATTTGCAGCCAAGCCCCTTTCTTGCACCGTCGTTATATTTGTCTCAATGAAAATGATTTAACCTCCTTCTGCTTTACTAAACAAAAGATAGTGTTGAGTACCCAATCAGCAGTCTCACATGTAGTTTCTTTGTCAATACAAGTGTTAATACTTATTGAACCCATTGTCCATTTATTTGATAGATATGATATAACATTTTGTAAAATAACCCTTGCGCCCGCATTCTGATTGTTAAAACACATTATTGGTAAATTGAAAAAAAATACAGCCAAGATCTACCCCAACAAAAAGCACTTACTAGTGCAATGAACGAGTTAGTGCTTTTGTTAAAGTAATCCTTGTGACTATAAGACATTTCTGGATCAGCCTTATCCTTTCACAGTTAATTTTGTGAACATTTTCATTCATTTTTCGATTTTCTAATGTTTGGATGAGAAACAGCAGAGAAGAGAAGCTTAGTATCCTCAAATTTTGCCCCAACTTGATAGCACTTACTCTTATTTATAAAAGACAGTACTAAAGTTGAAGTAGAATTCAAAAGGAACTGTTGTAGCTTTGGATATAAAAACACAACATGTTGAGATACTGGCTGATAAACGCCAATAAAGCTACCCCAAAGAAAAGCACTTACTATAATAAATGAAAGAGAATGCCTTTTTTGAAGTAGCCTGCATGGTTAAAAAATGATGTTGATATAATTGGTCGTTGGTGAATTCTAAAATATCATTAGCAAAGTAAAGAGTAATTCCTTTTCTGCCCCAAAACCTGTAGAAACGAGGCTTCCAAGTGAGAAGCAACTGAAACGATGCAAATTCAAACAACTTTCTAACACATAAAACCAGTCAGTGTATACGTTACAATAATCCTTCTGAATAAAACAAATCTTGTCTGTTTAAAACTGTCACCTGGCATTACATTTGTCCTGGTTCATATTCACTGTACTGTGTACTGGGTTACATTTTGGTAAATAAAAAGCAGTATATTATTCTCACATTTGCCCCAACTTGATAGCCTTACTGTTACAAGAAACAAAGGCAGTACTAAAGTTGGAGATTAATTCAAAATAAAACGTTGTTGTAGGATACGATTGACAAACAACATTGATTTGAAGAGTTACTGGTTGAAATGCAGCAATAAAGCTACCCCAAAGAAAAGCACTTACTACAAGAAAAGTAAAGTGAATGCCCCTTTTTGAATTAGCCTGAAAGTGTTCATTTCTATCAAAAATAAAGCTGGAGATGGACTGTTCTCAATGGAGACAGAGAGAGTGAAATATCTGATGAAAAAATCAACTACAGAGTACCCCAACAAAAAGCACTTACTTTTTAAAACAACGAGTTAGTGCTTAAGTTAAAGTAATCATTGTGACTATTACAATCTGTAAGTATTTCAACTCCTGGGACAATAAAGTGTTGTTTTAAAGAAATACAACTAAGACTTACTTAATTCCAGCATGTGCAAATCCTTGGTGAAACAAATCTTCCTTCTTATTGATAGCACTTACTCTTATTTATAAAAGACAGTACTAAAGTTGAAGTAGAATTCAAAAGGAACTGTTGTAGCTTTGGATATAAAAACACAACATGTTGAGATACTGGCTGATAAACGCCAATAAAGCTACCCCAAAGAAAAGCACTTACTATAATAAATGAAAGAGAATGCCTTTTTTGAAGTAGCCTGCATGGTTAAAAAATGATGTTGATATAATTGGTCGTTGGTGAATTCTAAAATATCATTAGCAAAGTAAAGAGTAATTCCTTTTCTGCCCCAAAACCTGTAGAAACGAGGCTTCCAAGTGAGAAGCAACTGAAACGATGCAAATTCAAACAACTTTCTAACACATAAAACCAGTCAGTGTATACGTTACAATAATCCTTCTGAATAAAACAAATCTTGTCTGTTTAAAACTGTCACCTGGCATTACATTTGTCCTGGTTCATATTCACTGTACTGTGTACTGGGTTACATTTTGGTAAATAAAAAGCAGTATATTATTCTCACATTTGCCCCAACTTGATAGCCTTACTGTTACAAGAAACAAAGGCAGTACTAAAGTTGGAGATTAATTCAAAATAAAACGTTGTTGTAGGATACGATTGACAAACAACATTGATTTGAAGAGTTACTGGTTGAAATGCAGCAATAAAGCTACCCCAAAGAAAAGCACTTACTACAAGAAAAGTAAAGTGAATGCCCCTTTTTGAATTAGCCTGAAAGTGTTCATTTCTATCAAAAATAAAGCTGGAGATGGACTGTTCTCAATGGAGACAGAGAGAGTGAAATATCTGATGAAAAAATCAACTACAGAGTACCCCAACAAAAAGCACTTACTTTTTAAAACAACGAGTTAGTGCTTAAGTTAAAGTAATCATTGTGACTATTACAATCTGTAAGTATTTCAACTCCTGGGACAATAAAGTGTTGTTTTAAAGAAATACAACTAAGACTTACTTAATTCCAGCATGTGCAAATCCTTGGTGAAACAAATCTTCCTTCTGATTGTTAAAACACATTATTGGTAAATTGAAAAAAAATACAGCCAAGATCTACCCCAACAAAAAGCACTTACTAATGCAATGAACGAGTTAGTGCTTTTGTTAAAGTAATCCTTGTGACTATAAGACATTTCTGGATCAGCCTTATCCTTTCACAGTTAATTTTGTGAACATTTTCATTCATTTTTCGATTTTCTAATGTTTGGATGAGAAACAGCAGAGAAGAGAAGCTTAGTATCCTCAAATTTTGCCCCAACTTGATAGCACTTACTCTTATTTATAAAAGACAGTACTAAAGTTGAAGTAGAATTCAAAAGGAACTGTTGTAGCTTTGGATATAAAAACACAACATGTTGAGATACTGGCTGATAAACGCCAATAAAGCTACCCCAAAGAAAAGCACTTACTATAATAAATGAAAGAGAATGCCTTTTTTTGAAGTAGCCTGCATGGTTAAAAAATGATGTTGATATAATTGGTCGTTGGTGAATTCTAAAATATCATTAGCAAAGTAAAGAGTAATTCCTTTTCTGCCCCAAAACCTGTAGAAACGAGGCTTCCAAGTGAGAAGCAACTGAAACGATGCAAATTCAAACAACTTTCTAACACATAAAACCAGTCAGTGTATACGTTACAATAATCCTTCTGAATAAAACAAATCTTGTCTGTTTAAAACTGTCACCTGGCATTACATTTGTCCAGGTTCATATTCACTGTACTGTGTACTGGGTTACATTTTGGTAAATAAAAAGCAGTATATTATTCTCACATTTGCCCCAACTTGATAGCCTTACTGTTACAAGAAACAAAGGCAGTACTAAAGTTGGAGATTAATTCAAAATAAAACGTTGTTGTAGGATACGATTGACAAACAACATTGATTTGAAGAGTTACTGGTTGAAATGCAGCAATAAAGCTACCCCAAAGAAAAGCACTTACTACAAGAAAAGTAAAGTGAATGCCCCTTTTTGAAGTAGCCTGAAAGTGTTCATTTCTATCAAAAATAAAGCTGGAGATGGACTGTTCTCAATGGAGATAGACAGAGTGAAATATCTGATGAAAAAATCAACTACAGAGTACCCCAACAAAAAGCACTTACTTTTAAAAACAACGAGTTAGTGCTTAAGTTAAAGTAATCATTGTGACTATTACAATCTGTAAGTATTTCAACTCCTGGGACAATAAAGTGTTGTTTTAAAGAAATACAACTAAGACTTACTTAATTCCAGCATGTGCAAATCCTTGGTGAAACAAATCTTCCTTCTTAGTGGCAATGTCTTCTCCTTCTGGATACCTTGCAGGAATGTTCCTACTACAAAAATGCTCCCTTTTTATGTTCGGGTAGAAATCTGGCAAGAACGGGACTATTTGCAGCCAAGCCCCTTTCTTGCACCGTCGTTATATTTGTCTCAATGAAAATGATTTAACCTCCTTCTGCTTTACTAAACAAAAGATAGTGTTGAGTACCCAATCAGCAGTCTCACACATGTAGTTTCTATGTCAACACAAGTGTTAATACTTATTGAACCCATTGTCCATTTATTTGATAGATATGATATAACATTTTGTAAAATAACCCTTGCGCCCGCATTCTGATTGTTAAAACACATTATTGGTAAATTGAAAAAAAATACAGCCAAGATCTACCCCAACAAAAAGCACTTACTAATGCAATGAACGAGTTAGTGCTTTTGTTAAAGTAATCCTTGTGACTATAAGACATTTCTGGATCAGCCTTATCCTTTCACAGTTAATTTTGTGAACATTTTTCATTCATTTTTCGATTTTCTAATGTTTGGATGAGAAACAGCAGAGAAGAGAAGCTTAGTATCCTCAAATTTTGCCCCAACTTGATAGCACTTACTCTTATTTATAAAAGACAGTACTAAAGTTGAAGTAGAATTCAAAAGGAACTGTTGTAGCTTTGGAAATAAAAACACAACATGTTGAGATACTGGCTGATAAACGCCAATAAAGCTACCCCAAAGAAATCACTTACTATAATAAATGAAAGAGAATGCCTTTTTTGAAGTAGCCTGCATGGTTAAAAAATGATGTTGATATAATTGGTCGTTGGTGAATTCTAAAATATCATTAGCAAAGTAAAGAGTAATTCCTTTTCTGCCCCAAAACCTGTAGAAACGAGGCTTCCAAGTGAGAAGCAACTGAAACGATGCAAATTCAAACAACTTTCTAACACATAAAACCAGTCAGTGTATACGTTACAAAAATCCTTCTGAATAAAACAAATCTTGTCTGTTTAAAACTGTCACCTGGCATTACATTTGTCCAGGTTCATATTCACTGTACTGTGTACTGGGTTACATTTTGGTAAATAAAAAGCAGTATATTATTCTCACATTTGCCCCAACTTGATAGCCTTACTGTTACAAGAAACAAAGGCAGTACTAAAGTTGGAGATTAATTCAAAATAAAACGTTGTTGTAGGATACGATTGACAAACAACATTGATTTGAAGAGTTACTGGTTGAAATGCAGCAATAAAGCTACCCCAAAGAAAAGCACTTACTACAAGAAAAGTAAAGTGAATGCCCCTTTTTGAAGTAGCCTGAAAGTGTTCATTTCTATCAAAAATAAAGCTGGAGATGGACTGTTCTCAATAGAGACAGAGAGAGTGAAATATCTGATGAAAAAATCAACTACAGAGTACCCCAACAAAAAGCACTTACTTTTAAAAACAACGAGTTAGTGCTTAAGTTAAAGTAATCATTGTGACTATTACAATCTGTAAGTATTTCAACTCCTGGGACAATAAAGTGTTGTTTTAAAGAAATACAACTAAGACTTACTTAATTCCAGCATGTGCAAATCCTTGGTGAAACAAATCTTCCTTCTTAGTGGCAATGTCTTCTCCTTCTGGATACCTTGCAGGAATGTTCCTACTACAAAAATGCTCCCTTTTTATGTTCGGGTAGAAATCTGGCAAGAACGGGACTATTTGCAGCCAAGCCCCTTTCTTGCACCGTCGTTATATTTGTCTCAATGAAAATGATTTAACCTCCTTCTGCTTTACTAAACAAAAGATAGTGTTGAGTACCCAATCAGCAGTCTCACATGTAGTTTCTTTGTCAATACAAGTGTTAATACTTATTGAACCCATTGTCCATTTATTTGATAGATATGATATAACATTTTGTAAAATAACCCTTGCGCCCGCATTCTGATTGTTAAAACACATTATTGGTAAATTGAAAAAAAATACAGCCAAGATCTACCCCAACAAAAAGCACTTACTAGTGCAATGAACGAGTTAGTGCTTTTGTTAAAGTAATCCTTGTGACTATAAGACATTTCTGGATCAGCCTTATCCTTTCACAGTTAATTTTGTGAACATTTTCATTCATTTTTCGATTTTCTAATGTTTGGATGAGAAACAGCAGAGAAGAGAAGCTTAGTATCCTCAAATTTTGCCCCAACTTGATAGCACTTACTCTTATTTATAAAAGACAGTACTAAAGTTGAAGTAGAATTCAAAAGGAACTGTTGTAGCTTTGGATATAAAAACACAACATGTTGAGATACTGGCTGATAAACGCCAATAAAGCTACCCCAAAGAAAAGCACTTACTATAATAAATGAAAGAGAATGCCTTTTTTGAAGTAGCCTGCATGGTTAAAAAATGATGTTGATATAATTGGTCGTTGGTGAATTCTAAAATATCATTAGCAAAGTAAAGAGTAATTCCTTTTCTGCCCCAAAACCTGTAGAAACGAGGCTTCCAAGTGAGAAGCAACTGAAACGATGCAAATTCAAACAACTTTCTAACACATAAAACCAGTCAGTGTATACGTTACAATAATCCTTCTGAATAAAACAAATCTTGTCTGTTTAAAACTGTCACCTGGCATTACATTTGTCCTGGTTCATATTCACTGTACTGTGTACTGGGTTACATTTTGGTAAATAAAAAGCAGTATATTATTCTCACATTTGCCCCAACTTGATAGCCTTACTGTTACAAGAAACAAAGGCAGTACTAAAGTTGGAGATTAATTCAAAATAAAACGTTGTTGTAGGATACGATTGACAAACAACATTGATTTGAAGAGTTACTGGTTGAAATGCAGCAATAAAGCTACCCCAAAGAAAAGCACTTACTACAAGAAAAGTAAAGTGAATGCCCCTTTTTGAATTAGCCTGAAAGTGTTCATTTCTATCAAAAATAAAGCTGGAGATGGACTGTTCTCAATGGAGACAGAGAGAGTGAAATATCTGATGAAAAAATCAACTACAGAGTACCCCAACAAAAAGCACTTACTTTTTAAAACAACGAGTTAGTGCTTAAGTTAAAGTAATCATTGTGACTATTACAATCTGTAAGTATTTCAACTCCTGGGACAATAAAGTGTTGTTTTAAAGAAATACAACTAAGACTTACTTAATTCCAGCATGTGCAAATCCTTGGTGAAACAAATCTTCCTTCTTATTGATAGCACTTACTCTTATTTATAAAAGACAGTACTAAAGTTGAAGTAGAATTCAAAAGGAACTGTTGTAGCTTTGGATATAAAAACACAACATGTTGAGATACTGGCTGATAAACGCCAATAAAGCTACCCCAAAGAAAAGCACTTACTATAATAAATGAAAGAGAATGCCTTTTTTGAAGTAGCCTGCATGGTTAAAAAATGATGTTGATATAATTGGTCGTTGGTGAATTCTAAAATATCATTAGCAAAGTAAAGAGTAATTCCTTTTCTGCCCCAAAACCTGTAGAAACGAGGCTTCCAAGTGAGAAGCAACTGAAACGATGCAAATTCAAACAACTTTCTAACACATAAAACCAGTCAGTGTATACGTTACAATAATCCTTCTGAATAAAACAAATCTTGTCTGTTTAAAACTGTCACCTGGCATTACATTTGTCCTGGTTCATATTCACTGTACTGTGTACTGGGTTACATTTTGGTAAATAAAAAGCAGTATATTATTCTCACATTTGCCCCAACTTGATAGCCTTACTGTTACAAGAAACAAAGGCAGTACTAAAGTTGGAGATTAATTCAAAATAAAACGTTGTTGTAGGATACGATTGACAAACAACATTGATTTGAAGAGTTACTGGTTGAAATGCAGCAATAAAGCTACCCCAAAGAAAAGCACTTACTACAAGAAAAGTAAAGTGAATGCCCCTTTTTGAATTAGCCTGAAAGTGTTCATTTCTATCAAAAATAAAGCTGGAGATGGACTGTTCTCAATGGAGACAGAGAGAGTGAAATATCTGATGAAAAAATCAACTACAGAGTACCCCAACAAAAAGCACTTACTTTTTAAAACAACGAGTTAGTGCTTAAGTTAAAGTAATCATTGTGACTATTACAATCTGTAAGTATTTCAACTCCTGGGACAATAAAGTGTTGTTTTAAAGAAATACAACTAAGACTTACTTAATTCCAGCATGTGCAAATCCTTGGTGAAACAAATCTTCCTTCTGATTGTTAAAACACATTATTGGTAAATTGAAAAAAAATACAGCCAAGATCTACCCCAACAAAAAGCACTTACTAATGCAATGAACGAGTTAGTGCTTTTGTTAAAGTAATCCTTGTGACTATAAGACATTTCTGGATCAGCCTTATCCTTTCACAGTTAATTTTGTGAACATTTTCATTCATTTTTCGATTTTCTAATGTTTGGATGAGAAACAGCAGAGAAGAGAAGCTTAGTATCCTCAAATTTTGCCCCAACTTGATAGCACTTACTCTTATTTATAAAAGACAGTACTAAAGTTGAAGTAGAATTCAAAAGGAACTGTTGTAGCTTTGGATATAAAAACACAACATGTTGAGATACTGGCTGATAAACGCCAATAAAGCTACCCCAAAGAAAAGCACTTACTATAATAAATGAAAGAGAATGCCTTTTTTTGAAGTAGCCTGCATGGTTAAAAAATGATGTTGATATAATTGGTCGTTGGTGAATTCTAAAATATCATTAGCAAAGTAAAGAGTAATTCCTTTTCTGCCCCAAAACCTGTAGAAACGAGGCTTCCAAGTGAGAAGCAACTGAAACGATGCAAATTCAAACAACTTTCTAACACATAAAACCAGTCAGTGTATACGTTACAATAATCCTTCTGAATAAAACAAATCTTGTCTGTTTAAAACTGTCACCTGGCATTACATTTGTCCAGGTTCATATTCACTGTACTGTGTACTGGGTTACATTTTGGTAAATAAAAAGCAGTATATTATTCTCACATTTGCCCCAACTTGATAGCCTTACTGTTACAAGAAACAAAGGCAGTACTAAAGTTGGAGATTAATTCAAAATAAAACGTTGTTGTAGGATACGATTGACAAACAACATTGATTTGAAGAGTTACTGGTTGAAATGCAGCAATAAAGCTACCCCAAAGAAAAGCACTTACTACAAGAAAAGTAAAGTGAATGCCCCTTTTTGAAGTAGCCTGAAAGTGTTCATTTCTATCAAAAATAAAGCTGGAGATGGACTGTTCTCAATGGAGACAGAGAGAGTGAAATATCTGATGAAAAAATCAACTACAGAGTACCCCAACAAAAAGCACTTACTTTTAAAAACAACAAGTTAGTGCTTAAGTTAAAGTAATCATTGTGACTATTACAATCTGTAAGTATTTCAACTCCTGGGACAATAAAGTGTTGTTTTAAAGAAATACAACTAAGACTTACTTAATTCCAGCATGTGCAAATCCTTGGTGAAACAAATCTTCCTTCTTAGTGGCAATGTCTTCTCCTTCTGGATACCTTGCAGGAATGTTCCTACTACAAAAATGCTCCCTTTTTATGTTCGGGTAGAAATCTGGCAAGAACGGGACTATTTGCAGCCAAGCCCCTTTCTTGCACCGTCGTTATATTTGTCTCAATGAAAATGATTTAACCTCCTTCTGCTTTACTAAACAAAAGATAGTGTTGAGTACCCAATCAGCAGTCTCACACATGTAGTTTCTATGTCAACACAAGTGTTAATACTTATTGAACCCATTGTCCATTTATTTGATAGATATGATATAACATTTTGTAAAATAACCCTTGCGCCCGCATTCTGATTGTTAAAACACATTATTGGTAAATTGAAAAAAAATACAGCCAAGATCTACCCCAACAAAAAGCACTTACTAATGCAATGAACGAGTTAGTGCTTTTGTTAAAGTAATCCTTGTGACTATAAGACATTTCTGGATCAGCCTTATCCTTTCACAGTTAATTTTGTGAACATTTTCATTCATTTTTCGATTTTCTAATGTTTGGATGAGAAACAGCAGAGAAGAGAAGCTTAGTATCCTCAAATTTTGCCCCAACTTGATAGCACTTACTCTTATTTATAAAAGACAGTACTAAAGTTGAAGTAGAATTCAAAAGGAACTGTTGTAGCTTTGGATATAAAAACACAACATGTTGAGATACTGGCTGATAAACGCCAATAAAGCTACCCCAAAGAAAAGCACTTACTATAATAAATGAAAGAGAATGCCTTTTTTTGAAGTAGCCTGCATGGTTAAAAAATGATGTTGATATAATTGGTCGTTGGTGAATTCTAAAATATCATTAGCAAAGTAAAGAGTAATTCCTTTTCTGCCCCAAAACCTGTAGAAACGAGGCTTCCAAGTGAGAAGCAACTGAAACGATGCAAATTCAAACAACTTTCTAACACATAAAACCAGTCAGTGTATACGTTACAATAATCCTTCTGAATAAAACAAATCTTGTCTGTTTAAAACTGTCACCTGGCATTACATTTGTCCAGGTTCATATTCACTGTACTGTGTACTGGGTTACATTTTGGTAAATAAAAAGCAGTATATTATTCTCACATTTGCCCCAACTTGATAGCCTTACTGTTACAAGAAACAAAGGCAGTACTAAAGTTGGAGATTAATTCAAAATAAAACGTTGTTGTAGGATACGATTGACAAACAACATTGATTTGAAGAGTTACTGGTTGAAATGCAGCAATAAAGCTACCCCAAAGAAAAGCACTTACTACAAGAAAAGTAAAGTGAATGCCCCTTTTTGAAGTAGCCTGAAAGTGTTCATTTCTATCAAAAATAAAGCTGGAGATGGACTGTTCTCAATGGAGATAGACAGAGTGAAATATCTGATGAAAAAATCAACTACAGAGTACCCCAACAAAAAGCACTTACTTTTAAAAACAACGAGTTAGTGCTTAAGTTAAAGTAATCATTGTGACTATTACAATCTGTAAGTATTTCAACTCCTGGGACAATAAAGTGTTGTTTTAAAGAAATACAACTAAGACTTACTTAATTCCAGCATGTGCAAATCCTTGGTGAAACAAATCTTCCTTCTTAGTGGCAATGTCTTCTCCTTCTGGATACCTTGCAGGAATGTTCCTACTACAAAAATGCTCCCTTTTTATGTTCGGGTAGAAATCTGGCAAGAACGGGACTATTTGCAGCCAAGCCCCTTTCTTGCACCGTCGTTATATTTGTCTCAATGAAAATGATTTAACCTCCTTCTGCTTTACTAAACAAAAGATAGTGTTGAGTACCCAATCAGCAGTCTCACATGTAGTTTCTTTGTCAATACAAGTGTTAATACTTATTGAACCCATTGTCCATTTATTTGATAGATATGATATAACATTTTGTAAAATAACCCTTGCGCCCGCATTCTGATTGTTAAAACACATTATTGGTAAATTGAAAAAAAATACAGCCAAGATCTACCCCAACAAAAAGCACTTACTAGTGCAATGAACGAGTTAGTGCTTTTGTTAAAGTAATCCTTGTGACTATAAGACATTTCTGGATCAGCCTTATCCTTTCACAGTTAATTTTGTGAACATTTTCATTCATTTTTCGATTTTCTAATGTTTGGATGAGAAACAGCAGAGAAGAGAAGCTTAGTATCCTCAAATTTTGCCCCAACTTGATAGCACTTACTCTTATTTATAAAAGACAGTACTAAAGTTGAAGTAGAATTCAAAAGGAACTGTTGTAGCTTTGGATATAAAAACACAACATGTTGAGATACTGGCTGATAAACGCCAATAAAGCTACCCCAAAGAAAAGCACTTACTATAATAAATGAAAGAGAATGCCTTTTTTGAAGTAGCCTGCATGGTTAAAAAATGATGTTGATATAATTGGTCATTGGTGAATTCTAAAATATCATTAGCAAAGTAAAGAGTAATTCCTTTTCTGCCCCAAAACCTGTAGAAACGAGGCTTCCAAGTGAGAAGCAACTGAAACGATGCAAATTCAAACAACTTTCTAACACATAAAACCAGTCAGTGTATACGTTACAATAATCCTTCTGAATAAAACAAATCTTGTCTGTTTAAAACTGTCACCTGGCATTACATTTGTCCAGGTTCATATTCACTGTACTGTGTACTGGGTTACATTTTGGTAAATAAAAAGCAGTATATTATTCTCACATTTGCCCCAACTTGATAGCCTTACTGTTACAAGAAACAAAGGCAGTACTAAAGTTGGAGATTAATTCAAAATAAAACGTTGTTGTAGGATACGATTGACAAACAACATTGATTTGAAGAGTTACTGGTTGAAATGCAGCAATAAAGCTACCCCAAAGAAAAGCACTTACTACAAGAAAAGTAAAGTGAATGCCCCTTTTTGAAGTAGCCTGAAAGTGTTCATTTCTATCAAAAATAAAGCTGGAGATGGACTGTTCTCAATGGAGATAGACAGAGTGAAATATCTGATGAAAAAATCAACTACAGAGTACCCCAACAAAAAGCACTTACTTTTAAAAACAACGAGTTAGTGCTTAAGTTAAAGGAATCATTGTGACTATTACAATCTGTAAGTATTTCAACTCCTGGGACAATAAAGTGTTGTTTTAAAGAAATACAACTAAGACTTACTTAATTCCAGCATGTGCAAATCCTTGGTGAAACAAATCTTCCTTCTTAGTGGCAATGTCTTCTCCTTCTGGATACCTTGCAGGAATGTTCCTACTACAAAAATGCTCCCTTTTTATGTTCGGGTAGAAATCTGGCAAGAACGGGACTATTTGCAGCCAAGCCCCTTTCTTGCACCGTCGTTATATTTGTCTCAATGAAAATGATTTAACCTCCTTCTGCTTTACTAAACAAAAGATAGTGTTGAGTACCCAATCAGCAGTCTCACACATGTAGTTTCTATGTCAATACAAGTGTTAATACTTATTGAACCCATTGTCCATTTATTTGATAGATATGACATAACATTTTGTAAAATAACCCTTGCGCCCGCATTCTGATTGTTAAAACACATTATTGGTAAATTGAAAAAAATACAGCCAAGATCTACCCCAACAAAAAGCACTTACTAATGCAATGAACGAGTTAGTGCTTTTGTTAAAGTAATCCTTGTGACTATAAGACATTTCTGGATCAGCCTTATCCTTTCACAGTTAATTTTGTGAACA
The DNA here is from genome assembly GCF_902713425.1 of Acipenser ruthenus. NCBI lineage: Eukaryota > Metazoa > Chordata > Actinopteri > Acipenseriformes > Acipenseridae > Acipenser > Acipenser ruthenus. The sequence goes on from NC_081244.1 coordinate 3,131,214, forward strand.
TTTTCATTCATTTTTTGATTTTCTAATGTTTGGATGAGAAACAGCAGAGAAGAGAAGCTTAGTATCCTCACATTTTGCCCCAACTTGATAGCACTTACTCTTATTTATAAAAGACAGTACTAAAATTGAAGTAGAATTCAAAAGGAACTGTTGTAGCTTTGGATATAAAAACACAACATGTTGAGATACTGGCTGATAAACGCCAATAAAGCTACCCCAAAGAAAAGCACTTACTATAATAAATGAAAGAGAATGCCTTTTTTTGAAGTAGCCTGCATGGTTAAAAAATGATGTTGATATAATTGGTCGTTGGTGAATTCTAAAATATCATTAGCAAAGTAAAGAGTAATTCCTTTTCTGCCCCAAAACCTGTAGAATCGAGGCTTCTAAGTGAGAAGCAACTGAAACGATGCAAATTCAAACAACTTTCTAACACATAAAACCAGTCAGTGTATACGTTACAATAATCCTTCTGAATAAAACAAATCTTGTCTGTTTAAAACTGTCACCTGGCATTACATTTGTCCTGGTTCATATTCACTGTACTGTGCACTGGGTTACATTTTGGTAAATAAAAAGCAGTATATTATTCTCACATTTGCCCCAACTTGATAGCCTTACTGTTACAAGAAACAAAGGCAGTACTAAAGTTGGAGATTAATTCAAAATAAAACGTTGTTGTAGGATACGATTGACAAACAACATTGATTTGAAGAGTTACTGGTTGAAATGCAGCAATAAAGCTACCCCAAAGAAAAGCACTTACTACAAGAAAAGTAAAGTGAATGCCCCTTTTTGAAGTAGCCTGAAAGTGTTCATTTCTATCAAAAATAAAACTGGAGATGGACTGTTCTCAATGGAGATAGACAGAGTGAAATATCTGATGAAAAAATCAACTACAGAGTACCCCAACAAAAAGCACTTACTTTTAAAAACAACGAGTTAGTGCTTAAGTTAAAGTAATCATTGTGACTATTACAATCTGTAAGTATTTCAACTCCTGGGACAATAAAGTGTTGTTTTAAAGAAATACAACTAAGACTTACTTAATTCCAGCATGTGCAAATCCTTGGTGAAACAAATCTTCCTTCTTAGTGGCAATGTCTTCTCCTTCTGGATACCTTGCAGGAATGTTCCTACTACAAAAATGCTCCCTTTTTATGTTCGGGTAGAAATCTGGCAAGAACGGGACTATTTGCAGCCAAGCCCCTTTCTTGCACCGTCGGTATATTTGTCTCAATGAAAATGATTTAACCTCCTTCTGCTTTACTAAACAAAAGATAGTGTTGAGTACCCAATCAGCAGTCTCACACATGTAGTTTCTATGTCAATACAAGTGTTAATACTTATTGAACCCATTGTCCATTTATTTGATAGATATGACATAACATTTTGTAAAATAACCCTTGCGCCCACATTCTGATTGTTAAAACACATTATTGGTAAATTGAAAAAAATACAGCCAAGATCTACCCCAACAAAAAGCACTTACTAATGCAATGAACGAGTTAGTGCTTTTGTTAAAGTAATCCTTGTGACTATAAGACATTTCTGGATCAGCCTTATCCTTTCACAGTTAATTTTGTGAACATTTTCATTCATTTTTCGATTTTCTAATGTTTGGATGAGAAACAGCAGAGAAGAGAAGCTTAGTATCCTCAAATTTTGCCCCAACTTGATAGCACTTACTCTTATTTATAAAAGACAGTACTAAAGTTGAAGTAGAATTCAAAAGGAACTGTTGTAGCTTTGGATATAAAAACACAACATGTTGAGATACTGGCTGATAAACGCCAATAAAGCTACCCCAAAGAAAAGCACTTACTATAATAAATGAAAGAGAATGCCTTTTTTGAAGTAGCCTGCATGGTTAAAAAATGATGTTGATATAATTGGTCGTTGGTGAATTCTAAAATATCATTAGCAAAGTAAAGAGTAATTCCTTTTCTGCCCCAAAACCTGTAGAAACGAGGCTTCCAAGTGAGAAGCAACTGAAACGATGCAAATTCAAACAACTTTCTAACACATAAAACCAGTCAGTGTATACGTTACAATAATCCTTCTGAATAAAACAAATCTTGTCTGTTTAAAACTGTCACCTGGCATTACATTTGTCCAGGTTCATATTCACTGTACTGTGTACTGGGTTACATTTTGGTAAATAAAAAGCAGTATATTATTCTCACATTTGCCCCAACTTGATAGCCTTACTGTTACAAGAAACAAAGGCAGTACTAAAGTTGGAGATTAATTCAAAATAAAACGTTGTTGTAGGATACGATTGACAAACAACATTGATTTGAAGAGTTACTGGTTGAAATGCAGCAATAAAGCTACCCCAAAGAAAAGCACTTACTACAAGAAAAGTAAAGTGAATGCCCCTTTTTGAAGTAGCCTGAAAGTGTTCATTTCTATCAAAAATAAAGCTGGAGATGGACTGTTCTCAATGGAGATAGACAGAGTGAAATATCTGATGAAAAAATCAACTACAGAGTACCCCAACAAAAAGCACTTACTTTTAAAAACAACGAGTTAGTGCTTAAGTTAAAGGAATCATTGTGACTATTACAATCTGTAAGTATTTCAACTCCTGGGACAATAAAGTGTTGTTTTAAAGAAATACAACTAAGACTTACTTAATTCCAGCATGTGCAAATCCTTGGTGAAACAAATCTTCCTTCTTAGTGGCAATGTCTTCTCCTTCTGGATACCTTGCAGGAATGTTCCTACTACAAAAATGCTCCCTTTTTATGTTCGGGTAGAAATCTGGCAAGAACGGGACTATTTGCAGCCAAGCCCCTTTCTTGCACCGTCGTTATATTTGTCTCAATGAAAATGATTTAACCTCCTTCTGCTTTACTAAACAAAAGATAGTGTTGAGTACCCAATCAGCAGTCTCACACATGTAGTTTCTATGTCAATACAAGTGTTAATACTTATTGAACCCATTGTCCATTTATTTGATAGATATGACATAACATTTTGTAAAATAACCCTTGCGCCCGCATTCTGATTGTTAAAACACATTATTGGTAAATTGAAAAAAATACAGCCAAGATCTACCCCAACAAAAAGCACTTACTAATGCAATGAACGAGTTAGTGCTTTTGTTAAAGTAATCCTTGTGACTATAAGACATTTCTGGATCAGCCTTATCCTTTCACAGTTAATTTTGTGAACATTTTCATTCATTTTTTGATTTTCTAATGTTTGGATGAGAAACAGCAGAGAAGAGAAGCTTAGTATCCTCACATTTTGCCCCAACTTGATAGCACTTACTCTTATTTATAAAAGACAGTACTAAAGTTGAAGTAGAATTCAAAAGGAACTGTTGTAGCTTTGGATATAAAAACACAACATGTTGAGATACTGGCTGATAAACGCCAATAAAGCTACCCCAAAGAAAAGCACTTACTATAATAAATGAAAGAGAATGCCTTTTTTTGAAGTAGCCTGCATGGTTAAAAAATGATGTTGATATAATTGGTCGTTGGTGAATTCTAAAATATCATTAGCAAAGTAAAGAGTAATTCCTTTTCTGCCCCAAAACCTGTAGAATCGAGGCTTCTAAGTGAGAAGCAACTGAAACGATGCAAATTCAAACAACTTTCTAACACATAAAACCAGTCAGTGTATACGTTACAATAATCCTTCTGAATAAAACAAATCTTGTCTGTTTAAAACTGTCACCTGGCATTACATTTGTCCTGGTTCATATTCACTGTACTGTGCACTGGGTTACATTTTGGTAAATAAAAAGCAGTATATTATTCTCACATTTGCCCCAACTTGATAGCCTTACTGTTACAAGAAACAAAGGCAGTACTAAAGTTGGAGATTAATTCAAAATAAAACGTTGTTGTAGGATACGATTGACAAACAACATTGATTTGAAGAGTTACTGGTTGAAATGCAGCAATAAAGCTACCCCAAAGAAAAGCACTTACTACAAGAAAAGTAAAGTGAATGCCCCTTTTTGAAGTAGCCTGAAAGTGTTCATTTCTATCAAAAATAAAACTGGAGATGGACTGTTCTCAATGGAGATAGACAGAGTGAAATATCTGATGAAAAAATCAACTACAGAGTACCCCAACAAAAAGCACTTACTTTTAAAAACAACGAGTTAGTGCTTAAGTTAAAGTAATCATTGTGACTATTACAATCTGTAAGTATTTCAACTCCTGGGACAATAAAGTGTTGTTTTAAAGAAATACAACTAAGACTTACTTAATTCCAGCATGTGCAAATCCTTGGTGAAACAAATCTTCCTTCTTAGTGGCAATGTCTTCTCCTTCTGGATACCTTGCAGGAATGTTCCTACTACAAAAATGCTCCCTTTTTATGTTCGGGTAGAAATCTGGCAAGAACGGGACTATTTGCAGCCAAGCCCCTTTCTTGCACCGTCGGTATATTTGTCTCAATGAAAATGATTTAACCTCCTTCTGCTTTACTAAACAAAAGATAGTGTTGAGTACCCAATCAGCAGTCTCACACATGTAGTTTCTATGTCAATACAAGTGTTAATACTTATTGAACCCATTGTCCATTTATTTGATAGATATGACATAACATTTTGTAAAATAACCCTTGCGCCCACATTCTGATTGTTAAAACACATTATTGGTAAATTGAAAAAAATACAGCCAAGATCTACCCCAACAAAAAGCACTTACTAATGCAATGAACGAGTTAGTGCTTTTGTTAAAGTAATCCTTGTGACTATAAGACATTTCTGGATCAGCCTTATCCTTTCACAGTTAATTTTGTGAACATTTTCATTCATTTTTCGATTTTCTAATGTTTGGATGAGAAACAGCAGAGAAGAGAAGCTTAGTATCCTCAAATTTTGCCCCAACTTGATAGCACTTACTCTTATTTATAAAAGACAGTACTAAAGTTGAAGTAGAATTCAAAAGGAACTGTTGTAGCTTTGGATATAAAAACACAACATGTTGAGATACTGGCTGATAAACGCCAATAAAGCTACCCCAAAGAAAAGCACTTACTATAATAAATGAAAGAGAATGCCTTTTTTGAAGTAGCCTGCATGGTTAAAAAATGATGTTGATATAATTGGTCGTTGGTGAATTCTAAAATATCATTAGCAAAGTAAAGAGTAATTCCTTTTCTGCCCCAAAACCTGTAGAAACGAGGCTTCCAAGTGAGAAGCAACTGAAACGATGCAAATTCAAACAACTTTCTAACACATAAAACCAGTCAGTGTATACGTTACAATAATCCTTCTGAATAAAACAAATCTTGTCTGTTTAAAACTGTCACCTGGCATTACATTTGTCCAGGTTCATATTCACTGTACTGTGTACTGGGTTACATTTTGGTAAATAAAAAGCAGTATATTATTCTCACATTTGCCCCAACTTGATAGCCTTACTGTTACAAGAAACAAAGGCAGTACTAAAGTTGGAGATTAATTCAAAATAAAACGTTGTTGTAGGATACGATTGACAAACAACATTGATTTGAAGAGTTACTGGTTGAAATGCAGCAATAAAGCTACCCCAAAGAAAAGCACTTACTACAAGAGAAGTAAAGTGAATGCCCCTTTTTGAAGTAGCCTGAAAGTGTTCATTTCTATCAAAAATAAAGCTGGAGATGGACTGTTCTCAATGGAGATAGACAGAGTGAAATATCTGATGAAAAAATCAACTACAGAGTACCCCAACAAAAAGCACTTACTTTTAAAAACAACGAGTTAGTGCTTAAGTTAAAGTAATCATTGTGACTATTACAATCTGTAAGTATTTCAACTCCTGGGACAATAAAGTGTTGTTTTAAAGAAATACAACTAAGACTTACTTAATTCCAGCATGTGCAAATCCTTGGTGAAACAAATCTTCCTTCTTAGTGGCAATGTCTTCTCCTTCTGGATACCTTGCAGGAATGTTCCTACTACAAAAATGCTCCCTTTTTATGTTCGGGTAGAAATCTGGCAAGAACGGGACTATTTGCAGCCAAGCCCCTTTCTTGCACCGTCGTTATATTTGTCTCAATGAAAATGATTTAACCTCCTTCTGCTTTACTAAACAAAAGATAGTGTTGAGTACCCAATCAGCAGTCTCACACATGTAGTTTCTATGTCAACACAAGTGTTAATACTTATTGAACCCATTGTCCATTTATTTGATAGATATGATATAACATTTTGTAAAATAACCCTTGCGCCCGCATTCTGATTGTTAAAACACATTATTGGTAAATTGAAAAAAAATACAGCCAAGATCTACCCCAACAAAAAGCACTTACTAATGCAATGAACGAGTTAGTGCTTTTGTTAAAGTAATCCTTGTGACTATAAGACATTTCTGGATCAGCCTTATCCTTTCACAGTTAATTTTGTGAACATTTTCATTCATTTTTCGATTTTCTAATGTTTGGATGAGAAACAGCAGAGAAGAGAAGCTTAGTATCCTCAAATTTTGCCCCAACTTGATAGCACTTACTCTTATTTATAAAAGACAGTACTAAAGTTGAAGTAGAATTCAAAAGGAACTGTTGTAGCTTTGGATATAAAAACACAACATGTTGAGATACTGGCTGATAAACGCCAATAAAGCTACCCCAAAGAAAAGCACTTACTATAATAAATGAAAGAGAATGCCTTTTTTTGAAGTAGCCTGCATGGTTAAAAAATGATGTTGATATAATTGGTCGTTGGTGAATTCTAAAATATCATTAGCAAAGTAAAGAGTAATTCCTTTTCTGCCCCAAAACCTGTAGAAACGAGGCTTCCAAGTGAGAAGCAACTGAAACGATGCAAATTCAAACAACTTTCTAACACATAAAACCAGTCAGTGTATACGTTACAATAATCCTTCTGAATAAAACAAATCTTGTCTGTTTAAAACTGTCACCTGGCATTACATTTGTCCAGGTTCATATTCACTGTACTGTGTACTGGGTTACATTTTGGTAAATAAAAAGCAGTATATTATTCTCACATTTGCCCCAACTTGATAGCCTTACTGTTACAAGAAACAAAGGCAGTACTAAAGTTGGAGATTAATTCAAAATAAAACGTTGTTGTAGGATACGATTGACAAACAACATTGATTTGAAGAGTTACTGGTTGAAATGCAGCAATAAAGCTACCCCAAAGAAAAGCACTTACTACAAGAAAAGTAAAGTGAATGCCCCTTTTTGAAGTAGCCTGAAAGTGTTCATTTCTATCAAAAATAAAGCTGGAGATGGACTGTTCTCAATGGAGATAGACAGAGTGAAATATCTGATGAAAAAATCAACTACAGAGTACCCCAACAAAAAGCACTTACTTTTAAAAACAACGAGTTAGTGCTTAAGTTAAAGTAATCATTGTGACTATTACAATCTGTAAGTATTTCAACTCCTGGGACAATAAAGTGTTGTTTTAAAGAAATACAACTAAGACTTACTTAATTCCAGCATGTGCAAATCCTTGGTGAAACAAATCTTCCTTCTTAGTGGCAATGTCTTCTCCTTCTGGATACCTTGCAGGAATGTTCCTACTACAAAAATGCTCCCTTTTTATGTTCGGGTAGAAATCTGGCAAGAACGGGACTATTTGCAGCCAAGCCCCTTTCTTGCACCGTCGTTATATTTGTCTCAATGAAAATGATTTAACCTCCTTCTGCTTTACTAAACAAAAGATAGTGTTGAGTACCCAATCAGCAGTCTCACATGTAGTTTCTTTGTCAATACAAGTGTTAATACTTATTGAACCCATTGTCCATTTATTTGATAGATATGATATAACATTTTGTAAAATAACCCTTGCGCCCGCATTCTGATTGTTAAAACACATTATTGGTAAATTGAAAAAAAATACAGCCAAGATCTACCCCAACAAAAAGCACTTACTAGTGCAATGAACGAGTTAGTGCTTTTGTTAAAGTAATCCTTGTGACTATAAGACATTTCTGGATCAGCCTTATCCTTTCACAGTTAATTTTGTGAACATTTTCATTCATTTTTCGATTTTCTAATGTTTGGATGAGAAACAGCAGAGAAGAGAAGCTTAGTATCCTCAAATTTTGCCCCAACTTGATAGCACTTACTCTTATTTATAAAAGACAGTACTAAAGTTGAAGTAGAATTCAAAAGGAACTGTTGTAGCTTTGGATATAAAAACACAACATGTTGAGATACTGGCTGATAAACGCCAATAAAGCTACCCCAAAGAAAAGCACTTACTATAATAAATGAAAGAGAATGCCTTTTTTGAAGTAGCCTGCATGGTTAAAAAATGATGTTGATATAATTGGTCATTGGTGAATTCTAAAATATCATTAGCAAAGTAAAGAGTAATTCCTTTTCTGCCCCAAAACCTGTAGAAACGAGGCTTCCAAGTGAGAAGCAACTGAAACGATGCAAATTCAAACAACTTTCTAACACATAAAACCAGTCAGTGTATACGTTACAATAATCCTTCTGAATAAAACAAATCTTGTCTGTTTAAAACTGTCACCTGGCATTACATTTGTCCAGGTTCATATTCACTGTACTGTGTACTGGGTTACATTTTGGTAAATAAAAAGCAGTATATTATTCTCACATTTGCCCCAACTTGATAGCCTTACTGTTACAAGAAACAAAGGCAGTACTAAAGTTGGAGATTAATTCAAAATAAAACGTTGTTGTAGGATACGATTGACAAACAACATTGATTTGAAGAGTTACTGGTTGAAATGCAGCAATAAAGCTACCCCAAAGAAAAGCACTTACTACAAGAAAAGTAAAGTGAATGCCCCTTTTTGAAGTAGCCTGAAAGTGTTCATTTCTATCAAAAATAAAGCTGGAGATGGACTGTTCTCAATGGAGATAGACAGAGTGAAATATCTGATGAAAAAATCAACTACAGAGTACCCCAACAAAAAGCACTTACTTTTAAAAACAACGAGTTAGTGCTTAAGTTAAAGGAATCATTGTGACTATTACAATCTGTAAGTATTTCAACTCCTGGGACAATAAAGTGTTGTTTTAAAGAAATACAACTAAGACTTACTTAATTCCAGCATGTGCAAATCCTTGGTGAAACAAATCTTCCTTCTTAGTGGCAATGTCTTCTCCTTCTGGATACCTTGCAGGAATGTTCCTACTACAAAAATGCTCCCTTTTTATGTTCGGGTAGAAATCTGGCAAGAACGGGACTATTTGCAGCCAAGCCCCTTTCTTGCACCGTCGTTATATTTGTCTCAATGAAAATGATTTAACCTCCTTCTGCTTTACTAAACAAAAGATAGTGTTGAGTACCCAATCAGCAGTCTCACACATGTAGTTTCTATGTCAATACAAGTGTTAATACTTATTGAACCCATTGTCCATTTATTTGATAGATATGACATAACATTTTGTAAAATAACCCTTGCGCCCGCATTCTGATTGTTAAAACACATTATTGGTAAATTGAAAAAAATACAGCCAAGATCTACCCCAACAAAAAGCACTTACTAATGCAATGAACGAGTTAGTGCTTTTGTTAAAGTAATCCTTGTGACTATAAGACATTTCTGGATCAGCCTTATCCTTTCACAGTTAATTTTGTGAACATTTTCATTCATTTTTTGATTTTCTAATGTTTGGATGAGAAACAGCAGAGAAGAGAAGCTTAGTATCCTCACATTTTGCCCCAACTTGATAGCACTTACTCTTATTTATAAAAGACAGTACTAAAGTTGAAGTAGAATTCAAAAGGAACTGTTGTAGCTTTGGATATAAAAACACAACATGTTGAGATACTGGCTGATAAACGCCAATAAAGCTACCCCAAAGAAAAGCACTTACTATAATAAATGAAAGAGAATGCCTTTTTTTGAAGTAGCCTGCATGGTTAAAAAATGATGTTGATATAATTGGTCGTTGGTGAATTCTAAAATATCATTAGCAAAGTAAAGAGTAATTCCTTTTCTGCCCCAAAACCTGTAGAATCGAGGCTTCTAAGTGAGAAGCAACTGAAACGATGCAAATTCAAACAACTTTCTAACACATAAAACCAGTCAGTGTATACGTTACAATAATCCTTCTGAATAAAACAAATCTTGTCTGTTTAAAACTGTCACCTGGCATTACATTTGTCCTGGTTCATATTCACTGTACTGTGCACTGGGTTACATTTTGGTAAATAAAAAGCAGTATATTATTCTCACATTTGCCCCAACTTGATAGCCTTACTGTTACAAGAAACAAAGGCAGTACTAAAGTTGGAGATTAATTCAAAATAAAACGTTGTTGTAGGATACGATTGACAAACAACATTGATTTGAAGAGTTACTGGTTGAAATGCAGCAATAAAGCTACCCCAAAGAAAAGCACTTACTACAAGAAAAGTAAAGTGAATGCCCCTTTTTGAAGTAGCCTGAAAGTGTTCATTTCTATCAAAAATAAAACTGGAGATGGACTGTTCTCAATGGAGATAGACAGAGTGAAATATCTGATGAAAAAATCAACTACAGAGTACCCCAACAAAAAGCACTTACTTTTAAAAACAACGAGTTAGTGCTTAAGTTAAAGTAATCATTGTGACTATTACAATCTGTAAGTATTTCAACTCCTGGGACAATAAAGTGTTGTTTTAAAGAAATACAACTAAGACTTACTTAATTCCAGCATGTGCAAATCCTTGGTGAAACAAATCTTCCTTCTTAGTGGCAATGTCTTCTCCTTCTGGATACCTTGCAGGAATGTTCCTACTACAAAAATGCTCCCTTTTTATGTTCGGGTAGAAATCTGGCAAGAACGGGACTATTTGCAGCCAAGCCCCTTTCTTGCACCGTCGGTATATTTGTCTCAATGAAAATGATTTAACCTCCTTCTGCTTTACTAAACAAAAGATAGTGTTGAGTACCCAATCAGCAGTCTCACACATGTAGTTTCTATGTCAATACAAGTGTTAATACTTATTGAACCCATTGTCCATTTATTTGATAGATATGACATAACATTTTGTAAAATAACCCTTGCGCCCACATTCTGATTGTTAAAACACATTATTGGTAAATTGAAAAAAATACAGCCAAGATCTACCCCAACAAAAAGCACTTACTAATGCAATGAACGAGTTAGTGCTTTTGTTAAAGTAATCCTTGTGACTATAAGACATTTCTGGATCAGCCTTATCCTTTCACAGTTAATTTTGTGAACATTTTCATTCATTTTTCGATTTTCTAATGTTTGGATGAGAAACAGCAGAGAAGAGAAGCTTAGTATCCTCAAATTTTGCCCCAACTTGATAGCACTTACTCTTATTTATAAAAGACAGTACTAAAGTTGAAGTAGAATTCAAAAGGAACTGTTGTAGCTTTGGATATAAAAACACAACATGTTGAGATACTGGCTGATAAACGCCAATAAAGCTACCCCAAAGAAAAGCACTTACTATAATAAATGAAAGAGAATGCCTTTTTTGAAGTAGCCTGCATGGTTAAAAAATGATGTTGATATAATTGGTCGTTGGTGAATTCTAAAATATCATTAGCAAAGTAAAGAGTAATTCCTTTTCTGCCCCAAAACCTGTAGAAACGAGGCTTCCAAGTGAGAAGCAACTGAAACGATGCAAATTCAAACAACTTTCTAACACATAAAACCAGTCAGTGTATACGTTACAATAATCCTTCTGAATAAAACAAATCTTGTCTGTTTAAAACTGTCACCTGGCATTACATTTGTCCAGGTTCATATTCACTGTACTGTGTACTGGGTTACATTTTGGTAAATAAAAAGCAGTATATTATTCTCACATTTGCCCCAACTTGATAGCCTTACTGTTACAAGAAACAAAGGCAGTACTAAAGTTGGAGATTAATTCAAAATAAAACGTTGTTGTAGGATACGATTGACAAACAACATTGATTTGAAGAGTTACTGGTTGAAATGCAGCAATAAAGCTACCCCAAAGAAAAGCACTTACTACAAGAAAAGTAAAGTGAATGCCCCTTTTTGAAGTAGCCTGAAAGTGTTCATTTCTATCAAAAATAAAGCTGGAGATGGACTGTTCTCAATGGAGATAGACAGAGTGAAATATCTGATGAAAAAATCAACTACAGAGTACCCCAACAAAAAGCACTTACTTTTAAAAACAACGAGTTAGTGCTTAAGTTAAAGGAATCATTGTGACTATTACAATCTGTAAGTATTTCAACTCCTGGGACAATAAAGTGTTGTTTTAAAGAAATACAACTAAGACTTACTTAATTCCAGCATGTGCAAATCCTTGGTGAAACAAATCTTCCTTCTTAGTGGCAATGTCTTCTCCTTCTGGATACCTTGCAGGAATGTTCCTACTACAAAAATGCTCCCTTTTTATGTTCGGGTAGAAATCTGGCAAGAACGGGACTATTTGCAGCCAAGCCCCTTTCTTGCACCGTCGTTATATTTGTCTCAATGAAAATGATTTAACCTCCTTCTGCTTTACTAAACAAAAGATAGTGTTGAGTACCCAATCAGCAGTCTCACACATGTAGTTTCTATGTCAATACAAGTGTTAATACTTATTGAACCCATTGTCCATTTATTTGATAGATATGACATAACATTTTGTAAAATAACCCTTGCGCCCGCATTCTGATTGTTAAAACACATTATTGGTAAATTGAAAAAAATACAGCCAAGATCTACCCCAACAAAAAGCACTTACTAATGCAATGAACGAGTTAGTGCTTTTGTTAAAGTAATCCTTGTGACTATAAGACATTTCTGGATCAGCCTTATCCTTTCACAGTTAATTTTGTGAACATTTTCATTCATTTTTTGATTTTCTAATGTTTGGATGAGAAACAGCAGAGAAGAGAAGCTTAGTATCCTCACATTTTGCCCCAACTTGATAGCACTTACTCTTATTTATAAAAGACAGTACTAAAGTTGAAGTAGAATTCAAAAGGAACTGTTGTAGCTTTGGATATAAAAACACAACATGTTGAGATACTGGCTGATAAACGCCAATAAAGCTACCCCAAAGAAAAGCACTTACTATAATAAATGAAAGAGAATGCCTTTTTTTGAAGTAGCCTGCATGGTTAAAAAATGATGTTGATATAATTGGTCGTTGGTGAATTCTAAAATATCATTAGCAAAGTAAAGAGTAATTCCTTTTCTGCCCCAAAACCTGTAGAATCGAGGCTTCTAAGTGAGAAGCAACTGAAACGATGCAAATTCAAACAACTTTCTAACACATAAAACCAGTCAGTGTATACGTTACAATAATCCTTCTGAATAAAACAAATCTTGTCTGTTTAAAACTGTCACCTGGCATTACATTTGTCCTGGTTCATATTCACTGTACTGTGCACTGGGTTACATTTTGGTAAATAAAAAGCAGTATATTATTCTCACATTTGCCCCAACTTGATAGCCTTACTGTTACAAGAAACAAAGGCAGTACTAAAGTTGGAGATTAATTCAAAATAAAACGTTGTTGTAGGATACGATTGACAAACAACATTGATTTGAAGAGTTACTGGTTGAAATGCAGCAATAAAGCTACCCCAAAGAAAAGCACTTACTACAAGAAAAGTAAAGTGAATGCCCCTTTTTGAAGTAGCCTGAAAGTGTTCATTTCTATCAAAAATAAAACTGGAGATGGACTGTTCTCAATGGAGATAGACAGAGTGAAATATCTGATGAAAAAATCAACTACAGAGTACCCCAACAAAAAGCACTTACTTTTAAAAACAACGAGTTAGTGCTTAAGTTAAAGTAATCATTGTGACTATTACAATCTGTAAGTATTTCAACTCCTGGGACAATAAAGTGTTGTTTTAAAGAAATACAACTAAGACTTACTTAATTCCAGCATGTGCAAATCCTTGGTGAAACAAATCTTCCTTCTTAGTGGCAATGTCTTCTCCTTCTGGATACCTTGCAGGAATGTTCCTACTACAAAAATGCTCCCTTTTTATGTTCGGGTAGAAATCTGGCAAGAACGGGACTATTTGCAGCCAAGCCCCTTTCTTGCACCGTCGGTATATTTGTCTCAATGAAAATGATTTAACCTCCTTCTGCTTTACTAAACAAAAGATAGTGTTGAGTACCCAATCAGCAGTCTCACACATGTAGTTTCTATGTCAATACAAGTGTTAATACTTATTGAACCCATTGTCCATTTATTTGATAGATATGACATAACATTTTGTAAAATAACCCTTGCGCCCACATTCTGATTGTTAAAACACATTATTGGTAAATTGAAAAAAATACAGCCAAGATCTACCCCAACAAAAAGCACTTACTAATGCAATGAACGAGTTAGTGCTTTTGTTAAAGTAATCCTTGTGACTATAAGACATTTCTGGATCAGCCTTATCCTTTCACAGTTAATTTTGTGAACATTTTCATTCATTTTTCGATTTTCTAATGTTTGGATGAGAAACAGCAGAGAAGAGAAGCTTAGTATCCTCAAATTTTGCCCCAACTTGATAGCACTTACTCTTATTTATAAAAGACAGTACTAAAGTTGAAGTAGAATTCAAAAGGAACTGTTGTAGCTTTGGATATAAAAACACAACATGTTGAGATACTGGCTGATAAACGCCAATAAAGCTACCCCAAAGAAAAGCACTTACTATAATAAATGAAAGAGAATGCCTTTTTTGAAGTAGCCTGCATGGTTAAAAAATGATGTTGATATAATTGGTCGTTGGTGAATTCTAAAATATCATTAGCAAAGTAAAGAGTAATTCCTTTTCTGCCCCAAAACCTGTAGAAACGAGGCTTCCAAGTGAGAAGCAACTGAAACGATGCAAATTCAAACAACTTTCTAACACATAAAACCAGTCAGTGTATACGTTACAATAATCCTTCTGAATAAAACAAATCTTGTCTGTTTAAAACTGTCACCTGGCATTACATTTGTCCAGGTTCATATTCACTGTACTGTGTACTGGGTTACATTTTGGTAAATAAAAAGCAGTATATTATTCTCACATTTGCCCCAACTTGATAGCCTTACTGTTACAAGAAACAAAGGCAGTACTAAAGTTGGAGATTAATTCAAAATAAAACGTTGTTGTAGGATACGATTGACAAACAACATTGATTTGAAGAGTTACTGGTTGAAATGCAGCAATAAAGCTACCCCAAAGAAAAGCACTTACTACAAGAGAAGTAAAGTGAATGCCCCTTTTTGAAGTAGCCTGAAAGTGTTCATTTCTATCAAAAATAAAGCTGGAGATGGACTGTTCTCAATGGAGATAGACAGAGTGAAATATCTGATGAAAAAATCAACTACAGAGTACCCCAACAAAAAGCACTTACTTTTAAAAACAACGAGTTAGTGCTTAAGTTAAAGTAATCATTGTGACTATTACAATCTGTAAGTATTTCAACTCCTGGGACAATAAAGTGTTGTTTTAAAGAAATACAACTAAGACTTACTTAATTCCAGCATGTGCAAATCCTTGGTGAAACAAATCTTTCTTCTTAGTGGCAATGTCTTCTCCTTCTGGATACCTTGCAGGAATGTTCCTACTACAAAAATGCTCCCTTTTTATGTTCGGGTAGAAATCTGGCAAGAACGGGACTATTTGCAGCCAAGCCCCTTTCTTGCACCGTCGGTATATTTGTCTCAATGAAAATGATTTAACCTCCTTCTGCTTTACTAAACAAAAGATAGTGTTGAGTACCCAATCAGCAGTCTCACACATGTAGTTTCTATGTCAATACAAGTGTTAATACTTATTGAACCCATTGTCCATTTATTTGATAGATATGACATAACATTTTGTAAAATAACCCTTGCGCCCACATTCTGATTGTTAAAACACATTATTGGTAAATTGAAAAAAATACAGCCAAGATCTACCCCAACAAAAAGCACTTACTAATGCAATGAACGAGTTAGTGCTTTTGTTAAAGTAATCCTTGTGACTATAAGACATTTCTGGATCAGCCTTATCCTTTCACAGTTAATTTTGTGAACATTTTCATTCATTTTTCGATTTTCTAATGTTTGGATGAGAAACAGCAGAGAAGAGAAGCTTAGTATCCTCAAATTTTGCCCCAACTTGATAGCACTTACTCTTATTTATAAAAGACAGTACTAAAGTTGAAGTAGAATTCAAAAGGAACTGTTGTAGCTTTGGATATAAAAACACAACATGTTGAGATACTGGCTGATAAACGCCAATAAAGCTACCCCAAAGAAAAGCACTTACTATAATAAATGAAAGAGAATGCCTTTTTTGAAGTAGCCTGCATGGTTAAAAAATGATGTTGATATAATTGGTCGTTGGTGAATTCTAAAATATCATTAGCAAAGTAAAGAGTAATTCCTTTTCTGCCCCAAAACCTGTAGAAACGAGGCTTCCAAGTGAGAAGCAACTGAAACGATGCAAATTCAAACAACTTTCTAACACATAAAACCAGTCAGTGTATACGTTACAATAATCCTTCTGAATAAAACAAATCTTGTCTGTTTAAAACTGTCACCTGGCATTACATTTGTCCAGGTTCATATTCACTGTACTGTGTACTGGGTTACATTTTGGTAAATAAAAAGCAGTATATTATTCTCACATTTGCCCCAACTTGATAGCCTTACTGTTACAAGAAACAAAGGCAGTAATAAAGTTGGAGATTAATTCAAAATAAAACGTTGTTGTAGGATACGATTGACAAACAACATTGATTTGAAGAGTTACTGGTTGAAATGCAGCAATAAAGCTACCCCAAAGAAAAGCACTTACTACAAGAAAAGTAAAGTGAATGCCCCTTTTTGAAGTAGCCTGAAAGTGTTCATTTCTATCAAAAATAAAGCTGGAGATGGACTGTTCTCAATGGAGATAGACAGAGTGAAATATCTGATGAAAAAATCAACTACAGAGTACCCCAACAAAAAGCACTTACTTTTAAAAACAACGAGTTAGTGCTTAAGTTAAAGTAATCATTGTGACTATTACAATCTGTAAGTATTTCAACTCCTGGGACAATAAAGTGTTGTTTTAAAGAAATACAACTAAGACTTACTTAATTCCAGCATGTGCAAATCCTTGGTGAAACAAATCTTCCTTCTTAGTGGCAATGTCTTCTCCTTCTGGATACCTTGCAGGAATGTTCCTACTACAAAAATGCTCCCTTTTTATGTTCGGGTAGAAATCTGGCAAGAACGGGACTATTTGCAGCCAAGCCCCTTTCTTGCACCGTCGTTATATTTGTCTCAATGAAAATGATTTAACCTCCTTCTGCTTTACTAAACAAAAGATAGTGTTGAGTACCCAATCAGCAGTCTCACACATGTAGTTTCTATGTCAATACAAGTGTTAATACTTATTGAACCCATTGTCCATTTATTTGATAGATATGACATAACATTTTGTAAAATAACCCTTGCGCCCACATTCTGATTGTTAAAACACATTATTGGTAAATTGAAAAAAATACAGCCAAGATCTACCCCAACAAAAAGCACTTACTAATGCAATGAACGAGTTAGTGCTTTTGTTAAAGTAATCCTTGTGACTATAAGACATTTCTGGATCAGCCTTATCCTTTCACAGTTAATTTTGTGAACATTTTCATTCATTTTTCGATTTTCTAATGTTTGGATGAGAAACAGCAGAGAAGAGAAGCTTAGTATCCTCAAATTTTGCCCCAACTTGATAGCACTTACTCTTATTTATAAAAGACAGTACTAAAGTTGAAGTAGAATTCAAAAGGAACTGTTGTAGCTTTGGATATAAAAACACAACATGTTGAGATACTGGCTGATAAACGCCAATAAAGCTACCCCAAAGAAAAGCACTTACTATAATAAATGAAAGAGAATGCCTTTTTTGAAGTAGCCTGCATGGTTAAAAAATGATGTTGATATAATTGGTCGTTGGTGAATTCTAAAATATCATTAGCAAAGTAAAGAGTAATTCCTTTTCTGCCCCAAAACCTGTAGAAACGAGGCTTCCAAGTGAGAAGCCACTGAAACGATGCAAATTCAAACAACTTTCTAACACATAAAACCAGTCAGTGTATACGTTACAATAATCCTTCTGAATAAAACAAATCTTGTCTGTTTAAAACTGTCACCTGGCATTACATTTGTCCAGGTTCATATTCACTGTACTGTGTACTGGGTTACATTTTGGTAAATAAAAAGCAGTATATTATTCTCACATTTGCCCCAACTTGATAGCCTTACTGTTACAAGAAACAAAGGCAGTACTAAAGTTGGAGATTAATTCAAAATAAAACGTTGTTGTAGGATACGATTGACAAACAACATTGATTTGAAGAGTTACTGGTTGAAATGCAGCAATAAAGCTACCCCAAAGAAAAGCACTTACTACAAGAAAAGTAAAGTGAATGCCCCTTTTTGAAGTAGCCTGAAAGTGTTCATTTCTATCAAAAATAAAGCTGGAGATGGACTGTTCTCAATGGAGATAGACAGAGTGAAATATCTGATGAAAAAATCAACTACAGAGTACCCCAACAAAAAGCACTTACTTTTAAAAACAACGAGTTAGTGCTTAAGTTAAAGTAATCATTGTGACTATTACAATCTGTAAGTATTTCAACTCCTGGGACAATAAAGTGTTGTTTTAAAGAAATACAACTAAGACTTACTTAATTCCAGCATGTGCAAATCCTTGGTGAAACAAATCTTCCTTCTTAGTGGCAATGTCTTCTCCTTCTGGATACCTTGCAGGAATGTTCCTACTACAAAAATGCTCCCTTTTTATGTTCGGGTAGAAATCTGGCAAGAACGGGACTATTTGCAGCCAAGCCCCTTTCTTGCACCGTCGTTATATTTGTCTCAATGAAAATGATTTAACCTCCTTCTGCTTTACTAAACAAAAGATAGTGTTGAGTACCCAATCAGCAGTCTCACACATGTAGTTTCTATGTCAATACAAGTGTTAATACTTATTGAACCCATTGTCCATTTATTTGATAGATATGACATAACATTTTGTAAAATAACCCTTGCGCCCGCATTCTGATTGTTAAAACACATAATTGGTAAATTGAAAAAAAATACAGCCAAGATCTACCCCAACAAAAAGCACTTACTAGTGCAATGAACGAGTTAGTGCTTTTGTTAAAGTAATCCTTGTGACTATAAGACATTTCTGGATCAGCCTTATCCTTTCACAGTTAATTTTGTGAACATTTTCATTCATTTTTCGATTTTCTAATGTTTGGATGAGAAACAGCAGAGAAGAGAAGCTTAGTATCCTCAAATTTTGCCCCAACTTGATAGCACTTACTCTTATTTATAAAAGACAGTACTAAAGTTGAAGTAGAATTCAAAAGGAACTGTTGTAGCTTTGGATATAAAAACACAACATGTTGAGATACTGGCTGATAAACGCCAATAAAGCTACCCCAAAGAAAAGCACTTACTATAATAAATGAAAGAGAATGCCTTTTTTGAAGTAGCCTGCATGGTTAAAAAATGATGTTGATATAATTGGTCGTTGGTGAATTCTAAAATATCATTAGCAAAGTAAAGAGTAATTCCTTTTCTGCCCCAAAACCTGTAGAAACGAGGCTTCCAAGTGAGAAGCAACTGAAACGATGCAAATTCAAACAACTTTCTAACACATAAAACCAGTCAGTGTATACGTTACAATAATCCTTCTGAATAAAACAAATCTTGTCTGTTTAAAACTGTCACCTGGCATTACATTTGTCCAGGTTCATATTCACTGTACTGTGTACTGGGTTACATTTTGGTAAATAAAAAGCAGTATATTATTCTCACATTTGCCCCAACTTGATAGCCTTACTGTTACAAGAAACAAAGGCAGTACTAAAGTTGGAGATTAATTCAAAATAAAACGTTGTTGTAGGATACGATTGACAAACAACATTGATTTGAAGAGTTACTGGTTGAAATGCAGCAATAAAGCTACCCCAAAGAAAAGCACTTACTACAAGAAAAGTAAAGTGAATGCCCCTTTTTGAAGTAGCCTGAAAGTGTTCATTTCTATCAAAAATAAAGCTGGAGATGGACTGTTCTCAATGGAGATAGACAGAGTGAAATATCTGATGAAAAAATCAACTACAGAGTACCCCAACAAAAAGCACTTACTTTTAAAAACAACGAGTTAGTGCTTAAGTTAAAGTAATCATTGTGACTATTACAATCTGTAAGTATTTCAACTCCTGGGACAATAAAGTGTTGTTTTAAAGAAATACAACTAAGACTTACTTAATTCCAGCATGTGCAAATCCTTGGTGAAACAAATCTTCCTTCTTAGTGGCAATGTCTTCTCCTTCTGGATACCTTGCAGGTATGTTCCTACTACAAAAATGCTCCCTTTTTATGTTCTGGTAGAAATCTGGCAAGAACGGGACTATTTGCAGCCAAGCCCCTTTCTTGCACCGTCGTTATATTTGTCTCAATGAAAATGATTTAACCTCCTTCTGCTTTACTAAACAAAAGATAGTGTTGAGTACCCAATCAGCAGTCTCACACATGTAGTTTCTATGTCAATACAAGTGTTAATACTTATTGAACCCAATGTCCATTTATTTGATAGATATGACATAACATTTTGTAAAATAACCCTTGCGCCCGCATTCTGATTGTTAAAACACATTATTGGTAAATTGAAAAAAAATACAGCCAAGATCTACCCCAACAAAAAGCACTTACTAATGCAATGAACGAGTTAGTGCTTTTGTTAAAGTAATCCTTGTGACTATAAGACATTTCTGGATCAGCCTTATCCTTTCACAGTTAATTTTGTGAACATTTTCATTCATTTTTCGATTTTCTAA
The DNA here is from genome assembly GCF_902713425.1 of Acipenser ruthenus. Taxonomy (NCBI): domain Eukaryota; kingdom Metazoa; phylum Chordata; class Actinopteri; order Acipenseriformes; family Acipenseridae; genus Acipenser; species Acipenser ruthenus. Next base: position 3,151,917 of record NC_081244.1, read on the forward strand.
TGTTTGGATGAGAAACAGCAGAGAAGAGAAGCTTAGTATCCTCAAATTTTGCCCCAACTTGATAGCACTTACTCTTATTTATAAAAGACAGTACTAAAGTTGAAGTAGAATACAAAAGGAACTGTTGTAGCTTTGGATATAAAAACACAACATGTTGAGATACTGGCTGATAAACGCCAATAAAGCTACCCCAAAGAAAAGCACTTACTATAATAAATGAAAGAGAATGCCTTTTTTTGAATTAGCCTGCATGGTTAAAAAATGATGTTGATATAATTGGTCGTTGGTGAATTCTAAAATATCATTAGCAAAGTAAAGAGTAATTCCTTTTCTGCCCCAAAACCTGTAGAATCGAGGCTTCCAAGTGAGAAGCAACTGAAACGATGCAAATTCAAACAACTTTCTAACACATAAAACCAGTCAGTGTATACGTTACAATAATCCTTCTGAATAAAACAAATCTTGTCTGTTTAAAACTGTCACCTGGCATTACATTTGTCCAGGTTCATATTCACTGTACTGTGTACTGGGTTACATTTTGGTAAATAAAAAGCAGTATATTATTCTCACATTTGCCCCAACTTGATAGCCTTACTGTTACAAGAAACAAAGGCAGTACTAAAGTTGGAGATTAATTCAAAATAAAACGTTGTTGTAGGATACGATTGACAAACAACATTGATTTGAAGAGTTACTGGTTGAAATGCAGCAATAAAGCTACCCCAAAGAAAAGCACTTACTACAAGAAAAGTAAAGTGAATGCCCCTTTTTGAAGTAGCCTGAAAGTGTTCATTTCTATCAAAAATAAAGCTGGAGATGGACTGTTCTCAATGGAGACAGAGAGAGTGAAATATCTGATGAAAAAATCAACTACAGAGTACCCCAACAAAAAGCACTTACTTTTAAAAACAACAAGTTAGTGCTTAAGTTAAAGTAATCATTGTGACTATTACAATCTGTAAGTATTTCAACTCCTGGGACAATAAAGTGTTGTTTTAAAGAAATACAACTAAGACTTACTTAATTCCAGCATGTGCAAATCCTTGGTGAAACAAATCTTCCTTCTTAGTGGCAATGTCTTCTCCTTCTGGATACCTTGCAGGAATGTTCCTACTACAAAAATGCTCCCTTTTTATGTTCGGGTAGAAATCTGGCAAGAACGGGACTATTTGCAGCCAAGCCCCTTTCTTGCACCGTCGTTATATTTGTCTCAATGAAAATGATTTAACCTCCTTCTGCTTTACTAAACAAAAGATAGTGTTGAGTACCCAATCAGCAGTCTCACACATGTAGTTTCTATGTCAACACAAGTGTTAATACTTATTGAACCCATTGTCCATTTATTTGATAGATATGATATAACATTTTGTAAAATAACCCTTGCGCCCGCATTCTGATTGTTAAAACACATTATTGGTAAATTGAAAAAAAATACAGCCAAGATCTACCCCAACAAAAAGCACTTACTAATGCAATGAACGAGTTAGTGCTTTTGTTAAAGTAATCCTTGTGACTATAAGACATTTCTGGATCAGCCTTATCCTTTCACAGTTAATTTTGTGAACATTTTCATTCATTTTTCGATTTTCTAATGTTTGGATGAGAAACAGCAGAGAAGAGAAGCTTAGTATCCTCAAATTTTGCCCCAACTTGATAGCACTTACTCTTATTTATAAAAGACAGTACTAAAGTTGAAGTAGAATTCAAAAGGAACTGTTGTAGCTTTGGATATAAAAACACAACATGTTGAGATACTGGCTGATAAACGCCAATAAAGCTACCCCAAAGAAAAGCACTTACTATAATAAATGAAAGAGAATGCCTTTTTTTGAAGTAGCCTGCATGGTTAAAAAATGATGTTGATATAATTGGTCGTTGGTGAATTCTAAAATATCATTAGCAAAGTAAAGAGTAATTCCTTTTCTGCCCCAAAACCTGTAGAAACGAGGATTCCAAGTGAGAAGCAACTGAAACGATGCAAATTCAAACAACTTTCTAACACATAAAACCAGTCAGTGTATACGTTACAATAATCCTTCTGAATAAAACAAATCTTGTCTGTTTAAAACTGTCACCTGGCATTACATTTGTCCAGGTTCATATTCACTGTACTGTGTACTGGGTTACATTTTGGTAAATAAAAAGCAGTATATTATTCTCACATTTGCCCCAACTTAATAGCCTTACTGTTACAAGAAACAAAGGCAGTACTAAAGTTGGAGATTAATTCAAAATAAAACGTTGTTGTAGGATACGATTGACAAACAACATTGATTTGAAGAGTTACTGGTTGAAATGCAGCAATAAAGCTACCCCAAAGAAAAGCACTTACTACAAGAAAAGTAAAGTGAATGCCCCTTTTTGAAGTAGCCTGAAAGTGTTCATTTCTATCAAAAATAAAGCTGGAGATGGACTGTTCTCAATGGAGATAGACAGAGTGAAATATCTGATGAAAAAATCAACTACAGAGTACCCCAACAAAAAGCACTTACTTTTAAAAACAACGAGTTAGTGCTTAAGTTAAAGTAATTGTGACTATTAAAATCTGTAAGTATTTCAACTCCTGGGACAATAAAGTGTTGTTTTAAAGAAATACAACTAAGACTCACTTAATTCCAGCATGTGCAAATCCTTGGTGAAACAAATCTTCCTTCTTAGTGGCAATGTCTTCTCCTTCTGGATACCTTGCAGGAATGTTCCTACTACAAAAATGCTCCCTTTTTATGTTCGGGTAGAAATCTGGCAAGAACGGGACTATTTGCAGCCAAGCCCCTTTCTTGCACCGTCGTTATATTTGTCTCAATGAAAATGATTTAACCTCCTTCTGCTTTACTAAACAAAAGATAGTGTTGAGTACCCAATCAGCAGTCTCACACATGTAGTTTCTATGTCAATACAAGTGTTAATACTTATTGAACCCATTGTCCATTTATTTGATAGATATGATATAACATTTTGTAAAATAACCCTTGCGCCCGCATTCTGATTGTTAAAACACATTATTGGTAAATTGAAAAAAAAAATACAGCCAAGATCTACCCCAACAAAAAGCACTTACTAGTGCAATGAACGAGTTAGTGCTTTTGTTAAAGTAATCCTTGTGACTATAAGACATTTCTGGATCAGCCTTATCCTTTCACAGTTAATTTTGTGAACATTTTCATTCATTTTTCGATTTTCTAATGTTTGGATGAGAAACAGCAGAGAAGAGAAGCTTAGTATCCTCAAATTTTGCCCCAACTTGATAGCACTTACTCTTATTTATAAAAGACAGTACTAAAGTTGAAGTAGAATTCAAAAGGAACTGTTGTAGCTTTGGATATAAAAACACAACATGTTGAGATACTGGCTGATAAACGCCAATAAAGCTACCCCAAAGAAAAGCACTTACTATAATAAATGAAAGAGAATGCCTTTTTTTGAAGTAGCCTGCATGGTTAAAAAATGATGTTGATATAATTGGTCGTTGGTGAATTCTAAAATATCATTAGCAAAGTAAAGAGTAATTCCTTTTCTGCCCCAAAACCTGTAGAAACGAGGATTCCAAGTGAGAAGCAACTGAAACGATGCAAATTCAAACAACTTTCTAACACATAAAACCAGTCAGTGTATACGTTACAATAATCCTTCTGAATAAAACAAATCTTGTCTGTTTAAAACTGTCACCTGGCATTACATTTGTCCAGGTTCATATTCACTGTACTGTGTACTGGGTTACATTTTGGTAAATAAAAAGCAGTATATTATTCTCACATTTGCCCCAACTTGATAGCCTTACTGTTACAAGAAACAAAGGCAGTACTAAAGTTGGAGATTAATTCAAAATAAAACGTTGTTGTAGGATACGATTGACAAACAACATTGATTTGAAGAGTTACTGGTTGAAATGCAGCAATAAAGCTACCCCAAAGAAAAGCACTTACTACAAGAAAAGTAAAGTGAATGCCCCTTTTTGAAGTAGCCTGAAAGTGTTCATTTCTATCAAAAATAAAGCTGGAGATGGACTGTTCTCAATGGAGATAGACAGAGTGAAATATCTGATGAAAAAATCAACTACAGAGTACCCCAACAAAAAGCACTTACTTTTAAAAACAACGAGTTAGTGCTTAAGTTAAAGTAATTGTGACTATTAAAATCTGTAAGTATTTCAACTCCTGGGACAATAAAGTGTTGTTTTAAAGAAATACAACTAAGACTCACTTAATTCCAGCATGTGCAAATCCTTGGTGAAACAAATCTTCCTTCTTAGTGGCAATGTCTTCTCCTTCTGGATACCTTGCAGGAATGTTCCTACTACAAAAATGCTCCCTTTTTATGTTCGGGTAGAAATCTGGCAAGAACGGGACTATTTGCAGCCAAGCCCCTTTCTTGCACCGTCGTTATATTTGTCTCAATGAAAATGATTTAACCTCCTTCTGCTTTACTAAACAAAAGATAGTGTTGAGTACCCAATCAGCAGTCTCACACATGTAGTTTCTATGTCAATACAAGTGTTAATACTTATTGAACCCATTGTCCATTTATTTGATAGATATGATATAACATTTTGTAAAATAACCCTTGCGCCCGCATTCTGATTGTTAAAACACATTATTGGTAAATTGAAAAAAAAAATACAGCCAAGATCTACCCCAACAAAAAGCACTTACTAGTGCAATGAACGAGTTAGTGCTTTTGTTAAAGTAATCCTTGTGACTATAAGACATTTTTGGATCAGCCTTATCCTTTCACAGTTAATTTTGTGAACATTTTCATTCATTTTTCGATTTTCTAATGTTTGGATGAGAAACAGCAGCGAAGAGAAGCTTAGTATCCTCAAATTTTGCCCCAACTTGATAGCACTTACTCTTATTTATAAAAGACAGTACTAAAGTTGAAGTAGAATTCAAAAGGAACTGTTGTAGCTTTGGATATAAAAACACAACATGTTGAGATACTGGCTGATAAACGCCAATAAAGCTACCCCAAAGAAAAGCACTTACTATAATAAATGAAAGAGAATGCCTTTTTTGAAGTAGCCTGCATGGTTAAAAAATGATGTTGATATAATTGGTCGTTGGTGAATTCTAAAATATCATTAGCAAAGTAAAGAGTAATTCCTTTTCTGCCCCAAAACCTGTAGAAACGAGGCTTCCAAGTGAGAAGCAACTGAAACGATGCAAATTCAAACAACTTTCTAACACATAAAACCAGTCAGTGTATACGTTACAAAAATCCTTCTGAATAAAACAAATCTTGTCTGTTTAAAACTGTCACCTGGCATTACATTTGTCCAGGTTCATATTCACTGTACTGTGTACTGGGTTACATTTTGGTAAATAAAAAGCAGTATATTATTCTCACATTTGCCCCAACTTGATAGCCTTACTGTTACAAGAAACAAAGGCAGTACTAAAGTTGGAGATTAATTCAAAATAAAACGTTGTTGTAGGATACGATTGACAAACAACATTGATTTGAAGAGTTACTGGTTGAAATGCAGCAATAAAGCTACCCCAAAGAAAAGCACTTACTACAAGAAAAGTAAAGTGAATGCCCCTTTTTGAAGTAGCCTGAAAGTGTTCATTTCTATCAAAAATAAAGCTGGAGACGGACTGTTCTCAATGGAGACAGAGAGAGTGAAATATCTGATGAAAAAATCAACTACAGAGTACCCCAACAAAAAGCACTTACTTTTAAAAACAACAAGTTAGTGCTTAAGTTAAAGTAATCATTGTGACTATTACAATCTGTAAGTATTTCAAATCCTGGGACAATAAAGTGTTTTTTAAAGAAATACAACTAAGACTTACTTAATTCCAGCATGTGCAAATCCTTGGTGAAACAAATCTTCCTTCTTAGTGGCAATGTCTTCTCCTTCTGGATACCTTGCAGGAATGTTCCTACTACAAAAATGCTCCCTTTTTATGTTCGGGTAGAAATCTGGCAAGAACGGGACTATTTGCAGCCAAGCCCCTTTCTTGCACCGTCGTTATATTTGTCTCAATGAAAATGATTTAACCTCCTTCTGCTTTACTAAACAAAAGATAGTGTTGAGTACCCAATCAGCAGTCTCACACATGTAGTTTCTATGTCAATACAAGTGTTAATACTTATTGAACCCATTGTCCATTTATTTGATAGATATGATATAACATTTTGTAAAATAACCCTTGCGCCCGCATTCTGATTGTTAAAACACATTATTGGTAAATTGAAAAAAAAAATACAGCCAAGATCTACCCCAACAAAAAGCACTTACTAGTGCAATGAACGAGTTAGTGCTTTTGTTAAAGTAATCCTTGTGACTATAAGACATTTCTGGATCAGCCTTATCCTTTCACAGTTAATTTTGTGAACATTTTCATTCATTTTTCGATTTTCTAATGTTTGGATGAGAAACAGCAGAGAAGAGAAGCTTAGTATCCTCAAATTTTGCCCCAACTTGATAGCACTTACTCTTATTTATAAAAGACAGTACTAAAGTTGAAGTAGAATTCAAAAGGAACTGTTGTAGCTTTGGATATAAAAACACAACATGTTGAGATACTGGCTGATAAACGCCAATAAAGCTACCCCAAAGAAAAGCACTTACTATAATAAATGAAAGAGAATGCCTTTTTTGAAGTAGCCTGCATGGTTAAAAAATGATGTTGATATAATTGGTCGTTGGTGAATTCTAAAATATCATTAGCAAAGTAAAGAGTAATTCCTTTTCTGCCCCAAAACCTGTAGAAACGAGGCTTCCAAGTGAGAAGCAACTGAAACGATGCAAATTCAAACAACTTTCTAACACATAAAACCAGTCAGTGTATACGTTACAAAAATCCTTCTGAATAAAACAAATCTTGTCTGTTTAAAACTGTCACCTGGCATTACATTTGTCCAGGTTCATATTCACTGTACTGTGTACTGGGTTACATTTTGGTAAATAAAAAGCAGTATATTATTCTCACATTTGCCCCAACTTGATAGCCTTACTGTTACAAGAAACAAAGGCAGTACTAAAGTTGGAGATTAATTCAAAATAAAACGTTGTTGTAGGATACGATTGACAAACAACATTGATTTGAAGAGTTACTGGTTGAAATGCAGCAATAAAGCTACCCCAAAGAAAAGCACTTACTACAAGAAAAGTAAAGTGAATGCCCCTTTTTGAAGTAGCCTGAAAGTGTTCATTTCTATCAAAAATAAAGCTGGAGATGGACTGTTCTCAATGGAGATAGACAGAGTGAAATATCTGATGAAAAAATCAACTACAGAGTACCCCAACAAAAAGCACTTACTTTTAAAAACAACGAGTTAGTGCTTAAGTTAAAGTAATTGTGACTATTAAAATCTGTAAGTATTTCAACTCCTGGGACAATAAAGTGTTGTTTTAAAGAAATACAACTAAGACTCACTTAATTCCAGCATGTGCAAATCCTTGGTGAAACAAATCTTCCTTCTTAGTGGCAATGTCTTCTCCTTCTGGATACCTTGCAGGAATGTTCCTACTACAAAAATGCTCCCTTTTTATGTTCGGGTAGAAATCTGGCAAGAACGGGACTATTTGCAGCCAAGCCCCTTTCTTGCACCGTCGTTATATTTGTCTCAATGAAAATGATTTAACCTCCTTCTGCTTTACTAAACAAAAGATAGTGTTGAGTACCCAATCAGCAGTCTCACACATGTAGTTTCTATGTCAATACAAGTGTTAATACTTATTGAACCCATTGTCCATTTATTTGATAGATATGATATAACATTTTGTAAAATAACCCTTGCGCCCGCATTCTGATTGTTAAAACACATTATTGGTAAATTGAAAAAAAAAATACAGCCAAGATCTACCCCAACAAAAAGCACTTACTAGTGCAATGAACGAGTTAGTGCTTTTGTTAAAGTAATCCTTGTGACTATAAGACATTTTTGGATCAGCCTTATCCTTTCACAGTTAATTTTGTGAACATTTTCATTCATTTTTCGATTTTCTAATGTTTGGATGAGAAACAGCAGCGAAGAGAAGCTTAGTATCCTCAAATTTTGCCCCAACTTGATAGCACTTACTCTTATTTATAAAAGACAGTACTAAAGTTGAAGTAGAATTCAAAAGGAACTGTTGTAGCTTTGGATATAAAAACACAACATGTTGAGATACTGGCTGATAAACGCCAATAAAGCTACCCCAAAGAAAAGCACTTACTATAATAAATGAAAGAGAATGCCTTTTTTGAAGTAGCCTGCATGGTTAAAAAATGATGTTGATATAATTGGTCGTTGGTGAATTCTAAAATATCATTAGCAAAGTAAAGAGTAATTCCTTTTCTGCCCCAAAACCTGTAGAAACGAGGCTTCCAAGTGAGAAGCAACTGAAACGATGCAAATTCAAACAACTTTCTAACACATAAAACCAGTCAGTGTATACGTTACAAAAATCCTTCTGAATAAAACAAATCTTGTCTGTTTAAAACTGTCACCTGGCATTACATTTGTCCAGGTTCATATTCACTGTACTGTGTACTGGGTTACATTTTGGTAAATAAAAAGCAGTATATTATTCTCACATTTGCCCCAACTTGATAGCCTTACTGTTACAAGAAACAAAGGCAGTACTAAAGTTGGAGATTAATTCAAAATAAAACGTTGTTGTAGGATACGATTGACAAACAACATTGATTTGAAGAGTTACTGGTTGAAATGCAGCAATAAAGCTACCCCAAAGAAAAGCACTTACTACAAGAAAAGTAAAGTGAATGCCCCTTTTTGAAGTAGCCTGAAAGTGTTCATTTCTATCAAAAATAAAGCTGGAGACGGACTGTTCTCAATGGAGACAGAGAGAGTGAAATATCTGATGAAAAAATCAACTACAGAGTACCCCAACAAAAAGCACTTACTTTTAAAAACAACAAGTTAGTGCTTAAGTTAAAGTAATCATTGTGACTATTACAATCTGTAAGTATTTCAAATCCTGGGACAATAAAGTGTTTTTTTAAAGAAATACAACTAAGACTTACTTAATTCCAGCATGTGCAAATCCTTGGTGAAACAAATCTTCCTTCTTAGTGGCAATGTCTTCTCCTTCTGGATACCTTGCAGGAATGTTCCTACTACAAAAATGCTCCCTTTTTATGTTCGGGTAGAAATCTGGCAAGAACGGGACTATTTGCAGCCAAGCCCCTTTCTTGCACCGTCGTTATATTTGTCTCAATGAAAATGATTTAACCTCCTTCTGCTTTACTAAACAAAAGATAGTGTTGAGTACCCAATCAGCAGTCTCACACATGTAGTTTCTATGTCAATACAAGTGTTAATACTTATTGAACCCATTGTCCATTTATTTGATAGATATGATATAACATTTTGTAAAATAACCCTTGCGCCCGCATTCTGATTGTTAAAACACATTATTGGTAAATTGAAAAAAAAAATACAGCCAAGATCTACCCCAACAAAAAGCACTTACTAGTGCAATGAACGAGTTAGTGCTTTTGTTAAAGTAATCCTTGTGACTATAAGACATTTCTGGATCAGCCTTATCCTTTCACAGTTAATTTTGTGAACATTTTCATTCATTTTTCGATTTTCTAATGTTTGGATGAGAAACAGCAGCGAAGAGAAGCTTAGTATCCTCAAATTTTGCCCCAACTTGATAGCACTTACTCTTATTTATAAAAGACAGTACTAAAGTTGAAGTAGAATTCAAAAGGAACTGTTGTAGCTTTGGATATAAAAACACAACATGTTGAGATACTGGCTGATAAACGCCAATAAAGCTACCCCAAAGAAAAGCACTTACTATAATAAATGAAAGAGAATGCCTTTTTTGAAGTAGCCTGCATGGTTAAAAAATGATGTTGATATAATTGGTCGTTGGTGAATTCTAAAATATCATTAGCAAAGTAAAGAGTAATTCCTTTTCTGCCCCAAAACCTGTAGAAACGAGGCTTCCAAGTGAGAAGCAACTGAAACGATGCAAATTCAAACAACTTTCTAACACATAAAACCAGTCAGTGTATACGTTACAAAAATCCTTCTGAATAAAACAAATCTTGTCTGTTTAAAACTGTCACCTGGCATTACATTTGTCCAGGTTCATATTCACTGTACTGTGTACTGGGTTACATTTTGGTAAATAAAAAGCAGTATATTATTCTCACATTTGCCCCAACTTGATAACCTTACTGTTACAAGAAACAAAGGCAGTACTAAAGTTGGAGATTAATTCAAAATAAAACGTTGTTGTAGGATACGATTGACAAACAACATTGATTTGAAGAGTTACTGGTTGAAATGCAGCAATAAAGCTACCCCAAAGAAAAGCACTTACTACAAGAAAAGTAAAGTGAATGCCCCTTTTTGAAGTAGCCTGAAAGTGTTCATTTCTATCAAAAATAAAGCTGGAGATGGACTGTTCTCAATGGAGATAGACAGAGTGAAATATCTGATGAAAAAATCAACTACAGAGTACCCCAACAAAAAGCACTTACTTTTAAAAACAACGAGTTAGTGCTTAAGTTAAAGTAATCATTGTGACTATTACAATCTGTAAGTATTTCAACTCCTGGGACAATAAAGTGTTGTTTTAAAGAAATACAACTAAGACATACTTAATTCCAGCATGTGCAAATCCTTGGTGAAACAAATCTTCCTTCTTAGTGGCAATGTCTTCTCCTTCTGGATACCTTGCAGGTATGTTCCTACTACAAAAATGCTCCCTTTTTTTGTTCGGTTAGAAATCTGGCAGGAACGGAACTATTTGCAGCCAAGCCCCTTTCTTGCACAGTCGTTATATTTGTCTCAATGAAAATGATTTAACCTCCTTCTGCTTTACTAAACAAAAGATAGTGTTGAGTACCCAATCAGCAGTCTCACACATGTAGTTTCTATGTCAACACAAGTGTTAATACTTATTGAACCCATTGTCCATTTATTTGATAGATATGATATGACATTTTGTAAAATAACCCTTGCGCCCGCATTCTGATTGTTAAAGCACATTATTGGTAAATTGAAAAAAAATACAGCCAAGATCTACCCCAACAAAAAGCACTTACTAATGCAATGAACGAGTTAGTGCTTTTGTTAAAGTAATCCTTGTGACTATAAGACATTTCTGGATCAGCCTTATCCTTTCACAGTTAATTTTGTGAAGATTTTCATTCATTTTTCGATTTTCTAATGTTTGGATGAGAAACAGCAGAGAAGAGAAGCTTAGCATCCTCAAATTTTGCCCCAACTTGATAGCACTTACTCTTATTTATAAAAGACAGTACTAAAGTTGAAGTAGAATTCAAAAGGAACTGTTGTAGCTTTGGATATAAAAACACAACATGTTGAGATACTGGCTGATAAACGCCAATAAAGCTACCCCAAAGAAAAGCACTTACTATAATAAATGAAAGAGAATGCCTTTTTTGAAGTAGCCTGCATGGTTAAAAAATGATGTTGATATAATTGGTCGTTGGTGAATTCTAAAATATCATTAGCAAAGTAAAGAATAATTCCTTTTCTGCCCAAAACCTGTAGAAACGAGGCTTCCAAGTGAGAAGCAACTGAAGCGATGCAAATTCAAACAACTTTCTAACACATAAAACCAGTCAGTGTATACGTTACAAAAATCCTTCTGAATAAAACAAATCTTGTCTGTTTAAAACTGTCACCTGGCATTACATTTGTCCAGGTTCATATTCACTGTACTGTGTACTGGGTTACATTTTGGTAAATAAAAAGCAGTATATTATTCTCACATTTGCCCCAACTTGATAGCCTTACTGTTACAAGAAACAAAGGCAGTACTAAAGTTGGAGATGAATTCAAAATAAAACGTTGTTGTAGGATACGATTGACAAACAACATTGATTTGAAGAGTTACTGGTTGAAATGCAGCAATAAAGCTACCCCAAAGAAAAGCACTTACTACAAGAAAAGTAAAGTGAATGCCCCTTTTTGAAGTAGCCTGAAAGTGTTCATTTCTATCAAAAATAAAGCTGGAGATGGACTGTTCTCAATGGAGACAGAGAGAGTGAAATATCTGATGAAAAAATCAACTACAGATTACCCCAACAAAAAGCACTTACTTTTAAAAACAACGAGTTAGTGCTTAAGTTAAAGTAATCATTGTGACTATTACAATCTGTAAGTATTTCAACTCCTGGGACAATAAAGTGTTGTTTTAAAGAAATACAACTAAGACTTACTTAATTCCAGCATGTGCAAATCCTTGGTGAAACAAATCTTCCTTCTTAGTGGCAATGTCTTCTCCTTCTGGATACCTTGCAGGAATGTTCCTACTACAAAAATGCTCCCTTTTTTTGTTCGGGTAGAAATCTGGCAAGAACGGGACTATTTGCAGCCAAGCCCCTTTCTTGCACCGTCGTTATATTTGTCTCAATGAAAATGATTTAACCTCCTTCTGCTTTACTAAACAAAAGATAGTGTTGAGTACCCAATCAGCAGTCTCACACATGTAGTTTCTATGTCAATACAAGTGTTAATACTTATTGAACCCATTGTCCATTTATTTGATAGAAATGACATAACATTTTGTAAAATAACCCTTGCGCCCGCATTCTGATTGTTAAAACACATTATTGGTAAATTGAAAAAAAATACAGCCAAGATCTACCCCAACAAAAAGCACTTACTAGTGCAATGAACGAGTTAGTGCTTTTGTTAAAGTAATCCTTGTGACTATAAGACATTTCTGCATCAGTCTTATCCTTTCACAGTTAATTTTGTGAACATTTTCATTCATTTTTCGATTTTCTAATGTTTGGATGAGAAACAGCAGAGAAGAGAAGCTTAGTATCCTCAAATTTTGCCCCAACTTGATAGCACTTACTCTTATTTATAAAAGACAGTACTAAAGTTGAAGAAGAATTCAAAAGGAACTGTTGTAGCTTTGGATATAAAAACACAACATGTTGAGATACTGGCTGATAAACGCCAATAAAGCTACCCCAAAGAAAAGCACTTACTATAATAAATGAAAGAGAATGCCCCTTTTTGAAGTAGCCTGCATGGTTAAAAAACGATGTTGATATAATTGGTAGTTGGTGAATTCTAAAATATCATTAGCAAAGTAAAGAGTAATTCCTTTTCTGCCCCAAAACCTGTAGAATCGAGGCTTCTAAGTGAGAAGCAACAGAAACGATGCAAATTCAAACAACTTTCTAACACATAAAACCAGTCAGTGTATACGTTACAATAATCCTTCTGAATAAAACAAATCTTGTCTGTTTAAAACTGTCACCTGGCATTACATTTGTCCAGGTTCATATTCACTGTACTGTGCACTGGGTTACATTTTGGTAAATAAAAAGCAGTATATTATTCTCACATTTGCCCCAACTTGATAGCCTTACTGTTACAAGAAACAAAGGCAGTACTAAAGTTGGAGATTAATTCAAAATAAAACATTGTTGTAGGATACGATTGACAAACAACATTGATTTGAAGAGTTTCTGGTTGAAATGCAGCAATAAAGCTACCCCAAAGAAAAGCACTTACTACAAGAAAAGTAAAGTGAATGCCCCTTTTTGAAGTAGCCTGAAAGTGTTCATTTCTATCAAAAATAAAGCTGGAGATGGACTGTTCTCAATGGAGATAGACAGAGTGAAATATCTGATGAAAAAATCAACTACAGAGTACCCCAACAAAAAGCACTTACTTTTAAAAACAACGAGTTAGTGCTTAAGTTAAAGTAATTGTGACTATTACAATCTGTAAGTATTTCAACTCCTGGGACAATAAAGTGTTGTTTTAAAGAAATACAACTAAGACTTACTTAATTCCAGCATGTGCAAATCCTTGGTGAAACAAATCTTCCTTCTTAGTGGCAATGTCTTCTCCTTCTGGATACCTTGCAGGAATGTTCCTACTACAAAAATGCTCCCTTTTTATGTTCGGGTAGAAATCTGGCAAGAACGGGACTATTTGCAGCCAAGCCCCTTTCTTGCACCGTCGTTATATTTGTCTCAATGAAAATGATTTAACCTCCTTCTGCTTTACTAAACAAAAGATAGTGTTGAGTACCCAATCAGCAGTCTCACACATGTAGTTTCTATGTCAATACAAGTGTTAATACTTATTGAACCCATTGTCCATTTATTTGATAGATATGATATAACATTTTGTAAAATAACCCTTGCGCCCGCATTCTGATTGTTAAAACACATTATTGGTAAATTGAAAAAAAAAATACAGCCAAGATCTACCCCAACAAAAAGCACTTACTAGTGCAATGAACGAGTTAGTGCTTTTGTTAAAGTAATCCTTGTGACTATAAGACATTTCTGGATCAGCCTTATCCTTTCACAGTTAATTTTGTGAACATTTTCATTCATTTTTCGATTTTCTAATGTTTGGATGAGAAACAGCAGAGAAGAGAAGCTTAGTATCCTCAAATTTTGCCCCAACTTGATAGCACTTACTCTTATTTATAAAAGACAGTACTAAAGTTGAAGTAGAATTCAAAAGGAACTGTTGTAGCTTTGGATATAAAAACACATCATGTTGAGATACTGGCTGATAAACGCCAATAAAGCTACCCCAAAGAAAAGCACTTACTATAATAAATGAAAGAGAATGCCTTTTTTGAAGTAGCCTGCATGGTTAAAAAATGATGTTGATATAATTGGTCGTTGGTGAATTCTAAAATATCATTAGCAAAGTAAAGAGTAATTCCTTTTCTGCCCCAAAACCTGTAGAAACGAGGCTTCCAAGTGAGAAGCAACTGAAACGATGCAAATTCAAACAACTTTCTAACACATAAAACCAGTCAGTGTATACGTTACAAAAATCCTTCTGAATAAAACAAATCTTGTCTGTTTAAAACTGTCACCTGGCATTACATTTGTCCAGGTTCATATTCACTGTACTGTGTACTGGGTTACATTTTGGTAAATAAAAAGCAGTATATTATTCTCACATTTGCCCCAACTTGATAACCTTACTGTTACAAGAAACAAAGGCAGTACTAAAGTTGGAGATTAATTCAAAATAAAACGTTGTTGTAGGATACGATTGACAAACAACATTGATTTGAAGAGTTACTGGTTGAAATGCAGCAATAAAGCTACCCCAAAGAAAAGCACTTACTACAAGAAAAGTAAAGTGAATGCCCCTTTTTGAAGTAGCCTGAAAGTGTTCATTTCTATCAAAAATAAAGCTGGAGACGGACTGTTCTCAATGGAGACAGAGAGAGTGAAATATCTGATGAAAAAATCAACTACAGAGTACCCCAACAAAAAGCACTTACTTTTAAAAACAACGAGTTAGTGCTTAAGTTAAAGTAATCATTGTGACTATTACAATCTGTAAGTATTTCAACTCCTGGGACAATAAAGTGTTGTTTTAAAGAAATACAACTAAGACTTACTTAATTCCAGCATGTGCAAATCCTTGGTGAAACAAATCTTCCTTCTTAGTGGCAATGTCTTCTCCTTCTGGATACCTTGCAGGAATGTTCCTACTACAAAAATGCTCCCTTTTTATGTTCGGGTAGAAATCTGGCAAGAACGGGACTATTTGCAGCCAAGCCCCTTTCTTGCACCGTCGTTATATTTGTCTCAATGAAAATGATTTAACCTCCTTCTGCTTTACTAAACAAAAGATAGTGTTGAGTACCCAATCAGCAGTCTCACACATGTAGTTTCTATGTCAATACAAGTGTTAATACTTATTGAACCCATTGTCCATTTATTTGATAGATATGATATAACATTTTGTAAAATAACCCTTGCGCCCGCATTCTGATTGTTAAAACACATTATTGGTAAATTGAAAAAAAATACAGCCAAGATCTACCCCAACAAAAAGCACTTACTAGTGCAATGAACGAGTTAGTGCTTTTGTTAAAGTAATCCTTGTGACTATAAGACATTTCTGGATCAGCCTTATCCTTTCACAGTTAATTTTGTGAACATTTTTCATTCATTTTTCGATTTTCTAATGTTTGGATGAGAAACAGCAGAGAAGAGAAGCTTAGTATCCTCAAATTTTGCCCCAACTTGATAGCACTTACTCTTATTTATAAAAGACAGTACTAAAGTTGAAGTAGAATTCAAAAGGAACTGTTGTAGCTTTGGAAATAAAAACACAACATGTTGAGATACTGGCTGATAAACGCCAATAAAGCTACCCCAAAGAAATCACTTACTATAATAAATGAAAGAGAATGCCTTTTTTGAAGTAGCCTGCATGGTTAAAAAATGATGTTGATATAATTGGTCGTTGGTGAATTCTAAAATATCATTAGCAAAGTAAAGAGTAATTCCTTTTCTGCCCCAAAACCTGTAGAAACGAGGCTTCCAAGTGAGAAGCAACTGAAACGATGCAAATTCAAACAACTTTCTAACACATAAAACCAGTCAGTGTATACGTTACAAAAATCCTTCTGAATAAAACAAATCTTGTCTGTTTAAAACTGTCACCTGGCATTACATTTGTCCAGGTTCATATTCACTGTACTGTGTACTGGGTTACATTTTGGTAAATAAAAAGCAGTATATTATTCTCACATTTGCCCCAACTTGATAGCCTTACTGTTACAAGAAACAAAGGCAGTACTAAAGTTGGAGATTAATTCAAAATAAAACGTTGTTGTAGGATACGATTGACAAACAACATTGATTTGAAGAGTTACTGGTTGAAATGCAGCAATAAAGCTACCCCAAAGAAAAGCACTTACTACAAGAAAAGTAAAGTGAATGCCCCTTTTTGAAGTAGCCTGAAAGTGTTCATTTCTATCAAAAATAAAGCTGGAGATGGACTGTTCTCAATGGAGACAGAGAGAGTGAAATATCTGATGAAAAAATCAACTACAGAGTACCCCAACAAAAAGCACTTACTTTTAAAAACAACGAGTTAGTGCTTAAGTTAAAGTAATCATTGTGACTATTACAATCTGTAAGTATTTCAACTCCTGGGACAATAAAGTGTTGTTTTAAAGAAATACAACTAAGACTTACTTAATTCCAGCATGTGCAAATCCTTGGTGAAACAAATCTTCCTTCTTAGTGGCAATGTCTTCTCCTTCTGGATACCTTGCAGGAATGTTCCTACTACAAAAATGCTCCCTTTTTATGTTCGGGTAGAAATCTGGCAAGAACGGGACTATTTGCAGCCAAGCCCCTTTCTTGCACCGTCGTTATATTTGTCTCAATGAAAATGATTTAACCTCCTTCTGCTTTACTAAACAAAAGATAGTGTTGAGTACCCAATCAGCAGTCTCACACATGTAGTTTCTATGTCAATACAAGTGTTAATACTTATTGAACCCATTGTCCATTTATTTGATAGATATGATATAACATTTTGTAAAATAACCCTTGCGCCCGCATTCTGATTGTTAAAACACATTATTGGTAAATTGAAAAAAAATACAGCCAAGATCTACCCCAACAAAAAGCACTTACTAGTGCAATGAACGAGTTAGTGCTTTTGTTAAAGTAATCCTTGTGACTATAAGACATTTCTGGATCAGCCTTATCCTTTCACAGTTAATTTTGTGAACATTTTCATTCATTTTTCGATTTTCTAATGTTTGGATGAGAAACAGCAGAGAAGAGAAGCTTAGTATCCTCAAATTTTGCCCCAACTTGATAGCACTTACTCTTATTTATAAAAGACAGTACTAAAGTTGAAGTAGAATTCAAAAGGAACTGTTGTAGCTTTGGATATAAAAACACAACATGTTGAGATACTGGCTGATAAACGCCAATAAAGCTACCCCAAAGAAAAGCACTTACTATAATAAATGAAAGAGAATGCCTTTTTTGAAGTAGCCTGCATGGTTAAAAAATGATGTTGATATAATTGGTCGTTGGTGAATTCTAAAATATCATTAGCAAAGTAAAGAGTAATTCCTTTTCTGCCCCAAAACCTGTAGAAACGAGGCTTCCAAGTGAGAAGCAACTGAAACGATGCAAATTCAAACAACTTTCTAACACATAAAACCAGTCAGTGTATACGTTACAATAATCCTTCTGAATAAAACAAATCTTGTCTGTTTAAAACTGTCACCTGGCATTACATTTGTCCTGGTTCATATTCACTGTACTGTGTACTGGGTTACATTTTGGTAAATAAAAAGCAGTATATTATTCTCACATTTGCCCCAACTTGATAGCCTTACTGTTACAAGAAACAAAGGCAGTACTAAAGTTGGAGATTAATTCAAAATAAAACGTTGTTGTAGGATACGATTGACAAACAACATTGATTTGAAGAGTTACTGGTTGAAATGCAGCAATAAAGCTACCCCAAAGAAAAGCACTTACTACAAGAAAAGTAAAGTGAATGCCCCTTTTTGAATTAGCCTGAAAGTGTTCATTTCTATCAAAAATAAAGCTGGAGATGGACTGTTCTCAATGGAGACAGAGAGAGTGAAATATCTGATGAAAAAATCAACTACAGAGTACCCCAACAAAAAGCACTTACTTTTTAAAACAACGAGTTAGTGCTTAAGTTAAAGTAATCATTGTGACTATTACAATCTGTAAGTATTTCAACTCCTGGGACAATAAAGTGTTGTTTTAAAGAAATACAACTAAGACTTACTTAATTCCAGCATGTGCAAATCCTTGGTGAAACAAATCTTCCTTCTGATTGTTAAAACACATTATTGGTAAATTGAAAAAAAATACAGCCAAGATCTACCCCAACAAAAAGCACTTACTAATGCAATGAACGAGTTAGTGCTTTTGTTAAAGTAATCCTTGTGACTATAAGACATTTCTGGATCAGCCTTATCCTTTCACAGTTAATTTTGTGAACATTTTCATTCATTTTTCGATTTTCTAATGTTTGGATGAGAAACAGCAGAGAAGAGAAGCTTAGTATCCTCAAATTTTGCCCCAACTTGATAGCACTTACTCTTATTTATAAAAGACAGTACTAAAGTTGAAGTAGAATTCAAAAGGAACTGTTGTAGCTTTGGATATAAAAACACAACATGTTGAGATACTGGCT
Source organism: Acipenser ruthenus (assembly GCF_902713425.1). Classification (NCBI taxonomy): domain Eukaryota; kingdom Metazoa; phylum Chordata; class Actinopteri; order Acipenseriformes; family Acipenseridae; genus Acipenser; species Acipenser ruthenus. The sequence continues at coordinate 3,170,850 of NC_081244.1, forward strand.
GATAAACGCCAATAAAGCTACCCCAAAGAAAAGCACTTACTATAATAAATGAAAGAGAATGCCTTTTTTTGAAGTAGCCTGCATGGTTAAAAAATGATGTTGATATAATTGGTCGTTGGTGAATTCTAAAATATCATTAGCAAAGTAAAGAGTAATTCCTTTTCTGCCCCAAAACCTGTAGAAACGAGGCTTCCAAGTGAGAAGCAACTGAAACGATGCAAATTCAAACAACTTTCTAACACATAAAACCAGTCAGTGTATACGTTACAATAATCCTTCTGAATAAAACAAATCTTGTCTGTTTAAAACTGTCACCTGGCATTACATTTGTCCAGGTTCATATTCACTGTACTGTGTACTGGGTTACATTTTGGTAAATAAAAAGCAGTATATTATTCTCACATTTGCCCCAACTTGATAGCCTTACTGTTACAAGAAACAAAGGCAGTACTAAAGTTGGAGATTAATTCAAAATAAAACGTTGTTGTAGGATACGATTGACAAACAACATTGATTTGAAGAGTTACTGGTTGAAATGCAGCAATAAAGCTACCCCAAAGAAAAGCACTTACTACAAGAAAAGTAAAGTGAATGCCCCTTTTTGAAGTAGCCTGAAAGTGTTCATTTCTATCAAAAATAAAGCTGGAGATGGACTGTTCTCAATGGAGACAGAGAGAGTGAAATATCTGATGAAAAAATCAACTACAGAGTACCCCAACAAAAAGCGCTTACTTTTAAAAACAACAAGTTAGTGCTTAAGTTAAAGTAATCATTGTGACTATTACAATCTGTAAGTATTTCAACTCCTGGGACAATAAAGTGTTGTTTTAAAGAAATACAACTAAGACTTACTTAATTCCAGCATGTGCAAATCCTTGGTGAAACAAATCTTCCTTCTTAGTGGCAATGTCTTCTCCTTCTGGATACCTTGCAGGAATGTTCCTACTACAAAAATGCTCCCTTTTTATGTTCGGGTAGAAATCTGGCAAGAACGGGACTATTTGCAGCCAAGCCCCTTTCTTGCACCGTCGTTATATTTGTCTCAATGAAAATGATTTAACCTCCTTCTGCTTTACTAAACAAAAGATAGTGTTGAGTACCCAATCAGCAGTCTCACACATGTAGTTTCTATGTCAACACAAGTGTTAATACTTATTGAACCCATTGTCCATTTATTTGATAGATATGATATAACATTTTGTAAAATAACCCTTGCGCCCGCATTCTGATTGTTAAAACACATTATTGGTAAATTGAAAAAAAATACAGCCAAGATCTACCCCAACAAAAAGCACTTACTAGTGCAATGAACGAGTTAGTGCTTTTGTTAAAGTAATCCTTGTGACTATAAGACATTTCTGGATCAGCCTTATCCTTTCACAGTTAATTTTGTGAACATTTTCATTCATTTTTCGATTTTCTAATGTTTGGATGAGAAACAGCAGAGAAGAGAAGCTTAGTATCCTCAAATTTTGCCCCAACTTGATAGCACTTACTCTTATTTATAAAAGACAGTACTAAAGTTGAAGTAGAATTCAAAAGGAACTGTTGTAGCTTTGGATATAAAAACACAACATGTTGAGATACTGGCTGATAAACGCCAATAAAGCTACCCCAAAGAAAAGCACTTACTATAATAAATGAAAGAGAATGCCTTTTTTGAAGTAGCCTGCATGGTTAAAAAATGATGTTGATATAATTGGTCGTTGGTGAATTCTAAAATATCATTAGCAAAGTAAAGAGTAATTCCTTTTCTGCCCCAAAACCTGTAGAAACGAGGCTTCCAAGTGAGAAGCAACTGAAACGATGCAAATTCAAACAACTTTCTAACACATAAAACCAGTCAGTGTATACGTTACAATAATCCTTCTGAATAAAACAAATCTTGTCTGTTTAAAACTGTCACCTGGCATTACATTTGTCCTGGTTCATATTCACTGTACTGTGTACTGGGTTACATTTTGGTAAATAAAAAGCAGTATATTATTCTCACATTTGCCCCAACTTGATAGCCTTACTGTTACAAGAAACAAAGGCAGTACTAAAGTTGGAGATTAATTCAAAATAAAACGTTGTTGTAGGATACGATTGACAAACAACATTGATTTGAAGAGTTACTGGTTGAAATGCAGCAATAAAGCTACCCCAAAGAAAAGCACTTACTACAAGAAAAGTAAAGTGAATGCCCCTTTTTGAATTAGCCTGAAAGTGTTCATTTCTATCAAAAATAAAGCTGGAGATGGACTGTTCTCAATGGAGACAGAGAGAGTGAAATATCTGATGAAAAAATCAACTACAGAGTACCCCAACAAAAAGCACTTACTTTTTAAAACAACGAGTTAGTGCTTAAGTTAAAGTAATCATTGTGACTATTACAATCTGTAAGTATTTCAACTCCTGGGACAATAAAGTGTTGTTTTAAAGAAATACAACTAAGACTTACTTAATTCCAGCATGTGCAAATCCTTGGTGAAACAAATCTTCCTTCTGATTGTTAAAACACATTATTGGTAAATTGAAAAAAAATACAGCCAAGATCTACCCCAACAAAAAGCACTTACTAATGCAATGAACGAGTTAGTGCTTTTGTTAAAGTAATCCTTGTGACTATAAGACATTTCTGGATCAGCCTTATCCTTTCACAGTTAATTTTGTGAACATTTTCATTCATTTTTCGATTTTCTAATGTTTGGATGAGAAACAGCAGAGAAGAGAAGCTTAGTATCCTCAAATTTTGCCCCAACTTGATAGCACTTACTCTTATTTATAAAAGACAGTACTAAAGTTGAAGTAGAATTCAAAAGGAACTGTTGTAGCTTTGGATATAAAAACACAACATGTTGAGATACTGGCTGATAAACGCCAATAAAGCTACCCCAAAGAAAAGCACTTACTATAATAAATGAAAGAGAATGCCTTTTTTTGAAGTAGCCTGCATGGTTAAAAAATGATGTTGATATAATTGGTCGTTGGTGAATTCTAAAATATCATTAGCAAAGTAAAGAGTAATTCCTTTTCTGCCCCAAAACCTGTAGAAACGAGGCTTCCAAGTGAGAAGCAACTGAAACGATGCAAATTCAAACAACTTTCTAACACATAAAACCAGTCAGTGTATACGTTACAATAATCCTTCTGAATAAAACAAATCTTGTCTGTTTAAAACTGTCACCTGGCATTACATTTGTCCAGGTTCATATTCACTGTACTGTGTACTGGGTTACATTTTGGTAAATAAAAAGCAGTATATTATTCTCACATTTGCCCCAACTTGATAGCCTTACTGTTACAAGAAACAAAGGCAGTACTAAAGTTGGAGATTAATTCAAAATAAAACGTTGTTGTAGGATACGATTGACAAACAACATTGATTTGAAGAGTTACTGGTTGAAATGCAGCAATAAAGCTACCCCAAAGAAAAGCACTTACTACAAGAAAAGTAAAGTGAATGCCCCTTTTTGAAGTAGCCTGAAAGTGTTCATTTCTATCAAAAATAAAGCTGGAGATGGACTGTTCTCAATGGAGACAGAGAGAGTGAAATATCTGATGAAAAAATCAACTACAGAGTACCCCAACAAAAAGCGCTTACTTTTAAAAACAACAAGTTAGTGCTTAAGTTAAAGTAATCATTGTGACTATTACAATCTGTAAGTATTTCAACTCCTGGGACAATAAAGTGTTGTTTTAAAGAAATACAACTAAGACTTACTTAATTCCAGCATGTGCAAATCCTTGGTGAAACAAATCTTCCTTCTTAGTGGCAATGTCTTCTCCTTCTGGATACCTTGCAGGAATGTTCCTACTACAAAAATGCTCCCTTTTTATGTTCGGGTAGAAATCTGGCAAGAACGGGACTATTTGCAGCCAAGCCCCTTTCTTGCACCGTCGTTATATTTGTCTCAATGAAAATGATTTAACCTCCTTCTGCTTTACTAAACAAAAGATAGTGTTGAGTACCCAATCAGCAGTCTCACACATGTAGTTTCTATGTCAACACAAGTGTTAATACTTATTGAACCCATTGTCCATTTATTTGATAGATATGATATAACATTTTGTAAAATAACCCTTGCGCCCGCATTCTGATTGTTAAAACACATTATTGGTAAATTGAAAAAAAATACAGCCAAGATCTACCCCAACAAAAAGCACTTACTAGTGCAATGAACGAGTTAGTGCTTTTGTTAAAGTAATCCTTGTGACTATAAGACATTTCTGGATCAGCCTTATCCTTTCACAGTTAATTTTGTGAACATTTTCATTCATTTTTCGATTTTCTAATGTTTGGATGAGAAACAGCAGAGAAGAGAAGCTTAGTATCCTCAAATTTTGCCCCAACTTGATAGCACTTACTCTTATTTATAAAAGACAGTACTAAAGTTGAAGTAGAATTCAAAAGGAACTGTTGTAGCTTTGGATATAAAAACACAACATGTTGAGATACTGGCTGATAAACGCCAATAAAGCTACCCCAAAGAAAAGCACTTACTATAATAAATGAAAGAGAATGCCTTTTTTGAAGTAGCCTGCATGGTTAAAAAATGATGTTGATATAATTGGTCGTTGGTGAATTCTAAAATATCATTAGCAAAGTAAAGAGTAATTCCTTTTCTGCCCCAAAACCTGTAGAAACGAGGCTTCCAAGTGAGAAGCAACTGAAACGATGCAAATTCAAACAACTTTCTAACACATAAAACCAGTCAGTGTATACGTTACAATAATCCTTCTGAATAAAACAAATCTTGTCTGTTTAAAACTGTCACCTGGCATTACATTTGTCCAGGTTCATATTCACTGTACTGTGTACTGGGTTACATTTTGGTAAATAAAAAGCAGTATATTATTCTCACATTTGCCCCAACTTGATAGCCTTACTGTTACAAGAAACAAAGGCAGTACTAAAGTTGGAGATTAATTCAAAATAAAACGTTGTTGTAGGATACGATTGACAAACAACATTGATTTGAAGAGTTACTGGTTGAAATGCAGCAATAAAGCTACCCCAAAGAAAAGCACTTACTACAAGAAAAGTAAAGTGAATGCCCCTTTTTGAAGTAGCCTGAAAGTGTTCATTTCTATCAAAAATAAAGCTGGAGATGGACTGTTCTCAATGGAGATAGACAGAGTGAAATATCTGATGAAAAAATCAACTACAGAGTACCCCAACAAAAAGCGCTTACTTTTAAAAACAACAAGTTAGTGCTTAAGTTAAAGTAATCATTGTGACTATTACAATCTGTAAGTATTTCAACTCCTGGGACAATAAAGTGTTGTTTTAAAGAAATACAACTAAGACTTACTTAATTCCAGCATGTGCAAATCCTTGGTGAAACAAATCTTCCTTCTTATTGATAGCACTTACTCTTATTTATAAAAGACAGTACTAAAGTTGAAGTAGAATTCAAAAGGAACTGTTGTAGCTTTGGATATAAAAACACAACATGTTGAGATACTGGCTGATAAACGCCAATAAAGCTACCCCAAAGAAAAGCACTTACTATAATAAATGAAAGAGAATGCCTTTTTTGAAGTAGCCTGCATGGTTAAAAAATGATGTTGATATAATTGGTCGTTGGTGAATTCTAAAATATCATTAGCAAAGTAAAGAGTAATTCCTTTTCTGCCCCAAAACCTGTAGAAACGAGGCTTCCAAGTGAGAAGCAACTGAAACGATGCAAATTCAAACAACTTTCTATCACATAAAACCAGTCAGTGTATACGTTACAATAATCCTTCTGAATAAAACAAATCTTGTCTGTTTAAAACTGTCACCTGGCATTACATTTGTCCTGGTTCATATTCACTGTACTGTGTACTGGGTTACATTTTGGTAAATAAAAAGCAGTATATTATTCTCACATTTGCCCCAACTTGATAGCCTTACTGTTACAAGAAACAAAGGCAGTACTAAAGTTGGAGATTAATTCAAAATAAAACGTTGTTGTAGGATACGATTGACAAACAACATTGATTTGAAGAGTTACTGGTTGAAATGCAGCAATAAAGCTACCCCAAAGAAAAGCACTTACTACAAGAAAAGTAAAGTGAATGCCCCTTTTTGAATTAGCCTGAAAGTGTTCATTTCTATCAAAAATAAAGCTGGAGATGGACTGTTCTCAATGGAGACAGAGAGAGTGAAATATCTGATGAAAAAATCAACTACAGAGTACCCCAACAAAAAGCACTTACTTTTTAAAACAACGAGTTAGTGCTTAAGTTAAAGTAATCATTATGACTATTACAATCTGTAAGTATTTCAACTCCTGGGACAATAAAGTGTTGTTTTAAAGAAATACAACTAAGACTTACTTAATTCCAGCATGTGCAAATCCTTGGTGAAACAAATCTTCCTTCTGATTGTTAAAACACATTATTGGTAAATTGAAAAAAAATACAGCCAAGATCTACCCCAACAAAAAGCACTTACTAGTGCAATGAACGAGTTAGTGCTTTTGTTAAAGTAATCCTTGTGACTATAAGACATTTCTGGATCAGCCTTATCCTTTCACAGTTAATTTTGTGAACATTTTCATTCATTTTTCGATTTTCTAATGTTTGGATGAGAAACAGCAGAGAAGAGAAGCTTAGTATCCTCAAATTTTGCCCCAACTTGATAGCACTTACTCTTATTTATAAAAGACAGTACTAAAGTTGAAGTAGAATTCAAAAGGAACTGTTGTAGCTTTGGATATAAAAACACAACATGTTGAGATACTGGCTGATAAACGCCAATAAAGCTACCCCAAAGAAAAGCACTTACTATAATAAATGAAAGAGAATGCCTTTTTTGAAGTAGCCTGCATGGTTAAAAAATGATGTTGATATAATTGGTCGTTGGTGAATTCTAAAATATCATTAGCAAAGTAAAGAGTAATTCCTTTTCTGCCCCAAAACCTGTAGAAACGAGGCTTCCAAGTGAGAAGCAACTGAAACGATGCAAATTCAAACAACTTTCTAACACATAAAACCAGTCAGTGTATACGTTACAATAATCCTTCTGAATAAAACAAATCTTGTCTGTTTAAAACTGTCACCTGGCATTACATTTGTCCAGGTTCATATTCACTGTACTGTGTACTGGGTTACATTTTGGTAAATAAAAAGCAGTATATTATTCTCACATTTGCCCCAACTTGATAGCCTTACTGTTACAAGAAACAAAGGCAGTACTAAAGTTGGAGATTAATTCAAAATAAAACGTTGTTGTAGGATACGATTGACAAACAACATTGATTTGAAGAGTTACTGGTTGAAATGCAGCAATAAAGCTACCCCAAAGAAAAGCACTTACTACAAGAAAAGTAAAGTGAATGCCCCTTTTTGAAGTAGCCTGAAAGTGTTCATTTCTATCAAAAATAAAGCTGGAGATGGACTGTTCTCAATGGAGATAGACAGAGTGAAATATCTGATGAAAAAATCAACTACAGAGTACCCCAACAAAAAGCACTTACTTTTAAAAACAACGAGTTAGTGCTTAAGTTAAAGTAATCATTGTGACTATTACAATCTGTAAGTATTTCAACTCCTGGGACAATAAAGTGTTGTTTTAAAGAAATACAACTAAGACTTACTTAATTCCAGCATGTGCAAATCCTTGGTGAAACAAATCTTCCTTCTTAGTGGCAATGTCTTCTCCTTCTGGATACCTTGCAGGAATGTTCCTACTACAAAAATGCTCCCTTTTTATGTTCGGGTAGAAATCTGGCAAGAACGGGACTATTTGCAGCCAAGCCCCTTTCTTGCACCGTCGTTATATTTGTCTCAATGAAAATGATTTAACCTCCTTCTGCTTTACTAAACAAAAGATAGTGTTGAGTACCCAATCAGCAGTCTCACATGTAGTTTCTTTGTCAATACAAGTGTTAATACTTATTGAACCCATTGTCCATTTATTTGATAGATATGATATAACATTTTGTAAAATAACCCTTGCGCCCGCATTCTGATTGTTAAAACACATTATTGGTAAATTGAAAAAAAATACAGCCAAGATCTACCCCAACAAAAAGCACTTACTAGTGCAATGAACGAGTTAGTGCTTTTGTTAAAGTAATCCTTGTGACTATAAGACATTTCTGGATCAGCCTTATCATTTCACAGTTAATTTTGTGAACATTTTCATTCATTTTTCGATTTTCTAATGTTTGGATGAGAAACAGCAGAGAAGAGAAGCTTAGTATCCTCAAATTTTGCCCCAACTTGATAGCACTTACTCTTATTTATAAAAGACAGTACTAAAGTTGAAGTAGAATTCAAAAGGAACTGTTGTAGCTTTGGATATAAAAACACAACATGTTGAGATACTGGCTGATAAACGCCAATAAAGCTACCCCAAAGAAAAGCACTTACTATAATAAATGAAAGAGAATGCCTTTTTTGAAGTAGCCTGCATGGTTAAAAAATGATGTTGATATAATTGGTCGTTGGTGAATTCTAAAATATCATTAGCAAAGTAAAGAGTAATTCCTTTTCTGCCCCAAAACCTGTAGAAACGAGGCTTCCAAGTGAGAAGCAACTGAAACGATGCAAATTCAAACAACTTTCTAACACATAAAACCAGTCAGTGTATACGTTACAATAATCCTTCTGAATAAAACAAATCTTGTCTGTTTAAAACTGTCACCTGGCATTACATTTGTCCAGGTTCATATTCACTGTACTGTGTACTGGGTTACATTTTGGTAAATAAAAAGCAGTATATTATTCTCACATTTGCCCCAACTTGATAGCCTTACTGTTACAAGAAACAAAGGCAGTACTAAAGTTGGAGATTAATTCAAAATAAAACGTTGTTGTAGGATACGATTGACAAACAACATTGATTTGAAGAGTTACTGGTTGAAATGCAGCAATAAAGCTACCCCAAAGAAAAGCACTTACTACAAGAAAAGTAAAGTGAATGCCCCTTTTTGAAGTAGCCTGAAAGTGTTCATTTCTATCAAAAATAAAGCTGGAGATGGACTGTTCTCAATGGAGATAGACAGAGTGAAATATCTGATGAAAAAATCAACTACAGAGTACCCCAACAAAAAGCACTTACTTTTAAAAACAACGAGTTAGTGCTTAAGTTAAAGGAATCATTGTGACTATTACAATCTGTAAGTATTTCAACTCCTGGGACAATAAAGTGTTGTTTTAAAGAAATACAACTAAGACTTACTTAATTCCAGCATGTGCAAATCCTTGGTGAAACAAATCTTCCTTCTTAGTGGCAATGTCTTCTCCTTCTGGATACCTTGCAGGAATGTTCCTACTACAAAAATGCTCCCTTTTTATGTTCGGGTAGAAATCTGGCAAGAACGGGACTATTTGCAGCCAAGCCCCTTTCTTGCACCGTCGTTATATTTGTCTCAATGAAAATGATTTAACCTCCTTCTGCTTTACTAAACAAAAGATAGTGTTGAGTACCCAATCAGCAGTCTCACACATGTAGTTTCTATGTCAATACAAGTGTTAATACTTATTGAACCCATTGTCCATTTATTTGATAGATATGACATAACATTTTGTAAAATAACCCTTGCGCCCGCATTCTGATTGTTAAAACACATTATTGGTAAATTGAAAAAAATACAGCCAAGATCTACCCCAACAAAAAGCACTTACTAATGCAATGAACGAGTTAGTGCTTTTGTTAAAGTAATCCTTGTGACTATAAGACATTTCTGGATCAGCCTTATCCTTTCACAGTTAATTTTGTGAACATTTTCATTCATTTTTCGATTTTCTAATGTTTGGATGAGAAACAGCAGAGAAGAGAAGCTTAGTATCCTCAAATTTTGCCCCAACTTGATAGCACTTACTCTTATTTATAAAAGACAGTACTAAAGTTGAAGTAGAATTCAAAAGGAACTGTTGTAGCTTTGGATATAAAAACACAACATGTTGAGATACTGGCTGATAAACGCCAATAAAGCTACCCCAAAGAAAAGCACTTACTATAATAAATGAAAGAGAATGTCTTTTTTGAAGTAGCCTGCATGGTTAAAAAATGATGTTGATATAATTGGTCGTTGGTGAATTCTAAAATATCATTAGCAAAGTAAAGAGTAATTCCTTTTCTGCCCCAAAACCTGTAGAAACGAGGCTTCCAAGTGAGAAGCAACTGAAACGATGCAAATTCAAACAACTTTCTAACACATAAAACCAGTCAGTGTATACGTTACAATAATCCTTCTGAATAAAACAAATCTTGTCTGTTTAAAACTGTCACCTGGCATTACATTTGTCCAGGTTCATATTCACTGTACTGTGTACTGGGTTACATTTTGGTAAATAAAAAGCAGTATATTATTCTCACATTTGCCCCAACTTGATAGCCTTACTGTTACAAGAAACAAAGGCAGTACTAAAGTTGGAGATTAATTCAAAATAAAACGTTGTTGTAGGATACGATTGACAAACAACATTGATTTGAAGAGTTACTGGTTGAAATGCAGCAATAAAGCTACCCCAAAGAAAAGCACTTACTACAAGAAAAGTAAAGTGAATGCCCCTTTTTGAAGTAGCCTGAAAGTGTTCATTTCTATCAAAAATAAAGCTGGAGATGGACTGTTCTCAATGGAGATAGACAGAGTGAAATATCTGATGAAAAAATCAACTACAGAGTACCCCAACAAAAAGCACTTACTTTTAAAAACAACGAGTTAGTGCTTAAGTTAAAGTAATCATTGTGACTATTACAATCTGTAAGTATTTCAACTCCTGGGACAATAAAGTGTTGTTTTAAAGAAATACAACTAAGACTTACTTAATTCCAGCATGTGCAAATCCTTGGTGAAACAAATCTTCCTTCTTAGTGGCAATGTCTTCTCCTTCTGGATACCTTGCAGGAATGTTCCTACTACAAAAATGCTCCCTTTTTATGTTCGGGTAGAAATCTGGCAAGAACGGGACTATTTGCAGCCAAGCCCCTTTCTTGCACCGTCGTTATATTTGTCTCAATGAAAATGATTTAACCTCCTTCTGCTTTACTAAACAAAAGATAGTGTTGAGTACCCAATCAGCAGTCTCACACATGTAGTTTCTATGTCAATACAAGTGTTAATACTTATTGAACCCATTGTCCATTTATTTGATAGATATGACATAACATTTTGTAAAATAACCCTTGCGCCCGCATTCTGATTGTTAAAACACATTATTGGTAAATTGAAAAAAATACAGCCAAGATCTACCCCAACAAAAAGCACTTACTAATGCAATGAACGAGTTAGTGCTTTTGTTAAAGTAATCCTTGTGACTATAAGACATTTCTGGATCAGCCTTATCCTTTCACAGTTAATTTTGTGAACATTTTCATTCATTTTTCGATTTTCTAATGTTTGGATGAGAAACAGCAGAGAAGAGAAGCTTAGTATCCTCAAATTTTGCCCCAACTTGATAGCACTTACTCTTATTTATAAAAGACAGTACTAAAGTTGAAGTAGAATTCAAAAGGAACTGTTGTAGCTTTGGATATAAAAACACAACATGTTGAGATACTGGCTGATAAACGCCAATAAAGCTACCCCAAAGAAAAGCACTTACTATAATAAATGAAAGAGAATGTCTTTTTTGAAGTAGCCTGCATGGTTAAAAAATGATGTTGATATAATTGGTCGTTGGTGAATTCTAAAATATCATTAGCAAAGTAAAGAGTAATTCCTTTTCTGCCCCAAAACCTGTAGAAACGAGGCTTCCAAGTGAGAAGCAACTGAAACGATGCAAATTCAAACAACTTTCTAACACATAAAACCAGTCAGTGTATACGTTACAATAATCCTTCTGAATAAAACAAATCTTGTCTGTTTAAAACTGTCACCTGGCATTACATTTGTCCAGGTTCATATTCACTGTACTGTGTACTGGGTTACATTTTGGTAAATAAAAAGCAGTATATTATTCTCACATTTGCCCCAACTTGATAGCCTTACTGTTACAAGAAACAAAGGCAGTACTAAAGTTGGAGATTAATTCAAAATAAAACGTTGTTGTAGGATACGATTGACAAACAACATTGATTTGAAGAGTTACTGGTTGAAATGCAGCAATAAAGCTACCCCAAAGAAAAGCACTTACTACAAGAAAAGTAAAGTGAATGCCCCTTTTTGAAGTAGCCTGAAAGTGTTCATTTCTATCAAAAATAAAGCTGGAGATGGACTGTTCTCAATGGAGATAGACAGAGTGAAATATCTGATGAAAAAATCAACTACAGAGTACCCCAACAAAAAGCACTTACTTTTAAAAACAACGAGTTAGTGCTTAAGTTAAAGTAATCATTGTGACTATTACAATCTGTAAGTATTTCAACTCCTGGGACAATAAAGTGTTGTTTTAAAGAAATACAACTAAGACTTACTTAATTCCAGCATGTGCAAATCCTTGGTGAAACAAATCTTCCTTCTTAGTGGCAATGTCTTCTCCTTCTGGATACCTTGCAGGAATGTTCCTACTACAAAAATGCTCCCTTTTTATGTTCGGGTAGAAATCTGGCAAGAACGGGACTATTTGCAGCCAAGCCCCTTTCTTGCACCGTCGTTATATTTGTCTCAATGAAAATGATTTAACCTCCTTCTGCTTTACTAAACAAAAGATAGTGTTGAGTACCCAATCAGCAGTCTCACACATGTAGTTTCTATGTCAATACAAGTGTTAATACTTATTGAACCCATTGTCCATTTATTTGATAGATATGACATAACATTTTGTAAAATAACCCTTGCGCCCACATTCTGATTGTTAAAACACATTATTGGTAAATTGAAAAAAATACAGCCAAGATCTACCCCAACAAAAAGCACTTACTAATGCAATGAACGAGTTAGTGCTTTTGTTAAAGTAATCCTTGTGACTATAAGACATTTCTGGATCAGCCTTATCCTTTCACAGTTAATTTTGTGAACATTTTCATTCATTTTTCGATTTTCTAATGTTTGGATGAGAAACAGCAGAGAAGAGAAGCTTAGTATCCTCAAATTTTGCCCCAACTTGATAGCACTTACTCTTATTTATAAAAGACAGTACTAAAGTTGAAGTAGAATTCAAAAGGAACTGTTGTAGCTTTGGATATAAAAACACAACATGTTGAGATACTGGCTGATAAACGCCAATAAAGCTACCCCAAAGAAAAGCACTTACTATAATAAATGAAAGAGAATGCCTTTTTTGAAGTAGCCTGCATGGTTAAAAAATGATGTTGATATAATTGGTCGTTGGTGAATTCTAAAATATCATTAGCAAAGTAAAGAGTAATTCCTTTTCTGCCCCAAAACCTGTAGAAACGAGGCTTCCAAGTGAGAAGCAACTGAAACGATGCAAATTCAAACAACTTTCTAACACATAAAACCAGTCAGTGTATACGTTACAATAATCCTTCTGAATAAAACAAATCTTGTCTGTTTAAAACTGTCACCTGGCATTACATTTGTCCAGGTTCATATTCACTGTACTGTGTACTGGGTTACATTTTGGTAAATAAAAAGCAGTATATTATTCTCACATTTGCCCCAACTTGATAGCCTTACTGTTACAAGAAACAAAGGCAGTACTAAAGTTGGAGATTAATTCAAAATAAAACGTTGTTGTAGGATACGATTGACAAACAACATTGATTTGAAGAGTTACTGGTTGAAATGCAGCAATAAAGCTACCCCAAAGAAAAGCACTTACTACAAGAAAAGTAAAGTGAATGCCCCTTTTTGAAGTAGCCTGAAAGTGTTCATTTCTATCAAAAATAAAGCTGGAGATGGACTGTTCTCAATGGAGATAGACAGAGTGAAATATCTGATGAAAAAATCAACTACAGAGTACCCCAACAAAAAGCACTTACTTTTAAAAACAACGAGTTAGTGCTTAAGTTAAAGTAATCATTGTGACTATTACAATCTGTAAGTATTTCAACTCCTGGGACAATAAAGTGTTGTTTTAAAGAAATACAACTAAGACTTACTTAATTCCAGCATGTGCAAATCCTTGGTGAAACAAATCTTCCTTCTTAGTGGCAATGTCTTCTCCTTCTGGATACCTTGCAGGAATGTTCCTACTACAAAAATGCTCCCTTTTTATGTTCGGGTAGAAATCTGGCAAGAACGGGACTATTTGCAGCCAAGCCCCTTTCTTGCACCGTCGTTATATTTGTCTCAATGAAAATGATTTAACCTCCTTCTGCTTTACTAAACAAAAGATAGTGTTGAGTACCCAATCAGCAGTCTCACACATGTAGTTTCTATGTCAATACAAGTGTTAATACTTATTGAACCCATTGTCCATTTATTTGATAGATATGACATAACATTTTGTAAAATAACCCTTGCGCCCACATTCTGATTGTTAAAACACATTATTGGTAAATTGAAAAAAATACAGCCAAGATCTACCCCAACAAAAAGCACTTACTAATGCAATGAACGAGTTAGTGCTTTTGTTAAAGTAATCCTTGTGACTATAAGACATTTCTGGATCAGCCTTATCCTTTCACAGTTAATTTTGTGAACATTTTCATTCATTTTTCGATTTTCTAATGTTTGGATGAGAAACAGCAGAGAAGAGAAGCTTAGTATCCTCAAATTTTGCCCCAACTTGATAGCACTTACTCTTATTTATAAAAGACAGTACTAAAGTTGAAGTAGAATTCAAAAGGAACTGTTGTAGCTTTGGATATAAAAACACAACATGTTGAGATACTGGCTGATAAACGCCAATAAAGCTACCCCAAAGAAAAGCACTTACTATAATAAATGAAAGAGAATGCCTTTTTTGAAGTAGCCTGCATGGTTAAAAAATGATGTTGATATAATTGGTCGTTGGTGAATTCTAAAATATCATTAGCAAAGTAAAGAGTAATTCCTTTTCTGCCCCAAAACCTGTAGAAACGAGGCTTCCAAGTGAGAAGCCACTGAAACGATGCAAATTCAAACAACTTTCTAACACATAAAACCAGTCAGTGTATACGTTACAATAATCCTTCTGAATAAAACAAATCTTGTCTGTTTAAAACTGTCACCTGGCATTACATTTGTCCAGGTTCATATTCACTGTACTGTGTACTGGGTTACATTTTGGTAAATAAAAAGCAGTATATTATTCTCACATTTGCCCCAACTTGATAGCCTTACTGTTACAAGAAACAAAGGCAGTACTAAAGTTGGAGATTAATTCAAAATAAAACGTTGTTGTAGGATACGATTGACAAACAACATTGATTTGAAGAGTTACTGGTTGAAATGCAGCAATAAAGCTACCCCAAAGAAAAGCACTTACTACAAGAAAAGTAAAGTGAATGCCCCTTTTTGAAGTAGCCTGAAAGTGTTCATTTCTATCAAAAATAAAGCTGGAGATGGACTGTTCTCAATGGAGATAGACAGAGTGAAATATCTGATGAAAAAATCAACTACAGAGTACCCCAACAAAAAGCACTTACTTTTAAAAACAACGAGTTAGTGCTTAAGTTAGAGTAATCATTGTGACTATTACAATCTGTAAGTATTTCAACTCCTGGGACAATAAAGTGTTGTTTTAAAGAAATACAACTAAGACTTACTTAATTCCAGCATGTGCAAATCCTTGGTGAAACAAATCTTCCTTCTTAGTGGCAATGTCTTCTCCTTCTGGATACCTTGCAGGAATGTTCCTACTACAAAAATGCTCCCTTTTTATGTTCTGGGAGAAATCTGGCAGGAATGTTCCTGCTACAAAAATGCTCCCTTTTTGTAGTAGGACTATTTGCAGCCAAGCCCCTTTCTTGCACCGTCGTTATATTTGTCTCAATGAAAATGATTTAACCTCCTTCTGCTTTACTAAACAAAAGATAGTGTTGAGTACCCAATCAGCAGTCTCACACATGTAGTTTCTATGTCAATACAAGTGTTAATACTTATTGAACCCATTGTCCATTTATTTGATAGATATGATATAACATTTTGTAAAATAACCCTTGCGCCCGCATTCTGATTGTTAAAACACATTATTGGTAAATTGAAAAAAAATACAGCCAAGATCTACCCCAACAAAAAGCACTTACTAATGCAATGAACGAGTTAGTGCTTTTGTTAAAGTAATCCTTGTGACTATAAGACATTTCTGGATCAGCCTTATCCTTTCACAGTTAATTTTGTGAAGATTTTCATTCATTTTTCGATTTTCTAATGTTTGGATGAGAAACAGCAGAGAAGAGAAGCTTAGTATCCTCAAATTTTGCCCCAACTTGATAGCACTTACTCTTATTTATAAAAGACAGTACTAAAGTTGAAGTAGAATTCAAAAGGAACTGTTGTAGCTTTGGATATAAAAACACAACATGTTGAGATACTGGCTGATAAACGCCAATAAAGCTACCCCAAAGAAAAGCACTTACTATAATAAATGAAAGAGAATGCCTTTTTCTGAAGTAGCCTGCATGGTTAAAAAACGATGTTGATATAATTGGTCGTTGGTGAATTCTAAAATATCATTAGCAAAGTAAAGATTAATTCCTTTTCTGCCCCAAAACCTGTAGAATCGAGGCTTCCAAGTGAGAAGAAGCAACTGAAACGATGCAAATTCAAACAACTTTCTAACACATAAAACCAGTCAGTGTATACGTTACAATAATCCTTCTGAATAAAACAAATCTTGTCTGTTTAAAACTGTCACCTGGCATTACATTTGTCCAGGTTCATATTCACTGTACTGTGCACTGGGTTACATTTTGGTAAATAAAAAGCAGTATATTATTCTCACATTTGCCCCAACTTGATAGCCTTACTGTTACAAGAAACAAAGGCAGTACTAAAGTTGGAGATTAATTCAAAATAAAACGTTGTTGTAGGATACGATTGACAAACAACATTGATTTGAAGAGTTACTGGTTGAAATGCAGCAATAAAGCTACCCCAAAGAAAAGCACTTACTACAAGAAAAGTAAAGTGAATGCCCCTTTTTGAAGTAGCCTGAAAGTGTTCATTTCTATCAAAAATAAAGCTGGAGATGGACTGTTCTCAATGGAGATAGACAGAGTGAAATATCTGATGAAAAAATCAACTACAGAGTACCCCAACAAAAAGCACTTACTTTTAAAAACAACGAGTTAGTGCTTAAGTTAAAGTAATCATTGTGACTATTACAATCTGTAAGTATTTCAACTCCTGGGACAATAAAGTGTTGTTTTAAAGAAATACAACTAAGACTTACTTAATTCCAGCATGTGCAAATCCTTGGTGAAACAAATCTTCCTTCTTAGTGGCAATGTCTTCTCCTTCTGGATACCTTGCAGGTATGTTCCTACTACAAAAATGCTCCCTTTTTATGTTCGGGTAGAAATCTGGCAAGAACGGGACTATTTGCAGCCAAGCCCCTTTCTTGCACCGTCGTTATATTTGTCTCAATGAAAATGATTTAACCTCCTTCTGGTTTACTAAACAAAAGATAGTGTTGAGTACCCAATCAGCAGTCTCACACATGTAGTTTCTATGTCAATACAAGTGTTAATACTTATTGAACCCATTGTCCATTTATTTGATAGATATGACATAACATTTTGTAAAATAACCCTTGCGCCCGCATTCTGATTGTTAAAACACATTATTGGTAAATTGAAAAAAAATACAGCCAAGATCTACCCCAACAAAAAGCACTTACTAATGCAATGAACGAGTTAGTGCTTTTGTTAAAGTAATCCTTGTGACTATAAGACATTTCTGGATCAGCCTTATCCTTTCACAGTTAATTTTGTGAAGATTTTCATTCATTTTTCAATTTTCTAATGTTTGGATGAGAAACAGCAGAGAAGAGAAGCTTAGTATCCTCAAATTTTGCCCCAACTTGATAGCACTTACTCTTATTTATAAAAGACAGTACTAAAGTTGAAGTAGAATTCAAAAGGAACTGTTGTAGCTTTGGATATAAAAACACAACATGTTGAGATACTGGCTGATAAACGCCAATAAAGCTACCCCAAAGAAAAGCACTTACTATAATAAATGAAAGAGAATGCCCCTTTTTGAAGTAGCCTGCATGGTTAAAAAACGATGTTGATATAATTGGTCGTTGGTGAATTCTAAAATATCATTAGCAAAGCAAAGAGTAATTCCTTTTCTGCCCCAAAACCTGTAGAATCGAGGCTTCTAAGTGAGAAGCAACTGAAACGATGCAAATTCAAACAACTTTCTAACACATAAAACCAGTCAGTTACAATAATCCTTCTGAATAAAACAAATCTTGTCTGTTTAAAACTGTCACCTGGCATTACATTTGTCCAGGTTCATATTCACTGTACTGTGCACTGGGTTACATTTTGGTAAATAAAAAGCAGTATATTATTCTCACATTTGCCCCAACTTGATAGCCTTACTGTTACAAGAAACAAAGGCAGTACTAAAGTTGGAGATTAATTCAAAATAAAACGTTGTTGTAGGATACGATTGACAAACAACATTGATTTGAAGAGTTACTGGTTGAAATGCAGCAATAAAGCTACCCCAAAGAAAAGCACTTACTACAAGAAAAGTAAAGTGAATGCCCCTTTTTGAAGTAGCCTGAAAGTGTTCATTTCTATCAAAAATAAAGCTGGAGATGGACTGTTCTCAATGGAGATAGACAGAGTGAAATATCTGATGAAAAAATCAACTACAGAGTACCCCAACAAAAAGCACTTACTTTTAAAAACAACGAGTTAGTGCTTAAGTTAAAGTAATCATTGTGACTATTACAATCTGTAAGTATTTCAACTCCTGGGACAATAAAGTGTTGTTTTAAAGAAATACAACTAAGACTTACTTAATTCCAGCATGTGCAAATCCTTGGTGAAACAAATCTTCCTTCTTAGTGGCAATGTCTTCTCCTTCTGGATACCTTGCAGGTATGTTCCTACTACAAAAATGCTCCCTTTTTATGTTCGGGTAGAAATCTGGCAAGAACGGGACTATTTGCAGCCAAGCCCCTTTCTTGCACCGTCGTTATATTTGTCTCAATGAAAATGATTTAACCTCCTTCTGCTTTACTAAACAAAAGATAGTGTTGAGTACCCAATCAGCAGTCTCACACATGTAGTTTCTATGTCAATACAAGTGTTAATACTTATTGAACCCATTGTCCATTTATTTGATAGATATGATATAACATTTTGTAAAATAACCCTTGCGCCCGCATTCTGATTGTTAAAACACATTATTGGTAAATTGAAAAAAAATACAGCCAAGATCTACCCCAACAAAAAGCACTTACTAGTGCAATGAACGAGTTAGTGCTTTTGTTAAAGTAATCCTTGTGACTATAAGACATTTCTGGATCAGCCTTATCCTTTCACAGTTAATTTTGTGAACATTTTTCATTCATTTTTCGATTTTCTAATGTTTGGATGAGAAACAGCAGAGAAGAGAAGCTTAGTATCCTCAAATTTTGCCCCAACTTGATAGCACTTACTCTTATTTATAAAAGACAGTACTAAAGTTGAAGTAGAATTCAAAAGGAACTGTTGTAGCTTTGGAAATAAAAACACAACATGTTGAGATACTGGCTGATAAACGCCAATAAAGCTACCCCAAAGAAATCACTTACTATAATAAATGAAAGAGAATGCCTTTTTTGAAGTAGCCTGCATGGTTAAAAAATGATGTTGATATAATTGGTCGTTGGTGAATTCTAAAATATCATTAGCAAAGTAAAGAGTAATTCCTTTTCTGCCCCAAAACCTGTAGAAACGAGGCTTCCAAGTGAGAAGCAACTGAAACGATGCAAATTCAAACAACTTTCTAACACATAAAACCAGTCAGTGTATACGTTACAAAAATCCTTCTGAATAAAACAAATCTTGTCTGTTTAAAACTGTCACCTGGCATTACATTTGTCCAGGTTCATATTCACTGTACTGTGTACTGGGTTACATTTTGGTAAATAAAAAGCAGTATATTATTCTCACATTTGCCCCAACTTGATAGCCTTACTGTTACAAGAAACAAAGGCAGTACTAAAGTTGGAGATTAATTCAAAATAAAACGTTGTTGTAGGATACGATTGACAAACAACATTGATTTGAAGAGTTACTGGTTGAAATGCAGCAATAAAGCTACCCCAAAGAAAAGCACTTACTACAAGAAAAGTAAAGTGAATGCCCCTTTTTGAAGTAGCCTGAAAGTGTTCATTTCTATCAAAAATAAAGCTGGAGATGGACTGTTCTCAATGGAGACAGAGAGAGTGAAATATCTGATGAAAAAATCAACTACAGAGTACCCCAACAAAAAGCACTTACTTTTAAAAACAACAAGTTAGTGCTTAAGTTAAAGTAATCATTGTGACTATTACAATCTGTAAGTATTTCAACTCCTGGGACAATAAAGTGTTGTTTTAAAGAAATACAACTAAGACTTACTTAATTCCAGCATGTGCAAATCCTTGGTGAAACAAATCTTCCTTCTTAGTGGCAATGTCTTCTCCTTCTGGATACCTTGCAGGAATGTTCCTACTACAAAAATGCTCCCTTTTTATGTTCGGGTAGAAATCTGGCAAGAACGGGACTATTTGCAGCCAAGCCCCTTTCTTGCACCGTCGTTATATTTGTCTCAATGAAAATGATTTAACCTCCTTCTGCTTTACTAAACAAAAGATAGTGTTGAGTACCCAATCAGCAGTCTCACACATGTAGTTTCTATGTCAATACAAGTGTTAATACTTATTGAACTCATTGTCCATTTATTTGATAGATATGATATAACATTTTGTAAAATAACCCTTGCGCCTGCATTCTGATTGTTAAAACACATTATTGGTAAATTGAAAAAAATACAGCCAAGATCTACCCCAACAAAAAGCACTTACTAATGCAATGAACGAGTTAGTGCTTTTGTTAAAGTAATCCTTGTGACTATAAGACATTTCTGGATCAGCCTTATCCTTTCACAGTTAATTTTGTGAACATTTTCATTCATTTTTCGATTTTCTAATGTTTGGATGAGAAACAGCAGAGAAGAGAAGCTTAGTATCCTCAAATTTTGCCCCAACTTGATAGCACTTACTCTTATTTATAAAAGACAGTACTAAAGTTGAAGTAGAATTCAAAAGGAACTGTTGTAGCTTTGGATATAAAAACACAACATGTTGAGATACTGGCTGATAAACGCCAATAAAGCTACCCCAAAGAAAAGCACTTACTATAATAAATGAAAGAGAATGCCTTTTTTGAAGTAGCCTGCATGGTTAAAAAATGATGTTGATATAATTGGTCGTTGGTGAATTCTAAAATATCATTAGCAAAGTAAAGAGTAATTCCTTTTCTGCCCCAAAACCTGTAGAAACGAGGCTTCCAAGTGAGAAGCAACTGAAACGATGCAAATTCAAACAACTTTCTAACACATAAAACCAGTCAGTGTATACGTTACAATAATCCTTCTGAATAAAACAAATCTTGTCTGTTTAAAACTGTCACCTGGCATTACATTTGTCCAGGTTCATATTCACTGTACTGTGTACTGGGTTACATTTTGGTAAATAAAAAGCAGTATATTATTCTCACATTTGCCCCAACTTGATAGCCTTACTGTTACAAGAAACAAAGGCAGTACTAAAGTTGGAGATTAATTCAAAATAAAACGTTGTTGTAGGATACGATTGACAAACAACATTGATTTGAAGAGTTACTGGTTGAAATGCAGCAATAAAGCTACCCCAAAGAAAAGCACTTACTACAAGAAAAGTAAAGTGAATGCCCCTTTTTGAAGTAGCCTGAAAGTGTTCATTTCTATCAAAAATAAAGCTGGAGATGGACTGTTCTCAATGGAGATAGACAGAGTGAAATATCTGATGAAAAAATCAACTACAGAGTACCCCAACAAAAAGCGCTTACTTTTAAAAACAACAAGTTAGTGCTTAAGTTAAAGTAATCATTGTGACTATTACAATCTGTAAGTATTTCAACTCCTGGGACAATAAAGTGTTGTTTTAAAGAAATACAACTAAGACTTACTTAATTCCAGCATGTGCAAATCCTTGGTGAAACAAATCTTCCTTCTTAGTGGCAATGTCTTCTCCTTCTGGATACCTTGCAGGAATGTTCCTACTACAAAAATGCTCCCTTTTTATGTTCGGGTAGAAATCTGGCAAGAACGGGACTATTTGCAGCCAAGCCCCTTTCTTGCACCGTCGTTATATTTGTCTCAATGAAAATGATTTAACCTCCTTCTGCTTTACTAAACAAAAGATAGTGTTGAGTACCCAATCAGCAGTCTCACACATGTAGTTTCTATGTCAATACAAGTGTTAATACTTATTGAACCCATTGTCCATTTATTTGATAGATATGACATAACATTTTGTAAAATAACCCTTGCGCCCGCATTCTGATTGTTAAAACACATTATTGGTAAATTGAAAAAAAATACAGCCAAGATCTACCCCAACAAAAAGCACTTACTAGTGCAATGAACGAGTTAGTGCTTTTGTTAAAGTAATCCTTGTGACTATAAGACATTTCTGGATCAGCCTTATCCTTTCACAGTTAATTTTGTGAACATTTTCATTCATTTTTCGATTTTCTAATGTTTGGATGAGAAACAGCAGAGAAGAGAAGCTTAGTATCCTCAAATTTTGCCCCAACTTGATAGCACTTACTCTTATTTATAAAAGACAGTACTAAAGTTGAAGTAGAATTCAAAAGGAACTGTTGTAGCTTTGGATATAAAAACACAACATGTTGAGATACTGGCTGATAAACGCCAATAAAGCTACCCCAAAGAAAAGCACTTACTATAATAAATGAAAGAGAATGCCTTTTTTGAAGTAGCCTGCATGGTTAAAAAATGATGTTGATATAATTGGTCGTTGGTGAATTCTAAAATATCATTAGCAAAGTAAAGAGTAATTCCTTTTCTGCCCCAAAACCTGTAGAAACGAGGCTTCCAAGTGAGAAGCAACTGAAACGATGCAAATTCAAACAACTTTCTAACACATAAAACCAGTCAGTGTATACGTTACAATAATCCTTCTGAATAAAACAAATCTTGTCTGTTTAAAACTGTCACCTGGCATTACATTTGTCCAGGTTCATATTCACTGTACTGTGTACTGGGTTACATTTTGGTAAATAAAAAGCAGTATATTATTCTCACATTTGCCCCAACTTGATAGCCTTACTGTTACAAGAAACAAAGGCAGTACTAAAGTTGGAGATTAATTCAAAATAAAACGTTGTTGTAGGATACGATTGACAAACAACATTGATTTGAAGAGTTACTGGTTGAAATGCAGCAATAAAGCTACCCCAAAGAAAAGCACTTACTACAAGAAAAGTAAAGTGAATGCCCCTTTTTGAAGTAGCCTGAAAGTGTTCATTTCTATCAAAAATAAAGCTGGAGATGGACTGTTCTCAATGGAGACAGAGAGAGTGAAATATCTGATGAAAAAATCAACTACAGAGTACCCCAACAAAAAGCACTTACTTTTAATAACAACGAGTTAGTGCTTAAGTTAAAGTAATCATTGTGACTATTACAATCTGTAAGTATTTCAACTCCTGGGACAATAAAGTGTTGTTTTAAAGAAATACAACTAAGACTTACTTAATTCCAGCATGTGCAAATCCTTGGTGAAACAAATCTTCCTTCTTAGTGGCAATGTCTTCTCCTTCTGGATACCTTGCAGGAATGTTCCTACTACAAAAATGCTCCCTTTTTATGTTCGGGTAGAAATCTGGCAAGAACGGGACTATTTGCAGCCAAGCCCCTTTCTTGCACCGTCGTTATATTTGTCTCAATGAAAATGATTTAACCTCCTTCTGCTTTACTAAACAAAAGATAGTGTTGAGTACCCAATCAGCAGTCTCACACATGTAGTTTCTATGTCAATACAAGTGTTAATACTTATTGAACCCATTGTCCATTTATTTGATAGATATGATATAACATTTTGTAAAATAACCCTTGCGCCCGCATTCTGATTGTTAAAACACATTATTGGTAAATTGAAAAAAAATACAGCCAAGATCTACCCCAACAAAAAGCACTTACTAGTGCAATGAACGAGTTAGTGCTTTTGTTAAAGTAATCCTTGTGACTATAAGACATTTCTGGATCAGCATTATCCTTTCACAGTTAATTTTGTGAACATTTTCATTCATTTTTCGATTTTCTAATGTTTGGATGAGAAACAGCAGAGAAGAGAAGCTTAGTATCCTCAAATTTTGCCCCAACTTGATAGCATTTACTCTTATTTATAAAAGACAGTACTAAAGTTGAAGTAGAATTCAAAAGGAACTGTTGTAGCTTTGGATATAAAAACACAACATGTTGAGATACTGGCTGATAAACGCCAATAAAGCTACCCCAAAGAAAAGCACTTACTATAATAAATGAAAGAGAATGCCTTTTTTGAAGTAGCCTGCATGGTTAAAAAATGATGTTGATATAATTGGTCGTTGGTGAATTCTAAAATATCATTAGCAAAGTAAAGAGTAATTCCTTTTCTGCCCCAAAACCTGTAGAAACGAGGCTTCCAAGTGAGAAGCAACTGAAACGATGCAAATTCAAACAACTTTCTAACACATAAAACCAGTCAGTGTATACGTTACAATAATCCTTCTGAATAAAACAAATCTTGTCTGTTTAAAACTGTCACCTGGCATTACATTTGTCCAGGTTCATATTCACTGTACTGTGTACTGGGTTACATTTTGGTAAATAAAAAGCAGTATATTATTCTCACATTTGCCCCAACTTGATAGCCTTACTGTTACAAGAAACAAAGGCAGTACTAAAGTTGGAGATTAATTCAAAATAAAACGTTGTTGTAGGATACGATTGACAAACAACATTGATTTGAAGAGTTACTGGTTGAAATGCAGCAATAAAGCTACCCCAAAGAAAAGCACTTACTACAAGAAAAGTAAAGTGAATGCCCCTTTTTGAAGTAGCCTGAAAGTGTTCATTTCTATCAAAAATAAAGCTGGAGATGGACTGTTCTCAATGGAGATAGACAGAGTGAAATATCTGATGAAAAAATCAACTACAGAGTACCCCAACAAAAAGCACTTACTTTTAAAAACAACGAGTTAGTGCTTAAGTTAAAGTAATCATTGTGACTATTACAATCTGTAAGTATTTCAACTCCTGGGACAATAAAGTGTTGTTTTAAAGAAATACAACTAAGACTTACTTAATTCCAGCATGTGCAAATCCTTGGTGAAACAAATCTTCCTTCTTAGTGGCAATGTCTTCTCCTTCTGGATACCTTGCAGGAATGTTCCTACTACAAAAATGCTCCCTTTTTATGTTCGGGTAGAAATCTGGCAAGAACGGGACTATTTGCAGCCAAGCCCCTTTCTTGCACCGTCGTTATATTTGTCTCAATGAAAATGATTTAACCTCCTTCTGCTTTACTAAACAAAAGATAGTGTTGAGTACCCAATCAGCAGTCTCACACATGTAGTTTCTATGTCAATACAAGTGTTAATACTTATTGAACCCATTGTCCATTTATTTGATAGATATGACATAACATTTTGTAAAATAACCCTTGCGCCCGCATTCTGATTGTTAAAACACATTATTGGTAAATTGAAAAAAAATACAGCCAAGATCTACCCCAACAAAAAGCACTTACTAGTGCAATGAACGAGTTAGTGCTTTTGTTAAAGTAATCCTTGTGACTATAAGACATTTCTGGATCAGCCTTATCCTTTCACAGTTAATTTTGTGAACATTTTCATTCATTTTTCGATTTTCTAATGTTTGGATGAGAAACAGCAGAGAAGAGAAGCTTAGTATCCTCAAATTTTGCCCCAACTTGATAGCACTTACTCTTATTTATAAAAGACAGTACTAAAGTTGAAGTAGAATTCAAAAGGAACTGTTGTAGCTTTGGATATAAAAACACAACATGTTGAGATACTGGCTGATAAACGCCAATAAAGCTACCCCAAAGAAAAGCACTTACTATAATAAATGAAAGAGAATGCCTTTTTTGAAGTAGCCTGCATGGTTAAAAAATGATGTTGATATAATTGGTCGTTGGTGAATTCTAAAATATCATTAGCAAAGTAAAGAGTAATTCCTTTTCTGCCCCAAAACCTGTAGAAACGAGGCTTCCAAGTGAGAAGCAACTGAAACGATGCAAATTCAAACAACTTTCTAACACATAAAACCAGTCAGTGTATACGTTACAATAATCCTTCTGAATAAAACAAATCTTGTCTGTTTAAAACTGTCACCTGGCATTACATTTGTCCAGGTTCATATTCACTGTACTGTGTACTGGGTTACATTTTGGTAAATAAAAAGCAGTATATTATTCTCACATTTGCCCCAACTTGATAGCCTTACTGTTACAAGAAACAAAGGCAGTACTAAAGTTGGAGATTAATTCAAAATAAAACGTTGTTGTAGGATACGATTGACAAACAACATTGATTTGAAGAGTTACTGGTTGAAATGCAGCAATAAAGCTACCCCAAAGAAAAGCACTTACTACAAGAAAAGTAAAGTGAATGCCCCTTTTTGAA
This sequence comes from Acipenser ruthenus, assembly GCF_902713425.1. NCBI lineage: Eukaryota > Metazoa > Chordata > Actinopteri > Acipenseriformes > Acipenseridae > Acipenser > Acipenser ruthenus. Next base: position 3,197,287 of record NC_081244.1, read on the forward strand.
GTAGCCTGAAAGTGTTCATTTCTATCAAAAATAAAGCTGGAGATGGACTGTTCTCAATGGAGATAGACAGAGTGAAATATCTGATGAAAAAATCAACTACAGAGTACCCCAACAAAAAGCACTTACTTTTAAAAACAACGAGTTAGTGCTTAAGTTAAAGTAATCATTGTGACTATTACAATCTGTAAGTATTTCAACTCCTGGGACAATAAAGTGTTGTTTTAAAGAAATACAACTAAGACTTACTTAATTCCAGCATGTGCAAATCCTTGGTGAAACAAATCTTCCTTCTTAGTGGCAATGTCTTCTCCTTCTGGATACCTTGCAGGAATGTTCCTACTACAAAAATGCTCCCTTTTTATGTTCGGGTAGAAATCTGGCAAGAACGGGACTATTTGCAGCCAAGCCCCTTTCTTGCACCGTCGTTATATTTGTCTCAATGAAAATGATTTAACCTCCTTCTGCTTTACTAAACAAAAGATAGTGTTGAGTACCCAATCAGCAGTCTCACACATGTAGTTTCTATGTCAATACAAGTGTTAATACTTATTGAACCCATTGTCCATTTATTTGATAGATATGACATAACATTTTGTAAAATAACCCTTGCGCCCGCATTCTGATTGTTAAAACACATTATTGGTAAATTGAAAAAAAATACAGCCAAGATCTACCCCAACAAAAAGCACTTACTAGTGCAATGAACGAGTTAGTGCTTTTGTTAAAGTAATCCTTGTGACTATAAGACATTTCTGGATCAGCCTTATCCTTTCACAGTTAATTTTGTGAACATTTTCATTCATTTTTCGATTTTCTAATGTTTGGATGAGAAACAGCAGAGAAGAGAAGCTTAGTATCCTCAAATTTTGCCCCAACTTGATAGCACTTACTCTTATTTATAAAAGACAGTACTAAAGTTGAAGTAGAATTCAAAAGGAACTGTTGTAGCTTTGGATATAAAAACACAACATGTTGAGATACTGGCTGATAAACGCCAATAAAGCTACCCCAAAGAAAAGCACTTACTATAATAAATGAAAGAGAATGCCTTTTTTGAAGTAGCCTGCATGGTTAAAAAATGATGTTGATATAATTGGTCGTTGGTGAATTCTAAAATATCATTAGCAAAGTAAAGAGTAATTCCTTTTCTGCCCCAAAACCTGTAGAAACGAGGCTTCCAAGTGAGAAGCAACTGAAACGATGCAAATTCAAACAACTTTCTAACACATAAAACCAGTCAGTGTATACGTTACAATAATCCTTCTGAATAAAACAAATCTTGTCTGTTTAAAACTGTCACCTGGCATTACATTTGTCCAGGTTCATATTCACTGTACTGTGTACTGGGTTACATTTTGGTAAATAAAAAGCAGTATATTATTCTCACATTTGCCCCAACTTGATAGCCTTACTGTTACAAGAAACAAAGGCAGTACTAAAGTTGGAGATTAATTCAAAATAAAACGTTGTTGTAGGATACGATTGACAAACAACATTGATTTGAAGAGTTACTGGTTGAAATGCAGCAATAAAGCTACCCCAAAGAAAAGCACTTACTACAAGAAAAGTAAAGTGAATGCCCCTTTTTGAAGTAGCCTGAAAGTGTTCATTTCTATCAAAAATAAAGCTGGAGATGGACTGTTCTCAATGGAGATAGACAGAGTGAAATATCTGATGAAAAAATCAACTACAGAGTACCCCAACAAAAAGCACTTACTTTTAAAAACAACGAGTTAGTGCTTAAGTTAAAGTAATCATTGTGACTATTACAATCTGTAAGTATTTCAACTCCTGGGACAATAAAGTGTTGTTTTAAAGAAATACAACTAAGACTTACTTAATTCCAGCATGTGCAAATCCTTGGTGAAACAAATCTTCCTTCTTAGTGGCAATGTCTTCTCCTTCTGGATACCTTGCAGGAATGTTCCTACTACAAAAATGCTCCCTTTTTATGTTCGGGTAGAAATCTGGCAAGAACGGGACTATTTGCAGCCAAGCCCCTTTCTTGCACCGTCGTTATATTTGTCTCAATGAAAATGATTTAACCTCCTTCTGCTTTACTAAACAAAAGATAGTGTTGAGTACCCAATCAGCAGTCTCACACATGTAGTTTCTATGTCAATACAAGTGTTAATACTTATTGAACTCATTGTCCATTTATTTGATAGATATGATATAACATTTTGTAAAATAACCCTTGCGCCTGCATTCTGATTGTTAAAACACATTATTGGTAAATTGAAAAAAATACAGCCAAGATCTACCCCAACAAAAAGCACTTACTAATGCAATGAACGAGTTAGTGCTTTTGTTAAAGTAATCCTTGTGACTATAAGACATTTCTGGATCAGCCTTATCCTTTCACAGTTAATTTTGTGAACATTTTCATTCATTTTTCGATTTTCTAATGTTTGGATGAGAAACAGCAGAGAAGAGAAGCTTAGTATCCTCAAATTTTGCCCCAACTTGATAGCACTTACTCTTATTTATAAAAGACAGTACTAAAGTTGAAGTAGAATTCAAAAGGAACTGTTGTAGCTTTGGATATAAAAACACAACATGTTGAGATACTGGCTGATAAACGCCAATAAAGCTACCCCAAAGAAAAGCACTTACTATAATAAATGAAAGAGAATGCCTTTTTTGAAGTAGCCTGCATGGTTAAAAAATGATGTTGATATAATTGGTCGTTGGTGAATTCTAAAATATCATTAGCAAAGTAAAGAGTAATTCCTTTTCTGCCCCAAAACCTGTAGAAACGAGGCTTCCAAGTGAGAAGCAACTGAAACGATGCAAATTCAAACAACTTTCTAACACATAAAACCAGTCAGTGTATACGTTACAATAATCCTTCTGAATAAAACAAATCTTGTCTGTTTAAAACTGTCACCTGGCATTACATTTGTCCAGGTTCATATTCACTGTACTGTGTACTGGGTTACATTTTGGTAAATAAAAAGCAGTATATTATTCTCACATTTGCCCCAACTTGATAGCCTTACTGTTACAAGAAACAAAGGCAGTACTAAAGTTGGAGATTAATTCAAAATAAAACGTTGTTGTAGGATACGATTGACAAACAACATTGATTTGAAGAGTTACTGGTTGAAATGCAGCAATAAAGCTACCCCAAAGAAAAGCACTTACTACAAGAAAAGTAAAGTGAATGCCCCTTTTTGAAGTAGCCTGAAAGTGTTCATTTCTATCAAAAATAAAGCTGGAGATGGACTGTTCTCAATGGAGATAGACAGAGTGAAATATCTGATGAAAAAATCAACTACAGAGTACCCCAACAAAAAGCGCTTACTTTTAAAAACAACAAGTTAGTGCTTAAGTTAAAGTAATCATTGTGACTATTACAATCTGTAAGTATTTCAACTCCTGGGACAATAAAGTGTTGTTTTAAAGAAATACAACTAAGACTTACTTAATTCCAGCATGTGCAAATCCTTGGTGAAACAAATCTTCCTTCTTAGTGGCAATGTCTTCTCCTTCTGGATACCTTGCAGGAATGTTCCTACTACAAAAATGCTCCCTTTTTATGTTCGGGTAGAAATCTGGCAAGAACGGGACTATTTGCAGCCAAGCCCCTTTCTTGCACCGTCGTTATATTTGTCTCAATGAAAATGATTTAACCTCCTTCTGCTTTACTAAACAAAAGATAGTGTTGAGTACCCAATCAGCAGTCTCACACATGTAGTTTCTATGTCAATACAAGTGTTAATACTTATTGAACCCATTGTCCATTTATTTGATAGATATGATATAACATTTTGTAAAATAACCCTTGCGCCCGCATTCTGATTGTTAAAACACATTATTGGTAAATTGAAAAAAAATACAGCCAAGATCTACCCCAACAAAAAGCACTTACTAATGCAATGAACGAGTTAGTGCTTTTGTTAAAGTAATCCTTGTGACTATAAGACATTTCTGGATCAGCCTTATCCTTTCACAGTTAATTTTGTGAAGATTTTCATTCATTTTTCGATTTTCTAATGTTTGGATGAGAAACAGCAGAGAAGAGAAGCTTAGTATCCTCAAATTTTGCCCCAACTTGATAGCACTTACTCTTATTTATAAAAGACAGTACTAAAGTTGAAGTAGAATTCAAAAGGAACTGTTGTAGCTTTGGATATAAAAACACAACATGTTGAGATACTGGCTGATAAACGCCAATAAAGCTACCCCAAAGAAAAGCACTTACTATAATAAATGAAAGAGAATGCCTTTTTCTGAAGTAGCCTGCATGGTTAAAAAACGATGTTGATATAATTGGTCGTTGGTGAATTCTAAAATATCATTAGCAAAGTAAAGATTAATTCCTTTTCTGCCCCAAAACCTGTAGAATCGAGGCTTCCAAGTGAGAAGAAGCAACTGAAACGATGCAAATTCAAACAACTTTCTAACACATAAAACCAGTCAGTGTATACGTTACAATAATCCTTCTGAATAAAACAAATCTTGTCTGTTTAAAACTGTCACCTGGCATTACATTTGTCCAGGTTCATATTCACTGTACTGTGCACTGGGTTACATTTTGGTAAATAAAAAGCAGTATATTATTCTCACATTTGCCCGAACTTGATAGCCTTACTGTTACAAGAAACAAAGGCAGTACTAAAGTTGGAGATTAATTCAAAATAAAACGTTGTTGTAGGATACGATTGACAAACAACATTGATTTGAAGAGTTACTGGTTGAAATGCAGCAATAAAGCTACCCCAAAGAAAAGCACTTACTACAAGAAAAGTAAAGTGAATGCCCCTTTTTGAAGTAGCCTGAAAGTGTTCATTTCTATCAAAAATAAAGCTGGAGATGGACTGTTCTCAATGGAGATAGACAGAGTGAAATATCTGATGAAAAAATCAACTACAGAGTACCCCAACAAAAAGCACTTACTTTTAAAAACAACGAGTTAGTGCTTAAGTTAAAGTAATCATTGTGACTTACAATCTGTAAGTATTTCAACTCCTGGGACAATAAAGTGTTGTTTTAAAGAAATACAACTAAGACTTACTTAATTCCAGCATGTGCAAATCCTTGGTGAAACAAATCTTCCTTCTTAGTGGCAATGTCTTCTCCTTCTGGATACCTTGCAGGTATGTTCCTACTACAAAAATGCTCCCTTTTTATGTTCGGGTAGAAATCTGGCAAGAACGGGACTATTTGCAGCCAAGCCCCTTTCTTGCACCGTCGTTATATTTGTCTCAATGAAAATGATTTAACCTCCTTCTGGTTTACTAAACAAAAGATAGTGTTGAGTACCCAATCAGCAGTCTCACACATGTAGTTTCTATGTCAATACAAGTGTTAATATTTATTGAACCCATTGTCCATTTATTTGATAGATATGACATAACATTTTGTAAAATAACCCTTGCGCCCGCATTCTGATTGTTAAAACACATTATTGGTAAATTGAAAAAAAATACAGCCAAGATCTACCCCAACAAAAAGCACTTACTAATGCAATGAACGAGTTAGTGCTTTTGTTAAAGTAATCCTTGTGACTATAAGACATTTCTGGATCAGCCTTATCCTTTCACAGTTAATTTTGTGAAGATTTTCATTCATTTTTCGATTTTCTAATGTTTGGATGAGAAACAGCAGAGAAGAGAAGCTTAGTATCCTCAAATTTTGCCCCAACTTGATAGCACTTACTCTTATTTATAAAAGACAGTACTAAAGTTGAAGTAGAATTCAAAAGGAACTGTTGTAGCTTTGGATATAAAAACACAACATGTTGAGATACTGGCTGATAAACGCCAATAAAGCTACCCCAAAGAAAAGCACTTACTATAATAAATTAAAGAGAATGCCCCTTTTTGAAGTAGCCTGCATGGTTAAAAAACGATGTTGATATAATTGGTCGTTGGTGAATTCTAAAATATCATTAGCAAAGCAAAGAGTAATTCCTTTTCTGCCCCAAAACCTGTAGAATCGAGGCTTCTAAGTGAGAAGCAACTGAAACGATGCAAATTCAAACAACTTTCTAACACATAAAACCAGTCAGTTACAATAATCCTTCTGAATAAAACAAATCTTGTCTGTTTAAAACTGTCACCTGGCATTACATTTGTCCAGGTTCATATTCACTGTACTGTGTACTGGGTTACATTTTGGTAAATAAAAAGCAGTATATTATTCTCACATTTGCCCCAACTTGATAGCCTTACTGTTACAAGAAACAAAGGCAGTACTAAAGTTGGAGATTAATTCAAAATAAAACGTTGTTGTAGGATACGATTGACAAACAACATTGATTTGAAGAGTTACTGGTTGAAATGCAGCAATAAAGCTACCCCAAAGAAAAGCACTTACTACAAGAAAAGTAAAGTGAATGCCCCTTTTTGAAGTAGCCTGAAAGTGTTCATTTCTATCAAAAATAAAGCTGGAGATGGACTGTTCTCAATGGAGATAGACAGAGTGAAATATCTGATGAAAAAATCAACTACAGAGTACCCCAACAAAAAGCACTTACTTTTAAAAACAACGAGTTAGTGCTTAAGTTAAAGTAATCATTGTGACTATTACAATCTGTAAGTATTTCAACTCCTGGGACAATAAAGTGTTGTTTTAAAGAAATACAACTAAGACTTACTTAATTCCAGCATGTGCAAATCCTTGGTGAAACAAATCTTCCTTCTTAGTGGCAATGTCTTCTCCTTCTGGATACCTTGCAGGAATGTTCCTACTACAAAAATGCTCCCTTTTTATGTTCGGGTAGAAATCTGGCAAGAACGGGACTATTTGCAGCCAAGCCCCTTTCTTGCACCGTCGTTATATTTGTCTCAATGAAAATGATTTAACCTCCTTCTGCTTTACTAAACAAAAGATAGTGTTGAGTACCCAATCAGCAGTCTCACACATGTAGTTTCTATGTCAATACAAGTGTTAATACTTATTGAACCCATTGTCCATTTATTTGATAGATATGATATAACATTTTGTAAAATAACCCTTGCGCCCGCATTCTGATTGTTAAAACACATTATTGGTAAATTGAAAAAAAATACAGCCAAGATCTACCCCAACAAAAAGCACTTACTAATGCAATGAACGAGTTAGTGCTTTTGTTCAAGTAATCCTTGTGACTATAAGACATTTCTGGATCAGCCTTATCCTTTCACAGTTAATTTTGTGAAGATTTTCATTCATTTTTCGATTTTCTAATGTTTGGATGAGAAACAGCAGAGAAGAGAAGCTTAGTATCCTCAAATTTTGCCCCAACTTGATAGCACTTACTCTTATTTATAAAAGACCGTACTAAAGTTGAAGTAGAATTCAAAAGGAACTGTTGTAGCTTTGGATATAAAAACACAACATGTTGAGATACTGGCTGATAAACGCCAATAAAGCTACCCCAAAGAAAAGCACTTACTATAATAAATGAAAGAGAATGCCTTTTTTTGAAGTAGCCTGCATGGTTAAAAAATGATGTTGATATAATTGGTCGTTGGTGAATTCTAAAATATCATTAGCAAAGTAAAGAGTAATTCCTTTTCTGCCCCAAAACCTGTAGAATCGAGGCTTCCAAGTGAGAAGCAACTGAAACATTGCAAATTCAAACAACTTTCTAACACATAAAACCAGTCAGTGTATACGTTACAATAATCCTTCTGAATAAAACAAATCTTGTCTGTTTAAAACTGTCACCTGGCATTACATTTGTCCAGGTTCATATTCACTGTACTGTGTACTGGGTTACATTTTGGTAAATAAAAAGCAGTATATTATTCTCACATTTGCCCCAACTTGATAGCCTTACTGTTACAAGAAACAAAGGCAGTACTAAAGTTGGAGATTAATTCAAAATAAAACGTTGTTGTAGGATACGATTGACAAACAACATTGATTTGAAGAGTTACTGGTTGAAATACAGCAATAAAGCTACCCCAAAGAAAAGCACTTACTACAAGAAAAGTAAAGTGAATGCCCCTTTTTGAAGTAGCCTGAAAGTGTTCATTTCTATCAAAAATAAAGCTGGAGATGGACTGTTCTCAATGGAGATAGACAGAGTGAAATATCTGATGAAAAAATCAACTACAGAGTACCCCAACAAAAAGCACTTACTTTTAAAAACAACGAGTTAGTGCTTAAGTTAAAGTAATCATTGTGACTATTACAATCTGTAAGTATTTCAACTCCTGGGACAATAAAGTGTTGTTTTAAAGAAATACAACTAAGACTTACTTAATTCCAGCATGTGCAAATCCTTGGTGAAACAAATCTTCCTTCTTAGTGGCAATGTCTTCTCCTTCTGGATACCTTGCAGGAATGTTCCTACTACAAAAATGCTCCCTTTTTATGTTCGGGTAGAAATCTGGCAAGAACGGGACTATTTGCAGCCAAGCCCCTTTCTTGCACCGTCGTTATATTTGTCTCAATGAAAATGATTTAACCTCCTTCTGCTTTACTAAACAAAAGATAGTGTTGAGTACCCAATCAGCAGTCTCACACATGTAGTTTCTATGTCAATACAAGTGTTAATACTTATTGAACCCATTGTCCATTTATTTGATAGATATGATATAACATTTTGTAAAATAACCCTTGTGCCCGCATTCTGATTGTTAAAACACATTATTGGTAAATTGAAAAAAAATACAGCCAAGATCTACCCCAACAAAAAGCACTTACTAATGCAATGAACGAGTTAGTGCTTTTGTTAAAGTAATCCTTGTGACTATAAGACATTTCTGGATCAGCCTTATCCTTTCACAGTTAATTTTGTGAAGATTTTCATTCATTTTTCGATTTTCTAATGTTTGGATGAGAAACAGCAGACAAGAGAAGCTTAGTATCCTCAAATTTTGCCCCAACTTGATAGCACTTACTCTTATTTATAAAAGACAATACTAAAGTTGAAGTAGAATTCAAAAGGAACTGTTGTAGCTTTGGATATAAAAACACAACATGTTGAGATACTGGCTGATAAACGCCAATAAAGCTACCCCAAAGAAAAGCACTTACTATAATAAATGAAAGAGAATGCCTTTTTTTGAAGTAGCCTGCATGGTTAAAAAATGATGTTGATATAATTGGTCGTTGGTGAATTCTAAAATATCATTAGCAAAGTAAAGAGTAATTCCTTTTCTGCCCCAAAACCTGTAGAATCGAGGCTTCCAAGTGAGGAGCAACTGAAACGATGCAAATTCAAACAACTTTCTAACACATAAAACCAGTCAGTGTATACGTTACAATAATCCTTCTGAATAAAACAAATCTTGTCTGTTTAAAACTGTCACCTGGCATTACATTTGTCCAGGTTCATATTCACTGTACTGTGTACTGGGTTACATTTTGGTAAATAAAAAGCAGTATATTATTCTCACATTTGCCCCAACTTGATAGCCTTACTGTTACAAGAAACAAAGGCAGTACTAAAGTTGGAGATTAATTCAAAATAAAACGTTGTTGTAGGATACGATTGACAAACAACATTGATTTGAAGAGTTACTGGTTGAAATGCAGCAATAAAGCTACCCCAAAGAAAAGCACTTACTACAAGAAAAGTAAAGTGAATGCCCCTTTTTGAAGTAGCCTGAAAGTGTTCATTTCTATCAAAAATAAAGCTGGAGATGGACTGTTCTCAATGGAGATAGACAGAGTGAAATATCTGATGAAAAAATCAACTACAGAGTACCCCAACAAAAAGCACTTACTTTTAAAAACAACGAGTTAGTGCTTAAGTTAAAGTAATCATTGTGACTATTACAATCTGTAAGTATTTCAACTCCTGGGACAATAAAGTGTTGTTTTAAAGAAATACAACTAAGACTTACTTAATTCCAGCATGTGCAAATCCTTGGTGAAACAAATCTTCCTTCTTAGTGGCAATGTCTTCTCCTTCTGGATACCTTGCAGGAATGTTCCTACTACAAAAATGCTCCCTTTTTATGTTCGGGTAGAAATCTGGCAAGAACGGGACTATTTGCAGCCAAGCCCCTTTCTTGCACCGTCGTTATATTAGTCTCAATGAAAATGATTTAACCTCCTTCTGCTTTACTAAACAAAAGATAGTGTTGAGTACCCAATCAGCAGTCTCACACATGTAGTTTCTATGTCAATACAAGTGTTAATACTTATTGAACCCATTGTCCATTTATTTGATAGATATGATATAACATTTTGTAAAATAACCCTTGTGCCCGCATTCTGATTGTTAAAACACATTATTGGTAAATTGAAAAAAAATACAGCCAAGATCTACCCCAACAAAAAGCACTTACTAATGCAATGAACGAGTTAGTGCTTTTGTTAAAGTAATCCTTGTGACTATAAGACATTTCTGGATCAGCCTTATCCTTTCACAGTTAATTTTGTGAAGATTTTCATTCATTTTTCGATTTTCTAATGTTTGGATGAGAAACAGCAGAGAAGAGAAGCTTAGTATCCTCAAATTTTGCCCCAACTTGATAGCACTTACTCTTATTTATAAAAGACAGTACTAAAGTTGAAGTAGAATTCAAAAGGAACTGTTGTAGCTTTGGATATAAAAACACAACATGTTGAGATACTGGCTGATAAACGCCAATAAAGCTACCCCAAAGAAAAGCACTTACTATAATAAATGAAAGAGAATGCCTTTTTCTGAAGTAGCCTGCATGGTTAAAAAACGATGTTGATATAATTGGTCGTTGGTGAATTCTAAAATATCATTAGCAAAGTAAAGATTAATTCCTTTTCTGCCCCAAAACCTGTAGAATCGAGGCTTCCAAGTGAGAAGAAGCAACTGAAACGATGCAAATTCAAACAACTTTCTAACACATAAAACCAGTCAGTGTATACGTTACAATAATCCTTCTGAATAAAACAAATCTTGTCTGTTTAAAACTGTCACCTGGCATTACATTTGTCCAGGTTCATATTCACTGTACTGTGCACTGGGTTACATTTTGGTAAATAAAAAGCAGTATATTATTCTCACATTTGCCCGAACTTGATAGCCTTACTGTTACAAGAAACAAAGGCAGTACTAAAGTTGGAGATTAATTCAAAATAAAACGTTGTTGTAGGATACGATTGACAAACAACATTGATTTGAAGAGTTACTGGTTGAAATGCAGCAATAAAGCTACCCCAAAGAAAAGCACTTACTACAAGAAAAGTAAAGTGAATGCCCCTTTTTGAAGTAGCCTGAAAGTGTTCATTTCTATCAAAAATAAAGCTGGAGATGGACTGTTCTCAATGGAGATAGACAGAGTGAAATATCTGATGAAAAAATCAACTACAGAGTACCCCAACAAAAAGCACTTACTTTTAAAAACAACGAGTTAGTGCTTAAGTTAAAGTAATCATTGTGACTTACAATCTGTAAGTATTTCAACTCCTGGGACAATAAAGTGTTGTTTTAAAGAAATACAACTAAGACTTACTTAATTCCAGCATGTGCAAATCCTTGGTGAAACAAATCTTCCTTCTTAGTGGCAATGTCTTCTCCTTCTGGATACCTTGCAGGTATGTTCCTACTACAAAAATGCTCCCTTTTTATGTTCGGGTAGAAATCTGGCAAGAACGGGACTATTTGCAGCCAAGCCCCTTTCTTGCACCGTCGTTATATTTGTCTCAATGAAAATGATTTAACCTCCTTCTGGTTTACTAAACAAAAGATAGTGTTGAGTACCCAATCAGCAGTCTCACACATGTAGTTTCTATGTCAATACAAGTGTTAATATTTATTGAACCCATTGTCCATTTATTTGATAGATATGACATAACATTTTGTAAAATAACCCTTGCGCCCGCATTCTGATTGTTAAAACACATTATTGGTAAATTGAAAAAAAATACAGCCAAGATCTACCCCAACAAAAAGCACTTACTAATGCAATGAACGAGTTAGTGCTTTTGTTAAAGTAATCCTTGTGACTATAAGACATTTCTGGATCAGCCTTATCCTTTCACAGTTAATTTTGTGAAGATTTTCATTCATTTTTCGATTTTCTAATGTTTGGATGAGAAACAGCAGAGAAGAGAAGCTTAGTATCCTCAAATTTTGCCCCAACTTGATAGCACTTACTCTTATTTATAAAAGACAGTACTAAAGTTGAAGTAGAATTCAAAAGGAACTGTTGTAGCTTTGGATATAAAAACACAACATGTTGAGATACTGGCTGATAAACGCCAATAAAGCTACCCCAAAGAAAAGCACTTACTATAATAAATTAAAGAGAATGCCCCTTTTTGAAGTAGCCTGCATGGTTAAAAAACGATGTTGATATAATTGGTCGTTGGTGAATTCTAAAATATCATTAGCAAAGCAAAGAGTAATTTCTTTTCTGCACCAAAACCTGTAGAATCGAGGCTTCTAAGTGAGAAGCAACTGAAACGATGCAAATTCAAACAACTTTCTAACACATAAAACCAGTCAGTTACAATAATCCTTCTGAATAAAACAAATCTTGTCTGTTTAAAACTGTCACCTGGAATTACATTTGTCCAGGTTCATATTCACTGTACTGTGTACTGGGTTACATTTTGGTAAATAAAAAGCAGTATATTATTCTCACATTTGCCCCAACTTGATAGCCTTACTGTTACAAGAAACAAAGGCAGTACTAAAGTTGGAGATTAATTCAAAATAAAACGTTGTTGTAGGATACGATTGACAAACAACATTGATTTGAAGAGTTACTGGTTGAAATGCAGCAATAAAGCTACCCCAAAGAAAAGCACTTACTACAAGAAAAGTAAAGTGAATGCCCCTTTTTGAAGTAGCCTGAAAGTGTTCATTTCTATCAAAAATAAAGCTGGAGATGGACTGTTCTCAATGGAGATAGACAGAGTGAAATATCTGATGAAAAAATCAACTACAGAGTACCCCAACAAAAAGCACTTACTTTTAAAAACAACGAGTTAGTGCTTAAGTTAAAGTAATCATTGTGACTATTACAATCTGTAAGTATTTCAACTCCTGGGACAATAAAGTGTTGTTTTAAAGAAATACAACTAAGACTTACTTAATTCCAGCATGTGCAAATCCTTGGTGAAACAAATCTTCCTTCTTAGTGGCAATGTCTTCTCCTTCTGGATACCTTGCAGGAATGTTCCTACTACAAAAATGCTCCCTTTTTATGTTCGGGTAGAAATCTGGCAAGAACGGGACTATTTGCAGCCAAGCCCCTTTCTTGCACCGTCGTTATATTTGTCTCAATGAAAATGATTTAACCTCCTTCTGCTTTACTAAACAAAAGATAGTGTTGAGTACCCAATCAGCAGTCTCACACATGTAGTTTCTATGTCAATACAAGTGTTAATACTTATTGAACCCATTGTCCATTTATTTGATAGATATGACATAACATTTTGTAAAATAACCCTTGCGCCCGCATTCTGATTGTTAAAACACATTATTGGTAAATTGAAAAAAAATACAGCCAAGATCTACCCCAACAAAAAGCACTTACTAGTGCAATGAACGAGTTAGTGCTTTTGTTAAAGTAATCCTTGTGACTATAAGACATTTCTGGATCAGCCTTATCCTTTCACAGTTAATTTTGTGAACATTTTCATTCATTTTTCGATTTTCTAATGTTTGGATGAGAAACAGCAGAGAAGAGAAGCTTAGTATCCTCAAATTTTGCCCCAACTTGATAGCACTTACTCTTATTTATAAAAGACAGTACTAAAGTTGAAGTAGAATTCAAAAGGAACTGTTGTAGCTTTGGATATAAAAACACAACATGTTGAGATACTGGCTGATAAACGCCAATAAAGCTACCCCAAAGAAAAGCACTTACTATAATAAATGAAAGAGAATGCCTTTTTTGAAGTAGCCTGCATGGTTAAAAAATGATGTTGATATAATTGGTCGTTGGTGAATTCTAAAATATCATTAGCAAAGTAAAGAGTAATTCCTTTTCTGCCCCAAAACCTGTAGAAACGAGGCTTCCAAGTGAGAAGCAACTGAAACGATGCAAATTCAAACAACTTTCTAACACATAAAACCAGTCAGTGTATACGTTACAATAATCCTTCTGAATAAAACAAATCTTGTCTGTTTAAAACTGTCACCTGGCATTACATTTGTCCAGGTTCATATTCACTGTACTGTGTACTGGGTTACATTTTGGTAAATAAAAAGCAGTATATTATTCTCACATTTGCCCCAACTTGATAGCCTTACTGTTACAAGAAACAAAGGCAGTACTAAAGTTGGAGATTAATTCAAAATAAAACGTTGTTGTAGGATACGATTGACAAACAACATTGATTTGAAGAGTTACTGGTTGAAATGCAGCAATAAAGCTACCCCAAAGAAAAGCACTTACTACAAGAAAAGTAAAGTGAATGCCCCTTTTTGAAGTAGCCTGAAAGTGTTCATTTCTATCAAAAATAAAGCTGGAGATGGACTGTTCTCAATGGAGATAGACAGAGTGAAATATCTGATGAAAAAATCAACTACAGAGTACCCCAACAAAAAGCACTTACTTTTAAAAACAACGAGTTAGTGCTTAAGTTAAAGTAATCATTGTGACTATTACAATCTGTAAGTATTTCAACTCCTGGGACAATAAAGTGTTGTTTTAAAGAAATACAACTAAGACTTACTTAATTCCAGCATGTGCAAATCCTTGGTGAAACAAATCTTCCTTCTTAGTGGCAATGTCTTCTCCTTCTGGATACCTTGCAGGAATGTTCCTACTACAAAAATGCTCCCTTTTTATGTTCGGGTAGAAATCTGGCAAGAACGGGACTATTTGCAGCCAAGCCCCTTTCTTGCACCGTCGTTATATTTGTCTCAATGAAAATGATTTAACCTCCTTCTGCTTTACTAAACAAAAGATAGTGTTGAGTACCCAATCAGCAGTCTCACACATGTAGTTTCTATGTCAATACAAGTGTTAATACTTATTGAACTCATTGTCCATTTATTTGATAGATATGATATAACATTTTGTAAAATAACCCTTGCGCCTGCATTCTGATTGTTAAAACACATTATTGGTAAATTGAAAAAAATACAGCCAAGATCTACCCCAACAAAAAGCACTTACTAATGCAATGAACGAGTTAGTGCTTTTGTTAAAGTAATCCTTGTGACTATAAGACATTTCTGGATCAGCCTTATCCTTTCACAGTTAATTTTGTGAACATTTTCATTCATTTTTCGATTTTCTAATGTTTGGATGAGAAACAGCAGAGAAGAGAAGCTTAGTATCCTCAAATTTTGCCCCAACTTGATAGCACTTACTCTTATTTATAAAAGACAGTACTAAAGTTGAAGTAGAATTCAAAAGGAACTGTTGTAGCTTTGGATATAAAAACACAACATGTTGAGATACTGGCTGATAAACGCCAATAAAGCTACCCCAAAGAAAAGCACTTACTATAATAAATGAAAGAGAATGCCTTTTTTGAAGTAGCCTGCATGGTTAAAAAATGATGTTGATATAATTGGTCGTTGGTGAATTCTAAAATATCATTAGCAAAGTAAAGAGTAATTCCTTTTCTGCCCCAAAACCTGTAGAAACGAGGCTTCCAAGTGAGAAGCAACTGAAACGATGCAAATTCAAACAACTTTCTAACACATAAAACCAGTCAGTGTATACGTTACAATAATCCTTCTGAATAAAACAAATCTTGTCTGTTTAAAACTGTCACCTGGCATTACATTTGTCCAGGTTCATATTCACTGTACTGTGTACTGGGTTACATTTTGGTAAATAAAAAGCAGTATATTATTCTCACATTTGCCCCAACTTGATAGCCTTACTGTTACAAGAAACAAAGGCAGTACTAAAGTTGGAGATTAATTCAAAATAAAACGTTGTTGTAGGATACGATTGACAAACAACATTGATTTGAAGAGTTACTGGTTGAAATGCAGCAATAAAGCTACCCCAAAGAAAAGCACTTACTACAAGAAAAGTAAAGTGAATGCCCCTTTTTGAAGTAGCCTGAAAGTGTTCATTTCTATCAAAAATAAAGCTGGAGATGGACTGTTCTCAATGGAGATAGACAGAGTGAAATATCTGATGAAAAAATCAACTACAGAGTACCCCAACAAAAAGCGCTTACTTTTAAAAACAACAAGTTAGTGCTTAAGTTAAAGTAATCATTGTGACTATTACAATCTGTAAGTATTTCAACTCCTGGGACAATAAAGTGTTGTTTTAAAGAAATACAACTAAGACTTACTTAATTCCAGCATGTGCAAATCCTTGGTGAAACAAATCTTCCTTCTTAGTGGCAATGTCTTCTCCTTCTGGATACCTTGCAGGAATGTTCCTACTACAAAAATGCTCCCTTTTTATGTTCGGGTAGAAATCTGGCAAGAACGGGACTATTTGCAGCCAAGCCCCTTTCTTGCACCGTCGTTATATTTGTCTCAATGAAAATGATTTAACCTCCTTCTGCTTTACTAAACAAAAGATAGTGTTGAGTACCCAATCAGCAGTCTCACACATGTACAGTGCCTTGCGAAAGTATTCGGCCCCCTTGAACTTTGCGACCTTTTGCCACATTTCAGGCTTCAAACATAAAGATATGAAACTGTAATTTTTTGTGAAGAATCAACAACAAGTGGGACACAATCATGAAGTGGAACGAAATTTATTGGATATTTCAAACTTTTTTAACAAATAAAAAACAGAAAAATTGGGCGTGCAAAATTATTCAGCCCCCTTAAGTTAATACTTTGTAGCGCCACCTTTTGCTGCGATTACAGCTGTAAGTCGCTTGGGGTATGTCTCTATCAGTTTTGCACATCGAGAGACTGAAATTTTTGCCCATTCCTCCTTGCAAAACAGCTCGAGCTCAGTGAGGTTGGATGGAGAGCATTTGTGAACAGCAGTTTTCAGTTCTTTCCACAGATTCTCGATTGGATTCAGGTCTGGACTTTGACTTGGCCATTCTAACACCTGGATATGTTTATTTGTGAACCATTCCATTGTAGATTTTGCTTTATGTTTTGGATCATTGTCTTGTTGGAAGACAAATCTCCGTCCCAGTCTCAGGTCTTTTGCAGACTCCATCAGGTTTTCTTCCAGAATGGTCCTGTATTTGGCTCCATCCATCTTCCCATCAATTTTAACCATCTTCCCTGTCCCTGCTGAAGAAAAGCAGGCCCAAACCATGATGCTGCCACCACCATGTTTGACAGTGGGGATGGTGTGTTCAGGGTGATGAGCTGTGTTGCTTTTACGCCAAACATAACGTTTTGCATTGTTGCCAAAAAGTTCGATTTTGGTTTCATCTGACCAGAGCACCTTCTTCCACATGTTTGGTGTGTCTCCCAGGTGGCTTGTGGCAAACTGTAAACAACACTTTTTATGGATATCTTTAAGAAATGGCTTTCTTCTTGCCACTCTTCCATAAAGGCCAGATTTGTGCAGTATACGACTGATTGTTGTCCTATGGACAGAGTCTCCCACCTCAGCTGTAGATCTCTGCAGTTCATCCAGAGTGATCATGGGCCTCTTGGCTGCATCTCTGATCAGTCTTCTCCTTGTATGAGCTGAAAGTTTAGAGGGACGGCCAGGTCTTGGTAGATTTGCAGTGGTCTGATACTCCTTCCATTTCAATATTATCGCTTGCACAGTGCTCCTTGGGATGTTTAAAGCTTGGGAAATCTTTTTGTATCCAAATCCGGCTTTAAACTTCTCCACAACAGTATCTCGGACCTGCCTGGTGTGTTCCTTCTTCTTCATGATGCTCTCTGCGCTTTAAACGGACCTCTGAGACTATCACAGTGCAGGTGCATTTATTCGGAGACTTGATTACACACAGGTGGATTCTATTTATCATCATTAGTCATTTAGGTCAACATTGGATCATTCAGAGATCCTCACTGAACTTCTGGAGAGAGTTTGCTGCACTGAAAGTAAAGGGGCTGAATAATTTTGCACGCCCAATTTTTCAGTTTTTTATTTGTTAAAAAAGTTTGAAATATCCAATAAATTTCGTTCCACTTCATGATTGTGTCCCACTTGTTGTTGATTCTTCACAAAAAATTACAGTTTCATATCTTTATGTTTGAAGCCTGAAATGTGGCAAAAGGTCGCAAAGTTCAAGGGGGCCGAATACTTTCGCAAGGCACTGTAGTTTCTATGTCAATACAAGTGTTAATACTTATTGAACCCATTGTCCATTTATTTGATAGATATGACATAACATTTTGTAAAATAACCCTTGCGCCCGCATTCTGATTGTTAAAACACATTATTGGTAAATTGAAAAAAAATACAGCCAAGATCTACCCCAACAAAAAGCACTTACTAGTGCAATGAACGAGTTAGTGCTTTTGTTAAAGTAATCCTTGTGACTATAAGACATTTCTGGATCAGCCTTATCCTTTCACAGTTAATTTTGTGAACATTTTCATTCATTTTTCGATTTTCTAATGTTTGGATGAGAAACAGCAGAGAAGAGAAGCTTAGTATCCTCAAATTTTGCCCCAACTTGATAGCACTTACTCTTATTTATAAAAGACAGTACTAAAGTTGAAGTAGAATTCAAAAGGAACTGTTGTAGCTTTGGATATAAAAACACAACATGTTGAGATACTGGCTGATAAACGCCAATAAAGCTACCCCAAAGAAAAGCACTTACTATAATAAATGAAAGAGAATGCCTTTTTTGAAGTAGCCTGCATGGTTAAAAAATGATGTTGATATAATTGGTCGTTGGTGAATTCTAAAATATCATTAGCAAAGTAAAGAGTAATTCCTTTTCTGCCCCAAAACCTGTAGAAACGAGGCTTCCAAGTGAGAAGCAACTGAAACGATGCAAATTCAAACAACTTTCTAACACATAAAACCAGTCAGTGTATACGTTACAATAATCCTTCTGAATAAAACAAATCTTGTCTGTTTAAAACTGTCACCTGGCATTACATTTGTCCAGGTTCATATTCACTGTACTGTGTACTGGGTTACATTTTGGTAAATAAAAAGCAGTATATTATTCTCACATTTGCCCCAACTTGATAGCCTTACTGTTACAAGAAACAAAGGCAGTACTAAAGTTGGAGATTAATTCAAAATAAAACGTTGTTGTAGGATACGATTGACAAACAACATTGATTTGAAGAGTTACTGGTTGAAATGCAGCAATAAAGCTACCCCAAAGAAAAGCACTTACTACAAGAAAAGTAAAGTGAATGCCCCTTTTTGAAGTAGCCTGAAAGTGTTCATTTCTATCAAAAATAAAGCTGGAGATGGACTGTTCTCAATGGAGATAGACAGAGTGAAATATCTGATGAAAAAATCAACTACAGAGTACCCCAACAAAAAGCACTTACTTTTAAAAACAACGAGTTAGTGCTTAAGTTAAAGTAATCATTGTGACTATTACAATCTGTAAGTATTTCAACTCCTGGGACAATAAAGTGTTGTTTTAAAGAAATACAACTAAGACTTACTTAATTCCAGCATGTGCAAATCCTTGGTGAAACAAATCTTCCTTCTTAGTGGCAATGTCTTCTCCTTCTGGATACCTTGCAGGAATGTTCCTACTACAAAAATGCTCCCTTTTTATGTTCGGGTAGAAATCTGGCAAGAACGGGACTATTTGCAGCCAAGCCCCTTTCTTGCACCGTCGTTATATTTGTCTCAATGAAAATGATTTAACCTCCTTCTGCTTTACTAAACAAAAGATAGTGTTGAGTACCCAATCAGCAGTCTCACACATGTAGTTTCTATGTCAATACAAGTGTTAATACTTATTGAACTCATTGTCCATTTATTTGATAGATATGATATAACATTTTGTAAAATAACCCTTGCGCCTGCATTCTGATTGTTAAAACACATTATTGGTAAATTGAAAAAAATACAGCCAAGATCTACCCCAACAAAAAGCACTTACTAATGCAATGAACGAGTTAGTGCTTTTGTTAAAGTAATCCTTGTGACTATAAGACATTTCTGGATCAGCCTTATCCTTTCACAGTTAATTTTGTGAACATTTTCATTCATTTTTCGATTTTCTAATGTTTGGATGAGAAACAGCAGAGAAGAGAAGCTTAGTATCCTCAAATTTTGCCCCAACTTGATAGCACTTACTCTTATTTATAAAAGACAGTACTAAAGTTGAAGTAGAATTCAAAAGGAACTGTTGTAGCTTTGGATATAAAAACACAACATGTTGAGATACTGGCTGATAAACGCCAATAAAGCTACCCCAAAGAAATGCACTTACTATAATAAATGAAAGAGAATGCCTTTTTTGAAGTAGCCTGCATGGTTAAAAAATGATGTTGATATAATTGGTCGTTGGTGAATTCTAAAATATCATTAGCAAAGTAAAGAGTAATTCCTTTTCTGCCCCAAAACCTGTAGAAACGAGGCTTCCAAGTGAGAAGCAACTGAAACGATGCAAATTCAAACAACTTTCTAACACATAAAACCAGTCAGTGTATACGTTACAATAATCCTTCTGAATAAAACAAATCTTGTCTGTTTAAAACTGTCACCTGGCATTACATTTGTCCAGGTTCATATTCACTGTACTGTGTACTGGGTTACATTTTGGTAAATAAAAAGCAGTATATTATTCTCACATTTGCCCCAACTTGATAGCCTTACTGTTACAAGAAACAAAGGCAGTACTAAAGTTGGAGATTAATTCAAAATAAAACGTTGTTGTAGGATACGATTGACAAACAACATTGATTTGAAGAGTTACTGGTTGAAATGCAGCAATAAAGCTACCCCAAAGAAAAGCACTTACTACAAGAAAAGTAAAGTGAATGCCCCTTTTTGAAGTAGCCTGAAAGTGTTCATTTCTATCAAAAATAAAGCTGGAGATGGACTGTTCTCAATGGAGATAGACAGAGTGAAATATCTGATGAAAAAATCAACTACAGAGTACCCCAACAAAAAGCACTTACTTTTAAAAACAACGAGTTAGTGCTTAAGTTAAAGTAATCATTGTGACTATTACAATCTGTAAGTATTTCAACTCCTGGGACAATAAAGTGTTGTTTTAAAGAAATACAACTAAGACTTACTTAATTCCAGCATGTGCAAATCCTTGGTGAAACAAATCTTCCTTCTTAGTGGCAATGTCTTCTCCTTCTGGATACCTTGCAGGAATGTTCCTACTACAAAAATGCTCCCTTTTTATGTTCGGGTAGAAATCTGGCAAGAACGGGACTATTTGCAGCCAAGCCCCTTTCTTGCACCGTCGTTATATTTGTCTCAATGAAAATGATTTAACCTCCTTCTGCTTTACTAAACAAAAGATAGTGTTGAGTACCCAATCAGCAGTCTCACACATGTAGTTTCTATGTCAATACAAGTGTTAATACTTATTGAACCCATTGTCCATTTATTTGATAGATATGACATAACATTTTGTAAAATAACCCTTGCGCCCGCATTCTGATTGTTAAAACACATTATTGGTAAATTGAAAAAAAATACAGCCAAGATCTACCCCAACAAAAAGCACTTACTAGTGCAATGAACGAGTTAGTGCTTTTGTTAAAGTAATCCTTGTGACTATAAGACATTTCTGGATCAGCCTTATCCTTTCACAGTTAATTTTGTGAACATTTTCATTCATTTTTCGATTTTCTAATGTTTGGATGAGAAACAGCAGAGAAGAGAAGCTTAGTATCCTCAAATTTTGCCCCAACTTGATAGCACTTACTCTTATTTATAAAAGACAGTACTAAAGTTGAAGTAGAATTCAAAAGGAACTGTTGTAGCTTTGGATATAAAAACACAACATGTTGAGATACTGGCTGATAAACGCCAATAAAGCTACCCCAAAGAAAAGCACTTACTATAATAAATGAAAGAGAATGCCTTTTTTGAAGTAGCCTGCATGGTTAAAAAATGATGTTGATATAATTGGTCGTTGGTGAATTCTAAAATATCATTAGCAAAGTAAAGAGTAATTCCTTTTCTGCCCCAAAACCTGTAGAAACGAGGCTTCCAAGTGAGAAGCAACTGAAACGATGCAAATTCAAACAACTTTCTAACACATAAAACCAGTCAGTGTATACGTTACAATAATCCTTCTGAATAAAACAAATCTTGTCTGTTTAAAACTGTCACCTGGCATTACATTTGTCCAGGTTCATATTCACTGTACTGTGTACTGGGTTACATTTTGGTAAATAAAAAGCAGTATATTATTCTCACATTTGCCCCAACTTGATAGCCTTACTGTTACAAGAAACAAAGGCAGTACTAAAGTTGGAGATTAATTCAAAATAAAACGTTGTTGTAGGATACGATTGACAAACAACATTGATTTGAAGAGTTACTGGTTGAAATGCAGCAATAAAGCTACCCCAAAGAAAAGCACTTACTACAAGAAAAGTAAAGTGAATGCCCCTTTTTGAAGTAGCCTGAAAGTGTTCATTTCTATCAAAAATAAAGCTGGAGATGGACTGTTCTCAATGGAGATAGACAGAGTGAAATATCTGATGAAAAAATCAACTACAGAGTACCCCAACAAAAAGCACTTACTTTTAAAAACAACGAGTTAGTGCTTAAGTTAAAGTAATCATTGTGACTATTACAATCTGTAAGTATTTCAACTCCTGGGACAATAAAGTGTTGTTTTAAAGAAATACAACTAAGACTTACTTAATTCCAGCATGTGCAAATCCTTGGTGAAACAAATCTTCCTTCTTAGTGGCAATGTCTTCTCCTTCTGGATACCTTGCAGGAATGTTCCTACTACAAAAATGCTCCCTTTTTATGTTCGGGTAGAAATCTGGCAAGAACGGGACTATTTGCAGCCAAGCCCCTTTCTTGCACCGTCGTTATATTTGTCTCAATGAAAATGATTTAACCTCCTTCTGCTTTACTAAACAAAAGATAGTGTTGAGTACCCAATCAGCAGTCTCACACATGTAGTTTCTATGTCAATACAAGTGTTAATACTTATTGAACTCATTGTCCATTTATTTGATAGATATGATATAACATTTTGTAAAATAACCCTTGCGCCTGCATTCTGATTGTTAAAACACATTATTGGTAAATTGAAAAAAATACAGCCAAGATCTACCCCAACAAAAAGCACTTACTAATGCAATGAACGAGTTAGTGCTTTTGTTAAAGTAATCCTTGTGACTATAAGACATTTCTGGATCAGCCTTATCCTTTCACAGTTAATTTTGTGAACATTTTCATTCATTTTTCGATTTTCTAATGTTTGGATGAGAAACAGCAGAGAAGAGAAGCTTAGTATCCTCAAATTTTGCCCCAACTTGATAGCACTTACTCTTATTTATAAAAGACAGTACTAAAGTTGAAGTAGAATTCAAAAGGAACTGTTGTAGCTTTGGATATAAAAACACAACATGTTGAGATACTGGCTGATAAACGCCAATAAAGCTACCCCAAAGAAAAGCACTTACTATAATAAATGAAAGAGAATGCCTTTTTTGAAGTAGCCTGCATGGTTAAAAAATGATGTTGATATAATTGGTCGTTGGTGAATTCTAAAATATCATTAGCAAAGTAAAGAGTAATTCCTTTTCTGCCCCAAAACCTGTAGAAACGAGGCTTCCAAGTGAGAAGCAACTGAAACGATGCAAATTCAAACAACTTTCTAACACATAAAACCAGTCAGTGTATACGTTACAATAATCCTTCTGAATAAAACAAATCTTGTCTGTTTAAAACTGTCACCTGGCATTACATTTGTCCAGGTTCATATTCACTGTACTGTGTACTGGGTTACATTTTGGTAAATAAAAAGCAGTATATTATTCTCACATTTGCCCCAACTTGATAGCCTTACTGTTACAAGAAACAAAGGCAGTACTAAAGTTGGAGATTAATTCAAAATAAAACGTTGTTGTAGGATACGATTGACAAACAACATTGATTTGAAGAGTTACTGGTTGAAATGCAGCAATAAAGCTACCCCAAAGAAAAGCACTTACTACAAGAAAAGTAAAGTGAATGCCCCTTTTTGAAGTAGCCTGAAAGTGTTCATTTCTATCAAAAATAAAGCTGGAGATGGACTGTTCTCAATGGAGATAGACAGAGTGAAATATCTGATGAAAAAATCAACTACAGAGTACCCCAACAAAAAGCGCTTACTTTTAAAAACAACAAGTTAGTGCTTAAGTTAAAGTAATCATTGTGACTATTACAATCTGTAAGTATTTCAACTCCTGGGACAATAAAGTGTTGTTTTAAAGAAATACAACTAAGACTTACTTAATTCCAGCATGTGCAAATCCTTGGTGAAACAAATCTTCCTTCTTAGTGGCAATGTCTTCTCCTTCTGGATACCTTGCAGGAATGTTCCTACTACAAAAATGCTCCCTTTTTATGTTCGGGTAGAAATCTGGCAAGAACGGGACTATTTGCAGCCAAGCCCCTTTCTTGCACCGTCGTTATATTTGTCTCAATGAAAATGATTTAACCTCCTTCTGCTTTACTAAACAAAAGATAGTGTTGAGTACCCAATCAGCAGTCTCACACATGTAGTTTCTATGTCAATACAAGTGTTAATACTTATTGAACCCATTGTCCATTTATTTGATAGATATGATATAACATTTTGTAAAATAACCCTTGCGCCCGCATTCTGATTGTTAAAACACATTATTGGTAAATTGAAAAAAAATACAGCCAAGATCTACCCCAACAAAAAGCACTTACTAATGCAATGAACGAGTTAGTGCTTTTGTTAAAGTAATCCTTGTGACTATAAGACATTTCTGGATCAGCCTTATCCTTTCACAGTTAATTTTGTGAAGATTTTCATTCATTTTTCGATTTTCTAATGTTTGGATGAGAAACAGCAGAGAAGAGAAGCTTAGTATCCTCAAATTTTGCCCCAACTTGATAGCACTTACTCTTATTTATAAAAGACAGTACTAAAGTTGAAGTAGAATTCAAAAGGAACTGTTGTAGCTTTGGATATAAAAACACAACATGTTGAGATACTGGCTGATAAACGCCAATAAAGCTACCCCAAAGAAAAGCACTTACTATAATAAATGAAAGAGAATGCCTTTTTCTGAAGTAGCCTGCATGGTTAAAAAACGATGTTGATATAATTGGTCGTTGGTGAATTCTAAAATATCATTAGCAAAGTAAAGATTAATTCCTTTTCTGCCCCAAAACCTGTAGAATCGAGGCTTCCAAGTGAGAAGAAGCAACTGAAACGATGCAAATTCAAACAACTTTCTAACACATAAAACCAGTCAGTGTATACGTTACAATAATCCTTCTGAATAAAACAAATCTTGTCTGTTTAAAACTGTCACCTGGCATTACATTTGTCCAGGTTCATATTCACTGTACTGTGCACTGGGTTACATTTTGGTAAATAAAAAGCAGTATATTATTCTCACATTTGCCCGAACTTGATAGCCTTACTGTTACAAGAAACAAAGGCAGTACTAAAGTTGGAGATTAATTCAAAATAAAACGTTGTTGTAGGATACGATTGACAAACAACATTGATTTGAAGAGTTACTGGTTGAAATGCAGCAATAAAGCTACCCCAAAGAAAAGCACTTACTACAAGAAAAGTAAAGTGAATGCCCCTTTTTGAAGTAGCCTGAAAGTGTTCATTTCTATCAAAAATAAAGCTGGAGATGGACTGTTCTCAATGGAGATAGACAGAGTGAAATATCTGATGAAAAAATCAACTACAGAGTACCCCAACAAAAAGCACTTACTTTTAAAAACAACGAGTTAGTGCTTAAGTTAAAGTAATCATTGTGACTTACAATCTGTAAGTATTTCAACTCCTGGGACAATAAAGTGTTGTTTTAAAGAAATACAACTAAGACTTACTTAATTCCAGCATGTGCAAATCCTTGGTGAAACAAATCTTCCTTCTTAGTGGCAATGTCTTCTCCTTCTGGATACCTTGCAGGTATGTTCCTACTACAAAAATGCTCCCTTTTTATGTTCGGGTAGAAATCTGGCAAGAACGGGACTATTTGCAGCCAAGCCCCTTTCTTGCACCGTCGTTATATTTGTCTCAATGAAAATGATTTAACCTCCTTCTGGTTTACTAAACAAAAGATAGTGTTGAGTACCCAATCAGCAGTCTCACACATGTAGTTTCTATGTCAATACAAGTGTTAATATTTATTGAACCCATTGTCCATTTATTTGATAGATATGACATAACATTTTGTAAAATAACCCTTGCGCCCGCATTCTGATTGTTAAAACACATTATTGGTAAATTGAAAAAAAATACAGCCAAGATCTACCCCAACAAAAAGCACTTACTAATGCAATGAACGAGTTAGTGCTTTTGTTAAAGTAATCCTTGTGACTATAAGACATTTCTGGATCAGCCTTATCCTTTCACAGTTAATTTTGTGAAGATTTTCATTCATTTTTCGATTTTCTAATGTTTGGATGAGAAACAGCAGAGAAGAGAAGCTTAGTATCCTCAAATTTTGCCCCAACTTGATAGCACTTACTCTTATTTATAAAAGACAGTACTAAAGTTGAAGTAGAATTCAAAAGGAACTGTTGTAGCTTTGGATATAAAAACACAACATGTTGAGATACTGGCTGATAAACGCCAATAAAGCTACCCCAAAGAAAAGCACTTACTATAATAAATTAAAGAGAATGCCCCTTTTTGAAGTAGCCTGCATGGTTAAAAAACGATGTTGATATAATTGGTCGTTGGTGAATTCTAAAATATCATTAGCAAAGCAAAGAGTAATTCCTTTTCTGCCCCAAAACCTGTAGAATCGAGGCTTCTAAGTGAGAAGCAACTGAAACGATGCAAATTCAAACAACTTTCTAACACATAAAACCAGTCAGTTACAATAATCCTTCTGAATAAAACAAATCTTGTCTGTTTAAAACTGTCACCTGGCATTACATTTGTCCAGGTTCATATTCACTGTACTGTGTACTGGGTTACATTTTGGTAAATAAAAAGCAGTATATTATTCTCACATTTGCCCCAACTTGATAGCCTTACTGTTACAAGAAACAAAGGCAGTACTAAAGTTGGAGATTAATTCAAAATAAAACGTTGTTGTAGGATACGATTGACAAACAACATTGATTTGAAGAGTTACTGGTTGAAATGCAGCAATAAAGCTACCCCAAAGAAAAGCACTTACTACAAGAAAAGTAAAGTGAATGCCCCTTTTTGAAGTAGCCTGAAAGTGTTCATTTCTATCAAAAATAAAGCTGGAGATGGACTGTTCTCAATGGAGATAGACAGAGTGAAATATCTGATGAAAAAATCAACTACAGAGTACCCCAACAAAAAGCACTTACTTTTAAAAACAACGAGTTAGTGCTTAAGTTAAAGTAATCATTGTGACTATTACAATCTGTAAGTATTTCAACTCCTGGGACAATAAAGTGTTGTTTTAAAGAAATACAACTAAGACTTACTTAATTCCAGCATGTGCAAATCCTTGGTGAAACAAATCTTCCTTCTTAGTGGCAATGTCTTCTCCTTCTGGATACCTTGCAGGAATGTTCCTACTACAAAAATGCTCCCTTTTTATGTTCGGGTAGAAATCTGGCAAGAACGGGACTATTTGCAGCCAAGCCCCTTTCTTGCACCGTCGTTATATTTGTCTCAATGAAAATGATTTAACCTCCTTCTGCTTTACTAAACAAAAGATAGTGTTGAGTACCCAATCAGCAGTCTCACACATGTAGTTTCTATGTCAATACAAGTGTTAATACTTATTGAACCCATTGTCCATTTATTTGATAGATATGATATAACATTTTGTAAAATAACCCTTGCGCCCGCATTCTGATTGTTAAAACACATTATTGGTAAATTGAAAAAAAATACAGCCAAGATCTACCCCAACAAAAAGCACTTACTAATGCAATGAACGAGTTAGTGCTTTTGTTCAAGTAATCCTTGTGACTATAAGACATTTCTGGATCAGCCTTATCCTTTCACAGTTAATTTTGTGAAGATTTTCATTCATTTTTCGATTTTCTAATGTTTGGATGAGAAACAGCAGAGAAGAGAAGCTTAGTATCCTCAAATTTTGCCCCAACTTGATAGCACTTACTCTTATTTATAAAAGACCGTACTAAAGTTGAAGTAGAATTCAAAAGGAACTGTTGTAGCTTTGGATATAAAAACACAACATGTTGAGATACTGGCTGATAAACGCCAATAAAGCTACCCCAAAGAAAAGCACTTACTATAATAAATGAAAGAGAATGCCTTTTTTTGAAGTAGCCTGCATGGTTAAAAAATGATGTTGATATAATTGGTCGTTGGTGAATTCTAAAATATCATTAGCAAAGTAAAGAGTAATTCCTTTTCTGCCCCAAAACCTGTAGAATCGAGGCTTCCAAGTGAGAAGCAACTGAAACATTGCAAATTCAAACAACTTTCTAACACATAAAACCAGTCAGTGTATACGTTACAATAATCCTTCTGAATAAAACAAATCTTGTCTGTTTAAAACTGTCACCTGGCATTACATTTGTCCAGGTTCATATTCACTGTACTGTGTACTGGGTTACATTTTGGTAAATAAAAAGCAGTATATTATTCTCACATTTGCCCCAACTTGATAGCCTTACTGTTACAAGAAACAAAGGCAGTACTAAAGTTGGAGATTAATTCAAAATAAAACGTTGTTGTAGGATACGATTGACAAACAACATTGATTTGAAGAGTTACTGGTTGAAATACAGCAATAAAGCTACCCCAAAGAAAAGCACTTACTACAAGAAAAGTAAAGTGAATGCCCCTTTTTGAAGTAGCCTGAAAGTGTTCATTTCTATCAAAAATAAAGCTGGAGATGGACTGTTCTCAATGGAGATAGACAGAGTGAAATATCTGATGAAAAAATCAACTACAGAGTACCCCAACAAAAAGCACTTACTTTTAAAAACAACGAGTTAGTGCTTAAGTTAAAGTAATCATTGTGACTATTACAATCTGTAAGTATTTCAACTCCTGGGACAATAAAGTGTTGTTTTAAAGAAATACAACTAAGACTTACTTAATTCCAGCATGTGCAAATCCTTGGTGAAACAAATCTTCCTTCTTAGTGGCAATGTCTTCTCCTTCTGGATACCTTGCAGGAATGTTCCTACTACAAAAATGCTCCCTTTTTATGTTCGGGTAGAAATCTGGCAAGAACGGGACTATTTGCAGCCAAGCCCCTTTCTTGCACCGTCGTTATATTTGTCTCAATGAAAATGATTTAACCTCCTTCTGCTTTACTAAACAAAAGATAGTGTTGAGTACCCAATCAGCAGTCTCACACATGTAGTTTCTATGTCAATACAAGTGTTAATACTTATTGAACCCATTGTCCATTTATTTGATAGATATGATATAACATTTTGTAAAATAACCCTTGTGCCCGCATTCTGATTGTTAAAACACATTATTGGTAAATTGAAAAAAAATACAGCCAAGATCTACCCCAACAAAAAGCACTTACTAATGCAATGAACGAGTTAGTGCTTTTGTTAAAGTAATCCTTGTGACTATAAGACATTTCTGGATCAGCCTTATCCTTTCACAGTTAATTTTGTGAAGATTTTCATTCATTTTTCGATTTTCTAATGTTTGGATGAGAAACAGCAGACAAGAGAAGCTTAGTATCCTCAAATTTTGCCCCAACTTGATAGCACTTACTCTTATTTATAAAAGACAATACTAAAGTTGAAGTAGAATTCAAAAGGAACTGTTGTAGCTTTGGATATAAAAACACAACATGTTGAGATACTGGCTGATAAACGCCAATAAAGCTACCCCAAAGAAAAGCACTTACTATAATAAATGAAAGAGAATGCCTTTTTTTGAAGTAGCCTGCATGGTTAA
This sequence comes from Acipenser ruthenus, assembly GCF_902713425.1. NCBI lineage: Eukaryota > Metazoa > Chordata > Actinopteri > Acipenseriformes > Acipenseridae > Acipenser > Acipenser ruthenus. The sequence continues at coordinate 3,227,026 of NC_081244.1, forward strand.
AAAATGATGTTGATATAATTGGTCGTTGGTGAATTCTAAAATATCATTAGCAAAGTAAAGAGTAATTCCTTTTCTGCCCCAAAACCTGTAGAATCGAGGCTTCCAAGTGAGGAGCAACTGAAACGATGCAAATTCAAACAACTTTCTAACACATAAAACCAGTCAGTGTATACGTTACAATAATCCTTCTGAATAAAACAAATCTTGTCTGTTTAAAACTGTCACCTGGCATTACATTTGTCCAGGTTCATATTCACTGTACTGTGTACTGGGTTACATTTTGGTAAATAAAAAGCAGTATATTATTCTCACATTTGCCCCAACTTGATAGCCTTACTGTTACAAGAAACAAAGGCAGTACTAAAGTTGGAGATTAATTCAAAATAAAACGTTGTTGTAGGATACGATTGACAAACAACATTGATTTGAAGAGTTACTGGTTGAAATGCAGCAATAAAGCTACCCCAAAGAAAAGCACTTACTACAAGAAAAGTAAAGTGAATGCCCCTTTTTGAAGTAGCCTGAAAGTGTTCATTTCTATCAAAAATAAAGCTGGAGATGGACTGTTCTCAATGGAGATAGACAGAGTGAAATATCTGATGAAAAAATCAACTACAGAGTACCCCAACAAAAAGCACTTACTTTTAAAAACAACGAGTTAGTGCTTAAGTTAAAGTAATCATTGTGACTATTACAATCTGTAAGTATTTCAACTCCTGGGACAATAAAGTGTTGTTTTAAAGAAATACAACTAAGACTTACTTAATTCCAGCATGTGCAAATCCTTGGTGAAACAAATCTTCCTTCTTAGTGGCAATGTCTTCTCCTTCTGGATACCTTGCAGGAATGTTCCTACTACAAAAATGCTCCCTTTTTATGTTCGGGTAGAAATCTGGCAAGAACGGGACTATTTGCAGCCAAGCCCCTTTCTTGCACCGTCGTTATATTAGTCTCAATGAAAATGATTTAACCTCCTTCTGCTTTACTAAACAAAAGATAGTGTTGAGTACCCAATCAGCAGTCTCACACATGTAGTTTCTATGTCAATACAAGTGTTAATACTTATTGAACCCATTGTCCATTTATTTGATAGATATGATATAACATTTTGTAAAATAACCCTTGTGCCCGCATTCTGATTGTTAAAACACATTATTGGTAAATTGAAAAAAAATACAGCCAAGATCTACCCCAACAAAAAGCACTTACTAATGCAATGAACGAGTTAGTGCTTTTGTTAAAGTAATCCTTGTGACTATAAGACATTTCTGGATCAGCCTTATCCTTTCACAGTTAATTTTGTGAAGATTTTCATTCATTTTTCGATTTTCTAATGTTTGGATGAGAAACAGCAGAGAAGAGAAGCTTAGTATCCTCAAATTTTGCCCCAACTTGATAGCACTTACTCTTATTTATAAAAGACAGTACTAAAGTTGAAGTAGAATTCAAAAGGAACTGTTGTAGCTTTGGATATAAAAACACAACATGTTGAGATACTGGCTGATAAACGCCAATAAAGCTACCCCAAAGAAAAGCACTTACTATAATAAATGAAAGAGAATGCCTTTTTCTGAAGTAGCCTGCATGGTTAAAAAACGATGTTGATATAATTGGTCGTTGGTGAATTCTAAAATATCATTAGCAAAGTAAAGATTAATTCCTTTTCTGCCCCAAAACCTGTAGAATCGAGGCTTCCAAGTGAGAAGAAGCAACTGAAACGATGCAAATTCAAACAACTTTCTAACACATAAAACCAGTCAGTGTATACGTTACAATAATCCTTCTGAATAAAACAAATCTTGTCTGTTTAAAACTGTCACCTGGCATTACATTTGTCCAGGTTCATATTCACTGTACTGTGCACTGGGTTACATTTTGGTAAATAAAAAGCAGTATATTATTCTCACATTTGCCCGAACTTGATAGCCTTACTGTTACAAGAAACAAAGGCAGTACTAAAGTTGGAGATTAATTCAAAATAAAACGTTGTTGTAGGATACGATTGACAAACAACATTGATTTGAAGAGTTACTGGTTGAAATGCAGCAATAAAGCTACCCCAAAGAAAAGCACTTACTACAAGAAAAGTAAAGTGAATGCCCCTTTTTGAAGTAGCCTGAAAGTGTTCATTTCTATCAAAAATAAAGCTGGAGATGGACTGTTCTCAATGGAGATAGACAGAGTGAAATATCTGATGAAAAAATCAACTACAGAGTACCCCAACAAAAAGCACTTACTTTTAAAAACAACGAGTTAGTGCTTAAGTTAAAGTAATCATTGTGACTTACAATCTGTAAGTATTTCAACTCCTGGGACAATAAAGTGTTGTTTTAAAGAAATACAACTAAGACTTACTTAATTCCAGCATGTGCAAATCCTTGGTGAAACAAATCTTCCTTCTTAGTGGCAATGTCTTCTCCTTCTGGATACCTTGCAGGTATGTTCCTACTACAAAAATGCTCCCTTTTTATGTTCGGGTAGAAATCTGGCAAGAACGGGACTATTTGCAGCCAAGCCCCTTTCTTGCACCGTCGTTATATTTGTCTCAATGAAAATGATTTAACCTCCTTCTGGTTTACTAAACAAAAGATAGTGTTGAGTACCCAATCAGCAGTCTCACACATGTAGTTTCTATGTCAATACAAGTGTTAATATTTATTGAACCCATTGTCCATTTATTTGATAGATATGACATAACATTTTGTAAAATAACCCTTGCACCCGCATTCTGATTGTTAAAACACATTATTGGTAAATTGAAAAAAAATACAGCCAAGATCTACCCCAACAAAAAGCACTTACTAATGCAATGAACGAGTTAGTGCTTTTGTTAAAGTAATCCTTGTGACTATAAGACATTTCTGGATCAGCCTTATCCTTTCACAGTTAATTTTGTGAAGATTTTCATTCATTTTTCGATTTTCTAATGTTTGGATGAGAAACAGCAGAGAAGAGAAGCTTAGTATCCTCAAATTTTGCCCCAACTTGATAGCACTTACTCTTATTTATAAAAGACAGTACTAAAGTTGAAGTAGAATTCAAAAGGAACTGTTGTAGCTTTGGATATAAAAACACAACATGTTGAGATACTGGCTGATAAACGCCAATAAAGCTACCCCAAAGAAAAGCACTTACTATAATAAATTAAAGAGAATGCCCCTTTTTGAAGTAGCCTGCATGGTTAAAAAACGATGTTGATATAATTGGTCGTTGGTGAATTCTAAAATATCATTAGCAAAGCAAAGAGTAATTTCTTTTCTGCACCAAAACCTGTAGAATCGAGGCTTCTAAGTGAGAAGCAACTGAAACGATGCAAATTCAAACAACTTTCTAACACATAAAACCAGTCAGTTACAATAATCCTTCTGAATAAAACAAATCTTGTCTGTTTAAAACTGTCACCTGGAATTACATTTGTCCAGGTTCATATTCACTGTACTGTGTACTGGGTTACATTTTGGTAAATAAAAAGCAGTATATTATTCTCACATTTGCCCCAACTTGATAGCCTTACTGTTACAAGAAACAAAGGCAGTACTAAAGTTGGAGATTAATTCAAAATAAAACGTTGTTGTAGGATACGATTGACAAACAACATTGATTTGAAGAGTTACTGGTTGAAATGCAGCAATAAAGCTACCCCAAAGAAAAGCACTTACTACAAGAAAAGTAAAGTGAATGCCCCTTTTTGAAGTAGCCTGAAAGTGTTCATTTCTATCAAAAATAAAGCTGGAGATGGACTGTTCTCAATGGAGATAGACAGAGTGAAATATCTGATGAAAAAATCAACTACAGAGTACCCCAACAAAAAGCACTTACTTTTAAAAACAACGAGTTAGTGCTTAAGTTAAAGTAATCATTGTGACTATTACAATCTGTAAGTATTTCAACTCCTGGGACAATAAAGTGTTGTTTTAAAGAAATACAACTAAGACTTACTTAATTCCAGCATGTGCAAATCCTTGGTGAAACAAATCTTCCTTCTTAGTGGCAATGTCTTCTCCTTCTGGATACCTTGCAGGAATGTTCCTACTACAAAAATGCTCCCTTTTTATGTTCGGGTAGAAATCTGGCAAGAACGGGACTATTTGCAGCCAAGCCCCTTTCTTGCACCGTCGTTATATTTGTCTCAATGAAAATGATTTAACCTCCTTCTGCTTTACTAAACAAAAGATAGTGTTGAGTACCCAATCAGCAGTCTCACACATGTAGTTTCTATGTCAATACAAGTGTTAATACTTATTGAACCCATTGTCCATTTATTTGATAGATATGACATAACATTTTGTAAAATAACCCTTGCGCCCGCATTCTGATTGTTAAAACACATTATTGGTAAATTGAAAAAAAATACAGCCAAGATCTACCCCAACAAAAAGCACTTACTAGTGCAATGAACGAGTTAGTGCTTTTGTTAAAGTAATCCTTGTGACTATAAGACATTTCTGGATCAGCCTTATCCTTTCACAGTTAATTTTGTGAACATTTTCATTCATTTTTCGATTTTCTAATGTTTGGATGAGAAACAGCAGAGAAGAGAAGCTTAGTATCCTCAAATTTTGCCCCAACTTGATAGCACTTACTCTTATTTATAAAAGACAGTACTAAAGTTGAAGTAGAATTCAAAAGGAACTGTTGTAGCTTTGGATATAAAAACACAACATGTTGAGATACTGGCTGATAAACGCCAATAAAGCTACCCCAAAGAAAAGCACTTACTATAATAAATGAAAGAGAATGCCTTTTTTGAAGTAGCCTGCATGGTTAAAAAATGATGTTGATATAATTGGTCGTTGGTGAATTCTAAAATATCATTAGCAAAGTAAAGAGTAATTCCTTTTCTGCCCCAAAACCTGTAGAAACGAGGCTTCCAAGTGAGAAGCAACTGAAACGATGCAAATTCAAACAACTTTCTAACACATAAAACCAGTCAGTGTATACGTTACAATAATCCTTCTGAATAAAACAAATCTTGTCTGTTTAAAACTGTCACCTGGCATTACATTTGTCCAGGTTCATATTCACTGTACTGTGTACTGGGTTACATTTTGGTAAATAAAAAGCAGTATATTATTCTCACATTTGCCCCAACTTGATAGCCTTACTGTTACAAGAAACAAAGGCAGTACTAAAGTTGGAGATTAATTCAAAATAAAACGTTGTTGTAGGATACGATTGACAAACAACATTGATTTGAAGAGTTACTGGTTGAAATGCAGCAATAAAGCTACCCCAAAGAAAAGCACTTACTACAAGAAAAGTAAAGTGAATGCCCCTTTTTGAAGTAGCCTGAAAGTGTTCATTTCTATCAAAAATAAAGCTGGAGATGGACTGTTCTCAATGGAGATAGACAGAGTGAAATATCTGATGAAAAAATCAACTACAGAGTACCCCAACAAAAAGCACTTACTTTTAAAAACAACGAGTTAGTGCTTAAGTTAAAGTAATCATTGTGACTATTACAATCTGTAAGTATTTCAACTCCTGGGACAATAAAGTGTTGTTTTAAAGAAATACAACTAAGACTTACTTAATTCCAGCATGTGCAAATCCTTGGTGAAACAAATCTTCCTTCTTAGTGGCAATGTCTTCTCCTTCTGGATACCTTGCAGGAATGTTCCTACTACAAAAATGCTCCCTTTTTATGTTCGGGTAGAAATCTGGCAAGAACGGGACTATTTGCAGCCAAGCCCCTTTCTTGCACCGTCGTTATATTTGTCTCAATGAAAATGATTTAACCTCCTTCTGCTTTACTAAACAAAAGATAGTGTTGAGTACCCAATCAGCAGTCTCACACATGTAGTTTCTATGTCAATACAAGTGTTAATACTTATTGAACTCATTGTCCATTTATTTGATAGATATGATATAACATTTTGTAAAATAACCCTTGCGCCTGCATTCTGATTGTTAAAACACATTATTGGTAAATTGAAAAAAATACAGCCAAGATCTACCCCAACAAAAAGCACTTACTAATGCAATGAACGAGTTAGTGCTTTTGTTAAAGTAATCCTTGTGACTATAAGACATTTCTGGATCAGCCTTATCCTTTCACAGTTAATTTTGTGAACATTTTCATTCATTTTTCGATTTTCTAATGTTTGGATGAGAAACAGCAGAGAAGAGAAGCTTAGTATCCTCAAATTTTGCCCCAACTTGATAGCACTTACTCTTATTTATAAAAGACAGTACTAAAGTTGAAGTAGAATTCAAAAGGAACTGTTGTAGCTTTGGATATAAAAACACAACATGTTGAGATACTGGCTGATAAACGCCAATAAAGCTACCCCAAAGAAAAGCACTTACTATAATAAATGAAAGAGAATGCCTTTTTTGAAGTAGCCTGCATGGTTAAAAAATGATGTTGATATAATTGGTCGTTGGTGAATTCTAAAATATCATTAGCAAAGTAAAGAGTAATTCCTTTTCTGCCCCAAAACCTGTAGAAACGAGGCTTCCAAGTGAGAAGCAACTGAAACGATGCAAATTCAAACAACTTTCTAACACATAAAACCAGTCAGTGTATACGTTACAATAATCCTTCTGAATAAAACAAATCTTGTCTGTTTAAAACTGTCACCTGGCATTACATTTGTCCAGGTTCATATTCACTGTACTGTGTACTGGGTTACATTTTGGTAAATAAAAAGCAGTATATTATTCTCACATTTGCCCCAACTTGATAGCCTTACTGTTACAAGAAACAAAGGCAGTACTAAAGTTGGAGATTAATTCAAAATAAAACGTTGTTGTAGGATACGATTGACAAACAACATTGATTTGAAGAGTTACTGGTTGAAATGCAGCAATAAAGCTACCCCAAAGAAAAGCACTTACTACAAGAAAAGTAAAGTGAATGCCCCTTTTTGAAGTAGCCTGAAAGTGTTCATTTCTATCAAAAATAAAGCTGGAGATGGACTGTTCTCAATGGAGATAGACAGAGTGAAATATCTGATGAAAAAATCAACTACAGAGTACCCCAACAAAAAGCGCTTACTTTTAAAAACAACAAGTTAGTGCTTAAGTTAAAGTAATCATTGTGACTATTACAATCTGTAAGTATTTCAACTCCTGGGACAATAAAGTGTTGTTTTAAAGAAATACAACTAAGACTTACTTAATTCCAGCATGTGCAAATCCTTGGTGAAACAAATCTTCCTTCTTAGTGGCAATGTCTTCTCCTTCTGGATACCTTGCAGGAATGTTCCTACTACAAAAATGCTCCCTTTTTATGTTCGGGTAGAAATCTGGCAAGAACGGGACTATTTGCAGCCAAGCCCCTTTCTTGCACCGTCGTTATATTTGTCTCAATGAAAATGATTTAACCTCCTTCTGCTTTACTAAACAAAAGATAGTGTTGAGTACCCAATCAGCAGTCTCACACATGTACAGTGCCTTGCGAAAGTATTCGGCCCCCTTGAACTTTGCGACCTTTTGCCACATTTCAGGCTTCAAACATAAAGATATGAAACTGTAATTTTTTGTGAAGAATCAACAACAAGTGGGACACAATCATGAAGTGGAACGAAATTTATTGGATATTTCAAACTTTTTTAACAAATAAAAAACAGAAAAATTGGGCGTGCAAAATTATTCAGCCCCCTTAAGTTAATACTTTGTAGCGCCACCTTTTGCTGCGATTACAGCTGTAAGTCGCTTGGGGTATGTCTCTATCAGTTTTGCACATCGAGAGACTGAAATTTTTGCCCATTCCTCCTTGCAAAACAGCTCGAGCTCAGTGAGGTTGGATGGAGAGCATTTGTGAACAGCAGTTTTCAGTTCTTTCCACAGATTCTCGATTGGATTCAGGTCTGGACTTTGACTTGGCCATTCTAACACCTGGATATGTTTATTTGTGAACCATTCCATTGTAGATTTTGCTTTATGTTTTGGATCATTGTCTTGTTGGAAGACAAATCTCCGTCCCAGTCTCAGGTCTTTTGCAGACTCCATCAGGTTTTCTTCCAGAATGGTCCTGTATTTGGCTCCATCCATCTTCCCATCAATTTTAACCATCTTCCCTGTCCCTGCTGAAGAAAAGCAGGCCCAAACCATGATGCTGCCACCACCATGTTTGACAGTGGGGATGGTGTGTTCAGGGTGATGAGCTGTGTTGCTTTTACGCCAAACATAACGTTTTGCATTGTTGCCAAAAAGTTCGATTTTGGTTTCATCTGACCAGAGCACCTTCTTCCACATGTTTGGTGTGTCTCCCAGGTGGCTTGTGGCAAACTGTAAACAACACTTTTTATGGATATCTTTAAGAAATGGCTTTCTTCTTGCCACTCTTCCATAAAGGCCAGATTTGTGCAGTATACGACTGATTGTTGTCCTATGGACAGAGTCTCCCACCTCAGCTGTAGATCTCTGCAGTTCATCCAGAGTGATCATGGGCCTCTTGGCTGCATCTCTGATCAGTCTTCTCCTTGTATGAGCTGAAAGTTTAGAGGGACGGCCAGGTCTTGGTAGATTTGCAGTGGTCTGATACTCCTTCCATTTCAATATTATCGCTTGCACAGTGCTCCTTGGGATGTTTAAAGCTTGGGAAATCTTTTTGTATCCAAATCCGGCTTTAAACTTCTCCACAACAGTATCTCGGACCTGCCTGGTGTGTTCCTTCTTCTTCATGATGCTCTCTGCGCTTTAAACGGACCTCTGAGACTATCACAGTGCAGGTGCATTTATTCGGAGACTTGATTACACACAGGTGGATTCTATTTATCATCATTAGTCATTTAGGTCAACATTGGATCATTCAGAGATCCTCACTGAACTTCTGGAGAGAGTTTGCTGCACTGAAAGTAAAGGGGCTGAATAATTTTGCACGCCCAATTTTTCAGTTTTTTATTTGTTAAAAAAGTTTGAAATATCCAATAAATTTCGTTCCACTTCATGATTGTGTCCCACTTGTTGTTGATTCTTCACAAAAAATTACAGTTTCATATCTTTATGTTTGAAGCCTGAAATGTGGCAAAAGGTCGCAAAGTTCAAGGGGGCCGAATACTTTCGCAAGGCACTGTAGTTTCTATGTCAATACAAGTGTTAATACTTATTGAACCCATTGTCCATTTATTTGATAGATATGACATAACATTTTGTAAAATAACCCTTGCGCCCGCATTCTGATTGTTAAAACACATTATTGGTAAATTGAAAAAAAATACAGCCAAGATCTACCCCAACAAAAAGCACTTACTAGTGCAATGAACGAGTTAGTGCTTTTGTTAAAGTAATCCTTGTGACTATAAGACATTTCTGGATCAGCCTTATCCTTTCACAGTTAATTTTGTGAACATTTTCATTCATTTTTCGATTTTCTAATGTTTGGATGAGAAACAGCAGAGAAGAGAAGCTTAGTATCCTCAAATTTTGCCCCAACTTGATAGCACTTACTCTTATTTATAAAAGACAGTACTAAAGTTGAAGTAGAATTCAAAAGGAACTGTTGTAGCTTTGGATATAAAAACACAACATGTTGAGATACTGGCTGATAAACGCCAATAAAGCTACCCCAAAGAAAAGCACTTACTATAATAAATGAAAGAGAATGCCTTTTTTGAAGTAGCCTGCATGGTTAAAAAATGATGTTGATATAATTGGTCGTTGGTGAATTCTAAAATATCATTAGCAAAGTAAAGAGTAATTCCTTTTCTGCCCCAAAACCTGTAGAAACGAGGCTTCCAAGTGAGAAGCAACTGAAACGATGCAAATTCAAACAACTTTCTAACACATAAAACCAGTCAGTGTATACGTTACAATAATCCTTCTGAATAAAACAAATCTTGTCTGTTTAAAACTGTCACCTGGCATTACATTTGTCCAGGTTCATATTCACTGTACTGTGTACTGGGTTACATTTTGGTAAATAAAAAGCAGTATATTATTCTCACATTTGCCCCAACTTGATAGCCTTACTGTTACAAGAAACAAAGGCAGTACTAAAGTTGGAGATTAATTCAAAATAAAACGTTGTTGTAGGATACGATTGACAAACAACATTGATTTGAAGAGTTACTGGTTGAAATGCAGCAATAAAGCTACCCCAAAGAAAAGCACTTACTACAAGAAAAGTAAAGTGAATGCCCCTTTTTGAAGTAGCCTGAAAGTGTTCATTTCTATCAAAAATAAAGCTGGAGATGGACTGTTCTCAATGGAGATAGACAGAGTGAAATATCTGATGAAAAAATCAACTACAGAGTACCCCAACAAAAAGCACTTACTTTTAAAAACAACGAGTTAGTGCTTAAGTTAAAGTAATCATTGTGACTATTACAATCTGTAAGTATTTCAACTCCTGGGACAATAAAGTGTTGTTTTAAAGAAATACAACTAAGACTTACTTAATTCCAGCATGTGCAAATCCTTGGTGAAACAAATCTTCCTTCTTAGTGGCAATGTCTTCTCCTTCTGGATACCTTGCAGGAATGTTCCTACTACAAAAATGCTCCCTTTTTATGTTCGGGTAGAAATCTGGCAAGAACGGGACTATTTGCAGCCAAGCCCCTTTCTTGCACCGTCGTTATATTTGTCTCAATGAAAATGATTTAACCTCCTTCTGCTTTACTAAACAAAAGATAGTGTTGAGTACCCAATCAGCAGTCTCACACATGTAGTTTCTATGTCAATACAAGTGTTAATACTTATTGAACTCATTGTCCATTTATTTGATAGATATGATATAACATTTTGTAAAATAACCCTTGCGCCTGCATTCTGATTGTTAAAACACATTATTGGTAAATTGAAAAAAATACAGCCAAGATCTACCCCAACAAAAAGCACTTACTAATGCAATGAACGAGTTAGTGCTTTTGTTAAAGTAATCCTTGTGACTATAAGACATTTCTGGATCAGCCTTATCCTTTCACAGTTAATTTTGTGAACATTTTCATTCATTTTTCGATTTTCTAATGTTTGGATGAGAAACAGCAGAGAAGAGAAGCTTAGTATCCTCAAATTTTGCCCCAACTTGATAGCACTTACTCTTATTTATAAAAGACAGTACTAAAGTTGAAGTAGAATTCAAAAGGAACTGTTGTAGCTTTGGATATAAAAACACAACATGTTGAGATACTGGCTGATAAACGCCAATAAAGCTACCCCAAAGAAATGCACTTACTATAATAAATGAAAGAGAATGCCTTTTTTGAAGTAGCCTGCATGGTTAAAAAATGATGTTGATATAATTGGTCGTTGGTGAATTCTAAAATATCATTAGCAAAGTAAAGAGTAATTCCTTTTCTGCCCCAAAACCTGTAGAAACGAGGCTTCCAAGTGAGAAGCAACTGAAACGATGCAAATTCAAACAACTTTCTAACACATAAAACCAGTCAGTGTATACGTTACAATAATCCTTCTGAATAAAACAAATCTTGTCTGTTTAAAACTGTCACCTGGCATTACATTTGTCCAGGTTCATATTCACTGTACTGTGTACTGGGTTACATTTTGGTAAATAAAAAGCAGTATATTATTCTCACATTTGCCCCAACTTGATAGCCTTACTGTTACAAGAAACAAAGGCAGTACTAAAGTTGGAGATTAATTCAAAATAAAACGTTGTTGTAGGATACGATTGACAAACAACATTGATTTGAAGAGTTACTGGTTGAAATGCAGCAATAAAGCTACCCCAAAGAAAAGCACTTACTACAAGAAAAGTAAAGTGAATGCCCCTTTTTGAAGTAGCCTGAAAGTGTTCATTTCTATCAAAAATAAAGCTGGAGATGGACTGTTCTCAATGGAGATAGACAGAGTGAAATATCTGATGAAAAAATCAACTACAGAGTACCCCAACAAAAAGCGCTTACTTTTAAAAACAACAAGTTAGTGCTTAAGTTAAAGTAATCATTGTGACTATTACAATCTGTAAGTATTTCAACTCCTGGGACAATAAAGTGTTGTTTTAAAGAAATACAACTAAGACTTACTTAATTCCAGCATGTGCAAATCCTTGGTGAAACAAATCTTCCTTCTTAGTGGCAATGTCTTCTCCTTCTGGATACCTTGCAGGAATGTTCCTACTACAAAAATGCTCCCTTTTTATGTTCGGGTAGAAATCTGGCAAGAACGGGACTATTTGCAGCCAAGCCCCTTTCTTGCACCGTCGTTATATTTGTCTCAATGAAAATGATTTAACCTCCTTCTGCTTTACTAAACAAAAGATAGTGTTGAGTACCCAATCAGCAGTCTCACACATGTAGTTTCTATGTCAATACAAGTGTTAATACTTATTGAACCCATTGTCCATTTATTTGATAGATATGACATAACATTTTGTAAAATAACCCTTGCGCCCGCATTCTGATTGTTAAAACACATTATTGGTAAATTGAAAAAAAATACAGCCAAGATCTACCCCAACAAAAAGCACTTACTAGTGCAATGAACGAGTTAGTGCTTTTGTTAAAGTAATCCTTGTGACTATAAGACATTTCTGGATCAGCCTTATCCTTTCACAGTTAATTTTGTGAACATTTTCATTCATTTTTCGATTTTCTAATGTTTGGATGAGAAACAGCAGAGAAGAGAAGCTTAGTATCCTCAAATTTTGCCCCAACTTGATAGCACTTACTCTTATTTATAAAAGACAGTACTAAAGTTGAAGTAGAATTCAAAAGGAACTGTTGTAGCTTTGGATATAAAAACACAACATGTTGAGATACTGGCTGATAAACGCCAATAAAGCTACCCCAAAGAAAAGCACTTACTATAATAAATGAAAGAGAATGCCTTTTTTGAAGTAGCCTGCATGGTTAAAAAATGATGTTGATATAATTGGTCGTTGGTGAATTCTAAAATATCATTAGCAAAGTAAAGAGTAATTCCTTTTCTGCCCCAAAACCTGTAGAAACGAGGCTTCCAAGTGAGAAGCAACTGAAACGATGCAAATTCAAACAACTTTCTAACACATAAAACCAGTCAGTGTATACGTTACAATAATCCTTCTGAATAAAACAAATCTTGTCTGTTTAAAACTGTCACCTGGCATTACATTTGTCCAGGTTCATATTCACTGTACTGTGTACTGGGTTACATTTTGGTAAATAAAAAGCAGTATATTATTCTCACATTTGCCCCAACTTGATAGCCTTACTGTTACAAGAAACAAAGGCAGTACTAAAGTTGGAGATTAATTCAAAATAAAACGTTGTTGTAGGATACGATTGACAAACAACATTGATTTGAAGAGTTACTGGTTGAAATGCAGCAATAAAGCTACCCCAAAGAAAAGCACTTACTACAAGAAAAGTAAAGTGAATGCCCCTTTTTGAAGTAGCCTGAAAGTGTTCATTTCTATCAAAAATAAAGCTGGAGATGGACTGTTCTCAATGGAGACAGAGAGAGTGAAATATCTGATGAAAAAATCAACTACAGAGTACCCCAACAAAAAGCACTTACTTTTAATAACAACGAGTTAGTGCTTAAGTTAAAGTAATCATTGTGACTATTACAATCTGTAAGTATTTCAACTCCTGGGACAATAAAGTGTTGTTTTAAAGAAATACAACTAAGACTTACTTAATTCCAGCATGTGCAAATCCTTGGTGAAACAAATCTTCCTTCTTAGTGGCAATGTCTTCTCCTTCTGGATACCTTGCAGGAATGTTCCTACTACAAAAATGCTCCCTTTTTATGTTCGGGTAGAAATCTGGCAAGAACGGGACTATTTGCAGCCAAGCCCCTTTCTTGCACCGTCGTTATATTTGTCTCAATGAAAATGATTTAACCTCCTTCTGCTTTACTAAACAAAAGATAGTGTTGAGTACCCAATCAGCAGTCTCACACATGTAGTTTCTATGTCAATACAAGTGTTAATACTTATTGAACCCATTGTCCATTTATTTGATAGATATGATATAACATTTTGTAAAATAACCCTTGCGCCCGCATTCTGATTGTTAAAACACATTATTGGTAAATTGAAAAAAAATACAGCCAAGATCTACCCCAACAAAAAGCACTTACTAGTGCAATGAACGAGTTAGTGCTTTTGTTCAAGTAATCCTTGTGACTATAAGACATTTCTGGATCAGCCTTATCCTTTCACAGTTAATTTTGTGAACATTTTCATTCATTTTTTCGATTTTCTAATGTTTGGATGAGAAACAGCAGAGAAGAGAAGCTTAGTATCCTCAAATTTTGCCCCAACTTGATAGCATTTACTCTTATTTATAAAAGACAGTACTAAAGTTGAAGTAGAATTCAAAAGGAACTGTTGTAGCTTTGGATATAAAAACACAACATGTTGAGATACTGGCTGATAAACGCCAATAAAGCTACCCCAAAGAAAAGCACTTACTATAATAAATGAAAGAGAATGCCTTTTTTTGAAGTAGCCTGCATGGTTAAAAAATGATGTTGATATAATTGGTCGTTGGTGAATTCTAAAATATCATTAGCAAAGTAAAGAGTAATTCCTTTTCTGCCCCAAAACCTGTAGAATCGAGGCTTCCAAGTGAGAAGCAACTGAAACGATGCAAATTCAAACAACTTTCTAACACATAAAACCAGTCAGTGTATACGTTACAATAATCCATCTGAATAAAACAAATCTTGTCTGTTTAAAACTGTCACCTGGCATTACATTTGTCCAGGTTCATATTCACTGTACTGTGTACTGGGTTACATTTTGGTAAATAAAAAGCAGTATATTATTCTCACATTTGCCCCAACTTGATAGCCTTACTGTTACAAGAAACAAAGGCAGTACTAAAGTTGGAGATTAATTCAAAATAAAACGTTGTTGTAGGATACGATTGACAAACAACATTGATTTGAAGAGTTTCTGGTTGAAATGCAGCAATAAAGCTACCCCAAAGAAAAGCACTTACTACAAGAAAAGTAAAGTGAATGCCCCTTTTTGAAGTAGCCTGAAAGTGTTCATTTCTATCAAAAATAAAGCTGGAGATGGACTGTTCTCAATGGAGACAGACAGAGTGAAATATCTGATGAAAAAATCAACTACAGAGTACCCCAACAAAAAGCACTTACTTTTAAAAACAACGAGTTAGTGCTTAAGTTAAAGTAATCATTGTGACTATTACAATCTGTAAGTATTTCAACTCCTGGGACAATAAAGTGTTGTTTTAAAGAAATACAACTAAGACTTACTTAATTCCAGCATGTGCAAATCCTTGGTGAAACAAATCTTCCTTCTTAGTGGCAATGTCTTCTCCTTCTGGATACCTTGCAGGAATGTTCCTACTACAAAAATGCTCCCTTTTTATGTTCTGGGAGAAATCTGGCAGGAACGGAACTATTTGCAGCCAAGCCCCTTTCTTGCACCTTCGTTATATTTGTCTCAATGAAAATGATTTAACCTCCTTCTGCTTTACTAAACAAAAGATAGTGTTGAGTACCCAATCAGCAGTCTCAGACATGTAGTTTCTATGTCAATACAAGTGTTAATACTTATTGAACCCATTGTCCATTTATTTGATAGATATGATATAACATTTTGTAAAATAACCCTTGTGCCCGCATTCTGATTGTTAAAACACATTATTGGTAAATTGAAAAAAATACAGCCAAGATCTACCCCAACAAAAAGCACTTACTAATGCAATGAATGAGTTAGTGCTTTTGTTAAAGTAATCCTTGTGACTATAAGACATTTCTGGATCAGCCTTATCCTTTCACAGTTAATTTTGTGAACATTTTCATTCATTTTTCGATTTTCTAATGTTTGGATGAGAAACAGCAGAGAAGAGAAGCTTAGTATCCTCAAATTTTGCCCCAACTTGATAGCACTTACTCTTATTTATAAAAGACAGTACTAAAGTTGAAGTAGAATTCAAAAGGAACTGTTGTAGCTTTGGATATAAAAACACAACATGTTGAGATACTGGCTGATAAACGCCAATAAAGCTACACCAAAGAAAAGCACTTACTATAATAAATGAAAGAGAATGCCTTTTTTTGAAGTAGCCTGCATGGTTAAAAAATGATGTTGATATAATTGGTCGTTGGTGAATTCTAAAATATCATTAGCAAAGTAAAGAGTAATTCCTTTTCTGCCCCAAAACCTGTAGAATCGAGGCTTCCAAGTGAGAAGCAACTGAAACGATGCAAATTCAAACAACTTTCTAACACATAAAACCAGTCAGTGTATACGTTACAATAATCCTTCTGAATAAAACAAATCTTGTCTGTTTAAAACTGTCACCTGGCATTACATTTGTCCAGGTTCATATTCACTGTACTGTGTACTGGGTTACATTTTGGTAAATAAAAAGCAGTATATTATTCTCACATTTGCCCCAACTTGATAGCCTTACTGTTACAAGAAACAAAGGCAGTACTAAAGTTGGAGATTAATTCAAAATAAAACGTTGTTGTAGGATACGATTGACAAACAATATTGATTTGAAGAGTTTCTGGTTGAAATGCAGCAATAAAGCTACCCCAAAGAAAAGCACTTACTACAAGAAAAGTAAAGTGAATGCCCCTTTTTGAAGTAGCCTGAAAGTGTTCATTTCTATCAAAAATAAAGCTGGAGATGGACTGTTCTCAATGGAGAAAGACAGAGTGAAATATCTGATGAAAAAATCAACTACAGAGTACCCCAACAAAAAGCACTTACTTTTAAAAACAACGAGTTGGTGCTTAAGTTAAAGTAATCATTGTGACTATTACAATCTGTAAGTATTTCAACTCCTGGGACAATAAAGTGTTGTTTTAAAGAAATACAACTAAGACTTACTTAATTCCAGCATGTGCAAATCCTTGGTGAAACAAATCTTCCTTCTTAGTGGCAATGTCTTCTCCTTCTGGATACCTTGCAGGAATGTTCCTACTACAAAAATGCTCCCTTTTTATGTTCGGGTAGAAATCTGGCAAGAACGGGACTATTTGCAGCCAAGCCCCTTTCTTGCACCGTCGTTATATTTGTCTCAATGAAAATGATTTAACCTCCTTCTGCTTTACTAAACAAAAGATAGTGTTGAGTACCCAATCAGCAGTCTCACACATGTAGTTTCTATGTCAATACATGTGTTAATACTTATTGAACCCATTGTCCATTTATTTGATAGATATGATATAACATTTTGTAAAATAACCCTTGCGGCCGCATTCTGATTGTTAAAACACATTATTGGTAAATTGAAAAAAAAATACAGCCAAGATCTACCCCAACAAAAAGCACTTACTAATGCAATGAACGAGTTAGTGCTTTTGTTCAAGTAATCCTTGTGACTATAAGACATTTCTGGATCAGCCTTATCCTTTCACAGTTAATTTTGTGAACATTTTCATTCATTTTTCGATTTTCTAATATTTGGATGAGAAACAGCAGAGAAGAGAAGCTTAGTATCCTCAAATTTTACCCCAACTTGATAGCACTTACTCTTATTTATAAAAGACAGTACTAAATTTGAAGTAGAATTCAAAAGGAACTGTTGTAGCTTTGGATATAAAAACACAACATGTTGAGATACTGGCTGATAAACGCCAATAAAGCTACCCCAAAGAAAAGCACTTACTATAATAAATGAAAGAGAATGCCTTTTTTTGAAGTAGCCTGCATGGTTAAAAAATGATGTTGATATAATTGGTCGTTGGTGAATTCTAAAATATCATTAGCAAAGTAAAGAGTAATTCCTTTTCTGCCCCAAAACCTGTAGAATCGAGGCTTCCAAGTGAGAAGCAACTGAAACTATGCAAATTCAAACAACTTTCTAACACATAAAACCAGTCAGTGTATACGTTATAATAATCCTTCTGAATAAAACAAATCTTGTCTGTTTAAAACTGTCACCTGGCATTACATTTGTCCTGGTTCATATTCACTGTACTGTGTACTGGGTTACATTTTGGTAAATAAAAAGCAGTATATTATTCTCACATTTGCCCCAACTTGATAGCCTTACTGTTACAAGAAACAAAGGCAGTACTAAAATTGGAGATTAATTCAAAATAAAATGTTGTTGTAGGATACGATTGACAAACAACATTGATTTGAAGAGTTACTGGTTGAAATGCAGCAATAAAGCTACCCCTATGCTACAAGTTGAAAAAATGACTATAGAATATAAAAAAATGAAAAGCGTTTGTTGTCTTTTTATGTATTTTTTCTGGATATCTCCTTCCAGTGTGGTACTGAGTAAGACTTTTATCACACCTGAGGTTTTAGTCTTGATGCCCAAGGGGTTACCTTGAATTCAAGCCCTGAACCATGCCTGTGCTGTCTATACTTTGGAAGATATTGTGATTTATTTAAGGGCACAGCCCCCCCAGGTGGAAATTGTCTGTGAGGGGCTGGGGTTTTGACAGGTTAAACTTGGTGTCTGTCTTGTCTTTTTCCACACCCTACCATAAGGGTGTATCTCAGCAATACACACAGACCCTGCACCACAGGGATAACTCATACATAAACAAACAATATAGCTGCTTCTGCATCCAGTGCTCAAAGAATATCACAGACATTTGCAGAGCTTTTTGAGATGTTATAGTAATAAAATAATGAATTGGATCACATTATTGAGGAATTTGGTGATAAAACGAGTGATCAGATGATTTATCGGTATGCACGACTATGAAGAGGTATGTGAAAAATACAGCGAACAAGTGGTAGGGCGGAGTTGGAGATGCAGTACTGAGTGTCCTGTTGATATGCAGTGCCTTTGAAACCTGTTTTACTGTGAAAAAAAATACTTTTAAACAGCGCGTCTAAAATAAACTGCGCGTGTAAAAATAAATTGGACCTGACGCGCCTGAGACACACTGAATAAATGGACCGCTAAGGGTAACGACTGATGATGGAAAATGGTTGGAACAGTTAGTGGTACCGGGGCCCTTTAACCCTTTGCAGTCCATTTATTAAGTGCGTGTCAGGCGTGTCAGGTCCAAATTATTTTCACACGCGCAGTTAATTTTAGACGCGCTGTTTAAAAGTATTTTTTCCACAGTCAAATGGGTTTAAAAGGCCTTGCATATCAACAAAGCACTCACTAGGCATCCCCAGCCCTGCCCACCCTTTCGTTCACTATAGCTTTCACCTATGCTAAGAAATAAATAATAATAATAATAATAATAGTCATACATACCGATCAGTCATCTCCTGATCACTCGTTTTATCACCAGACTCCTCAATAATGCGATCCAAGTCATTATTTTATTACTATAACATCTCAAAAAAGCTCTGCAAATGTCTGTGATATTCTCTGAGTGCTGATGCAGTATCAGCCAGCTTGTTTCCTTATGAATGCCCCTATCTTATGCCACGGGCAAGTATGACTATTCATGAGATACGCCCTTTTTTTTGATTTGTCTCAGCTCCTGTCGCTCCGACTCAGCCATTGAATGGTTTTCTCGGCTTTTCCGGAGAAAAAATTCTTCATTTGGCCCATAATCATTTGCTTGGGGGCCACTTGGGGGTGCATAAAACTAGGGAGAAAGTGCTGAGGAGGTTCTATTGGCCTGGAGTTTATAAAGAGGTAGAACAGTTCTGTATTGCCTGTCCAAATTGTAAATTGGTGTCAGGGCAGAAGCCCAAACAGGCTCCACTAGTTCCATTGTCGGTGATAGAGGTTCCGTTTGAGCGGATAGCAATGGACATAGTTGGACCCATAGAAAAATCCAAAAACGTTTACCAATATATGTTAGTAATTCTAGATTATTCTAGTTTGTGCCATTGAGAAATGTTAATGCTAACAATATAGAGGTCGCCCTAGTACAAGATTTTGCAATGGTGTGCCTACCAAAGGAAGTAATTACTGATCAGGTAACTCCCTTTATGTCTGTAGTGTTCAAACAGCTATGCAAACTGTTACACATAAAGAGCATTAACACTTCAATATACCACCCCCAAACAGACGGCCTAGTGGAGAGATTAAATAAGACTCTCAAACATATGTTAAGGAAAGTCATACACGAGGACGGGAAGGATTGGTAGTCTCCTGCCGTACTTAATGTTCACCATTAGAGTGGTTCCACAGGCTTCAACAGGGTTTTCACCTTTTGAGCTCCTGTATGGCAGACAACCAAGAGGTGTCTTAGACATAGTGTGGGAAGTCTGGGAGGAAAAGCCTGTTGTAGGTGTAAATGTGATTGATTACATTGTATCAATGAGAAACAGAATGGACAAAATTCAAAATTTAGTTTCTGAAAACTTAGTAAAAGCTCAAGAAAGCCAAAGGAAAGATTATAATATAGGTGCAGTGGGAGACAAGGTCTTCAAGCCAGTAATCTGTGACAACTGCATGGTGTGGGAAATCCGAGAAAACCCAACAGAGCTCAACCAAGTGTGTGTAAAGTGATGCAAAAAACAGGACTTGCTTAAACTAATAAGTGTGCTAGAAATGGAGCAGGGGGAAATGAGACAGCAACAGGAGCTTGAGGAGCTGGCACACCCACAATTCATGGAAGTCTGCACCCCTAGCAGACTGAAACCACCAGGGAGATGGAAGAGGAATGAAACAGCTGGGTTCGGATAGGCAGAAGCAGGGAAAAAAAGAAACTTCGTCAAACACAACCACCAGAAATCCAAACATCCAACAAATTTGAGCCACTTCAAAATTTTGATGACCAAAACCAACATCAAGAGAAAGAAAGGAACAACATCCAGGACCCTATAAACAGTGTTTGCCAGGAAGCAAAAAGAAGGGAGGTCATGATGGGGACTCCATATTGAGAAACACAGCAAGTTCAGTTAACAGTTTGGACCCCCTTACTACAACAGTGTGCTGCCTTCCAGGACCCTCTGTCAAGCACATGACTGAGAACGTGGACAGGCTCCTAGAACGAACAGGAGACGACCTGGTAGTAGTCGTCCACATCGGTACAAACAACATTGGAAGAGATAGGCCAAGATCCCTGCAAAACACATTCAGAGGAAGGAAATTAAAAGACAAAACCAAAACTGTGGTATTTTCTGGGATACTGCCGGCACCTTGCAAAGGACCATATGGACAGCTGGAAAAACAAAATCAAAATGCATGGCTGAAATCATGGTGCACACAGGGAGGCTTCACATTTCTTGAACATTGGAGCACATTCTACAACAAGGACTATCTATATAAGTGGGATGGACTGCACTTAAACGAAAAGGGAACCAATCTACTCAGAGAAAGCATCCTTGAGGAGGTCCAGAAGCATTTAAGCTAGAGAAAACCAAAAAAACAGAAGGGAGACGACATCAGAACAAAGGCAACAACTCAGGAAAGACAGCTATTAAATGTATTTATCTTAATGTTAGAATTCTCAATAACAAAATGTTGGAACTTAAAGCTACTGCACCAACAAGCAACTATGATGTGATAGGTGTTAAAGAAACGTGGTTGTCTGAGAGTGATGGAGACGAATATAATATTAGTGGGTATACACTGTATAGGAAAGACAGGCAGGACAGAAGAGGCAAAGGGGTAGCGCTATACATAAGAAATAGTCTTGAAGCCCAGGTGTTAAATCTGGACAAACAAAACAACGCCGAATCAATATGGGTCAGAATAATGGACAAAAATTCAGGGCATAATAATAGGAGCATGCTATAGACCGCCAAATTCAGACGCCAAGCGAAATAATCTGTTATACAATGACATTAGAAATGCGTGTAGAAAAGGAGAAGCCATCCTAATGGGGGATTTCAACTTCCCCCACATAAAATTGAAATGGTGGCAATGACAAATGACTGCTTCCTAACGCAATTTGTCAAGGCACCGACTAGAGTGGAGGCATGCCTTGATTTAGTCTTTTCAAATAACGAAGACAGAATAACAAAAACAGAGGTCAGAGAGCCATTGGCAAACTCAGACCACAACATGGTCTCATTTGAAGTGTTTTTTAAAACCCCAAAAGCAATGACTAAAGCTAAGGTTTACAATTTTAGAAAAGCAAACTATGAAGGTATGAAACAGAGACTAACAGAAGTAGATTGGAGTAAAATAGAGAAAACATCCACAGAAAAAAGGATAGCTGTTTTTTTTTAAAAATGTAGTACTAGAGGCACAAAACAATTACATCCCAAAAGTAGACAAATCTAAATCTAAAACAAAATGGCCCAAATGGTTTAATAGATCAATTAAAAAGAAAATTCAGCAAAAAGGCACTTTACAGAGTGTTTAAAAGGGACCAAAAACAAAGTACACAGAAAGAGTACTTGGAACTGCAAATACAAGTCAAAAAGGAAGTTGGAAAGGCCAAGAGAGAGATAGAAATCAATATTGCTAAGGGGGTTAAAAAAAATTCCAAAATGTTTTTCCAATATTATAACAGCAAAAGAACATTCAAAGAGGAGGTTAAAGGTCTAAGAGACACAAATGGCAAAATCACAGACGATGAAAAAAATAGCAAATATATTAAATGATTACTTTTCACAGGCTTTTACAAAGGAGGACACGGACAACATGCCCCACATGTCGACCTGTTCCTATCCAGTTTTAAATAACTTTAGCATAACAGAGGCAGAAGTGTTAAAGGGACTAGGAGCTCTTAAAATAAACAAATCAACTGGGCTGGATGAGATCCTCCCAATAGTACTCAAAGAAATGAAAGAAGTTATTTACAAACCGCTAACCAAGATCATGCAACAGTATCTTGACACAGGGGTTTTACCAACAGACTGGAAAATTGCAAACGTAATACCGATCCACAAAAAGGGAGACAAAACCGAACCAGGTAACTACAGACCAATAAGCCTGACTTCTATTATATGTAAACTTATGGAAACTATAATAAGATCCAAAATGGAAAATTACCTATATGGTAACAATATCCTGGGAGACAGTCAGCATGGCTTTAGGAAAGGGAGATTGTGTCTAACTAACCTGCTTGATTTTTTTGAGGATGCAACATGCAAAATGATCTAGACAGCATTCAGAACTGGGCAGACACATGGCAAATGACATTTAATATAGAAAAGTGTAAAGTATTGCAGACAGGCTAAAAGAATTGAATACATGGCGATCTGATTCAAGCATTCAAAATCCTAAAAGGTATTGACAATGTCGAACCAGGGGACTTTTTCAACCTGAACAAAGAAACAAGGACCAGGGGTCACAAATGGAGATTAGATAAAGTGGAATTCAGAACAGAAAATAGGTGGCGCTCTTTTACAGAGAATTCTGGGAGTCTGGAACCAACTCCCCTGTAATGTTGTTGAAGGTCTGACACCCTGGGATCCTTCAAGAAGCTGCTTGATGAGATTCTGGGATCAATAAGCTACTAACAACCAAAAGAGCTAAATGGGCCAAATGGCCTCCTTATGTTCTTATTTAATATTATTATTAGTTGTAGTATTATTAATGTACAGCCGTGGGGATGGATGTCACCGACAGGCTGGTTTGTTTTTCAGGTGAAGAAATATAGACACTAGAGAAACTTTTTTATTATTATTAGACTTTTTTACATTAAAAAAACACCCTGTTCACTTTCCATCGACTCTATATGATTATTTACAGTACGATCTGTACATAACAACGCTTTATTCTGGATACCCCCTTCAGTCATGACTCGAATTTATTATTATTATTAATTTGTCTTTTAGCACACACTTTTATCAAAAAAAGGGACTTACATAGACTAGGGGGTGAACTATACATCAATAACTTCTGCTGCAGAGTCACTTTTAGGACTGTGTTTGATTTACGTCTCATCCGAAGGACAGTGCACAAGGAGGTTAAGTGACTTCTTCAGGATCACACACACACAGTGAGTCAATTATACAGATAGGCACTCCTATAAGTGGCGTGCTGGTCATGGAGAAGGCAAACTTACTGTTAAAAAACAAACAGGGGTTCACTTGTACACAGAAAGTTACCGGATGTTATTATTAAGGAAATAGCATTTTTGTTTCCAAATCTAATGTACTGGGGTTGTGTCTTATTGTTGGTGTCGGTAGTTGCATGTCCACATTTGTGTTTTAACATTCAGGTTTGAACAATACCAGCGATGGGCCGACTCATCTGGTGAACAGGATCGACGACACTGCTAAGAACGCTGGTTTTCTGGCCTTTTGCTATTTGAGTTGTTAAAAGAAATTTAAAAGTAATTTTCTTATTCCTAGATGTTAAAATATAAAATATATTGTTACAGTAAATGTTTGTCATTCAATTAATTTGAGAAAGGAGAGAAAGATTCATGGGGCAGCAGTGTGGAGTAGTGGTTAGGGCTCAGGACCCTTGCCTGGAGGGTCGTGTGTTCAATCCCAGGTGGGGGACACTGCTGCTGTACCCTTGAGCAAGGTACTTTACCTAGATTGCTCCAGTAAAAACCCAACTGTATAAATGGGTAATTGTATGTAAAAATAATGTGATATTTTGTAACAATTGTAAGTCGCCCTGGATAAGGGCATCTGCTAAGAAATTAATAATAATAATAATAATGAAATTAATTGGAGACTTAAGTTGATGAGAAGCAATTACCCTCCACAGTACAAATTTAAAACGGTATACTGCTTCTATACAAAAAATGAGAAAAAGCGGGTTGCGTAGAGGATTTATATTGGACCCTGACACCCATGATAAAACGAGGGAGTGGTTGTACAGTATTTGTTAGCAAATTTGTTTTTCTGTGTCTCTTGCTATATCGCGGCCATCGATATATAGTGGATTTGCACTGGACCCCGACACCTGCAATATATATCAAGTGGGTGGTGTAGTTATTTTTCCCCCATACGGTTTATCATTTGCAAACTGTAGAATTCTCACCTGTCAGACAAAATAGGTACCGGATCTGAGATCTGGTTAAGTCCGGCACAAATGATCCCCAGATTGTACCATTCATTGTTAGGCCAGTTAATTTTAAGATATCTCAAAATAACCTCCTCTTCATTTAGATATCTCTAATTCATTTTGAGATTCCTTGAAATGACTTCCTGATCATTGAACGCTCTCTCTAAATGAACAGGAGGTCACCCAGGTAAGTGTTGAGTGGGGAAGGCAGATCCGCTCATTGAAGGCAAAGTTGAGGCTTTGTGTTTTGAACCCTCCTTCTTGCCTCAAACTCAGTTCTTTCTCTCACTCACAGAGAATGTAGAAGTCAATGAAGTCTTCAGGTAGAAACTGTTTTCTCTTTCCCTCAGTGAGAGAGAGCTGGAGATCTTTGCTGAATGAGGGAGACTTGGCAGGTCTGTGTAAATAATTGTCGATGCATAACATGAGAACTGCAATGCAATTTGTACAAAAACAAAGCACACTTGATATTTTAATGCTTAGACTGCACATGCTTTTAAAATGCAGAAAGGAAGAAAGTGCACTACATAGTGCAGGTGTTCCTAATGTTTTGGCCAGCTCTTTTGGACAGTGCTATATTGTGTGTATTTGCATGCTATGTGTATGGCAGGTGTTCCTATTGTAAATGGGCTAGCTCTTTGAACAGTGCTGTATTGTGTGTATTTGCATGCTGTGTGTATGGCAGGTGTACCGCCCTGTCTCTTTAAATTACAGGCTAACACTGTAGCCTGTAAGGTTTGTGGATTCAGGTAAACATGGAATTAATGACTTTGTTAACGCTATAAGGATAAGACCAGACCATGTTTCAAATCTTAACAATGCTTACCATTTATTAGTTCCAAACACGCACATTACATTCTACAATGAACGCTATTGTTCAGATGCTTTCCATTGATACTGCAGCAACTCCTTCTCTTTCATATTCTGGGTTTATGTGTAACTGGAAGTCACATTTGCCCCAACTTGATAGCCTTACTGTTACAAGAAACAAAGGCAGTACTAAAGTTGGAGATTAATTCAAAATAAAACGTTGTTGTAGGATACGATTGACAAACAACATTGATTTGAAGAGTTACTGGTTGAAATGCAGCAATAAAGCTACCCCAAAGAAAAGCACTTACTACAAGAAAAGTAAAGTGAATGCCCCTTTTTGAAGTAGCCTGAAAGTGTTCATTTCTATCAAAAATAAAGCTGGAGATGGACTGTTCTCAATGGAGATAGACAGAGTGAAATATCTGATGAAAAAATCAACTACAGAGTACCCCAACAAAAAGCACTTACTTTTAAAAACAACGAGTTAGTGCTTAAGTTAAAGTAATCATTGTGACTATTACAATCTGTAAGTATTTCAACTCCTGGGACAATAAAGTGTTGTTTTAAAGAAATACAACTAAGACTTACTTAATTCCAGCATGTGCAAATCCTTGGTGAAACAAATCTTCCTTCTTAGTGGCAATGTCTTCTCCTTCTGGATACCTTGCAGGAATGTTCCTACTACAAAAATGCTCCCTTTTTATGTTCGGGTAGAAATCTGGCAAGAACGGGACTATTTGCAGCCAAGCCCCTTTCTTGCACCGTCGTTATATTTGTCTCAATGAAAATGATTTAACCTCCTTCTGCTTTACTAAACAAAAGATAGTGTTGAGTACCCAATCAGCAGTCTCACACATGTAGTTTCTATGTCAATACAAGTGTTAATACTTATTGAACTCATTGTCCATTTATTTGATAGATATGATATAACATTTTGTAAAATAACCCTTGCGCCTGCATTCTGATTGTTAAAACACATTATTGGTAAATTGAAAAAAATACAGCCAAGATCTACCCCAACAAAAAGCACTTACTAATGCAATGAACGAGTTAGTGCTTTTGTTAAAGTAATCCTTGTGACTATAAGACATTTCTGGATCAGCCTTATCCTTTCACAGTTAATTTTGTGAACATTTTCATTCATTTTTCGATTTTCTAATGTTTGGATGAGAAACAGCAGAGAAGAGAAGCTTAGTATCCTCAAATTTTGCCCCAACTTGATAGCACTTACTCTTATTTATAAAAGACAGTACTAAAGTTGAAGTAGAATTCAAAAGGAACTGTTGTAGCTTTGGATATAAAAACACAACATGTTGAGATACTGGCTGATAAACGCCAATAAAGCTACCCCAAAGAAAAGCACTTACTATAATAAATGAAAGAGAATGCCTTTTTTGAAGTAGCCTGCATGGTTAAAAAATGATGTTGATATAATTGGTCGTTGGTGAATTCTAAAATATCATTAGCAAAGTAAAGAGTAATTCCTTTTCTGCCCCAAAACCTGTAGAAACGAGGCTTCCAAGTGAGAAGCAACTGAAACGATGCAAATTCAAACAACTTTCTAACACATAAAACCAGTCAGTGTATACGTTACAATAATCCTTCTGAATAAAACAAATCTTGTCTGTTTAAAACTGTCACCTGGCATTACATTTGTCCAGGTTCATATTCACTGTACTGTGTACTGGGTTACATTTTGGTAAATAAAAAGCAGTATATTATTCTCACATTTGCCCCAACTTGATAGCCTTACTGTTACAAGAAACAAAGGCAGTACTAAAGTTGGAGATTAATTCAAAATAAAACGTTGTTGTAGGATACGATTGACAAACAACATTGATTTGAAGAGTTACTGGTTGAAATGCAGCAATAAAGCTACCCCAAAGAAAAGCACTTACTACAAGAAAAGTAAAGTGAATGCCCCTTTTTGAAGTAGCCTGAAAGTGTTCATTTCTATCAAAAATAAAGCTGGAGATGGACTGTTCTCAATGGAGATAGACAGAGTGAAATATCTGATGAAAAAATCAACTACAGAGTACCCCAACAAAAAGCACTTACTTTTAAAAACAACGAGTTAGTGCTTAAGTTAAAGTAATCATTGTGACTATTACAATCTGTAAGTATTTCAACTCCTGGGACAATAAAGTGTTGTTTTAAAGAAATACAACTAAGACTTACTTAATTCCAGCATGTGCAAATCCTTGGTGAAACAAATCTTCCTTCTTAGTGGCAATGTCTTCTCCTTCTGGATACCTTGCAGGAATGTTCCTACTACAAAAATGCTCCCTTTTTATGTTCGGGTAGAAATCTGGCAAGAACGGGACTATTTGCAGCCAAGCCCCTTTCTTGCACCGTCGTTATATTTGTCTCAATGAAAATGATTTAACCTCCTTCTGCTTTACTAAACAAAAGATAGTGTTGAGTACCCAATCAGCAGTCTCACACATGTAGTTTCTATGTCAATACAAGTGTTAATACTTATTGAACCCATTGTCCATTTATTTGATAGATATGATATAACATTTTGTAAAATAACCCTTGCGCCCGCATTCTGATTGTTAAAACACATTATTGGTAAATTGAAAAAAAATACAGCCAAGATCTACCCCAACAAAAAGCACTTACTAGTGCAATGAACGAGTTAGTGCTTTTGTTAAAGTAATCCTTGTGACTATAAGACATTTCTGGATCAGCCTTATCCTTTCACAGTTAATTTTGTGAACATTTTCATTCATTTTTCGATTTTCTAATGTTTGGATGAGAAACAGCAGAGAAGAGAAGCTTAGTATCCTCAAATTTTGCCCCAACTTGATAGCACTTACTCTTATTTATAAAAGACAGTACTAAAGTTGAAGTAGAATTCAAAAGGAACTGTTGTAGCTTTGGATATAAAAACACAACATGTTGAGATACTGGCTGATAAACGCCAATAAAGCTACCCCAAAGAAAAGCACTTACTATAATAAATGAAAGAGAATGCCTTTTTTGAAGTAGCCTGCATGGTTAAAAAATGATGTTGATATAATTGGTCGTTGGTGAATTCTAAAATATCATTAGCAAAGTAAAGAGTAATTCCTTTTCTGCCCCAAAACCTGTAGAAACGAGGCTTCCAAGTGAGAAGCAACTGAAACGATGCAAATTCAAACAACTTTCTAACACATAAAACCAGTCAGTGTATACGTTACAATAATCCTTCTGAATAAAACAAATCTTGTCTGTTTAAAACTGTCACCTGGCATTACATTTGTCCAGGTTCATATTCACTGTACTGTGTACTGGGTTACATTTTGGTAAATAAAAAGCAGTATATTATTCTCACATTTGCCCCAACTTGATAGCCTTACTGTTACAAGAAACAAAGGCAGTACTAAAGTTGGAGATTAATTCAAAATAAAACGTTGTTGTAGGATACGATTGACAAACAACATTGATTTGAAGAGTTACTGGTTGAAATGCAGCAATAAAGCTACCCCAAAGAAAAGCACTTACTACAAGAAAAGTAAAGTGAATGCCCCTTTTTGAAGTAGCCTGAAAGTGTTCATTTCTATCAAAAATAAAGCTGGAGATGGACTGTTCTCAATGGAGATAGACAGAGTGAAATATCTGATGAAAAAATCAACTACAGAGTACCCCAACAAAAAGCACTTACTTTTAAAAACAACGAGTTAGTGCTTAAGTTAAAGTAATCATTGTGACTTACAATCTGTAAGTATTTCAACTCCTGGGACAATAAAGTGTTGTTTTAAAGAAATACAACTAAGACTTACTTAATTCCAGCATGTGCAAATCCTTGGTGAAACAAATCTTCCTTCTTAGTGGCAATGTCTTCTCCTTCTGGATACCTTGCAGGAATGTTCCTACTACAAAAATGCTCCCTTTTTATGTTCGGGTAGAAATCTGGCAAGAACGGGACTATTTGCAGCCAAGCCCCTTTCTTGCACCGTCGTTATATTTGTCTCAATGAAAATGATTTAACCTCCTTCTGCTTTACTAAACAAAAGATAGTGTTGAGTACCCAATCAGCAGTCTCACACATGTAGTTTCTATGTCAATACAAGTGTTAATACTTATTGAACTCATTGTCCATTTATTTGATAGATATGATATAACATTTTGTAAAATAACCCTTGCGCCTGCATTCTGATTGTTAAAACACATTATTGGTAAATTGAAAAAAATACAGCCAAGATCTACCCCAACAAAAAGCACTTACTAATGCAATGAACGAGTTAGTGCTTTTGTTAAAGTAATCCTTGTGACTATAAGACATTTCTGGATCAGCCTTATCCTTTCACAGTTAATTTTGTGAACATTTTCATTCATTTTTCGATTTTCTAATGTTTGGATGAGAAACAGCAGAGAAGAGAAGCTTAGTATCCTCAAATTTTGCCCCAACTTGATAGCACTTACTCTTATTTATAAAAGACAGTACTAAAGTTGAAGTAGAATTCAAAAGGAACTGTTGTAGCTTTGGATATAAAAACACAACATGTTGAGATACTGGCTGATAAACGCCAATAAAGCTACCCCAAAGAAAAGCACTTACTATAATAAATGAAAGAGAATGCCTTTTTTGAAGTAGCCTGCATGGTTAAAAAATGATGTTGATATAATTGGTCGTTGGTGAATTCTAAAATATCATTAGCAAAGTAAAGAGTAATTCCTTTTCTGCCCCAAAACCTGTAGAAACGAGGCTTCCAAGTGAGAAGCAACTGAAACGATGCAAATTCAAACAACTTTCTAACACATAAAACCAGTCAGTGTATACGTTACAATAATCCTTCTGAATAAAACAAATCTTGTCTGTTTAAAACTGTCACCTGGCATTACATTTGTCCAGGTTCATATTCACTGTACTGTGTACTGGGTTACATTTTGGTAAATAAAAAGCAGTATATTATTCTCACATTTGCCCCAACTTGATAGCCTTACTGTTACAAGAAACAAAGGCAGTACTAAAGTTGGAGATTAATTCAAAATAAAACGTTGTTGTAGGATACGATTGACAAACAACATTGATTTGAAGAGTTACTGGTTGAAATGCAGCAATAAAGCTACCCCAAAGAAAAGCACTTACTACAAGAAAAGTAAAGTGAATGCCCCTTTTTGAAGTAGCCTGAAAGTGTTCATTTCTATCAAAAATAAAGCTGGAGATGGACTGTTCTCAATGGAGATAGACAGAGTGAAATATCTGATGAAAAAATCAACTACAGAGTACCCCAACAAAAAGCACTTACTTTTAAAAACAACGAGTTAGTGCTTAAGTTAAAGTAATCATTGTGACTATTACAATCTGTAAGTATTTCAACTCCTGGGACAATAAAGTGTTGTTTTAAAGAAATACAACTAAGACTTACTTAATTCCAGCATGTGCAAATCCTTGGTGAAACAAATCTTCCTTCTTAGTGGCAATGTCTTCTCCTTCTGGATACCTTGCAGGAATGTTCCTACTACAAAAATGCTCCCTTTTTATGTTCTGGGAGAAATCTGGCAGGAACGGAACTATTTGCAGCCAAGCCCCTTTCTTGCACCGTCATTATATTTGTCTCAATGAAAATGATTTAACCTCCTTCTGCTTTACTAAACAAAAGATAGTGTTGAGTACCCAATCAGCAGTCTCACACATGTAGTTTCTATGTCAACACAAGTGTTAATACTTATTGAACCCATTGTCCATTTATTTGATAGATATGATATAACATTTTGTAAAATAACCCTTGCGCCCGCATTCTGATTGTTAAAACATATTATTGGTAAATTGAAAAAAATACAGCCAAGATCTACCCCAACAAAAAGCACTTACTAATGCAATGAACGAGTTAGTGCTTTTGTTAAAGTAATCCTTGTGACTATAAGACATTTCTGGATCAGCCTTATCCTTTCACAGTTAATTTTGTGAACATTTTCATTCATTTTTCGATTTTCTAATGTTTGGATGAGAAACAGCAGAGAAGAGAAGCTTAGTATCCTCAAATTTTGCCCCAACTTGATAGCACTTACTCTTATTTATAAAAGACAGTACTAAAGTTGAAGTAGAATTCAAAAGGAACTGTTGTAGCTTTGGATATAAAAACACAACATGTTGAGATACTGGCTGATAAACGCCAATAAAGCTACCCCAAAGAAAAGCACTTACTATAATAAATGAAAGAGAATGCCTTTTTTGAAGTAGCCTGCATGGTTAAAAAATGATGTTGATATAATTGGTCGTTGGTGAATTCTAAAATATCATTAGCAAAGTAAAGAGTAATTCCTTTTCTGCCCCAAAACCTGTAGAAACGAGGCTTCCAAGTGAGAAGCAACTGAAACGATGCAAATTCAAACAACTTTCTAACACATAAAACCAGTCAGTGTATACGTTACAATAATCCTTCTGAATAAAACAAATCTTGTCTGTTTAAAACTGTCACCTGGCATTACATTTGTCCAGGTTCATATTCACTGTACTGTGTACTGGGTTACATTTTGGTAAATAAAAAGCAGTATATTATTCTCACATTTGCCCCAACTTGATAGCCTTACTGTTACAAGAAACAAAGGCAGTACTAAAGTTGGAGATTAATTCAAAATAAAACGTTGTTGTAGGATACGATTGACAAACAACATTGATTTGAAGAGTTACTGGTTGAAATGCAGCAATAAAGCTACCCCAAAGAAAAGCACTTACTACAAGAAAAGTAAAGTGAATGCCCCTTTTTGAAGTAGCCTGAAAGTGTTCATTTCTATCAAAAATAAAGCTGGAGATGGACTGTTCTCAATGGAGATAGACAGAGTGAAATATCTGATGAAAAAATCAACTACAGAGTACCCCAACAAAAAGCGCTTACTTTTAAAAACAACAAGTTAGTGCTTAAGTTAAAGTAATCATTGTGACTATTACAATCTGTAAGTATTTCAACTCCTGGGACAATAAAGTGTTGTTTTAAAGAAATACAACTAAGACTTACTTAATTCCAGCATGTGCAAATCCTTGGTGAAACAAATCTTCCTTCTTAGTGGCAATGTCTTCTCCTTCTGGATACCTTGCAGGAATGTTCCTACTACAAAAATGCTCCCTTTTTATGTTCGGGTAGAAATCTGGCAAGAACGGGACTATTTGCAGCCAAGCCCCTTTCTTGCACCGTCGTTATATTTGTCTCAATGAAAATGATTTAACCTCCTTCTGCTTTACTAAACAAAAGATAGTGTTGAGTACCCAATCAGCAGTCTCACACATGTAGTTTCTATGTCAATACAAGTGTTAATACTTATTGAACCCATTGTCCATTTATTTGATAGATATGACATAACATTTTGTAAAATAACCCTTGCGCCCGCATTCTGATTGTTAAAACACATTATTGGTAAATTGAAAAAAAATACAGCCAAGATCTACCCCAACAAAAAGCACTTACTAGTGCAATGAACGAGTTAGTGCTTTTGTTAAAGTAATCCTTGTGACTATAAGACATTTCTGGATCAGCCTTATCCTTTCACAGTTAATTTTGTGAACATTTTCATTCATTTTTCGATTTTCTAATGTTTGGATGAGAAACAGCAGAGAAGAGAAGCTTAGTATCCTCAAATTTTGCCCCAACTTGATAGCACTTACTCTTATTTATAAAAGACAGTACTAAAGTTGAAGTAGAATTCAAAAGGAACTGTTGTAGCTTTGGATATAAAAACACAACATGTTGAGATACTGGCTGATAAACGCCAATAAAGCTACCCCAAAGAAAAGCACTTACTATAATAAATGAAAGAGAATGCCTTTTTTGAAGTAGCCTGCATGGTTAAAAAATGATGTTGATATAATTGGTCGTTGGTGAATTCTAAAATATCATTAGCAAAGTAAAGAGTAATTCCTTTTCTGCCCCAAAACCTGTAGAAACGAGGCTTCCAAGTGAGAAGCAACTGAAACGATGCAAATTCAAACAACTTTCTAACACATAAAACCAGTCAGTGTATACGTTACAATAATCCTTCTGAATAAAACAAATCTTGTCTGTTTAAAACTGTCACCTGGCATTACATTTGTCCAGGTTCATATTCACTGTACTGTGTACTGGGTTACATTTTGGTAAATAAAAAGCAGTATATTATTCTCACATTTGCCCCAACTTGATAGCCTTACTGTTACAAGAAACAAAGGCAGTACTAAAGTTGGAGATTAATTCAAAATAAAACGTTGTTGTAGGATACGATTGACAAACAACATTGATTTGAAGAGTTACTGGTTGAAATGCAGCAATAAAGCTACCCCAAAGAAAAGCACTTACTACAAGAAAAGTAAAGTGAATGCCCCTTTTTGAAGTAGCCTGAAAGTGTTCATTTCTATCAAAAATAAAGCTGGAGATGGACTGTTCTCAATGGAGATAGACAGAGTGAAATATCTGATGAAAAAATCAACTACAGAGTACCCCAACAAAAAGCACTTACTTTTAAAAACAACGAGTTAGTGCTTAAGTTAAAGTAATCATTGTGACTATTACAATCTGTAAGTATTTCAACTCCTGGGACAATAAAGTGTTGTTTTAAAGAAATACAACTAAGACTTACTTAATTCCAGCATGTGCAAATCCTTGGTGAAACAAATCTTCCTTCTTAGTGGCAATGTCTTCTCCTTCTGGATACCTTGCAGGAATGTTCCTACTACAAAAATGCTCCCTTTTTATGTTCGGGTAGAAATCTGGCAAGAACGGGACTATTTGCAGCCAAGCCCCTTTCTTGCACCGTCGTTATATTTGTCTCAATGAAAATGATTTAACCTCCTTCTGCTTTACTAAACAAAAGATAGTGTTGAGTACCCAATCAGCAGTCTCACACATGTAGTTTCTATGTCAATACAAGTGTTAATACTTATTGAACCCATTGTCCATTTATTTGATAGATATGATATAACATTTTGTAAAATAACCCTTGCGCCCGCATTCTGATTGTTAAAACACATTATTGGTAAATTGAAAAAAAATACAGCCAAGATCTACCCCAACAAAAAGCACTTACTAGTGCAATGAACGAGTTAGTGCTTTTGTTAAAGTAATCCTTGTGACTATAAGACATTTCTGGATCAGCCTTATCCTTTCACAGTTAATTTTGTGAACATTTTCATTCATTTTTCGATTTTCTAATGTTTGGATGAGAAACAGCAGAGAAGAGAAGCTTAGTATCCTCAAATTTTGCCCCAACTTGATAGCACTTACTCTTATTTATAAAAGACAGTACTAAAGTTGAAGTAGAATTCAAAAGGAACTGTTGTAGCTTTGGATATAAAAACACAACATGTTGAGATACTGGCTGATAAACGCCAATAAAGCTACCCCAAAGAAAAGCACTTACTATAATAAATGAAAGAGAATGCCTTTTTTGAAGTAGCCTGCATGGTTAAAAAATGATGTTGATATAATTGGTCGTTGGTGAATTCTAAAATATCATTAGCAAAGTAAAGAGTAATTCCTTTTCTGCCCCAAAACCTGTAGAAACGAGGCTTCCAAGTGAGAAGCAACTGAAACGATGCAAATTCAAACAACTTTCTAACACATAAAACCAGTCAGTGTATACGTTACAATAATCCTTCTGAATAAAACAAATCTTGTCTGTTTAAAACTGTCACCTGGCATTACATTTGTCCAGGTTCATATTCACTGTACTGTGTACTGGGTTACATTTTGGTAAATAAAAAGCAGTATATTATTCTCACATTTGCCCCAACTTGATAGCCTTACTGTTACAAGAAACAAAGGCAGTACTAAAGTTGGAGATTAATTCAAAATAAAACGTTGTTGTAGGATACGATTGACAAACAACATTGATTTGAAGAGTTACTGGTTGAAATGCAGCAATAAAGCTACCCCAAAGAAAAGCACTTACTACAAGAAAAGTAAAGTGAATGCCCCTTTTTGAAGTAGCCTGAAAGTGTTCATTTCTATCAAAAATAAAGCTGGAGATGGACTGTTCTCAATGGAGATAGACAGAGTGAAATATCTGATGAAAAAATCAACTACAGAGTACCCCAACAAAAAGCGCTTACTTTTAAAAACAACAAGTTAGTGCTTAAGTTAAAGTAATCATTGTGACTATTACAATCTGTAAGTATTTCAACTCCTGGGACAATAAAGTGTTGTTTTAAAGAAATACAACTAAGACTTACTTAATTCCAGCATGTGCAAATCCTTGGTGAAACAAATCTTCCTTCTTAGTGGCAATGTCTTCTCCTTCTGGATACCTTGCAGGAATGTTCCTACTACAAAAATGCTCCCTTTTTATGTTCGGGTAGAAATCTGGCAAGAACGGGACTATTTGCAGCCAAGCCCCTTTCTTGCACCGTCGTTATATTTGTCTCAATGAAAATGATTTAACCTCCTTCTGCTTTACTAAACAAAAGATAGTGTTGAGTACCCAATCAGCAGTCTCACACATGTAGTTTCTATGTCAATACAAGTGTTAATACTTATTGAACCCATTGTCCATTTATTTGATAGATATGATATAACATTTTGTAAAATAACCCTTGCGCCCGCATTCTGATTGTTAAAACACATTATTGGTAAATTGAAAAAAAATACAGCCAAGATCTACCCCAACAAAAAGCACTTACTAATGCAATGAACGAGTTAGTGCTTTTGTTAAAGTAATCCTTGTGACTATAAGACATTTCTGGATCAGCCTTATCCTTTCACAGTTAATTTTGTGAAGATTTTCATTCATTTTTCGATTTTCTAATGTTTGGATGAGAAACAGCAGAGAAGAGAAGCTTAGTATCCTCAAATTTTGCCCCAACTTGATAGCACTTACTCTTATTTATAAAAGACAGTACTAAAGTTGAAGTAGAATTCAAAAGGAACTGTTGTAGCTTTGGATATAAAAACACAACATGTTGAGATACTGGCTGATAAACGCCAATAAAGCTACCCCAAAGAAAAGCACTTACTATAATAAATGAAAGAGAATGCCTTTTTCTGAAGTAGCCTGCATGGTTAAAAAACGATGTTGATATAATTGGTCGTTGGTGAATTCTAAAATATCATTAGCAAAGTAAAGATTAATTCCTTTTCTGCCCCAAAACCTGTAGAATCGAGGCTTCCAAGTGAGAAGAAGCAACTGAAACGATGCAAATTCAAACAACTTTCTAACACATAAAACCAGTCAGTGTATACGTTACAATAATCCTTCTGAATAAAACAAATCTTGTCTGTTTAAAACTGTCACCTGGCATTACATTTGTCCAGGTTCATATTCACTGTACTGTGCACTGGGTTACATTTTGGTAAATAAAAAGCAGTATATTATTCTCACATTTGCCCGAACTTGATAGCCTTACTGTTACAAGAAACAAAGGCAGTACTAAAGTTGGAGATTAATTCAAAATAAAACGTTGTTGTAGGATACGATTGACAAACAACATTGATTTGAAGAGTTACTGGTTGAAATGCAGCAATAAAGCTACCCCAAAGAAAAGCACTTAC
Organism: Acipenser ruthenus; assembly: GCF_902713425.1. Classification (NCBI taxonomy): domain Eukaryota; kingdom Metazoa; phylum Chordata; class Actinopteri; order Acipenseriformes; family Acipenseridae; genus Acipenser; species Acipenser ruthenus. Next base: position 3,263,957 of record NC_081244.1, read on the forward strand.
TACAAGAAAAGTAAAGTGAATGCCCCTTTTTGAAGTAGCCTGAAAGTGTTCATTTCTATCAAAAATAAAGCTGGAGATGGACTGTTCTCAATGGAGATAGACAGAGTGAAATATCTGATGAAAAAATCAACTACAGAGTACCCCAACAAAAAGCACTTACTTTTAAAAACAACGAGTTAGTGCTTAAGTTAAAGTAATCATTGTGACTTACAATCTGTAAGTATTTCAACTCCTGGGACAATAAAGTGTTGTTTTAAAGAAATACAACTAAGACTTACTTAATTCCAGCATGTGCAAATCCTTGGTGAAACAAATCTTCCTTCTTAGTGGCAATGTCTTCTCCTTCTGGATACCTTGCAGGTATGTTCCTACTACAAAAATGCTCCCTTTTTATGTTCGGGTAGAAATCTGGCAAGAACGGGACTATTTGCAGCCAAGCCCCTTTCTTGCACCGTCGTTATATTTGTCTCAATGAAAATGATTTAACCTCCTTCTGCTTTACTAAACAAAAGATAGTGTTGAGTACCCAATCAGCAGTCTCACACATGTAGTTTCTATGTCAATACAAGTGTTAATACTTATTGAACCCATTGTCCATTTATTTGATAGATATGATATAACATTTTGTAAAATAACCCTTGCGCCCGCATTCTGATTGTTAAAACACATTATTGGTAAATTGAAAAAAAATACAGCCAAGATCTACCCCAACAAAAAGCACTTACTAGTGCAATGAACGAGTTAGTGCTTTTGTTAAAGTAATCCTTGTGACTATAAGACATTTCTGGATCAGCCTTATCCTTTCACAGTTAATTTTGTGAAGATTTTCATTCATTTTTCGATTTTCTAATGTTTGGATGAGAAACAGCAGAGAAGAGAAGCTTAGTATCCTCAAATTTTGCCCCAACTTGATAGCACTTACTCTTATTTATAAAAGACAGTACTAAAGTTGAAGTAGAATTCAAAAGGAACTGTTGTAGCTTTGGATATAAAAACACAACATGTTGAGATACTGGCTGATAAACGCCAATACCCCAAAGAAAAGCACTTACTATAATAAATTAAAGAGAATGCCCCTTTTTGAAGTAGCCTGCATGGTTAAAAAACGATGTTGATATAATTGGTCGTTGGTGAATTCTAAAATATCATTAGCAAAGCAAAGAGTAATTCCTTTTCTGCCCCAAAACCTGTAGAATCGAGGCTTCTAAGTGAGAAGCAACTGAAACGATGCAAATTCAAACAACTTTCTAACACATAAAACCAGTCAGTTACAATAATCCTTCTGAATAAAACAAATCTTGTCTGTTTAAAACTGTCACCTGGCATTACATTTGTCCAGGTTCATATTCACTGTACTGTGTACTGGGTTACATTTTGGTAAATAAAAAGCAGTATATTATTCTCACATTTGCCCCAACTTGATAGCCTTACTGTTACAAGAAACAAAGGCAGTACTAAAGTTGAAGATTAATTCAAAATAAAACGTTGTTGTAGGATACGATTGACAAACAACATTGATTTGAAGAGTTACTGGTTGAAATGCAGCAATAAAGCTACCCCAAAGAAAAGCACTTACTACAAGAAAAGTAAAGTGAATGCCCCTTTTTGAAGTAGCCTGAAAGTGTTCATTTCTATCAAAAATAAAGCTGGAGATGGACTGTTCTCAATGGAGATAGACAGAGTGAAATATCTGATGAAAAAATCAACTACAGAGTACCCCAACAAAAAGCACTTACTTTTAAAAACAACGAGTTAGTGCTTAAGTTAAAGTAATCATTGTGACTATTACAATCTGTAAGTATTTCAACTCCTGGGACAATAAAGTGTTGTTTTAAAGAAATACAACTAAGACTTACTTAATTCCAGCATGTGCAAATCCTTGGTGAAACAAATCTTCCTTCTTAGTGGCAATGTCTTCTCCTTCTGGATACCTTGCAGGAATGTTCCTACTACAAAAATGCTCCCTTTTTATGTTCGGGTAGAAATCTGGCAAGAACGGGACTATTTGCAGCCAAGCCCCTTTCTTGCACCGTCGTTATATTTGTCTCAATGAAAATGATTTAACCTCCTTCTGCTTTACTAAACAAAAGATAGTGTTGAGTACCCAATCAGCAGTCTCACACATGTAGTTTCTATGTCAATACAAGTGTTAATACTTATTGAACCCATTGTCCATTTATTTGATAGATATGATATAACATTTTGTAAAATAACCCTTGCGCCCGCATTCTGATTGTTAAAACACATTATTGGTAAATTGAAAAAAAATACAGCCAAGATCTACCCCAACAAAAAGCACTTACTAATGCAATGAACGAGTTAGTGCTTTTGTTAAAGTAATCCTTGTGACTATAAGACATTTCTGGATCAGCCTTATCCTTTCACAGTTAATTTTGTGAAGATTTTCATTCATTTTTCGATTTTCTAATGTTTGGATGAGAAACAGCAGAGAAGAGAAGCTTAGTATCCTCAAATTTTGCCCCAACTTGATAGCACTTACTCTTATTTATAAAAGACCGTACTAAAGTTGAAGTAGAATTCAAAAGGAACTGTTGTAGCTTTGGATATAAAAACACAACATGTTGAGATACTGGCTGATAAACGCCAATAAAGCTACCCCAAAGAAAAGCACTTACTATAATAAATGAAAGAGAATGCCTTTTTTGAAGTAGCCTGCATGGTTAAAAAATGATGTTGATATAATTGGTCGTTGGTGAATTCTAAAATATCATTAGCAAAGTAAAGAGTAATTCCTTTTCTGCCCCAAAACCTGTAGAAACGAGGCTTCCAAGTGAGAAGCAACTGAAACGATGCAAATTCAAACAACTTTCTAACACATAAAACCAGTCAGTGTATACGTTACAATAATCCTTCTGAATAAAACAAATCTTGTCTGTTTAAAACTGTCACCTGGCATTACATTTGTCCAGGTTCATATTCACTGTACTGTGTACTGGGTTACATTTTGGTAAATAAAAAGCAGTATATTATTCTCACATTTGCCCCAACTTGATAGCCTTACTGTTACAAGAAACAAAGGCAGTACTAAAGTTGAAGATTAATTCAAAATAAAACGTTGTTGTAGGATACGATTGACAAACAACATTGATTTGAAGAGTTACTGGTTGAAATGCAGCAATAAAGCTACCCCAAAGAAAAGCACTTACTACAAGAAAAGTAAAGTGAATGCCCCTTTTTGAAGTAGCCTGAAAGTGTTCATTTCTATCAAAAATAAAGCTGGAGATGGACTGTTCTCAATGGAGATAGACAGAGTGAAATATCTGATGAAAAAATCAACTACAGAGTACCCCAACAAAAAGCACTTACTTTTAAAAACAACGAGTTAGTGCTTAAGTTAAAGTAATCATTGTGACTATTACAATCTGTAAGTATTTCAACTCCTGGGACAATAAAGTGTTGTTTTAAAGAAATACAACTAAGACTTACTTAATTCCAGCATGTGCAAATCCTTGGTGAAACAAATCTTCCTTCTTAGTGGCAATGTCTTCTCCTTCTGGATACCTTGCAGGAATGTTCCTACTACAAAAATGCTCCCTTTTTATGTTCTGGGAGAAATCTGGCAGGAACGGAACTATTTCCAGCCAAGCCCCTTTCTTGCACCTTCGTTATATTTGTCTCAATGAAAATGATTTAACCTCCTTCTGCTTTACTAAACAAAAGATAGTGTTGAGTACCCAATCAGCAGTCTCACACATGTAGTTTCTATGTCAATACAAGTGTTAATACTTATTGAACCCATTGTCCATTTATTTGATAGATATGATATAACATTTTGTAAAATAACCCTTGTGCCCGCATTCTGATTGTTAAAACACATTATTGGTAAATTGAAAAAAATACAGCCAAGATCTACCCCAACAAAAAGCACTTACTAATGCAATGAATGAGTTAGTGCTTTTGTTAAAGTAATCCTTGTGACTATAAGACATTTCTGGATCAGCCTTATCCTTTCACAGTTAATTTTGTGAACATTTTCATTCATTTTTCGATTTTCTAATGTTTGGATGAGAAACAGCAGAGAAGAGAAGCTTAGTATCCTCAAATTTTGCCCCAACTTGATAGCACTTACTCTTATTTATAAAAGACAGTACTAAAGTTGAAGTAGAATTCAAAAGGAACTGTTGTAGCTTTGGATATAAAAACACAACATGTTGAGATACTGGCTGATAAACGCCAATAAAGCTACACCAAAGAAAAGCACTTACTATAATAAATGAAAGAGAATGCCTTTTTTTGAAGTAGCCTGCATGGTTAAAAAATGATGTTGATATAATTGGTCGTTGGTGAATTCTAAAATATCATTAGCAAAGTAAAGAGTAATTCCTTTTCTGCCCCAAAACCTGTAGAATCGAGGCTTCCAAGTGAGAAGCAACTGAAACGATGCAAATTCAAACAACTTTCTAACACATAAAACCAGTCAGTGTATACGTTACAATAATCCTTCTGAATAAAACAAATCTTGTCTGTTTAAAACTGTCACCTGGCATTACATTTGTCCAGGTTCATATTCACTGTACTGTGTACTGGGTTACATTTTGGTAAATAAAAAGCAGTATATTATTCTCACATTTGCCCCAACTTGATAGCCTTACTGTTGCAAGAAACAAAGGCAGTACTAAAGTTGGAGATTAATTCAAAATAAAACGTTGTTGTAGGATACGATTGACAAACAACATTGATTTGAAGAGTTACTGGTTGAAATGCAGCAATAAAGCTACCCCAAAGAAAAGCACTTACTACAAGAAAAGTAAAGTGAATGCCCCTTTTTGAAGTAGCCTGAAAGTGTTCATTTCTATCAAAAATAAAGCTGGAGATGGACTGTTCTCAATGGAGATAGACAGGGTGAAATATCTGATGAAAAAATCAACTACAGAGTACCCCAACAAAAAGCACTTACTTTTAAAAACAACGAGTTAGTGCTTAAGTTAAAGTAATCATTGTGACTATTACAATCTGTAAGTATTTCAACTCCTGGGACAATAAAGTGTTGTTTTAAAGAAATACAACTAAGACTTACTTAATTCCAGCATGTGCAAATCCTTGGTGAAACAAATCTTCCTTCTTAGTGGCAATGTCTTCTCCTTCTGGATACCTTGCAGGAATGTTCCTACTACAAAAATGCTCCCTTTTTATGTTCTGGGAGAAATCTGGCAGGAACGGAACTATTTGCAGCCAAGCCCCTTTCTTGCACCGTCATTATATTTGTCTCAATGAAAATTATTTAACCTCCTTCTGCTTTACTAAACAAAAGATAGTGTTGAGTACCCAATCAGCAGTCTCACACATGTAGTTTCTATGTCAACACAAGTGTTAATACTTATTGAACCCATTGTCCATTTATTTGATAGATATGATATAACATTTTGTAAAATAACCCTTGCGCCCGCATTCTGATTGTTAAAACACATTATTGGTAAATTGAAAAAAATACAGCCAAGATCTACCCCAACAAAAAGCACTTACTAATGCAATGAACGAGTTAGTGCTTTTGTTAAAGTAATCCTTGTGACTATAAGACATTTCTGGATCAGCATTATCCTTTCACAGTTAATTTTGTGAACATTTTCATTCATTTTTCGATTTTCTAATGTTTGGATGAGAAACAGCAGAGAAGAGAAGCTTAGTATCCTCAAATTTTGCCCCAACTTGATAGCACTTACTCTTATTTATAAAAGACAGTACTAAAGTTGAAGTAGAATTCAAAAGGAACTGTTGTAGCTTTGGATATAAAAACACAACATGTTGAGATACTGGCTGATAAACGCCAATAAAGCTACCCCAAAGAAAAGCACTTACTATAATAAATGAAAGAGAATGCCTTTTTTTGAAGTAGCCTGCATGGCTAAAAAATGATGTTGATATAATTGGTCGTTGGTGAATTCTAAAATATCATTAGCAAAGTAAAGAGTAATTCCTTTTCTGCCCCAAAACCTGTAGAATCGAGGCTTCCAAGTGAGAAGCAACTGAAACGATGCAAATTCAAACAACTTTCTAACACATAAAACCAGTCAGTGTATACGTAACAATAATCCTTCTGAATAAAACAAATCTTGTCTGTTTAAAACTGTCACCTGGAATTACATTTGTCCAGGTTCATATTCACTGTACTGTGTACTGGGTTACATTTTGGTAAATAAAAAGCAGTATATTATTCTCACATTTGCCCCAACTTGATAGCCTTACTGTTACAAGAAACAAAGGCAGTACTAAAGTTGGAGATTAATTCAAAATAAAACGTTGTTGTAGGATACGATTGACAAACAACATTGATTTGAAGAGTTACTGGTTGAAATGCAGCAATAAAGCTACCCCAAAGAAAAGCACTTACTACAAGAAAAGTAAAGTGAATGCCCCGTTTTGAAGTAGCCTGAAAGTGTTCATTTCTATCAAAAATAAAGCTGGAGATGGACTGTTCTCAATGGAGACAGACAGAGTGAAATATCTGATGAAAAAATCAACTACAGAGTACCCCAACAAAAAGCACTTACTTTTAAAAACAACGAGTTAGTGCTTAAGTTAAAGTAATCATTGTGACTATTACAATCTGTAAGTATTTCAACTCCTGGGACAATAAAGTGTTGTTTTAAAGAAATACAACTAAGACTTACTTAATTCCAGCATGTGCAAATCCTTGGTGAAACAAATCTTCCTTCTTAGTGGCAATGTCTTCTCCTTCTGGATACCTTGCAGGAATGTTCCTACTACAAAAATGCTCCCTTTTTATGTTCTGGGAGAAATCTGGCAGGAACGGAACTATTTGCAGCCAAGCCCCTTTCTTGCACCGTCATTATATTTGTCTCAATGAAAATTATTTAACCTCCTTCTGCTTTACTAAACAAAAGAAAGTGTTGAGTACCCAATCAGCAGTCTCACACATGTAGTTTCTATGTCAACACAAGTGTTAATACTTATTGAACCCATTGTCCATTTATTTGATAGATATGATATAACATTTTGTAAAATAACCCTTGCGCCCGCATTCTGATTGTTAAAACACATTATTGGTAAATTGAAAAAAATACAGCCAAGATCTACCCCAACAAAAAGCACTTACTAATGCAATGAACGAGTTAGTGCTTTTGTTAAAGTAATCCTTGTGACTATAAGACATTTCTGGATCAGCATTATCCTTTCACAGTTAATTTTGTGAACATTTTCATTCATTTTTCGATTTTCTAATGTTTGGATGAGAAACAGCAGAGAAGAGAAGCTTAGTATCCTCAAATTTTGCCCCAACTTGATAGCACTTACTCTTATTTATAAAAGACAGTACTAAAGTTGAAGTAGAATTCAAAAGGAACTGTTGTAGCTTTGGATATAAAAACACAACATGTTGAGATACTGGCTGATAAACGCCAATAAAGCTACCCCAAAGAAAAGCACTTACTATAATAAATGAAAGAGAATGCCTTTTTTTGAAGTAGCCTGCATGGTTAAAAAATGATGTTGATATAATTGGTCGTTGGTGAATTCTAAAATATCATTAGCAAAGTAAAGAGTAATTCCTTTTCTGCCCCAAAACCTGTAGAATCGAGGCTTCCAAGTGAGAAGCAACTGAAACGATGCAAATTCAAATAACTTTCTAACACATAAAACCAGTCAGTGTATACGTTACAATAATCCTTCTGAATAAAACAAATCTTGTCTGTTTAAAACTGTCACCTGGCATTACATTTGTCCAGGTTCATATTCACTGTACTGTGTACTGGGTTACATTTTGGTAAATAAAAAGCAGTATATTATTCTCACATTTGCCCCAACTTGATAGCCTTACTGTTACAAGAAACAAAGGCAGTACTAAAGTTGGAGATTAATTCAAAATAAAACGTTGTTGTAGGATACGATTGACAAACAACATTGATTTGAAGAGTTACTGGTTGAAATGCAGCAATAAAGCTACCCCAAAGAAAAGCACTTACTACAAGAAAAGTAAAGTGAATGCCCCTTTTTGAAGTAGCCTGAAAGTGTTCATTTCTATCAAAAATAAAGCTGGAGATGGACTGTTCTCAATGGAGACAGACAGAGTGAAATATCTGATGAAAAAATCAACTACAGAGTACCCCAACAAAAAGCACTTACTTTTAAAAACAACGAGTTAGTGCTTAAGTTAAAGTAATCATTGTGACTATTACAATCTGTAAGTATTTCAACTCCTGGGACAATAAAGTGTTGTTTTAAAGAAATACAACTAAGACTTACTTAATTCCAGCATGTGCAAATCCTTGGTGAAACAAATCTTCCTTCTTAGTGGCAATGTCTTCTCCTTCTGGATACCTTGCAGGAATGTTCCTACTACAAAAATGCTCCCTTTTTATGTTCTGGGAGAAATCTGGCAGGAACGGAACTATTTGCAGCCAAGCCCCTTTCTTGCACCTTCGTTATATTTGTCTCAATGAAAATGATTTAACCTCCTTCTGCTTTACTAAACAAAAGATAGTGTTGAGTACCCAATCAGCAGTCTCACACATGTAGTTTCTATGTCAACACAAGTGTTAATACTTATTGAACCCATTGTCCATTTATTTGATAGATATGATATAACATTTTGTAAAATAACCCTTGCGCCCGCATTCTGATTGTTAAAGCACATTATTGGTAAATTGAAAAAAATACAGCCAAGATCTACCCCAACAAAAAGCACTTACTAATGCAATGAACGAGTTAGTGCTTTTGTTAAAGTAATCCTTGTGACTATAAGACATTTCTGGATCAGCATTATCCTTTCACAGTTAATTTTGTGAACATTTTCATTCATTTTTCGATTTTCTAATGTTTGGATGAGAAACAGCAGAGAAGAGAAGCTTAGTATCCTCAAATTTTGCCCCAACTTGATAGCACTTACTCTTATTTATAAAAGACAGTACTAAAGTTGAAGTAGAATTCAAAAGGAACTGTTGTAGCTTTGGATATAAAAACACAACATGTTGAGATACTGGCTGATAAACGCCAATAAAGCTACCCCAAAGAAAAGCACTTACTATAATAAATGAAAGAGAATGCCTTTTTTTGAAGTAGCCTGCATGGTTAAAAAATGATGTTGATATAATTGGTCGTTGGTGAATTCTAAAATATCATTAGCAAAGTAAAGAGTAATTCCTTTTCTGCCCCAAAACCTGTAGAATCGAGGCTTCCAAGTGAGAAGCAACTGAAACGATGCAAATTCAAATAACTTTCTAACACATAAAACCAGTCAGTGTATACGTTACAATAATCCTTCTGAATAAAACAAATCTTGTCTGTTTAAAATTGTCACCTGGCATTACATTTGTCCAGGTTCATATTCACTGTACTGTGTACTGGGTTACATTTTGGTAAATAAAAAGCAGTATATTATTCTCACATTTGCCCCAACTTGATAGCCTTACTGTTACAAGAAACAAAGGCAGTACTAAAGTTGGAGATTAATTCAAAATAAAACGTTGTTGTAGGATACGATTGACAAACAACATTGATTTGAAGAGTTACTGGTTGAAATGCAGCAATAAAGCTACCCCAAAGAAAAGCACTTACTACAAGAAAAGTAAAGTGAATGCCCCTTTTTGAAGTAGCCTGAAAGTGTTCATTTCTATCAAAAATAAAGCTGGAGATGGACTGTTCTCAATGGAGACAGACAGAGTGAAATATCTGATGAAAAAATCAACTAGAGTACCCCAACAAAAAGCACTTACTTTTAAAAACAACGAGTTAGTGCTTAAGTTAAAGTAATCATTGTGACTATTACAATCTGTAAGTATTTCAACTCCTGGGACAATAAAGTGTTGTTTTAAAGAAATACAACTAAGACTTACTTAATTCCAGCATGTGCAAATCCTTGGTGAAACAAATCTTCCTTCTTAGTGGCAATGTCTTCTCCTTCTGGATACCTTGCAGGAATGTTCCTACTACAAAAATGCTCCCTTTTTATGTTCTGGGAGAAATCTGGCAGGAACGGAACTATTTGCAGCCAAGCCCCTTTCTTGCACCGTCATTATATTTGTCTCAATGAAAATTATTTAACCTCCTTCTGCTTTACTAAACAAAAGATAGTGTTGAGTACCCAATCAGCAGTCTCACACATGTAGTTTCTATGTCAACACAAGTGTTAATACTTATTGAACCCATTGTCCATTTATTTGATAGATATGATATAACATTTTGTAAAATAACCCTTGCGCCCGCATTCTGATTGTTAAAACACATTATTGGTAAATTGAAAAAAATACAGCCAAGATCTACCCCAACAAAAAGCACTTACTAATGCAATGAACGAGTTAGTGCTTTTGTTAAAGTAATCCTTGTGACTATAAGACATTTCTGGATCAGCATTATCCTTTCACAGTTAATTTTGTGAACATTTTCATTCATTTTTCGATTTTCTAATGTTTGGATGAGAAACAGCAGAGAAGAGAAGCTTAGTATCCTCAAATGTTGCCCCAACTTGATAGCACTTACTCTTATTTATAAAAGACAGTACTAAAGTTGAAGTAGAATTCAAAAGGAACTGTTGTAGCTTTGGATATAAAAACACAACATGTTGAGATACTGGCTGATAAACGCCAATAAAGCTACCCCAAAGAAAAGCACTTACTATAATAAATGAAAGAGAATGCCTTTTTTTGAAGTAGCCTGCATGGTTAAAAAATGATGTTGATATAATTGGTCGTTGGTGAATTCTAAAATATCATTAGCAAAGTAAAGAGTAATTCCTTTTCTGCCCCAAAACCTGTAGAATCGAGGCTTCCAAGTGAGAAGCAACTGAAACGATGCAAATTCAAATAACTTTCTAACACATAAAACCAGTCAGTGTATACGTTACAATAATCCTTCTGAATAAAACAAATCTTGTCTGTTTAAAACTGTCACCTGGCATTACATTTGTCCAGGTTCATATTCACTGTACTGTGTACTGGGTTACATTTTGGTAAATAAAAAGCAGTATATTATTCTCACATTTGCCCCAACTTGATAGCCTTACTGTTACAAGAAACAAAGGCAGTACTAAAGTTGGAGATTAATTCAAAATAAAACGTTGTTGTAGGATACGATTGACAAACAACATTGATTTGAAGAGTTTCTGGTTGAAATGCAGCAATAAAGCTACCCCAAAGAAAAGCACTTACTACAAGAAAAGTAAAGTGAATGCCCCTTTTTGAAGTAGCCTGAAAGTGTTCATTTCTATCAAAAATAAAGCTGGAGATGGACTGTTCTCAATGGAGACAGACAGAGTGAAATATCTGATGAAAAAATCAACTACAGAGTACCCCAACAAAAAGCACTTACTTTTAAAAACAACGAGTTAGTGCTTAAGTTAAAGTAATCATTGTGACTATTACAATCTGTAAGTATTTCAACTCCTGGGACAATAAAGTGTTGTTTTAAAGAAATACAACTAAGACTTACTTAATTCCAGCATGTGCAAATCCTTGGTGAAACAAATCTTCCTTCTTAGTGGCAATGTCTTCTCCTTCTGGATACCTTGCAGGAATGTTCCTACTACAAAAATGCTCCCTTTTTATGTTCTGGGAGAAATCTGGCAGGAACGGAACTATTTGCAGCCAAGCCCCTTTCTTGCACCGTCATTATATTTGTCTCAATGAAAATTATTTAACCTCCTTCTGCTTTACTAAACAAAAGATAGTGTTGAGTACCCAATCAGCAGTCTCACACATGTAGTTTCTATGTCAATACAAGTGTTAATACTTATTGAACTCATTGTCCATTTATTTGATAGATATGATATAACATTTTGTAAAATAACCCTTGCGCCTGCATTCTGATTGTTAAAACACATTATTGGTAAATTGAAAAAAATACAGCCAAGATCTACCCCAACAAAAAGCACTTACTAATGCAATGAACGAGTTAGTGCTTTTGTTAAAGTAATCCTTGTGACTATAAGACATTTCTGGATCAGCCTTATCCTTTCACAGTTAATTTTGTGAACATTTTCATTCATTTTTCGATTTTCTAATGTTTGGATGAGAAACAGCAGAGAAGAGAAGCTTAGTATCCTCAAATTTTGCCCCAACTTGATAGCACTTACTCTTATTTATAAAAGACAGTACTAAAGTTGAAGTAGAATTCAAAAGGAACTGTTGTAGCTTTGGATATAAAAACACAACATGTTGAGATACTGGCTGATAAACGCCAATAAAGCTACCCCAAAGAAAAGCACTTACTATAATAAATGAAAGAGAATGCCTTTTTTGAAGTAGCCTGCATGGTTAAAAAATGATGTTGATATAATTGGTCGTTGGTGAATTCTAAAATATCATTAGCAAAGTAAAGAGTAATTCCTTTTCTGCCCCAAAACCTGTAGAAACGAGGCTTCCAAGTGAGAAGCAACTGAAACGATGCAAATTCAAACAACTTTCTAACACATAAAACCAGTCAGTGTATACGTTACAATAATCCTTCTGAATAAAACAAATCTTGTCTGTTTAAAACTGTCACCTGGCATTACATTTGTCCAGGTTCATATTCACTGTACTGTGTACTGGGTTACATTTTGGTAAATAAAAAGCAGTATATTATTCTCACATTTGCCCCAACTTGATAGCCTTACTGTTACAAGAAACAAAGGCAGTACTAAAGTTGGAGATTAATTCAAAATAAAACGTTGTTGTAGGATACGATTGACAAACAACATTGATTTGAAGAGTTACTGGTTGAAATGCAGCAATAAAGCTACCCCAAAGAAAAGCACTTACTACAAGAAAAGTAAAGTGAATGCCCCTTTTTGAAGTAGCCTGAAAGTGTTCATTTCTATCAAAAATAAAGCTGGAGATGGACTGTTCTCAATGGAGATAGACAGAGTGAAATATCTGATGAAAAAATCAACTACAGAGTACCCCAACAAAAAGCGCTTACTTTTAAAAACAACAAGTTAGTGCTTAAGTTAAAGTAATCATTGTGACTATTACAATCTGTAAGTATTTCAACTCCTGGGACAATAAAGTGTTGTTTTAAAGAAATACAACTAAGACTTACTTAATTCCAGCATGTGCAAATCCTTGGTGGAACAAATCTTCCTTCTTAGTGGCAATGTCTTCTCCTTCTGGATACCTTGCAGGAATGTTCCTACTACAAAAATGCTCCCTTTTTATGTTCGGGTAGAAATCTGGCAAGAACGGGACTATTTGCAGCCAAGCCCCTTTCTTCCACCGTCGTTATATTTGTCTCAATGAAAATGATTTAACCTCCTTCTGCTTTACTAAACAAAAGATAGTGTTGAGTACCCAATCAGCAGTCTCACACATGTAGTTTCTATGTCAATACAAGTGTTAATACTTATTGAACCCATTGTCCATTTATTTGATAGATATGACATAACATTTTGTAAAATAACCCTTGCGCCCGCATTCTGATTGTTAAAACACATTATTGGTAAATTGAAAAAAAATACAGCCAAGATCTACCCCAACAAAAAGCACTTACTAGTGCAATGAACGAGTTAGTGCTTTTGTTAAAGTAATCCTTGTGACTATAAGACATTTCTGGATCAGCCTTATCCTTTCACAGTTAATTTTGTGAAGATTTTCATTCATTTTTCGATTTTCTAATGTTTGGATGAGAAACAGCAGAGAAGAGAAGCTTAGTATCCTCAAATTTTGCCCCAACTTGATAGCACTTACTCTTATTTATAAAAGACAGTACTAAAGTTGAAGTAGAATTCAAAAGGAACTGTTGTAGCTTTGGATATAAAAACACAACATGTTGAGATACTGGCTGATAAACGCCAATAAAGCTACCCCAAAGAAAAGCACTTACTATAATAAATGAAAGAGAATGCCTTTTTTGAAGTAGCCTGCATGGTTAAAAAATGATGTTGATATAATTGGTCGTTGGTGAATTCTAAAATATCATTAGCAAAGTAAAGAGTAATTCCTTTTCTGCCCCAAAACCTGTAGAAACGAGGCTTCCAAGTGAGAAGCAACTGAAACGATGCAAATTCAAACAACTTTCTAACACATAAAACCAGTCAGTGTATACGTTACAATAATCCTTCTGAATAAAACAAATCTTGTCTGTTTAAAACTGTCACCTGGCATTACATTTGTCCAGGTTCATATTCACTGTACTGTGTACTGGGTTACATTTTGGTAAATAAAAAGCAGTATATTATTCTCACATTTGCCCCAACTTGATAGCCTTACTGTTACAAGAAACAAAGGCAGTACTAAAGTTGGAGATTAATTCAAAATAAAACGTTGTTGTAGGATACGATTGACAAACAACATTGATTTGAAGAGTTACTGGTTGAAATGCAGCAATAAAGCTACCCCAAAGAAAAGCACTTACTACAAGAAAAGTAAAGTGAATGCCCCTTTTTGAAGTAGCCTGAAAGTGTTCATTTCTATCAAAAATAAAGCTGGAGATGGACTGTTCTCAATGGAGATAGACAGAGTGAAATATCTGATGAAAAAATCAACTACAGAGTACCCCAACAAAAAGCACTTACTTTTAAAAACAACGAGTTAGTGCTTAAGTTAAAGTAATCATTGTGACTATTACAATCTGTAAGTATTTCAACTCCTGGGACAATAAAGTGTTGTTTTAAAGAAATACAACTAAGACTTACTTAATTCCAGCATGTGCAAATCCTTGGTGAAACAAATCTTCCTTCTTAGTGGCAATGTCTTCTCCTTCTGGATACCTTGCAGGAATGTTCCTACTACAAAAATGCTCCCTTTTTATGTTCGGGTAGAAATCTGGCAAGAACGGGACTATTTGCAGCCAAGCCCCTTTCTTGCACCGTCGTTATATTTGTCTCAATGAAAATGATTTAACCTCCTTCTGCTTTACTAAACAAAAGATAGTGTTGAGTACCCAATCAGCAGTCTCACACATGTAGTTTCTATGTCAATACAAGTGTTAATACTTATTGAACTCATTGTCCATTTATTTGATAGATATGATATAACATTTTGTAAAATAACCCTTGCGCCTGCATTCTGATTGTTAAAACACATTATTGGTAAATTGAAAAAAATACAGCCAAGATCTACCCCAACAAAAAGCACTTACTAATGCAATGAACGAGTTAGTGCTTTTGTTAAAGTAATCCTTGTGACTATAAGACATTTCTGGATCAGCCTTATCCTTTCACAGTTAATTTTGTGAACATTTTCATTCATTTTTCGATTTTCTAATGTTTGGATGAGAAACAGCAGAGAAGAGAAGCTTAGTATCCTCAAATTTTGCCCCAACTTGATAGCACTTACTCTTATTTATAAAAGACAGTACTAAAGTTGAAGTAGAATTCAAAAGGAACTGTTGTAGCTTTGGATATAAAAACACAACATGTTGAGATACTGGCTGATAAACGCCAATAAAGCTACCCCAAAGAAAAGCACTTACTATAATAAATGAAAGAGAATGCCTTTTTTGAAGTAGCCTGCATGGTTAAAAAATGATGTTGATATAATTGGTCGTTGGTGAATTCTAAAATATCATTAGCAAAGTAAAGAGTAATTCCTTTTCTGCCCCAAAACCTGTAGAAAAGAGGCTTCCAAGTGAGAAGCAACTGAAACGATGCAAATTCAAACAACTTTCTAACACATAAAACCAGTCAGTGTATACGTTACAATAATCCTTCTGAATAAAACAAATCTTGTCTGTTTAAAACTGTCACCTGGCATTACATTTGTCCAGGTTCATATTCACTGTACTGTGTACTGGGTTACATTTTGGTAAATAAAAAGCAGTATATTATTCTCACATTTGCCCCAACTTGATAGCCTTACTGTTACAAGAAACAAAGGCAGTACTAAAGTTGGAGATTAATTCAAAATAAAACGTTGTTGTAGGATACGATTGACAAACAACATTGATTTGAAGAGTTACTGGTTGAAATGCAGCAATAAAGCTACCCCAAAGAAAAGCACTTACTACAAGAAAAGTAAAGTGAATGCCCCTTTTTGAAGTAGCCTGAAAGTGTTCATTTCTATCAAAAATAAAGCTGGAGATGGACTGTTCTCAATGGAGATAGACAGAGTGAAATATCTGATGAAAAAATCAACTACAGAGTACCCCAACAAAAAGCGCTTACTTTTAAAAACAACAAGTTAGTGCTTAAGTTAAAGTAATCATTGTGACTATTACAATCTGTAAGTATTTCAACTCCTGGGACAATAAAGTGTTGTTTTAAAGAAATACAACTAAGACTTACTTAATTCCAGCATGTGCAAATCCTTGGTGAAACAAATCTTCCTTCTTAGTGGCAATGTCTTCTCCTTCTGGATACCTTGCAGGAATGTTCCTACTACAAAAATGCTCCCTTTTTATGTTCGGGTAGAAATCTGGCAAGAACGGGACTATTTGCAGCCAAGCCCCTTTCTTGCACCGTCGTTATATTTGTCTCAATGAAAATGATTTAACCTCCTTCTGCTTTACTAAACAAAAGATAGTGTTGAGTACCCAATCAGCAGTCTCACACATGTAGTTTCTATGTCAATACAAGTGTTAATACTTATTGAACCCATTGTCCATTTATTTGATAGATATGACATAACATTTTGTAAAATAACCCTTGCGCCCGCATTCTGATTGTTAAAACACATTATTGGTAAATTGAAAAAAAATACAGCCAAGATCTACCCCAACAAAAAGCACTTACTAGTGCAATGAACGAGTTAGTGCTTTTGTTAAAGTAATCCTTGTGACTATAAGACATTTCTGGATCAGCCTTATCCTTTCACAGTTAATTTTGTGAACATTTTCATTCATTTTTCGATTTTCTAATGTTTGGATGAGAAACAGCAGAGAAGAGAAGCTTAGTATCCTCAAATTTTGCCCCAACTTGATAGCACTTACTCTTATTTATAAAAGACAGTACTAAAGTTGAAGTAGAATTCAAAAGGAACTGTTGTAGCTTTGGATATAAAAACACAACATGTTGAGATACTGGCTGATAAACGCCAATAAAGCTACCCCAAAGAAAAGCACTTACTATAATAAATGAAAGAGAATGCCTTTTTTGAAGTAGCCTGCATGGTTAAAAAATGATGTTGATATAATTGGTCGTTGGTGAATTCTAAAATATCATTAGCAAAGTAAAGAGTAATTCCTTTTCTGCCCCAAAACCTGTAGAAACGAGGCTTCCAAGTGAGAAGCAACTGAAACGATGCAAATTCAAACAACTTTCTAACACATAAAACCAGTCAGTGTATACGTTACAATAATCCTTCTGAATAAAACAAATCTTGTCTGTTTAAAACTGTCACCTGGCATTACATTTGTCCAGGTTCATATTCACTGTACTGTGTACTGGGTTACATTTTGGTAAATAAAAAGCAGTATATTATTCTCACATTTGCCCCAACTTGATAGCCTTACTGTTACAAGAAACAAAGGCAGTACTAAAGTTGGAGATTAATTCAAAATAAAACGTTGTTGTAGGATACGATTGACAAACAACATTGATTTGAAGAGTTACTGGTTGAAATGCAGCAATAAAGCTACCCCAAAGAAAAGCACTTACTACAAGAAAAGTAAAGTGAATGCCCCTTTTTGAAGTAGCCTGAAAGTGTTCATTTCTATCAAAAATAAAGCTGGAGATGGACTGTTCTCAATGGAGATAGACAGAGTGAAATATCTGATGAAAAAATCAACTACAGAGTACCCCAACAAAAAGCACTTACTTTTAAAAACAACGAGTTAGTGCTTAAGTTAAAGTAATCATTGTGACTATTACAATCTGTAAGTATTTCAACTCCTGGGACAATAAAGTGTTGTTTTAAAGAAATACAACTAAGACTTACTTAATTCCAGCATGTGCAAATCCTTGGTGAAACAAATCTTCCTTCTTAGTGGCAATGTCTTCTCCTTCTGGATACCTTGCAGGAATGTTCCTACTACAAAAATGCTCCCTTTTTATGTTCGGGTAGAAATCTGGCAAGAACGGGACTATTTGCAGCCAAGCCCCTTTCTTGCACCGTCGTTATATTTGTCTCAATGAAAATGATTTAACCTCCTTCTGCTTTACTAAACAAAAGATAGTGTTGAGTACCCAATCAGCAGTCTCACACATGTAGTTTCTATGTCAATACAAGTGTTAATACTTATTGAACTCATTGTCCATTTATTTGATAGATATGATATAACATTTTGTAAAATAACCCTTGCGCCTGCATTCTGATTGTTAAAACACATTATTGGTAAATTGAAAAAAATACAGCCAAGATCTACCCCAACAAAAAGCACTTACTAATGCAATGAACGAGTTAGTGCTTTTGTTAAAGTAATCCTTGTGACTATAAGACATTTCTGGATCAGCCTTATCCTTTCACAGTTAATTTTGTGAACATTTTCATTCATTTTTCGATTTTCTAATGTTTGGATGAGAAACAGCAGAGAAGAGAAGCTTAGTATCCTCAAATTTTGCCCCAACTTGATAGCACTTACTCTTATTTATAAAAGACAGTACTAAAGTTGAAGTAGAATTCAAAAGGAACTGTTGTAGCTTTGGATATAAAAACACAACATGTTGAGATACTGGCTGATAAACGCCAATAAAGCTACCCCAAAGAAAAGCACTTACTATAATAAATGAAAGAGAATGCCTTTTTTGAAGTAGCCTGCATGGTTAAAAAATGATGTTGATATAATTGGTCGTTGGTGAATTCTAAAATATCATTAGCAAAGTAAAGAGTAATTCCTTTTCTGCCCCAAAACCTGTAGAAACGAGGCTTCCAAGTGAGAAGCAACTGAAACGATGCAAATTCAAACAACTTTCTAACACATAAAACCAGTCAGTGTATACGTTACAATAATCCTTCTGAATAAAACAAATCTTGTCTGTTTAAAACTGTCACCTGGCATTACATTTGTCCAGGTTCATATTCACTGTACTGTGTACTGGGTTACATTTTGGTAAATAAAAAGCAGTATATTATTCTCACATTTGCCCCAACTTGATAGCCTTACTGTTACAAGAAACAAAGGCAGTACTAAAGTTGGAGATTAATTCAAAATAAAACGTTGTTGTAGGATACGATTGACAAACAACATTGATTTGAAGAGTTACTGGTTGAAATGCAGCAATAAAGCTACCCCAAAGAAAAGCACTTACTACAAGAAAAGTAAAGTGAATGCCCCTTTTTGAAGTAGCCTGAAAGTGTTCATTTCTATCAAAAATAAAGCTGGAGATGGACTGTTCTCAATGGAGATAGACAGAGTGAAATATCTGATGAAAAAATCAACTACAGAGTACCCCAACAAAAAGCACTTACTTTTAAAAACAACGAGTTAGTGCTTAAGTTAAAGTAATCATTGTGACTTACAATCTGTAAGTATTTCAACTCCTGGGACAATAAAGTGTTGTTTTAAAGAAATACAACTAAGACTTACTTAATTCCAGCATGTGCAAATCCTTGGTGAAACAAATCTTCCTTCTTAGTGGCAATGTCTTCTCCTTCTGGATACCTTGCAGGAATGTTCCTACTACAAAAATGCTCCCTTTTTATGTTCGGGTAGAAATCTGGCAAGAACGGGACTATTTGCAGCCAAGCCCCTTTCTTGCACCGTCGTTATATTTGTCTCAATGAAAATGATTTAACCTCCT
Organism: Acipenser ruthenus; assembly: GCF_902713425.1. Taxonomy (NCBI): domain Eukaryota; kingdom Metazoa; phylum Chordata; class Actinopteri; order Acipenseriformes; family Acipenseridae; genus Acipenser; species Acipenser ruthenus. Next base: position 3,283,521 of record NC_081244.1, read on the forward strand.
TCTGCTTTACTAAACAAAAGATAGTGTTGAGTACCCAATCAGCAGTCTCACACATGTAGTTTCTATGTCAATACAAGTGTTAATACTTATTGAACTCATTGTCCATTTATTTGATAGATATGATATAACATTTTGTAAAATAACCCTTGCGCCTGCATTCTGATTGTTAAAACACATTATTGGTAAATTGAAAAAAATACAGCCAAGATCTACCCCAACAAAAAGCACTTACTAATGCAATGAACGAGTTAGTGCTTTTGTTAAAGTAATCCTTGTGACTATAAGACATTTCTGGATCAGCCTTATCCTTTCACAGTTAATTTTGTGAACATTTTCATTCATTTTTCGATTTTCTAATGTTTGGATGAGAAACAGCAGAGAAGAGAAGCTTAGTATCCTCAAATTTTGCCCCAACTTGATAGCACTTACTCTTATTTATAAAAGACAGTACTAAAGTTGAAGTAGAATTCAAAAGGAACTGTTGTAGCTTTGGATATAAAAACACAACATGTTGAGATACTGGCTGATAAACGCCAATAAAGCTACCCCAAAGAAAAGCACTTACTATAATAAATGAAAGAGAATGCCTTTTTTGAAGTAGCCTGCATGGTTAAAAAATGATGTTGATATAATTGGTCGTTGGTGAATTCTAAAATATCATTAGCAAAGTAAAGAGTAATTCCTTTTCTGCCCCAAAACCTGTAGAAACGAGGCTTCCAAGTGAGAAGCAACTGAAACGATGCAAATTCAAACAACTTTCTAACACATAAAACCAGTCAGTGTATACGTTACAATAATCCTTCTGAATAAAACAAATCTTGTCTGTTTAAAACTGTCACCTGGCATTACATTTGTCCAGGTTCATATTCACTGTACTGTGTACTGGGTTACATTTTGGTAAATAAAAAGCAGTATATTATTCTCACATTTGCCCCAACTTGATAGCCTTACTGTTACAAGAAACAAAGGCAGTACTAAAGTTGGAGATTAATTCAAAATAAAACGTTGTTGTAGGATACGATTGACAAACAACATTGATTTGAAGAGTTACTGGTTGAAATGCAGCAATAAAGCTACCCCAAAGAAAAGCACTTACTACAAGAAAAGTAAAGTGAATGCCCCTTTTTGAAGTAGCCTGAAAGTGTTCATTTCTATCAAAAATAAAGCTGGAGATGGACTGTTCTCAATGGAGATAGACAGAGTGAAATATCTGATGAAAAAATCAACTACAGAGTACCCCAACAAAAAGCACTTACTTTTAAAAACAACGAGTTAGTGCTTAAGTTAAAGTAATCATTGTGACTATTACAATCTGTAAGTATTTCAACTCCTGGGACAATAAAGTGTTGTTTTAAAGAAATACAACTAAGACTTACTTAATTCCAGCATGTGCAAATCCTTGGTGAAACAAATCTTCCTTCTTAGTGGCAATGTCTTCTCCTTCTGGATACCTTGCAGGAATGTTCCTACTACAAAAATGCTCCCTTTTTATGTTCGGGTAGAAATCTGGCAAGAACGGGACTATTTGCAGCCAAGCCCCTTTCTTGCACCGTCGTTATATTTGTCTCAATGAAAATGATTTAACCTCCTTCTGCTTTACTAAACAAAAGATAGTGTTGAGTACCCAATCAGCAGTCTCACACATGTAGTTTCTATGTCAATACAAGTGTTAATACTTATTGAACTCATTGTCCATTTATTTGATAGATATGATATAACATTTTGTAAAATAACCCTTGCGCCTGCATTCTGATTGTTAAAACACATTATTGGTAAATTGAAAAAAATACAGCCAAGATCTACCCCAACAAAAAGCACTTACTAATGCAATGAACGAGTTAGTGCTTTTGTTAAAGTAATCCTTGTGACTATAAGACATTTCTGGATCAGCCTTATCCTTTCACAGTTAATTTTGTGAACATTTTCATTCATTTTTCGATTTTCTAATGTTTGGATGAGAAACAGCAGAGAAGAGAAGCTTAGTATCCTCAAATTTTGCCCCAACTTGATAGCACTTACTCTTATTTATAAAAGACAGTACTAAAGTTGAAGTAGAATTCAAAAGGAACTGTTGTAGCTTTGGATATAAAAACACAACATGTTGAGATACTGGCTGATAAACGCCAATAAAGCTACCCCAAAGAAAAGCACTTACTATAATAAATGAAAGAGAATGCCTTTTTTGAAGTAGCCTGCATGGTTAAAAAATGATGTTGATATAATTGGTCGTTGGTGAATTCTAAAATATCATTAGCAAAGTAAAGAGTAATTCCTTTTCTGCCCCAAAACCTGTAGAAACGAGGCTTCCAAGTGAGAAGCAACTGAAACGATGCAAATTCAAACAACTTTCTAACACATAAAACCAGTCAGTGTATACGTTACAATAATCCTTCTGAATAAAACAAATCTTGTCTGTTTAAAACTGTCACCTGGCATTACATTTGTCCAGGTTCATATTCACTGTACTGTGTACTGGGTTACATTTTGGTAAATAAAAAGCAGTATATTATTCTCACATTTGCCCCAACTTGATAGCCTTACTGTTACAAGAAACAAAGGCAGTACTAAAGTTGGAGATTAATTCAAAATAAAACGTTGTTGTAGGATACGATTGACAAACAACATTGATTTGAAGAGTTACTGGTTGAAATGCAGCAATAAAGCTACCCCAAAGAAAAGCACTTACTACAAGAAAAGTAAAGTGAATGCCCCTTTTTGAAGTAGCCTGAAAGTGTTCATTTCTATCAAAAATAAAGCTGGAGATGGACTGTTCTCAATGGAGATAGACAGAGTGAAATATCTGATGAAAAAATCAACTACAGAGTACCCCAACAAAAAGCGCTTACTTTTAAAAACAACAAGTTAGTGCTTAAGTTAAAGTAATCATTGTGACTATTACAATCTGTAAGTATTTCAACTCCTGGGACAATAAAGTGTTGTTTTAAAGAAATACAACTAAGACTTACTTAATTCCAGCATGTGCAAATCCTTGGTGGAACAAATCTTCCTTCTTAGTGGCAATGTCTTCTCCTTCTGGATACCTTGCAGGAATGTTCCTACTACAAAAATGCTCCCTTTTTATGTTCGGGTAGAAATCTGGCAAGAACGGGACTATTTGCAGCCAAGCCCCTTTCTTCCACCGTCGTTATATTTGTCTCAATGAAAATGATTTAACCTCCTTCTGCTTTACTAAACAAAAGATAGTGTTGAGTACCCAATCAGCAGTCTCACACATGTAGTTTCTATGTCAATACAAGTGTTAATACTTATTGAACCCATTGTCCATTTATTTGATAGATATGACATAACATTTTGTAAAATAACCCTTGCGCCCGCATTCTGATTGTTAAAACACATTATTGGTAAATTGAAAAAAAATACAGCCAAGATCTACCCCAACAAAAAGCACTTACTAGTGCAATGAACGAGTTAGTGCTTTTGTTAAAGTAATCCTTGTGACTATAAGACATTTCTGGATCAGCCTTATCCTTTCACAGTTAATTTTGTGAAGATTTTCATTCATTTTTCGATTTTCTAATGTTTGGATGAGAAACAGCAGAGAAGAGAAGCTTAGTATCCTCAAATTTTGCCCCAACTTGATAGCACTTACTCTTATTTATAAAAGACAGTACTAAAGTTGAAGTAGAATTCAAAAGGAACTGTTGTAGCTTTGGATATAAAAACACAACATGTTGAGATACTGGCTGATAAACGCCAATAAAGCTACCCCAAAGAAAAGCACTTACTATAATAAATGAAAGAGAATGCCTTTTTTGAAGTAGCCTGCATGGTTAAAAAATGATGTTGATATAATTGGTCGTTGGTGAATTCTAAAATATCATTAGCAAAGTAAAGAGTAATTCCTTTTCTGCCCCAAAACCTGTAGAAACGAGGCTTCCAAGTGAGAAGCAACTGAAACGATGCAAATTCAAACAACTTTCTAACACATAAAACCAGTCAGTGTATACGTTACAATAATCCTTCTGAATAAAACAAATCTTGTCTGTTTAAAACTGTCACCTGGCATTACATTTGTCCAGGTTCATATTCACTGTACTGTGTACTGGGTTACATTTTGGTAAATAAAAAGCAGTATATTATTCTCACATTTGCCCCAACTTGATAGCCTTACTGTTACAAGAAACAAAGGCAGTACTAAAGTTGGAGATTAATTCAAAATAAAACGTTGTTGTAGGATACGATTGACAAACAACATTGATTTGAAGAGTTACTGGTTGAAATGCAGCAATAAAGCTACCCCAAAGAAAAGCACTTACTACAAGAAAAGTAAAGTGAATGCCCCTTTTTGAAGTAGCCTGAAAGTGTTCATTTCTATCAAAAATAAAGCTGGAGATGGACTGTTCTCAATGGAGATAGACAGAGTGAAATATCTGATGAAAAAATCAACTACAGAGTACCCCAACAAAAAGCACTTACTTTTAAAAACAACGAGTTAGTGCTTAAGTTAAAGTAATCATTGTGACTATTACAATCTGTAAGTATTTCAACTCCTGGGACAATAAAGTGTTGTTTTAAAGAAATACAACTAAGACTTACTTAATTCCAGCATGTGCAAATCCTTGGTGAAACAAATCTTCCTTCTTAGTGGCAATGTCTTCTCCTTCTGGATACCTTGCAGGAATGTTCCTACTACAAAAATGCTCCCTTTTTATGTTCGGGTAGAAATCTGGCAAGAACGGGACTATTTGCAGCCAAGCCCCTTTCTTGCACCGTCGTTATATTTGTCTCAATGAAAATGATTTAACCTCCTTCTGCTTTACTAAACAAAAGATAGTGTTGAGTACCCAATCAGCAGTCTCACACATGTAGTTTCTATGTCAATACAAGTGTTAATACTTATTGAACTCATTGTCCATTTATTTGATAGATATGATATAACATTTTGTAAAATAACCCTTGCGCCTGCATTCTGATTGTTAAAACACATTATTGGTAAATTGAAAAAAATACAGCCAAGATCTACCCCAACAAAAAGCACTTACTAATGCAATGAACGAGTTAGTGCTTTTGTTAAAGTAATCCTTGTGACTATAAGACATTTCTGGATCAGCCTTATCCTTTCACAGTTAATTTTGTGAACATTTTCATTCATTTTTCGATTTTCTAATGTTTGGATGAGAAACAGCAGAGAAGAGAAGCTTAGTATCCTCAAATTTTGCCCCAACTTGATAGCACTTACTCTTATTTATAAAAGACAGTACTAAAGTTGAAGTAGAATTCAAAAGGAACTGTTGTAGCTTTGGATATAAAAACACAACATGTTGAGATACTGGCTGATAAACGCCAATAAAGCTACCCCAAAGAAAAGCACTTACTATAATAAATGAAAGAGAATGCCTTTTTTGAAGTAGCCTGCATGGTTAAAAAATGATGTTGATATAATTGGTCGTTGGTGAATTCTAAAATATCATTAGCAAAGTAAAGAGTAATTCCTTTTCTGCCCCAAAACCTGTAGAAAAGAGGCTTCCAAGTGAGAAGCAACTGAAACGATGCAAATTCAAACAACTTTCTAACACATAAAACCAGTCAGTGTATACGTTACAATAATCCTTCTGAATAAAACAAATCTTGTCTGTTTAAAACTGTCACCTGGCATTACATTTGTCCAGGTTCATATTCACTGTACTGTGTACTGGGTTACATTTTGGTAAATAAAAAGCAGTATATTATTCTCACATTTGCCCCAACTTGATAGCCTTACTGTTACAAGAAACAAAGGCAGTACTAAAGTTGGAGATTAATTCAAAATAAAACGTTGTTGTAGGATACGATTGACAAACAACATTGATTTGAAGAGTTACTGGTTGAAATGCAGCAATAAAGCTACCCCAAAGAAAAGCACTTACTACAAGAAAAGTAAAGTGAATGCCCCTTTTTGAAGTAGCCTGAAAGTGTTCATTTCTATCAAAAATAAAGCTGGAGATGGACTGTTCTCAATGGAGATAGACAGAGTGAAATATCTGATGAAAAAATCAACTACAGAGTACCCCAACAAAAAGCGCTTACTTTTAAAAACAACAAGTTAGTGCTTAAGTTAAAGTAATCATTGTGACTATTACAATCTGTAAGTATTTCAACTCCTGGGACAATAAAGTGTTGTTTTAAAGAAATACAACTAAGACTTACTTAATTCCAGCATGTGCAAATCCTTGGTGAAACAAATCTTCCTTCTTAGTGGCAATGTCTTCTCCTTCTGGATACCTTGCAGGAATGTTCCTACTACAAAAATGCTCCCTTTTTATGTTCGGGTAGAAATCTGGCAAGAACGGGACTATTTGCAGCCAAGCCCCTTTCTTGCACCGTCGTTATATTTGTCTCAATGAAAATGATTTAACCTCCTTCTGCTTTACTAAACAAAAGATAGTGTTGAGTACCCAATCAGCAGTCTCACACATGTAGTTTCTATGTCAATACAAGTGTTAATACTTATTGAACCCATTGTCCATTTATTTGATAGATATGACATAACATTTTGTAAAATAACCCTTGCGCCCGCATTCTGATTGTTAAAACACATTATTGGTAAATTGAAAAAAAATACAGCCAAGATCTACCCCAACAAAAAGCACTTACTAGTGCAATGAACGAGTTAGTGCTTTTGTTAAAGTAATCCTTGTGACTATAAGACATTTCTGGATCAGCCTTATCCTTTCACAGTTAATTTTGTGAACATTTTCATTCATTTTTCGATTTTCTAATGTTTGGATGAGAAACAGCAGAGAAGAGAAGCTTAGTATCCTCAAATTTTGCCCCAACTTGATAGCACTTACTCTTATTTATAAAAGACAGTACTAAAGTTGAAGTAGAATTCAAAAGGAACTGTTGTAGCTTTGGATATAAAAACACAACATGTTGAGATACTGGCTGATAAACGCCAATAAAGCTACCCCAAAGAAAAGCACTTACTATAATAAATGAAAGAGAATGCCTTTTTTGAAGTAGCCTGCATGGTTAAAAAATGATGTTGATATAATTGGTCGTTGGTGAATTCTAAAATATCATTAGCAAAGTAAAGAGTAATTCCTTTTCTGCCCCAAAACCTGTAGAAACGAGGCTTCCAAGTGAGAAGCAACTGAAACGATGCAAATTCAAACAACTTTCTAACACATAAAACCAGTCAGTGTATACGTTACAATAATCCTTCTGAATAAAACAAATCTTGTCTGTTTAAAACTGTCACCTGGCATTACATTTGTCCAGGTTCATATTCACTGTACTGTGTACTGGGTTACATTTTGGTAAATAAAAAGCAGTATATTATTCTCACATTTGCCCCAACTTGATAGCCTTACTGTTACAAGAAACAAAGGCAGTACTAAAGTTGGAGATTAATTCAAAATAAAACGTTGTTGTAGGATACGATTGACAAACAACATTGATTTGAAGAGTTACTGGTTGAAATGCAGCAATAAAGCTACCCCAAAGAAAAGCACTTACTACAAGAAAAGTAAAGTGAATGCCCCTTTTTGAAGTAGCCTGAAAGTGTTCATTTCTATCAAAAATAAAGCTGGAGATGGACTGTTCTCAATGGAGATAGACAGAGTGAAATATCTGATGAAAAAATCAACTACAGAGTACCCCAACAAAAAGCACTTACTTTTAAAAACAACGAGTTAGTGCTTAAGTTAAAGTAATCATTGTGACTATTACAATCTGTAAGTATTTCAACTCCTGGGACAATAAAGTGTTGTTTTAAAGAAATACAACTAAGACTTACTTAATTCCAGCATGTGCAAATCCTTGGTGAAACAAATCTTCCTTCTTAGTGGCAATGTCTTCTCCTTCTGGATACCTTGCAGGAATGTTCCTACTACAAAAATGCTCCCTTTTTATGTTCGGGTAGAAATCTGGCAAGAACGGGACTATTTGCAGCCAAGCCCCTTTCTTGCACCGTCGTTATATTTGTCTCAATGAAAATGATTTAACCTCCTTCTGCTTTACTAAACAAAAGATAGTGTTGAGTACCCAATCAGCAGTCTCACACATGTAGTTTCTATGTCAATACAAGTGTTAATACTTATTGAACTCATTGTCCATTTATTTGATAGATATGATATAACATTTTGTAAAATAACCCTTGCGCCTGCATTCTGATTGTTAAAACACATTATTGGTAAATTGAAAAAAATACAGCCAAGATCTACCCCAACAAAAAGCACTTACTAATGCAATGAACGAGTTAGTGCTTTTGTTAAAGTAATCCTTGTGACTATAAGACATTTCTGGATCAGCCTTATCCTTTCACAGTTAATTTTGTGAACATTTTCATTCATTTTTCGATTTTCTAATGTTTGGATGAGAAACAGCAGAGAAGAGAAGCTTAGTATCCTCAAATTTTGCCCCAACTTGATAGCACTTACTCTTATTTATAAAAGACAGTACTAAAGTTGAAGTAGAATTCAAAAGGAACTGTTGTAGCTTTGGATATAAAAACACAACATGTTGAGATACTGGCTGATAAACGCCAATAAAGCTACCCCAAAGAAAAGCACTTACTATAATAAATGAAAGAGAATGCCTTTTTTGAAGTAGCCTGCATGGTTAAAAAATGATGTTGATATAATTGGTCGTTGGTGAATTCTAAAATATCATTAGCAAAGTAAAGAGTAATTCCTTTTCTGCCCCAAAACCTGTAGAAACGAGGCTTCCAAGTGAGAAGCAACTGAAACGATGCAAATTCAAACAACTTTCTAACACATAAAACCAGTCAGTGTATACGTTACAATAATCCTTCTGAATAAAACAAATCTTGTCTGTTTAAAACTGTCACCTGGCATTACATTTGTCCAGGTTCATATTCACTGTACTGTGTACTGGGTTACATTTTGGTAAATAAAAAGCAGTATATTATTCTCACATTTGCCCCAACTTGATAGCCTTACTGTTACAAGAAACAAAGGCAGTACTAAAGTTGGAGATTAATTCAAAATAAAACGTTGTTGTAGGATACGATTGACAAACAACATTGATTTGAAGAGTTACTGGTTGAAATGCAGCAATAAAGCTACCCCAAAGAAAAGCACTTACTACAAGAAAAGTAAAGTGAATGCCCCTTTTTGAAGTAGCCTGAAAGTGTTCATTTCTATCAAAAATAAAGCTGGAGATGGACTGTTCTCAATGGAGATAGACAGAGTGAAATATCTGATGAAAAAATCAACTACAGAGTACCCCAACAAAAAGCACTTACTTTTAAAAACAACGAGTTAGTGCTTAAGTTAAAGTAATCATTGTGACTTACAATCTGTAAGTATTTCAACTCCTGGGACAATAAAGTGTTGTTTTAAAGAAATACAACTAAGACTTACTTAATTCCAGCATGTGCAAATCCTTGGTGAAACAAATCTTCCTTCTTAGTGGCAATGTCTTCTCCTTCTGGATACCTTGCAGGAATGTTCCTACTACAAAAATGCTCCCTTTTTATGTTCGGGTAGAAATCTGGCAAGAACGGGACTATTTGCAGCCAAGCCCCTTTCTTGCACCGTCGTTATATTTGTCTCAATGAAAATGATTTAACCTCCTTCTGCTTTACTAAACAAAAGATAGTGTTGAGTACCCAATCAGCAGTCTCACACATGTAGTTTCTATGTCAATACAAGTGTTAATACTTATTGAACTCATTGTCCATTTATTTGATAGATATGATATAACATTTTGTAAAATAACCCTTGCGCCTGCATTCTGATTGTTAAAACACATTATTGGTAAATTGAAAAAAATACAGCCAAGATCTACCCCAACAAAAAGCACTTACTAATGCAATGAACGAGTTAGTGCTTTTGTTAAAGTAATCCTTGTGACTATAAGACATTTCTGGATCAGCCTTATCCTTTCACAGTTAATTTTGTGAACATTTTCATTCATTTTTCGATTTTCTAATGTTTGGATGAGAAACAGCAGAGAAGAGAAGCTTAGTATCCTCAAATTTTGCCCCAACTTGATAGCACTTACTCTTATTTATAAAAGACAGTACTAAAGTTGAAGTAGAATTCAAAAGGAACTGTTGTAGCTTTGGATATAAAAACACAACATGTTGAGATACTGGCTGATAAACGCCAATAAAGCTACCCCAAAGAAAAGCACTTACTATAATAAATGAAAGAGAATGCCTTTTTTGAAGTAGCCTGCATGGTTAAAAAATGATGTTGATATAATTGGTCGTTGGTGAATTCTAAAATATCATTAGCAAAGTAAAGAGTAATTCCTTTTCTGCCCCAAAACCTGTAGAAACGAGGCTTCCAAGTGAGAAGCAACTGAAACGATGCAAATTCAAACAACTTTCTAACACATAAAACCAGTCAGTGTATACGTTACAATAATCCTTCTGAATAAAACAAATCTTGTCTGTTTAAAACTGTCACCTGGCATTACATTTGTCCAGGTTCATATTCACTGTACTGTGTACTGGGTTACATTTTGGTAAATAAAAAGCAGTATATTATTCTCACATTTGCCCCAACTTGATAGCCTTACTGTTACAAGAAACAAAGGCAGTACTAAAGTTGGAGATTAATTCAAAATAAAACGTTGTTGTAGGATACGATTGACAAACAACATTGATTTGAAGAGTTACTGGTTGAAATGCAGCAATAAAGCTACCCCAAAGAAAAGCACTTACTACAAGAAAAGTAAAGTGAATGCCCCTTTTTGAAGTAGCCTGAAAGTGTTCATTTCTATCAAAAATAAAGCTGGAGATGGACTGTTCTCAATGGAGATAGACAGAGTGAAATATCTGATGAAAAAATCAACTACAGAGTACCCCAACAAAAAGCACTTACTTTTAAAAACAACGAGTTAGTGCTTAAGTTAAAGTAATCATTGTGACTATTACAATCTGTAAGTATTTCAACTCCTGGGACAATAAAGTGTTGTTTTAAAGAAATACAACTAAGACTTACTTAATTCCAGCATGTGCAAATCCTTGGTGAAACAAATCTTCCTTCTTAGTGGCAATGTCTTCTCCTTCTGGATACCTTGCAGGAATGTTCCTACTACAAAAATGCTCCCTTTTTATGTTCGGGTAGAAATCTGGCAAGAACGGGACTATTTGCAGCCAAGCCCCTTTCTTGCACCGTCGTTATATTTGTCTCAATGAAAATGATTTAACCTCCTTCTGCTTTACTAAACAAAAGATAGTGTTGAGTACCCAATCAGCAGTCTCACACATGTAGTTTCTATGTCAATACAAGTGTTAATACTTATTGAACTCATTGTCCATTTATTTGATAGATATGATATAACATTTTGTAAAATAACCCTTGCGCCTGCATTCTGATTGTTAAAACACATTATTGGTAAATTGAAAAAAATACAGCCAAGATCTACCCCAACAAAAAGCACTTACTAATGCAATGAACGAGTTAGTGCTTTTGTTAAAGTAATCCTTGTGACTATAAGACATTTCTGGATCAGCCTTATCCTTTCACAGTTAATTTTGTGAACATTTTCATTCATTTTTCGATTTTCTAATGTTTGGATGAGAAACAGCAGAGAAGAGAAGCTTAGTATCCTCAAATTTTGCCCCAACTTGATAGCACTTACTCTTATTTATAAAAGACAGTACTAAAGTTGAAGTAGAATTCAAAAGGAACTGTTGTAGCTTTGGATATAAAAACACAACATGTTGAGATACTGGCTGATAAACGCCAATAAAGCTACCCCAAAGAAAAGCACTTACTATAATAAATGAAAGAGAATGCCTTTTTTGAAGTAGCCTGCATGGTTAAAAAATGATGTTGATATAATTGGTCGTTGGTGAATTCTAAAATATCATTAGCAAAGTAAAGAGTAATTCCTTTTCTGCCCCAAAACCTGTAGAAACGAGGCTTCCAAGTGAGAAGCAACTGAAACGATGCAAATTCAAACAACTTTCTAACACATAAAACCAGTCAGTGTATACGTTACAATAATCCTTCTGAATAAAACAAATCTTGTCTGTTTAAAACTGTCACCTGGCATTACATTTGTCCAGGTTCATATTCACTGTACTGTGTACTGGGTTACATTTTGGTAAATAAAAAGCAGTATATTATTCTCACATTTGCCCCAACTTGATAGCCTTACTGTTACAAGAAACAAAGGCAGTACTAAAGTTGGAGATTAATTCAAAATAAAACGTTGTTGTAGGATACGATTGACAAACAACATTGATTTGAAGAGTTACTGGTTGAAATGCAGCAATAAAGCTACCCCAAAGAAAAGCACTTACTACAAGAAAAGTAAAGTGAATGCCCCTTTTTGAAGTAGCCTGAAAGTGTTCATTTCTATCAAAAATAAAGCTGGAGATGGACTGTTCTCAATGGAGATAGACAGAGTGAAATATCTGATGAAAAAATCAACTACAGAGTACCCCAACAAAAAGCACTTACTTTTAAAAACAACGAGTTAGTGCTTAAGTTAAAGTAATCATTGTGACTTACAATCTGTAAGTATTTCAACTCCTGGGACAATAAAGTGTTGTTTTAAAGAAATACAACTAAGACTTACTTAATTCCAGCATGTGCAAATCCTTGGTGAAACAAATCTTCCTTCTTAGTGGCAATGTCTTCTCCTTCTGGATACCTTGCAGGAATGTTCCTACTACAAAAATGCTCCCTTTTTATGTTCGGGTAGAAATCTGGCAAGAACGGGACTATTTGCAGCCAAGCCCCTTTCTTGCACCGTCGTTATATTTGTCTCAATGAAAATGATTTAACCTCCTTCTGCTTTACTAAACAAAAGATAGTGTTGAGTACCCAATCAGCAGTCTCACACATGTAGTTTCTATGTCAATACAAGTGTTAATACTTATTGAACCCATTGTCCATTTATTTGATAGATATGACATAACATTTTGTAAAATAACCCTTGCGCCCGCATTCTGATTGTTAAAACACATTATTGGTAAATTGAAAAAAAATACAGCCAAGATCTACCCCAACAAAAAGCACTTACTAGTGCAATGAACGAGTTAGTGCTTTTGTTAAAGTAATCCTTGTGACTATAAGACATTTCTGGATCAGCCTTATCCTTTCACAGTTAATTTTGTGAACATTTTCATTCATTTTTCGATTTTCTAATGTTTGGATGAGAAACAGCAGAGAAGAGAAGCTTAGTATCCTCAAATTTTGCCCCAACTTGATAGCACTTACTCTTATTTATAAAAGACAGTACTAAAGTTGAAGTAGAATTCAAAAGGAACTGTTGTAGCTTTGGATATAAAAACACAACATGTTGAGATACTGGCTGATAAACGCCAATAAAGCTACCCCAAAGAAAAGCACTTACTATAATAAATGAAAGAGAATGCCTTTTTTGAAGTAGCCTGCATGGTTAAAAAATGATGTTGATATAATTGGTCGTTGGTGAATTCTAAAATATCATTAGCAAAGTAAAGAGTAATTCCTTTTCTGCCCCAAAACCTGTAGAAACGAGGCTTCCAAGTGAGAAGCAACTGAAACGATGCAAATTCAAACAACTTTCTAACACATAAAACCAGTCAGTGTATACGTTACAATAATCCTTCTGAATAAAACAAATCTTGTCTGTTTAAAACTGTCACCTGGCATTACATTTGTCCAGGTTCATATTCACTGTACTGTGTACTGGGTTACATTTTGGTAAATAAAAAGCAGTATATTATTCTCACATTTGCCCCAACTTGATAGCCTTACTGTTACAAGAAACAAAGGCAGTACTAAAGTTGGAGATTAATTCAAAATAAAACGTTGTTGTAGGATACGATTGACAAACAACATTGATTTGAAGAGTTACTGGTTGAAATGCAGCAATAAAGCTACCCCAAAGAAAAGCACTTACTACAAGAAAAGTAAAGTGAATGCCCCTTTTTGAAGTAGCCTGAAAGTGTTCATTTCTATCAAAAATAAAGCTGGAGATGGACTGTTCTCAATGGAGATAGACAGAGTGAAATATCTGATGAAAAAATCAACTACAGAGTACCCCAACAAAAAGCGCTTACTTTTAAAAACAACAAGTTAGTGCTTAAGTTAAAGTAATCATTGTGACTATTACAATCTGTAAGTATTTCAACTCCTGGGACAATAAAGTGTTGTTTTAAAGAAATACAACTAAGACTTACTTAATTCCAGCATGTGCAAATCCTTGGTGAAACAAATCTTCCTTCTTAGTGGCAATGTCTTCTCCTTCTGGATACCTTGCAGGAATGTTCCTACTACAAAAATGCTCCCTTTTTATGTTCGGGTAGAAATCTGGCAAGAACGGGACTATTTGCAGCCAAGCCCCTTTCTTGCACCGTCGTTATATTTGTCTCAATGAAAATGATTTAACCTCCTTCTGCTTTACTAAACAAAAGATAGTGTTGAGTACCCAATCAGCAGTCTCACACATGTAGTTTCTATGTCAATACAAGTGTTAATACTTATTGAACCCATTGTCCATTTATTTGATAGATATGACATAACATTTTGTAAAATAACCCTTGCGCCCGCATTCTGATTGTTAAAACACATTATTGGTAAATTGAAAAAAAATACAGCCAAGATCTACCCCAACAAAAAGCACTTACTAGTGCAATGAACGAGTTAGTGCTTTTGTTAAAGTAATCCTTGTGACTATAAGACATTTCTGGATCAGCCTTATCCTTTCACAGTTAATTTTGTGAACATTTTCATTCATTTTTCGATTTTCTAATGTTTGGATGAGAAACAGCAGAGAAGAGAAGCTTAGTATCCTCAAATTTTGCCCCAACTTGATAGCACTTACTCTTATTTATAAAAGACAGTACTAAAGTTGAAGTAGAATTCAAAAGGAACTGTTGTAGCTTTGGATATAAAAACACAACATGTTGAGATACTGGCTGATAAACGCCAATAAAGCTACCCCAAAGAAAAGCACTTACTATAATAAATGAAAGAGAATGCCTTTTTTGAAGTAGCCTGCATGGTTAAAAAATGATGTTGATATAATTGGTCGTTGGTGAATTCTAAAATATCATTAGCAAAGTAAAGAGTAATTCCTTTTCTGCCCCAAAACCTGTAGAAACGAGGCTTCCAAGTGAGAAGCAACTGAAACGATGCAAATTCAAACAACTTTCTAACACATAAAACCAGTCAGTGTATACGTTACAATAATCCTTCTGAATAAAACAAATCTTGTCTGTTTAAAACTGTCACCTGGCATTACATTTGTCCAGGTTCATATTCACTGTACTGTGTACTGGGTTACATTTTGGTAAATAAAAAGCAGTATATTATTCTCACATTTGCCCCAACTTGATAGCCTTACTGTTACAAGAAACAAAGGCAGTACTAAAGTTGGAGATTAATTCAAAATAAAACGTTGTTGTAGGATACGATTGACAAACAACATTGATTTGAAGAGTTACTGGTTGAAATGCAGCAATAAAGCTACCCCAAAGAAAAGCACTTACTACAAGAAAAGTAAAGTGAATGCCCCTTTTTGAAGTAGCCTGAAAGTGTTCATTTCTATCAAAAATAAAGCTGGAGATGAACTGTTCTCAATGGAGATAGACAGAGTGAAATATCTGATGAAAAAATCAACTACAGAGTACCCCAACAAAAAGCACTTACTTTTAAAAACAACGAGTTAGTGCTTAAGTTAAAGTAATCATTGTGACTATTACAATCTGTAAGTATTTCAACTCCTGGGACAATAAAGTGTTGTTTTAAAGAAATACAACTAAGACTTACTTAATTCCAGCATGTGCAAATCCTTGGTGAAACAAATCTTCCTTCTTAGTGGCAATGTCTTCTCCTTCTGGATACCTTGCAGGAATGTTCCTACTACAAAAATGCTCCCTTTTTATGTTCGGGTAGAAATCTGGCAAGAACGGGACTATTTGCAGCCAAGCCCCTTTCTTGCACCGTCGTTATATTTGTCTCAATGAAAATGATTTAACCTCCTTCTGCTTTACTAAACAAAAGATAGTGTTGAGTACCCAATCAGCAGTCTCACACATGTAGTTTCTATGTCAATACAAGTGTTAATACTTATTGAACTCATTGTCCATTTATTTGATAGATATGATATAACATTTTGTAAAATAACCCTTGCGCCTGCATTCTGATTGTTAAAACACATTATTGGTAAATTGAAAAAAATACAGCCAAGATCTACCCCAACAAAAAGCACTTACTAATGCAATGAACGAGTTAGTGCTTTTGTTAAAGTAATCCTTGTGACTATAAGACATTTCTGGATCAGCCTTATCCTTTCACAGTTAATTTTGTGAACATTTTCATTCATTTTTCGATTTTCTAATGTTTGGATGAGAAACAGCAGAGAAGAGAAGCTTAGTATCCTCAAATTTTGCCCCAACTTGATAGCACTTACTCTTATTTATAAAAGACAGTACTAAAGTTGAAGTAGAATTCAAAAGGAACTGTTGTAGCTTTGGATATAAAAACACAACATGTTGAGATACTGGCTGATAAACGCCAATAAAGCTACCCCAAAGAAAAGCACTTACTATAATAAATGAAAGAGAATGCCTTTTTTGAAGTAGCCTGCATGGTTAAAAAATGATGTTGATATAATTGGTCGTTGGTGAATTCTAAAATATCATTAGCAAAGTAAAGAGTAATTCCTTTTCTGCCCCAAAACCTGTAGAAACGAGGCTTCCAAGTGAGAAGCAACTGAAACGATGCAAATTCAAACAACTTTCTAACACATAAAACCAGTCAGTGTATACGTTACAATAATCCTTCTGAATAAAACAAATCTTGTCTGTTTAAAACTGTCACCTGGCATTACATTTGTCCAGGTTCATATTCACTGTACTGTGTACTGGGTTACATTTTGGTAAATAAAAAGCAGTATATTATTCTCACATTTGCCCCAACTTGATAGCCTTACTGTTACAAGAAACAAAGGCAGTACTAAAGTTGGAGATTAATTCAAAATAAAACGTTGTTGTAGGATACGATTGACAAACAACATTGATTTGAAGAGTTACTGGTTGAAATGCAGCAATAAAGCTACCCCAAAGAAAAGCACTTACTACAAGAAAAGTAAAGTGAATGCCCCTTTTTGAAGTAGCCTGAAAGTGTTCATTTCTATCAAAAATAAAGCTGGAGATGGACTGTTCTCAATGGAGATAGACAGAGTGAAATATCTGATGAAAAAATCAACTACAGAGTACCCCAACAAAAAGCACTTACTTTTAAAAACAACGAGTTAGTGCTTAAGTTAAAGTAATCATTGTGACTTACAATCTGTAAGTATTTCAACTCCTGGGACAATAAAGTGTTGTTTTAAAGAAATACAACTAAGACTTACTTAATTCCAGCATGTGCAAATCCTTGGTGAAACAAATCTTCCTTCTTAGTGGCAATGTCTTCTCCTTCTGGATACCTTGCAGGAATGTTCCTACTACAAAAATGCTCCCTTTTTATGTTCGGGTAGAAATCTGGCAAGAACGGGACTATTTGCAGCCAAGCCCCTTTCTTGCACCGTCGTTATATTTGTCTCAATGAAAATGATTTAACCTCCTTCTGCTTTACTAAACAAAAGATAGTGTTGAGTACCCAATCAGCAGTCTCACACATGTAGTTTCTATGTCAATACAAGTGTTAATACTTATTGAACCCATTGTCCATTTATTTGATAGATATGACATAACATTTTGTAAAATAACCCTTGCGCCCGCATTCTGATTGTTAAAACACATTATTGGTAAATTGAAAAAAAATACAGCCAAGATCTACCCCAACAAAAAGCACTTACTAGTGCAATGAACGAGTTAGTGCTTTTGTTAAAGTAATCCTTGTGACTATAAGACATTTCTGGATCAGCCTTATCCTTTCACAGTTAATTTTGTGAACATTTTCATTCATTTTTCGATTTTCTAATGTTTGGATGAGAAACAGCAGAGAAGAGAAGCTTAGTATCCTCAAATTTTGCCCCAACTTGATAGCACTTACTCTTATTTATAAAAGACAGTACTAAAGTTGAAGTAGAATTCAAAAGGAACTGTTGTAGCTTTGGATATAAAAACACAACATGTTGAGATACTGGCTGATAAACGCCAATAAAGCTACCCCAAAGAAAAGCACTTACTATAATAAATGAAAGAGAATGCCTTTTTTGAAGTAGCCTGCATGGTTAAAAAATGATGTTGATATAATTGGTCGTTGGTGAATTCTAAAATATCATTAGCAAAGTAAAGAGTAATTCCTTTTCTGCCCCAAAACCTGTAGAAACGAGGCTTCCAAGTGAGAAGCAACTGAAACGATGCAAATTCAAACAACTTTCTAACACATAAAACCAGTCAGTGTATACGTTACAATAATCCTTCTGAATAAAACAAATCTTGTCTGTTTAAAACTGTCACCTGGCATTACATTTGTCCAGGTTCATATTCACTGTACTGTGTACTGGGTTACATTTTGGTAAATAAAAAGCAGTATATTATTCTCACATTTGCCCCAACTTGATAGCCTTACTGTTACAAGAAACAAAGGCAGTACTAAAGTTGGAGATTAATTCAAAATAAAACGTTGTTGTAGGATACGATTGACAAACAACATTGATTTGAAGAGTTACTGGTTGAAATGCAGCAATAAAGCTACCCCAAAGAAAAGCACTTACTACAAGAAAAGTAAAGTGAATGCCCCTTTTTGAAGTAGCCTGAAAGTGTTCATTTCTATCAAAAATAAAGCTGGAGATGGACTGTTCTCAATGGAGATAGACAGAGTGAAATATCTGATGAAAAAATCAACTACAGAGTACCCCAACAAAAAGCGCTTACTTTTAAAAACAACAAGTTAGTGCTTAAGTTAAAGTAATCATTGTGACTATTACAATCTGTAAGTATTTCAACTCCTGGGACAATAAAGTGTTGTTTTAAAGAAATACAACTAAGACTTACTTAATTCCAGCATGTGCAAATCCTTGGTGAAACAAATCTTCCTTCTTAGTGGCAATGTCTTCTCCTTCTGGATACCTTGCAGGAATGTTCCTACTACAAAAATGCTCCCTTTTTATGTTCGGGTAGAAATCTGGCAAGAACGGGACTATTTGCAGCCAAGCCCCTTTCTTGCACCGTCGTTATATTTGTCTCAATGAAAATGATTTAACCTCCTTCTGCTTTACTAAACAAAAGATAGTGTTGAGTACCCAATCAGCAGTCTCACACATGTAGTTTCTATGTCAATACAAGTGTTAATACTTATTGAACCCATTGTCCATTTATTTGATAGATATGACATAACATTTTGTAAAATAACCCTTGCGCCCGCATTCTGATTGTTAAAACACATTATTGGTAAATTGAAAAAAAATACAGCCAAGATCTACCCCAACAAAAAGCACTTACTAGTGCAATGAACGAGTTAGTGCTTTTGTTAAAGTAATCCTTGTGACTATAAGACATTTCTGGATCAGCCTTATCCTTTCACAGTTAATTTTGTGAACATTTTCATTCATTTTTCGATTTTCTAATGTTTGGATGAGAAACAGCAGAGAAGAGAAGCTTAGTATCCTCAAATTTTGCCCCAACTTGATAGCACTTACTCTTATTTATAAAAGACAGTACTAAAGTTGAAGTAGAATTCAAAAGGAACTGTTGTAGCTTTGGATATAAAAACACAACATGTTGAGATACTGGCTGATAAACGCCAATAAAGCTACCCCAAAGAAAAGCACTTACTATAATAAATGAAAGAGAATGCCTTTTTTGAAGTAGCCTGCATGGTTAAAAAATGATGTTGATATAATTGGTCGTTGGTGAATTCTAAAATATCATTAGCAAAGTAAAGAGTAATTCCTTTTCTGCCCCAAAACCTGTAGAAACGAGGCTTCCAAGTGAGAAGCAACTGAAACGATGCAAATTCAAACAACTTTCTAACACATAAAACCAGTCAGTGTATACGTTACAATAATCCTTCTGAATAAAACAAATCTTGTCTGTTTAAAACTGTCACCTGGCATTACATTTGTCCAGGTTCATATTCACTGTACTGTGTACTGGGTTACATTTTGGTAAATAAAAAGCAGTATATTATTCTCACATTTGCCCCAACTTGATAGCCTTACTGTTACAAGAAACAAAGGCAGTACTAAAGTTGGAGATTAATTCAAAATAAAACGTTGTTGTAGGATACGATTGACAAACAACATTGATTTGAAGAGTTACTGGTTGAAATGCAGCAATAAAGCTACCCCAAAGAAAAGCACTTACTACAAGAAAAGTAAAGTGAATGCCCCTTTTTGAAGTAGCCTGAAAGTGTTCATTTCTATCAAAAATAAAGCTGGAGATGAACTGTTCTCAATGGAGATAGACAGAGTGAAATATCTGATGAAAAAATCAACTACAGAGTACCCCAACAAAAAGCGCTTACTTTTAAAAACAACAAGTTAGTGCTTAAGTTAAAGTAATCATTGTGACTATTACAATCTGTAAGTATTTCAACTCCTGGGACAATAAAGTGTTGTTTTAAAGAAATACAACTAAGACTTACTTAATTCCAGCATGTGCAAATCCTTGGTGAAACAAATCTTCCTTCTTAGTGGCAATGTCTTCTCCTTCTGGATACCTTGCAGGAATGTTCCTACTACAAAAATGCTCCCTTTTTATGTTCGGGTAGAAATCTGGCAAGAACGGGACTATTTGCAGCCAAGCCCCTTTCTTGCACCGTCGTTATATTTGTCTCAATGAAAATGATTTAACCTCCTTCTGCTTTACTAAACAAAAGATAGTGTTGAGTACCCAATCAGCAGTCTCACACATGTAGTTTCTATGTCAATACAAGTGTTAATACTTATTGAACCCATTGTCCATTTATTTGATAGATATGATATAACATTTTGTAAAATAACCCTTGCGCCCGCATTCTGATTGTTAAAACACATTATTGGTAAATTGAAAAAAAATACAGCCAAGATCTACCCCAACAAAAAGCACTTACTAATGCAATGAACGAGTTAGTGCTTTTGTTAAAGTAATCCTTGTGACTATAAGACATTTCTGGATCAGCCTTATCCTTTCACAGTTAATTTTGTGAAGATTTTCATTCATTTTTCGATTTTCTAATGTTTGGATGAGAAACAGCAGAGAAGAGAAGCTTAGTATCCTCAAATTTTGCCCCAACTTGATAGCACTTACTCTTATTTATAAAAGACAGTACTAAAGTTGAAGTAGAATTCAAAAGGAACTGTTGTAGCTTTGGATATAAAAACACAACATGTTGAGATACTGGCTGATAAACGCCAATAAAGCTACCCCAAAGAAAAGCACTTACTATAATAAATGAAAGAGAATGCCTTTTTCTGAAGTAGCCTGCATGGTTAAAAAACGATGTTGATATAATTGGTCGTTGGTGAATTCTAAAATATCATTAGCAAAGTAAAGATTAATTCCTTTTCTGCCCCAAAACCTGTAGAATCGAGGCTTCCAAGTGAGAAGAAGCAACTGAAACGATGCAAATTCAAACAACTTTCTAACACATAAAACCAGTCAGTGTATACGTTACAATAATCCTTCTGAATAAAACAAATCTTGTCTGTTTAAAACTGTCACCTGGCATTACATTTGTCCAGGTTCATATTCACTGTACTGTGCACTGGGTTACATTTTGGTAAATAAAAAGCAGTATATTATTCTCACATTTGCCCGAACTTGATAGCCTTACTGTTACAAGAAACAAAGGCAGTACTAAAGTTGGAGATTAATTCAAAATAAAACGTTGTTGTAGGATACGATTGACAAACAACATTGATTTGAAGAGTTACTGGTTGAAATGCAGCAATAAAGCTACCCCAAAGAAAAGCACTTACTACAAGAAAAGTAAAGTGAATGCCCCTTTTTGAAGTAGCCTGAAAGTGTTCATTTCTATCAAAAATAAAGCTGGAGATGGACTGTTCTCAATGGAGATAGACAGAGTGAAATATCTGATGAAAAAATCAACTACAGAGTACCCCAACAAAAAGCACTTACTTTTAAAAACAACGAGTTAGTGCTTAAGTTAAAGTAATCATTGTGACTTACAATCTGTAAGTATTTCAACTCCTGGGACAATAAAGTGTTGTTTTAAAGAAATACAACTAAGACTTACTTAATTCCAGCATGTGCAAATCCTTGGTGAAACAAATCTTCCTTCTTAGTGGCAATGTCTTCTCCTTCTGGATACCTTGCAGGTATGTTCCTACTACAAAAATGCTCCCTTTTTATGTTCGGGTAGAAATCTGGCAAGAACGGGACTATTTGCAGCCAAGCCCCTTTCTTGCACCGTCGTTATATTTGTCTCAATGAAAATGATTTAACCTCCTTCTGGTTTACTAAACAAAAGATAGTGTTGAGTACCCAATCAGCAGTCTCACACATGTAGTTTCTATGTCAATACAAGTGTTAATATTTATTGAACCCATTGTCCATTTATTTGATAGATATGACATAACATTTTGTAAAATAACCCTTGCGCCCGCATTCTGATTGTTAAAACACATTATTGGTAAATTGAAAAAAAATACAGCCAAGATCTACCCCAACAAAAAGCACTTACTAATGCAATGAACGAGTTAGTGCTTTTGTTAAAGTAATCCTTGTGACTATAAGACATTTCTGGATCAGCCTTATCCTTTCACAGTTAATTTTGTGAAGATTTTCATTCATTTTTCGATTTTCTAATGTTTGGATGAGAAACAGCAGAGAAGAGAAGCTTAGTATCCTCAAATTTTGCCCCAACTTGATAGCACTTACTCTTATTTATAAAAGACAGTACTAAAGTTGAAGTAGAATTCAAAAGGAACTGTTGTAGCTTTGGATATAAAAACACAACATGTTGAGATACTGGCTGATAAACGCCAATACCCCAAAGAAAAGCACTTACTATAATAAATTAAAGAGAATGCCCCTTTTTGAAGTAGCCTGCATGGTTAAAAAACGATGTTGATATAATTGGTCGTTGGTGAATTCTAAAATATCATTAGCAAAGCAAAGAGTAATTCCTTTTCTGCCCCAAAACCTGTAGAATCGAGGCTTCTAAGTGAGAAGAAGCAACTGAAACGATGCAAATTCAAACAACTTTCTAACACATAAAACCAGTCAGTGTATACGTTACAATAATCCTTCTGAATAAAACAAATCTTGTCTGTTTAAAACTGTCACCTGGCATTACATTTGTCCAGGTTCATATTCACTGTACTGTGCACTGGGTTACATTTTGGTAAATAAAAAGCAGTATATTATTCTCACATTTGCCCGAACTTGATAGCCTTACTGTTACAAGAAACAAAGGCAGTACTAAAGTTGGAGATTAATTCAAAATAAAACGTTGTTGTAGGATACGATTGACAAACAACATTGATTTGAAGAGTTACTGGTTGAAATGCAGCAATAAAGCTACCCCAAAGAAAAGCACTTACTACAAGAAAAGTAAAGTGAATGCCCCTTTTTGAAGTAGCCTGAAAGTGTTCATTTCTATCAAAAATAAAGCTGGAGATGGACTGTTCTCAATGGAGATAGACAGAGTGAAATATCTGATGAAAAAATCAACTACAGAGTACCCCAACAAAAAGCACTTACTTTTAAAAACAACGAGTTAGTGCTTAAGTTAAAGTAATCATTGTGACTTACAATCTGTAAGTATTTCAACTCCTGGGACAATAAAGTGTTGTTTTAAAGAAATACAACTAAGACTTACTTAATTCCAGCATGTGCAAATCCTTGGTGAAACAAATCTTCCTTCTTAGTGGCAATGTCTTCTCCTTCTGGATACCTTGCAGGTATGTTCCTACTACAAAAATGCTCCCTTTTTATGTTCGGGTAGAAATCTGGCAAGAACGGGACTATTTGCAGCCAAGCCCCTTTCTTGCACCGTCGTTATATTTGTCTCAATGAAAATGATTTAACCTCCTTCTGGTTTACTAAACAAAAGATAGTGTTGAGTACCCAATCAGCAGTCTCACACATGTAGTTTCTATGTCAATACAAGTGTTAATATTTATTGAACCCATTGTCCATTTATTTGATAGATATGACATAACATTTTGTAAAATAACCCTTGCGCCCGCATTCTGATTGTTAAAACACATTATTGGTAAATTGAAAAAAAATACAGCCAAGATCTACCCCAACAAAAAGCACTTACTAATGCAATGAACGAGTTAGTGCTTTTGTTAAAGTAATCCTTGTGACTATAAGACATTTCTGGATCAGCCTTATCCTTTCACAGTTAATTTTGTGAAGATTTTCATTCATTTTTCGATTTTCTAATGTTTGGATGAGAAACAGCAGAGAAGAGAAGCTTAGTATCCTCAAATTTTGCCCCAACTTGATAGCACTTACTCTTATTTATAAAAGACAGTACTAAAGTTGAAGTAGAATTCAAAAGGAACTGTTGTAGCTTTGGATATAAAAACACAACATGTTGAGATACTGGCTGATAAACGCCAATACCCCAAAGAAAAGCACTTACTATAATAAATTAAAGAGAATGCCCCTTTTTGAAGTAGCCTGCATGGTTAAAAAACGATGTTGATATAATTGGTCGTTGGTGAATTCTAAAATATCATTAGCAAAGCAAAGAGTAATTCCTTTTCTGCCCCAAAACCTGTAGAATCGAGGCTTCTAAGTGAGAAGCAACTGAAACGATGCAAATTCAAACAACTTTCTAACACATAAAACCAGTCAGTTACAATAATCCTTCTGAATAAAACAAATCTTGTCTGTTTAAAACTGTCACCTGGCATTACATTTGTCCAGGTTCATATTCACTGTACTGTGTACTGGGTTACATTTTGGTAAATAAAAAGCAGTATATTATTCTCACATTTGCCCCAACTTGATAGCCTTACTGTTACAAGAAACAAAGGCAGTACTAAAGTTGAAGATTAATTCAAAATAAAACGTTGTTGTAGGATACGATTGACAAACAACATTGATTTGAAGAGTTACTGGTTGAAATGCAGCAATAAAGCTACCCCAAAGAAAAGCACTTACTACAAGAAAAGTAAAGTGAATGCCCCTTTTTGAAGTAGCCTGAAAGTGTTCATTTCTATCAAAAATAAAGCTGGAGATGGACTGTTCTCAATGGAGATAGACAGAGTGAAATATCTGATGAAAAAATCAACTACAGAGTACCCCAACAAAAAGCACTTACTTTTAAAAACAACGAGTTAGTGCTTAAGTTAAAGTAATCATTGTGACTATTACAATCTGTAAGTATTTCAACTCCTGGGACAATAAAGTGTTGTTTTAAAGAAATACAACTAAGACTTACTTAATTCCAGCATGTGCAAATCCTTGGTGAAACAAATCTTCCTTCTTAGTGGCAATGTCTTCTCCTTCTGGATACCTTGCAGGAATGTTCCTACTACAAAAATGCTCCCTTTTTATGTTCGGGTAGAAATCTGGCAAGAACGGGACTATTTGCAGCCAAGCCCCTTTCTTGCACCGTCGTTATATTTGTCTCAATGAAAATGATTTAACCTCCTTCTGCTTTACTAAACAAAAGATAGTGTTGAGTACCCAATCAGCAGTCTCACACATGTAGTTTCTATGTCAATACAAGTGTTAATACTTATTGAACCCATTGTCCATTTATTTGATAGATATGATATAACATTTTGTA
Source organism: Acipenser ruthenus (assembly GCF_902713425.1). NCBI lineage: Eukaryota > Metazoa > Chordata > Actinopteri > Acipenseriformes > Acipenseridae > Acipenser > Acipenser ruthenus. Next base: position 3,309,086 of record NC_081244.1, read on the forward strand.
AAATAACCCTTGCGCCCGCATTCTGATTGTTAAAACACATTATTGGTAAATTGAAAAAAAATACAGCCAAGATCTACCCCAACAAAAAGCACTAATGCAATGAACGAGTTAGTGCTTTTGTTAAAGTAATCCTTGTGACTATAAGACATTTCTGGATCAGCCTTATCCTTTCACAGTTAATTTTGTGAAGATTTTCATTCATTTTTCGATTTTCTAATGTTTGGATGAGAAACAGCAGAGAAGAGAAGCTTAGTATCCTCAAATTTTGCCCCAACTTGATAGCACTTACTCTTATTTATAAAAGACCGTACTAAAGTTGAAGTAGAATTCAAAAGGAACTGTTGTAGCTTTGGATATAAAAACACAACATGTTGAGATACTGGCTGATAAACGCCAATAAAGCTACCCCAAAGAAAAGCACTTACTATAATAAATGAAAGAGAATGCCTTTTTTGAAGTAGCCTGCATGGTTAAAAAATGATGTTGATATAATTGGTCGTTGGTGAATTCTAAAATATCATTAGCAAAGTAAAGAGTAATTCCTTTTCTGCCCCAAAACCTGTAGAAACGAGGCTTCCAAGTGAGAAGCAACTGAAACGATGCAAATTCAAACAACTTTCTAACACATAAAACCAGTCAGTGTATACGTTACAATAATCCTTCTGAATAAAACAAATCTTGTCTGTTTAAAACTGTCACCTGGCATTACATTTGTCCAGGTTCATATTCACTGTACTGTGTACTGGGTTACATTTTGGTAAATAAAAAGCAGTATATTATTCTCACATTTGCCCCAACTTGATAGCCTTACTGTTACAAGAAACAAAGGCAGTACTAAAGTTGGAGATTAATTCAAAATAAAACGTTGTTGTAGGATACGATTGACAAACAACATTGATTTGAAGAGTTACTGGTTGAAATGCAGCAATAAAGCTACCCCAAAGAAAAGCACTTACTACAAGAAAAGTAAAGTGAATGCCCCTTTTTGAAGTAGCCTGAAAGTGTTCATTTCTATCAAAAATAAAGCTGGAGATGGACTGTTCTCAATGGAGATAGACAGAGTGAAATATCTGATGAAAAAATCAACTACAGAGTACCCCAACAAAAAGCACTTACTTTTAAAAACAACGAGTTAGTGCTTAAGTTAAAGTAATCATTGTGACTATTACAATCTGTAAGTATTTCAACTCCTGGGACAATAAACTGTTGTTTTAAAGAAATACAACTAAGACTTACTTAATTCCAGCATGTGCAAATCCTTGGTGAAACAAATCTTCCTTCTTAGTGGCAATGTCTTCTCCTTCTGGATACCTTGCAGGAATGTTCCTACTACAAAAATGCTCCCTTTTTATGTTCGGGTAGAAATCTGGCAAGAACGGGACTATTTGCAGCCAAGCCCCTTTCTTGCACCGTCGTTATATTTGTCTCAATGAAAATGATTTAACCTCCTTCTGCTTTACTAAACAAAAGATAGTGTTGAGTACCCAATCAGCAGTCTCACACATGTAGTTTCTATGTCAATACAAGTGTTAATACTTATTGAACTCATTGTCCATTTATTTGATAGATATGATATAACATTTTGTAAAATAACCCTTGCGCCTGCATTCTGATTGTTAAAACACATTATTGGTAAATTGAAAAAAATACAGCCAAGATCTACCCCAACAAAAAGCACTTACTAATGCAATGAACGAGTTAGTGCTTTTGTTAAAGTAATCCTTGTGACTATAAGACATTTCTGGATCAGCCTTATCCTTTCACAGTTAATTTTGTGAACATTTTCATTCATTTTTCGATTTTCTAATGTTTGGATGAGAAACAGCAGAGAAGAGAAGCTTAGTATCCTCAAATTTTGCCCCAACTTGATAGCACTTACTCTTATTTATAAAAGACAGTACTAAAGTTGAAGTAGAATTCAAAAGGAACTGTTGTAGCTTTGGATATAAAAACACAACATGTTGAGATACTGGCTGATAAACGCCAATAAAGCTACCCCAAAGAAAAGCACTTACTATAATAAATGAAAGAGAATGCCTTTTTTGAAGTAGCCTGCATGGTTAAAAAATGATGTTGATATAATTGGTCGTTGGTGAATTCTAAAATATCATTAGCAAAGTAAAGAGTAATTCCTTTTCTGCCCCAAAACCTGTAGAAACGAGGCTTCCAAGTGAGAAGCAACTGAAACGATGCAAATTCAAACAACTTTCTAACACATAAAACCAGTCAGTGTATACGTTACAATAATCCTTCTGAATAAAACAAATCTTGTCTGTTTAAAACTGTCACCTGGCATTACATTTGTCCAGGTTCATATTCACTGTACTGTGTACTGGGTTACATTTTGGTAAATAAAAAGCAGTATATTATTCTCACATTTGCCCCAACTTGATAGCCTTACTGTTACAAGAAACAAAGGCAGTACTAAAGTTGGAGATTAATTCAAAATAAAACGTTGTTGTAGGATACGATTGACAAACAACATTGATTTGAAGAGTTACTGGTTGAAATGCAGCAATAAAGCTACCCCAAAGAAAAGCACTTACTACAAGAAAAGTAAAGTGAATGCCCCTTTTTGAAGTAGCCTGAAAGTGTTCATTTCTATCAAAAATAAAGCTGGAGATGGACTGTTCTCAATGGAGATAGACAGAGTGAAATATCTGATGAAAAAATCAACTACAGAGTACCCCAACAAAAAGCGCTTACTTTTAAAAACAACAAGTTAGTGCTTAAGTTAAAGTAATCATTGTGACTATTACAATCTGTAAGTATTTCAACTCCTGGGACAATAAAGTGTTGTTTTAAAGAAATACAACTAAGACTTACTTAATTCCAGCATGTGCAAATCCTTGGTGAAACAAATCTTCCTTCTTAGTGGCAATGTCTTCTCCTTCTGGATACCTTGCAGGAATGTTCCTACTACAAAAATGCTCCCTTTTTATGTTCGGGTAGAAATCTGGCAAGAACGGGACTATTTGCAGCCAAGCCCCTTTCTTGCACCGTCGTTATATTTGTCTCAATGAAAATGATTTAACCTCCTTCTGCTTTACTAAACAAAAGATAGTGTTGAGTACCCAATCAGCAGTCTCACACATGTAGTTTCTATGTCAATACAAGTGTTAATACTTATTGAACCCATTGTCCATTTATTTGATAGATATGACATAACATTTTGTAAAATAACCCTTGCGCCCGCATTCTGATTGTTAAAACACATTATTGGTAAATTGAAAAAAAATACAGCCAAGATCTACCCCAACAAAAAGCACTTACTAGTGCAATGAACGAGTTAGTGCTTTTGTTAAAGTAATCCTTGTGACTATAAGACATTTCTGGATCAGCCTTATCCTTTCACAGTTAATTTTGTGAACATTTTCATTCATTTTTCGATTTTCTAATGTTTGGATGAGAAACAGCAGAGAAGAGAAGCTTAGTATCCTCAAATTTTGCCCCAACTTGATAGCACTTACTCTTATTTATAAAAGACAGTACTAAAGTTGAAGTAGAATTCAAAAGGAACTGTTGTAGCTTTGGATATAAAAACACAACATGTTGAGATACTGGCTGATAAACGCCAATAAAGCTACCCCAAAGAAAAGCACTTACTATAATAAATGAAAGAGAATGCCTTTTTTGAAGTAGCCTGCATGGTTAAAAAATGATGTTGATATAATTGGTCGTTGGTGAATTCTAAAATATCATTAGCAAAGTAAAGAGTAATTCCTTTTCTGCCCCAAAACCTGTAGAAACGAGGCTTCCAAGTGAGAAGCAACTGAAACGATGCAAATTCAAACAACTTTCTAACACATAAAACCAGTCAGTGTATACGTTACAATAATCCTTCTGAATAAAACAAATCTTGTCTGTTTAAAACTGTCACCTGGCATTACATTTGTCCAGGTTCATATTCACTGTACTGTGTACTGGGTTACATTTTGGTAAATAAAAAGCAGTATATTATTCTCACATTTGCCCCAACTTGATAGCCTTACTGTTACAAGAAACAAAGGCAGTACTAAAGTTGGAGATTAATTCAAAATAAAACGTTGTTGTAGGATACGATTGACAAACAACATTGATTTGAAGAGTTACTGGTTGAAATGCAGCAATAAAGCTACCCCAAAGAAAAGCACTTACTACAAGAAAAGTAAAGTGAATGCCCCTTTTTGAAGTAGCCTGAAAGTGTTCATTTCTATCAAAAATAAAGCTGGAGATGGACTGTTCTCAATGGAGATAGACAGAGTGAAATATCTGATGAAAAAATCAACTACAGAGTACCCCAACAAAAAGCGCTTACTTTTAAAAACAACAAGTTAGTGCTTAAGTTAAAGTAATCATTGTGACTATTACAATCTGTAAGTATTTCAACTCCTGGGACAATAAAGTGTTGTTTTAAAGAAATACAACTAAGACTTACTTAATTCCAGCATGTGCAAAAACTTGGTGAAACAAATCTTCCTTCTTAGTGGCAATGTCTTCTCCTTCTGGATACCTTGCAGGAATGTTCCTACTACAAAAATGCTCCCTTTTTATGTTCGGGTAGAAATCTGGCAAGAACGGGACTATTTGCAGCCAAGCCCCTTTCTTGCACCGTCGTTATATTTGTCTCAATGAAAATGATTTAACCTCCTTCTGCTTTACTAAACAAAAGATAGTGTTGAGTACCCAATCAGCAGTCTCACACATGTAGTTTCTATGTCAATACAAGTGTTAATACTTATTGAACCCATTGTCCATTTATTTGATAGATATGACATAACATTTTGTAAAATAACCCTTGCGCCCGCATTCTGATTGTTAAAACACATTATTGGTAAATTGAAAAAAAATACAGCCAAGATCTACCCCAACAAAAAGCACTTACTAGTGCAATGAACGAGTTAGTGCTTTTGTTAAAGTAATCCTTGTGACTATAAGACATTTCTGGATCAGCCTTATCCTTTCACAGTTAATTTTGTGAACATTTTCATTCATTTTTCGATTTTCTAATGTTTGGATGAGAAACAGCAGAGAAGAGAAGCTTAGTATCCTCAAATTTTGCCCCAACTTGATAGCACTTACTCTTATTTATAAAAGACAGTACTAAAGTTGAAGTAGAATTCAAAAGGAACTGTTGTAGCTTTGGATATAAAAACACAACATGTTGAGATACTGGCTGATAAACGCCAATAAAGCTACCCCAAAGAAAAGCACTTACTATAATAAATGAAAGAGAATGCCTTTTTTGAAGTAGCCTGCATGGTTAAAAAATGATGTTGATATAATTGGTCGTTGGTGAATTCTAAAATATCATTAGCAAAGTAAAGAGTAATTCCTTTTCTGCCCCAAAACCTGTAGAAACGAGGCTTCCAAGTGAGAAGCAACTGAAACGATGCAAATTCAAACAACTTTCTAACACATAAAACCAGTCAGTGTATACGTTACAATAATCCTTCTGAATAAAACAAATCTTGTCTGTTTAAAACTGTCACCTGGCATTACATTTGTCCAGGTTCATATTCACTGTACTGTGTACTGGGTTACATTTTGGTAAATAAAAAGCAGTATATTATTCTCACATTTGCCCCAACTTGATAGCCTTACTGTTACAAGAAACAAAGGCAGTACTAAAGTTGGAGATTAATTCAAAATAAAACGTTGTTGTAGGATACGATTGACAAACAACATTGATTTGAAGAGTTACTGGTTGAAATGCAGCAATAAAGCTACCCCAAAGAAAAGCACTTACTACAAGAAAAGTAAAGTGAATGCCCCTTTTTGAAGTAGCCTGAAAGTGTTCATTTCTATCAAAAATAAAGCTGGAGATGGACTGTTCTCAATGGAGATAGACAGAGTGAAATATCTGATGAAAAAATCAACTACAGAGTACCCCAACAAAAAGCACTTACTTTTAAAAACAACGAGTTAGTGCTTAAGTTAAAGTAATCATTGTGACTATTACAATCTGTAAGTATTTCAACTCCTGGGACAATAAAGTGTTGTTTTAAAGAAATACAACTAAGACTTACTTAATTCCAGCATGTGCAAATCCTTGGTGAAACAAATCTTCCTTCTTAGTGGCAATGTCTTCTCCTTCTGGATACCTTGCAGGAATGTTCCTACTACAAAAATGCTCCCTTTTTATGTTCGGGTAGAAATCTGGCAAGAACGGGACTATTTGCAGCCAAGCCCCTTTCTTGCACCGTCGTTATATTTGTCTCAATGAAAATGATTTAACCTCCTTCTGCTTTACTAAACAAAAGATAGTGTTGAGTACCCAATCAGCAGTCTCACACATGTAGTTTCTATGTCAATACAAGTGTTAATACTTATTGAACTCATTGTCCATTTATTTGATAGATATGATATAACATTTTGTAAAATAACCCTTGCGCCTGCATTCTGATTGTTAAAACACATTATTGGTAAATTGAAAAAAATACAGCCAAGATCTACCCCAACAAAAAGCACTTACTAATGCAATGAACGAGTTAGTGCTTTTGTTAAAGTAATCCTTGTGACTATAAGACATTTCTGGATCAGCCTTATCCTTTCACAGTTAATTTTGTGAACATTTTCATTCATTTTTCGATTTTCTAATGTTTGGATGAGAAACAGCAGAGAAGAGAAGCTTAGTATCCTCAAATTTTGCCCCAACTTGATAGCACTTACTCTTATTTATAAAAGACAGTACTAAAGTTGAAGTAGAATTCAAAAGGAACTGTTGTAGCTTTGGATATAAAAACACAACATGTTGAGATACTGGCTGATAAACGCCAATAAAGCTACCCCAAAGAAAAGCACTTACTATAATAAATGAAAGAGAATGCCTTTTTTGAAGTAGCCTGCATGGTTAAAAAATGATGTTGATATAATTGGTCGTTGGTGAATTCTAAAATATCATTAGCAAAGTAAAGAGTAATTCCTTTTCTGCCCCAAAACCTGTAGAATCGAGGCTTCCAAGTGAGAAGAAGCAACTGAAACGATGCAAATTCAAACAACTTTCTAACACATAAAACCAGTCAGTGTATACGTTACAATAATCCTTCTGAATAAAACAAATCTTGTCTGTTTAAAACTGTCACCTGGCATTACATTTGTCCAGGTTCATATTCACTGTACTGTGCACTGGGTTACATTTTGGTAAATAAAAAGCAGTATATTATTCTCACATTTGCCCGAACTTGATAGCCTTACTGTTACAAGAAACAAAGGCAGTACTAAAGTTGGAGATTAATTCAAAATAAAACGTTGTTGTAGGATACGATTGACAAACAACATTGATTTGAAGAGTTACTGGTTGAAATGCAGCAATAAAGCTACCCCAAAGAAAAGCACTTACTACAAGAAAAGTAAAGTGAATGCCCCTTTTTGAAGTAGCCTGAAAGTGTTCATTTCTATCAAAAATAAAGCTGGAGATGGACTGTTCTCAATGGAGATAGACAGAGTGAAATATCTGATGAAAAAATCAACTACAGAGTACCCCAACAAAAAGCACTTACTTTTAAAAACAACGAGTTAGTGCTTAAGTTAAAGTAATCATTGTGACTTACAATCTGTAAGTATTTCAACTCCTGGGACAATAAAGTGTTGTTTTAAAGAAATACAACTAAGACTTACTTAATTCCAGCATGTGCAAATCCTTGGTGAAACAAATCTTCCTTCTTAGTGGCAATGTCTTCTCCTTCTGGATACCTTGCAGGTATGTTCCTACTACAAAAATGCTCCCTTTTTATGTTCGGGTAGAAATCTGGCAAGAACGGGACTATTTGCAGCCAAGCCCCTTTCTTGCACCGTCGTTATATTTGTCTCAATGAAAATGATTTAACCTCCTTCTGGTTTACTAAACAAAAGATAGTGTTGAGTACCCAATCAGCAGTCTCACACATGTAGTTTCTATGTCAATACAAGTGTTAATATTTATTGAACCCATTGTCCATTTATTTGATAGATATGACATAACATTTTGTAAAATAACCCTTGCGCCCGCATTCTGATTGTTAAAACACATTATTGGTAAATTGAAAAAAAATACAGCCAAGATCTACCCCAACAAAAAGCACTTACTAATGCAATGAACGAGTTAGTGCTTTTGTTAAAGTAATCCTTGTGACTATAAGACATTTCTGGATCAGCCTTATCCTTTCACAGTTAATTTTGTGAAGATTTTCATTCATTTTTCGATTTTCTAATGTTTGGATGAGAAACAGCAGAGAAGAGAAGCTTAGTATCCTCAAATTTTGCCCCAACTTGATAGCACTTACTCTTATTTATAAAAGACAGTACTAAAGTTGAAGTAGAATTCAAAAGGAACTGTTGTAGCTTTGGATATAAAAACACAACATGTTGAGATACTGGCTGATAAACGCCAATACCCCAAAGAAAAGCACTTACTATAATAAATTAAAGAGAATGCCCCTTTTTGAAGTAGCCTGCATGGTTAAAAAACGATGTTGATATAATTGGTCGTTGGTGAATTCTAAAATATCATTAGCAAAGCAAAGAGTAATTCCTTTTCTGCCCCAAAACCTGTAGAATCGAGGCTTCTAAGTGAGAAGCAACTGAAACGATGCAAATTCAAACAACTTTCTAACACATAAAACCAGTCAGTTACAATAATCCTTCTGAATAAAACAAATCTTGTCTGTTTAAAACTGTCACCTGGCATTACATTTGTCCAGGTTCATATTCACTGTACTGTGTACTGGGTTACATTTTGGTAAATAAAAAGCAGTATATTATTCTCACATTTGCCCCAACTTGATAGCCTTACTGTTACAAGAAACAAAGGCAGTACTAAAGTTGGAGATTAATTCAAAATAAAACGTTGTTGTAGGATACGATTGACAAACAACATTGATTTGAAGAGTTACTGGTTGAAATGCAGCAATAAAGCTACCCCAAAGAAAAGCACTTACTACAAGAAAAGTAAAGTGAATGCCCCTTTTTGAAGTAGCCTGAAAGTGTTCATTTCTATCAAAAATAAAGCTGGAGATGGACTGTTCTCAATGGAGATAGACAGAGTGAAATATCTGATGAAAAAATCAACTACAGAGTACCCCAACAAAAAGCACTTACTTTTAAAAACAACGAGTTAGTGCTTAAGTTAAAGTAATCATTGTGACTATTACAATCTGTAAGTATTTCAACTCCTGGGACAATAAACTGTTGTTTTAAAGAAATACAACTAAGACTTACTTAATTCCAGCATGTGCAAATCCTTGGTGAAACAAATCTTCCTTCTTAGTGGCAATGTCTTCTCCTTCTGGATACCTTGCAGGAATGTTCCTACTACAAAAATGCTCCCTTTTTATGTTCGGGTAGAAATCTGGCAAGAACGGGACTATTTGCAGCCAAGCCCCTTTCTTGCACCGTCGTTATATTTGTCTCAATGAAAATGATTTAACCTCCTTCTGCTTTACTAAACAAAAGATAGTGTTGAGTACCCAATCAGCAGTCTCACACATGTAGTTTCTATGTCAATACAAGTGTTAATACTTATTGAACTCATTGTCCATTTATTTGATAGATATGATATAACATTTTGTAAAATAACCCTTGCGCCTGCATTCTGATTGTTAAAACACATTATTGGTAAATTGAAAAAAATACAGCCAAGATCTACCCCAACAAAAAGCACTTACTAATGCAATGAACGAGTTAGTGCTTTTGTTAAAGTAATCCTTGTGACTATAAGACATTTCTGGATCAGCCTTATCCTTTCACAGTTAATTTTGTGAACATTTTCATTCATTTTTCGATTTTCTAATGTTTGGATGAGAAACAGCAGAGAAGAGAAGCTTAGTATCCTCAAATTTTGCCCCAACTTGATAGCACTTACTCTTATTTATAAAAGACAGTACTAAAGTTGAAGTAGAATTCAAAAGGAACTGTTGTAGCTTTGGATATAAAAACACAACATGTTGAGATACTGGCTGATAAACGCCAATAAAGCTACCCCAAAGAAAAGCACTTACTATAATAAATGAAAGAGAATGCCTTTTTTGAAGTAGCCTGCATGGTTAAAAAATGATGTTGATATAATTGGTCGTTGGTGAATTCTAAAATATCATTAGCAAAGTAAAGAGTAATTCCTTTTCTGCCCCAAAACCTGTAGAAACGAGGCTTCCAAGTGAGAAGCAACTGAAACGATGCAAATTCAAACAACTTTCTAACACATAAAACCAGTCAGTGTATACGTTACAATAATCCTTCTGAATAAAACAAATCTTGTCTGTTTAAAACTGTCACCTGGCATTACATTTGTCCAGGTTCATATTCACTGTACTGTGTACTGGGTTACATTTTGGTAAATAAAAAGCAGTATATTATTCTCACATTTGCCCCAACTTGATAGCCTTACTGTTACAAGAAACAAAGGCAGTACTAAAGTTGGAGATTAATTCAAAATAAAACGTTGTTGTAGGATACGATTGACAAACAACATTGATTTGAAGAGTTACTGGTTGAAATGCAGCAATAAAGCTACCCCAAAGAAAAGCACTTACTACAAGAAAAGTAAAGTGAATGCCCCTTTTTGAAGTAGCCTGAAAGTGTTCATTTCTATCAAAAATAAAGCTGGAGATGGACTGTTCTCAATGGAGATAGACAGAGTGAAATATCTGATGAAAAAATCAACTACAGAGTACCCCAACAAAAAGCGCTTACTTTTAAAAACAACAAGTTAGTGCTTAAGTTAAAGTAATCATTGTGACTATTACAATCTGTAAGTATTTCAACTCCTGGGACAATAAAGTGTTGTTTTAAAGAAATACAACTAAGACTTACTTAATTCCAGCATGTGCAAATCCTTGGTGAAACAAATCTTCCTTCTTAGTGGCAATGTCTTCTCCTTCTGGATACCTTGCAGGAATGTTCCTACTACAAAAATGCTCCCTTTTTATGTTCGGGTAGAAATCTGGCAAGAACGGGACTATTTGCAGCCAAGCCCCTTTCTTGCACCGTCGTTATATTTGTCTCAATGAAAATGATTTAACCTCCTTCTGCTTTACTAAACAAAAGATAGTGTTGAGTACCCAATCAGCAGTCTCACACATGTAGTTTCTATGTCAATACAAGTGTTAATACTTATTGAACCCATTGTCCATTTATTTGATAGATATGACATAACATTTTGTAAAATAACCCTTGCGCCCGCATTCTGATTGTTAAAACACATTATTGGTAAATTGAAAAAAAATACAGCCAAGATCTACCCCAACAAAAAGCACTTACTAGTGCAATGAACGAGTTAGTGCTTTTGTTAAAGTAATCCTTGTGACTATAAGACATTTCTGGATCAGCCTTATCCTTTCACAGTTAATTTTGTGAACATTTTCATTCATTTTTCGATTTTCTAATGTTTGGATGAGAAACAGCAGAGAAGAGAAGCTTAGTATCCTCAAATTTTGCCCCAACTTGATAGCACTTACTCTTATTTATAAAAGACAGTACTAAAGTTGAAGTAGAATTCAAAAGGAACTGTTGTAGCTTTGGATATAAAAACACAACATGTTGAGATACTGGCTGATAAACGCCAATAAAGCTACCCCAAAGAAAAGCACTTACTATAATAAATGAAAGAGAATGCCTTTTTTGAAGTAGCCTGCATGGTTAAAAAATGATGTTGATATAATTGGTCGTTGGTGAATTCTAAAATATCATTAGCAAAGTAAAGAGTAATTCCTTTTCTGCCCCAAAACCTGTAGAAACGAGGCTTCCAAGTGAGAAGCAACTGAAACGATGCAAATTCAAACAACTTTCTAACACATAAAACCAGTCAGTGTATACGTTACAATAATCCTTCTGAATAAAACAAATCTTGTCTGTTTAAAACTGTCACCTGGCATTACATTTGTCCAGGTTCATATTCACTGTACTGTGTACTGGGTTACATTTTGGTAAATAAAAAGCAGTATATTATTCTCACATTTGCCCCAACTTGATAGCCTTACTGTTACAAGAAACAAAGGCAGTACTAAAGTTGGAGATTAATTCAAAATAAAACGTTGTTGTAGGATACGATTGACAAACAACATTGATTTGAAGAGTTACTGGTTGAAATGCAGCAATAAAGCTACCCCAAAGAAAAGCACTTACTACAAGAAAAGTAAAGTGAATGCCCCTTTTTGAAGTAGCCTGAAAGTGTTCATTTCTATCAAAAATAAAGCTGGAGATGGACTGTTCTCAATGGAGATAGACAGAGTGAAATATCTGATGAAAAAATCAACTACAGAGTACCCCAACAAAAAGCGCTTACTTTTAAAAACAACAAGTTAGTGCTTAAGTTAAAGTAATCATTGTGACTATTACAATCTGTAAGTATTTCAACTCCTGGGACAATAAAGTGTTGTTTTAAAGAAATACAACTAAGACTTACTTAATTCCAGCATGTGCAAATCCTTGGTGAAACAAATCTTCCTTCTTAGTGGCAATGTCTTCTCCTTCTGGATACCTTGCAGGAATGTTCCTACTACAAAAATGCTCCCTTTTTATGTTCGGGTAGAAATCTGGCAAGAACGGGACTATTTGCAGCCAAGCCCCTTTCTTGCACCGTCGTTATATTTGTCTCAATGAAAATGATTTAACCTCCTTCTGCTTTACTAAACAAAAGATAGTGTTGAGTACCCAATCAGCAGTCTCACACATGTAGTTTCTATGTCAATACAAGTGTTAATACTTATTGAACCCATTGTCCATTTATTTGATAGATATGACATAACATTTTGTAAAATAACCCTTGCGCCCGCATTCTGATTGTTAAAACACATTATTGGTAAATTGAAAAAAAATACAGCCAAGATCTACCCCAACAAAAAGCACTTACTAGTGCAATGAACGAGTTAGTGCTTTTGTTAAAGTAATCCTTGTGACTATAAGACATTTCTGGATCAGCCTTATCCTTTCACAGTTAATTTTGTGAACATTTTCATTCATTTTTCGATTTTCTAATGTTTGGATGAGAAACAGCAGAGAAGAGAAGCTTAGTATCCTCAAATTTTGCCCCAACTTGATAGCACTTACTCTTATTTATAAAAGACAGTACTAAAGTTGAAGTAGAATTCAAAAGGAACTGTTGTAGCTTTGGATATAAAAACACAACATGTTGAGATACTGGCTGATAAACGCCAATAAAGCTACCCCAAAGAAAAGCACTTACTATAATAAATGAAAGAGAATGCCTTTTTTGAAGTAGCCTGCATGGTTAAAAAATGATGTTGATATAATTGGTCGTTGGTGAATTCTAAAATATCATTAGCAAAGTAAAGAGTAATTCCTTTTCTGCCCCAAAACCTGTAGAAACGAGGCTTCCAAGTGAGAAGCAACTGAAACGATGCAAATTCAAACAACTTTCTAACACATAAAACCAGTCAGTGTATACGTTACAATAATCCTTCTGAATAAAACAAATCTTGTCTGTTTAAAACTGTCACCTGGCATTACATTTGTCCAGGTTCATATTCACTGTACTGTGTACTGGGTTACATTTTGGTAAATAAAAAGCAGTATATTATTCTCACATTTGCCCCAACTTGATAGCCTTACTGTTACAAGAAACAAAGGCAGTACTAAAGTTGGAGATTAATTCAAAATAAAACGTTGTTGTAGGATACGATTGACAAACAACATTGATTTGAAGAGTTACTGGTTGAAATGCAGCAATAAAGCTACCCCAAAGAAAAGCACTTACTACAAGAAAAGTAAAGTGAATGCCCCTTTTTGAAGTAGCCTGAAAGTGTTCATTTCTATCAAAAATAAAGCTGGAGATGGACTGTTCTCAATGGAGATAGACAGAGTGAAATATCTGATGAAAAAATCAACTACAGAGTACCCCAACAAAAAGCGCTTACTTTTAAAAACAACAAGTTAGTGCTTAAGTTAAAGTAATCATTGTGACTATTACAATCTGTAAGTATTTCAACTCCTGGGACAATAAAGTGTTGTTTTAAAGAAATACAACTAAGACTTACTTAATTCCAGCATGTGCAAATCCTTGGTGAAACAAATCTTCCTTCTTAGTGGCAATGTCTTCTCCTTCTGGATACCTTGCAGGAATGTTCCTACTACAAAAATGCTCCCTTTTTATGTTCGGGTAGAAATCTGGCAAGAACGGGACTATTTGCAGCCAAGCCCCTTTCTTGCACCGTCGTTATATTTGTCTCAATGAAAATGATTTAACCTCCTTCTGCTTTACTAAACAAAAGATAGTGTTGAGTACCCAATCAGCAGTCTCACACATGTAGTTTCTATGTCAATACAAGTGTTAATACTTATTGAACCCATTGTCCATTTATTTGATAGATATGACATAACATTTTGTAAAATAACCCTTGCGCCCGCATTCTGATTGTTAAAACACATTATTGGTAAATTGAAAAAAAATACAGCCAAGATCTACCCCAACAAAAAGCACTTACTAGTGCAATGAACGAGTTAGTGCTTTTGTTAAAGTAATCCTTGTGACTATAAGACATTTCTGGATCAGCCTTATCCTTTCACAGTTAATTTTGTGAACATTTTCATTCATTTTTCGATTTTCTAATGTTTGGATGAGAAACAGCAGAGAAGAGAAGCTTAGTATCCTCAAATTTTGCCCCAACTTGATAGCACTTACTCTTATTTATAAAAGACAGTACTAAAGTTGAAGTAGAATTCAAAAGGAACTGTTGTAGCTTTGGATATAAAAACACAACATGTTGAGATACTGGCTGATAAACGCCAATAAAGCTACCCCAAAGAAAAGCACTTACTATAATAAATGAAAGAGAATGCCTTTTTTGAAGTAGCCTGCATGGTTAAAAAATGATGTTGATATAATTGGTCGTTGGTGAATTCTAAAATATCATTAGCAAAGTAAAGAGTAATTCCTTTTCTGCCCCAAAACCTGTAGAAACGAGGCTTCCAAGTGAGAAGCAACTGAAACGATGCAAATTCAAACAACTTTCTAACACATAAAACCAGTCAGTGTATACGTTACAATAATCCTTCTGAATAAAACAAATCTTGTCTGTTTAAAACTGTCACCTGGCATTACATTTGTCCAGGTTCATATTCACTGTACTGTGTACTGGGTTACATTTTGGTAAATAAAAAGCAGTATATTATTCTCACATTTGCCCCAACTTGATAGCCTTACTGTTACAAGAAACAAAGGCAGTACTAAAGTTGGAGATTAATTCAAAATAAAACGTTGTTGTAGGATACGATTGACAAACAACATTGATTTGAAGAGTTACTGGTTGAAATGCAGCAATAAAGCTACCCCAAAGAAAAGCACTTACTACAAGAAAAGTAAAGTGAATGCCCCTTTTTGAAGTAGCCTGAAAGTGTTCATTTCTATCAAAAATAAAGCTGGAGATGGACTGTTCTCAATGGAGATAGACAGAGTGAAATATCTGATGAAAAAATCAACTACAGAGTACCCCAACAAAAAGCGCTTACTTTTAAAAACAACAAGTTAGTGCTTAAGTTAAAGTAATCATTGTGACTATTACAATCTGTAAGTATTTCAACTCCTGGGACAATAAAGTGTTGTTTTAAAGAAATACAACTAAGACTTACTTAATTCCAGCATGTGCAAATCCTTGGTGAAACAAATCTTCCTTCTTAGTGGCAATGTCTTCTCCTTCTGGATACCTTGCAGGAATGTTCCTACTACAAAAATGCTCCCTTTTTATGTTCGGGTAGAAATCTGGCAAGAACGGGACTATTTGCAGCCAAGCCCCTTTCTTGCACCGTCGTTATATTTGTCTCAATGAAAATGATTTAACCTCCTTCTGCTTTACTAAACAAAAGATAGTGTTGAGTACCCAATCAGCAGTCTCACACATGTAGTTTCTATGTCAATACAAGTGTTAATACTTATTGAACCCATTGTCCATTTATTTGATAGATATGACATAACATTTTGTAAAATAACCCTTGCGCCCGCATTCTGATTGTTAAAACACATTATTGGTAAATTGAAAAAAAATACAGCCAAGATCTACCCCAACAAAAAGCACTTACTAGTGCAATGAACGAGTTAGTGCTTTTGTTAAAGTAATCCTTGTGACTATAAGACATTTCTGGATCAGCCTTATCCTTTCACAGTTAATTTTGTGAACATTTTCATTCATTTTTCGATTTTCTAATGTTTGGATGAGAAACAGCAGAGAAGAGAAGCTTAGTATCCTCAAATTTTGCCCCAACTTGATAGCACTTACTCTTATTTATAAAAGACAGTACTAAAGTTGAAGTAGAATTCAAAAGGAACTGTTGTAGCTTTGGATATAAAAACACAACATGTTGAGATACTGGCTGATAAACGCCAATAAAGCTACCCCAAAGAAAAGCACTTACTATAATAAATGAAAGAGAATGCCTTTTTTGAAGTAGCCTGCATGGTTAAAAAATGATGTTGATATAATTGGTCGTTGGTGAATTCTAAAATATCATTAGCAAAGTAAAGAGTAATTCCTTTTCTGCCCCAAAACCTGTAGAAACGAGGCTTCCAAGTGAGAAGCAACTGAAACGATGCAAATTCAAACAACTTTCTAACACATAAAACCAGTCAGTGTATACGTTACAATAATCCTTCTGAATAAAACAAATCTTGTCTGTTTAAAACTGTCACCTGGCATTACATTTGTCCAGGTTCATATTCACTGTACTGTGTACTGGGTTACATTTTGGTAAATAAAAAGCAGTATATTATTCTCACATTTGCCCCAACTTGATAGCCTTACTGTTACAAGAAACAAAGGCAGTACTAAAGTTGGAGATTAATTCAAAATAAAACGTTGTTGTAGGATACGATTGACAAACAACATTGATTTGAAGAGTTACTGGTTGAAATGCAGCAATAAAGCTACCCCAAAGAAAAGCACTTACTACAAGAAAAGTAAAGTGAATGCCCCTTTTTGAAGTAGCCTGAAAGTGTTCATTTCTATCAAAAATAAAGCTGGAGATGGACTGTTCTCAATGGAGATAGACAGAGTGAAATATCTGATGAAAAAATCAACTACAGAGTACCCCAACAAAAAGCGCTTACTTTTAAAAACAACAAGTTAGTGCTTAAGTTAAAGTAATCATTGTGACTATTACAATCTGTAAGTATTTCAACTCCTGGGACAATAAAGTGTTGTTTTAAAGAAATACAACTAAGACTTACTTAATTCCAGCATGTGCAAATCCTTGGTGAAACAAATCTTCCTTCTTAGTGGCAATGTCTTCTCCTTCTGGATACCTTGCAGGAATGTTCCTACTACAAAAATGCTCCCTTTTTATGTTCGGGTAGAAATCTGGCAAGAACGGGACTATTTGCAGCCAAGCCCCTTTCTTGCACCGTCGTTATATTTGTCTCAATGAAAATGATTTAACCTCCTTCTGCTTTACTAAACAAAAGATAGTGTTGAGTACCCAATCAGCAGTCTCACACATGTAGTTTCTATGTCAATACAAGTGTTAATACTTATTGAACCCATTGTCCATTTATTTGATAGATATGACATAACATTTTGTAAAATAACCCTTGCGCCCGCATTCTGATTGTTAAAACACATTATTGGTAAATTGAAAAAAAATACAGCCAAGATCTACCCCAACAAAAAGCACTTACTAGTGCAATGAACGAGTTAGTGCTTTTGTTAAAGTAATCCTTGTGACTATAAGACATTTCTGGATCAGCCTTATCCTTTCACAGTTAATTTTGTGAACATTTTCATTCATTTTTCGATTTTCTAATGTTTGGATGAGAAACAGCAGAGAAGAGAAGCTTAGTATCCTCAAATTTTGCCCCAACTTGATAGCACTTACTCTTATTTATAAAAGACAGTACTAAAGTTGAAGTAGAATTCAAAAGGAACTGTTGTAGCTTTGGATATAAAAACACAACATGTTGAGATACTGGCTGATAAACGCCAATAAAGCTACCCCAAAGAAAAGCACTTACTATAATAAATGAAAGAGAATGCCTTTTTTGAAGTAGCCTGCATGGTTAAAAAATGATGTTGATATAATTGGTCGTTGGTGAATTCTAAAATATCATTAGCAAAGTAAAGAGTAATTCCTTTTCTGCCCCAAAACCTGTAGAAACGAGGCTTCCAAGTGAGAAGCAACTGAAACGATGCAAATTCAAACAACTTTCTAACACATAAAACCAGTCAGTGTATACGTTACAATAATCCTTCTGAATAAAACAAATCTTGTCTGTTTAAAACTGTCACCTGGCATTACATTTGTCCAGGTTCATATTCACTGTACTGTGTACTGGGTTACATTTTGGTAAATAAAAAGCAGTATATTATTCTCACATTTGCCCCAACTTGATAGCCTTACTGTTACAAGAAACAAAGGCAGTACTAAAGTTGGAGATTAATTCAAAATAAAACGTTGTTGTAGGATACGATTGACAAACAACATTGATTTGAAGAGTTACTGGTTGAAATGCAGCAATAAAGCTACCCCAAAGAAAAGCACTTACTACAAGAAAAGTAAAGTGAATGCCCCTTTTTGAAGTAGCCTGAAAGTGTTCATTTCTATCAAAAATAAAGCTGGAGATGGACTGTTCTCAATGGAGATAGACAGAGTGAAATATCTGATGAAAAAATCAACTACAGAGTACCCCAACAAAAAGCACTTACTTTTAAAAACAACGAGTTAGTGCTTAAGTTAAAGTAATCATTGTGACTATTACAATCTGTAAGTATTTCAACTCCTGGGACAATAAAGTGTTGTTTTAAAGAAATACAACTAAGACTTACTTAATTCCAGCATGTGCAAATCCTTGGTGAAACAAATCTTCCTTCTTAGTGGCAATGTCTTCTCCTTCTGGATACCTTGCAGGAATGTTCCTACTACAAAAATGCTCCCTTTTTATGTTCGGGTAGAAATCTGGCAAGAACGGGACTATTTGCAGCCAAGCCCCTTTCTTGCACCGTCGTTATATTTGTCTCAATGAAAATGATTTAACCTCCTTCTGCTTTACTAAACAAAAGATAGTGTTGAGTACCCAATCAGCAGTCTCACACATGTAGTTTCTATGTCAATACAAGTGTTAATACTTATTGAACTCATTGTCCATTTATTTGATAGATATGATATAACATTTTGTAAAATAACCCTTGCGCCTGCATTCTGATTGTTAAAACACATTATTGGTAAATTGAAAAAAATACAGCCAAGATCTACCCCAACAAAAAGCACTTACTAATGCAATGAACGAGTTAGTGCTTTTGTTAAAGTAATCCTTGTGACTATAAGACATTTCTGGATCAGCCTTATCCTTTCACAGTTAATTTTGTGAACATTTTCATTCATTTTTCGATTTTCTAATGTTTGGATGAGAAACAGCAGAGAAGAGAAGCTTAGTATCCTCAAATTTTGCCCCAACTTGATAGCACTTACTCTTATTTATAAAAGACAGTACTAAAGTTGAAGTAGAATTCAAAAGGAACTGTTGTAGCTTTGGATATAAAAACACAACATGTTGAGATACTGGCTGATAAACGCCAATAAAGCTACCCCAAAGAAAAGCACTTACTATAATAAATGAAAGAGAATGCCTTTTTTGAAGTAGCCTGCATGGTTAAAAAATGATGTTGATATAATTGGTCGTTGGTGAATTCTAAAATATCATTAGCAAAGTAAAGAGTAATTCCTTTTCTGCCCCAAAACCTGTAGAAACGAGGCTTCCAAGTGAGAAGCAACTGAAACGATGCAAATTCAAACAACTTTCTAACACATAAAACCAGTCAGTGTATACGTTACAATAATCCTTCTGAATAAAACAAATCTTGTCTGTTTAAAACTGTCACCTGGCATTACATTTGTCCAGGTTCATATTCACTGTACTGTGTACTGGGTTACATTTTGGTAAATAAAAAGCAGTATATTATTCTCACATTTGCCCCAACTTGATAGCCTTACTGTTACAAGAAACAAAGGCAGTACTAAAGTTGGAGATTAATTCAAAATAAAACGTTGTTGTAGGATACGATTGACAAACAACATTGATTTGAAGAGTTACTGGTTGAAATGCAGCAATAAAGCTACCCCAAAGAAAAGCACTTACTACAAGAAAAGTAAAGTGAATGCCCCTTTTTGAAGTAGCCTGAAAGTGTTCATTTCTATCAAAAATAAAGCTGGAGATGGACTGTTCTCAATGGAGATAGACAGAGTGAAATATCTGATGAAAAAATCAACTACAGAGTACCCCAACAAAAAGCGCTTACTTTTAAAAACAACAAGTTAGTGCTTAAGTTAAAGTAATCATTGTGACTATTACAATCTGTAAGTATTTCAACTCCTGGGACAATAAAGTGTTGTTTTAAAGAAATACAACTAAGACTTACTTAATTCCAGCATGTGCAAATCCTTGGTGAAACAAATCTTCCTTCTTAGTGGCAATGTCTTCTCCTTCTGGATACCTTGCAGGAATGTTCCTACTACAAAAATGCTCCCTTTTTATGTTCGGGTAGAAATCTGGCAAGAACGGGACTATTTGCAGCCAAGCCCCTTTCTTGCACCGTCGTTATATTTGTCTCAATGAAAATGATTTAACCTCCTTCTGCTTTACTAAACAAAAGATAGTGTTGAGTACCCAATCAGCAGTCTCACACATGTAGTTTCTATGTCAATACAAGTGTTAATACTTATTGAACCCATTGTCCATTTATTTGATAGATATGATATAACATTTTGTAAAATAACCCTTGCGCCCGCATTCTGATTGTTAAAACACATTATTGGTAAATTGAAAAAAAATACAGCCAAGATCTACCCCAACAAAAAGCACTTACTAATGCAATGAACGAGTTAGTGCTTTTGTTAAAGTAATCCTTGTGACTATAAGACATTTCTGGATCAGCCTTATCCTTTCACAGTTAATTTTGTGAAGATTTTCATTCATTTTTCGATTTTCTAATGTTTGGATGAGAAACAGCAGAGAAGAGAAGCTTAGTATCCTCAAATTTTGCCCCAACTTGATAGCACTTACTCTTATTTATAAAAGACAGTACTAAAGTTGAAGTAGAATTCAAAAGGAACTGTTGTAGCTTTGGATATAAAAACACAACATGTTGAGATACTGGCTGATAAACGCCAATAAAGCTACCCCAAAGAAAAGCACTTACTATAATAAATGAAAGAGAATGCCTTTTTCTGAAGTAGCCTGCATGGTTAAAAAACGATGTTGATATAATTGGTCGTTGGTGAATTCTAAAATATCATTAGCAAAGTAAAGATTAATTCCTTTTCTGCCCCAAAACCTGTAGAATCGAGGCTTCCAAGTGAGAAGAAGCAATTGAAACGATGCAAATTCAAACAACTTTCTAACACATAAAACCAGTCAGTGTATACGTTACAATAATCCTTCTGAATAAAACAAATCTTGTCTGTTTAAAACTGTCACCTGGCATTACATTTGTCCAGGTTCATATTCACTGTACTGTGCACTGGGTTACATTTTGGTAAATAAAAAGCAGTATATTATTCTCACATTTGCCCGAACTTGATAGCCTTACTGTTACAAGAAACAAAGGCAGTACTAAAGTTGGAGATTAATTCAAAATAAAACGTTGTTGTAGGATACGATTGACAAACAACATTGATTTGAAGAGTTACTGGTTGAAATGCAGCAATAAAGCTAATCCAAAGAAAAGCACTTACTACAAGAAAAGTAAAGTGAATGCCCCTTTTTGAAGTAGCCTGAAAGTGTTCATTTCTATCAAAAATAAAGCTGGAGATGGACTGTTCTCAATGGAGATAGACAGAGTGAAATATCTGATGAAAAAATCAACTACAGAGTACCCCAACAAAAAGCACTTACTTTTAAAAACAACGAGTTAGTGCTTAAGTTAAAGTAATCATTGTGACTTACAATCTGTAAGTATTTCAACTCCTGGGACAATAAAGTGTTGTTTTAAAGAAATACAACTAAGACTTACTTAATTCCAGCATGTGCAAATCCTTGGTGAAACAAATCTTCCTTCTTAGTGGCAATGTCTTCTCCTTCTGGATACCTTGCAGGTATGTTCCTACTACAAAAATGCTCCCTTTTTATGTTCGGGTAGAAATCTGGCAAGAACGGGACTATTTGCAGCCAAGCCCCTTTCTTGCACCGTCGTTATATTTGTCTCAATGAAAATGATTTAACCTCCTTCTGGTTTACTAAACAAAAGATAGTGTTGAGTACCCAATCAGCAGTCTCACACATGTAGTTTCTATGTCAATACAAGTGTTAATATTTATTGAACCCATTGTCCATTTATTTGATAGATATGACATAACATTTTGTAAAATAACCCTTGCGCCCGCATTCTGATTGTTAAAACACATTATTGGTAAATTGAAAAAAAATACAGCCAAGATCTACCCCAACAAAAAGCACTTACTAATGCAATGAACGAGTTAGTGCTTTTGTTAAAGTAATCCTTGTGACTATAAGACATTTCTGGATCAGCCTTATCCTTTCACAGTTAATTTTGTGAACATTTTCATTCATTTTTCGATTTTCTAATGTTTGGATGAGAAACAGCAGAGAAGAGAAGCTTAGTATCCTCAAATTTTGCCCCAACTTGATAGCACTTACTCTTATTTATAAAAGACAGTACTAAAGTTGAAGTAGAATTCAAAAGGAACTGTTGTAGCTTTGGATATAAAAACACAACATGTTGAGATACTGGCTGATAAACGCCAATAAAGCTACCCCAAAGAAAAGCACTTACTATAATAAATTAAAGAGAATGCCCCTTTTTGAAGTAGCCTGCATGGTTAAAAAACGATGTTGATATAATTGGTCGTTGGTGAATTCTAAAATATCATTAGCAAAGCAAAGAGTAATTCCTTTTCTGCCCCAAAACCTGTAGAATCGAGGCTTCTAAGTGAGAAGCAACTGAAACGATGCAAATTCAAACAACTTTCTAACACATAAAACCAGTCAGTTACAATAATCCTTCTGAATAAAACAAATCTTGTCTGTTTAAAACTGTCACCTGGCATTACATTTGTCCAGGTTCATATTCACTGTACTGTGTACTGGGTTACATTTTGGTAAATAAAAAGCAGTATATTATTCTCACATTTGCCCCAACTTGATAGCCTTACTGTTACAAGAAACAAAGGCAGTACTAAAGTTGGAGATTAATTCAAAATAAAACGTTGTTGTAGGATACGATTGACAAACAACATTGATTTGAAGAGTTACTGGTTGAAATGCAGCAATAAAGCTACCCCAAAGAAAAGCACTTACTACAAGAAAAGTAAAGTGAATGCCCCTTTTTGAAGTAGCCTGAAAGTGTTCATTTCTATCAAAAATAAAGCTGGAGATGGACTGTTCTCAATGGAGATAGACAGAGTGAAATATCTGATGAAAAAATCAACTACAGAGTACCCCAACAAAAAGCACTTACTTTTAAAAACAACGAGTTAGTGCTTAAGTTAAAGTAATCATTGTGACTATTACAATCTGTAAGTATTTCAACTCCTGGGACAATAAAGTGTTGTTTTAAAGAAATACAACTAAGACTTACTTAATTCCAGCATGTGCAAATCCTTGGTGAAACAAATCTTCCTTCTTAGTGGCAATGTCTTCTCCTTCTGGATACCTTGCAGGAATGTTCCTACTACAAAAATGCTCCCTTTTTATGTTCGGGTAGAAATCTGGCAAGAACGGGACTATTTGCAGCCAAGCCCCTTTCTTGCACCGTCGTTATATTTGTCTCAATGAAAATGATTTAACCTCCTTCTGCTTTACTAAACAAAAGATAGTGTTGAGTACCCAATCAGCAGTCTCACACATGTAGTTTCTATGTCAATACAAGTGTTAATACTTATTGAACCCATTGTCCATTTATTTGATAGATATGATATAACATTTTGTAAAATAACCCTTGCGCCCGCATTCTGATTGTTAAAACACATTATTGGTAAATTGAAAAAAAATACAGCCAAGATCTACCCCAACAAAAAGCACTTACTAATGCAATGAACGAGTTAGTGCTTTTGTTAAAGTAATCCTTGTGACTATAAGACATTTCTGGATCAGCCTTATCCTTTCACAGTTAATTTTGTGAAGATTTTCATTCATTTTTCGATTTTCTAATGTTTGGATGAGAAACAGCAGAGAAGAGAAGCTTAGTATCCTCAAATTTTGCCCCAACTTGATAGCACTTACTCTTATTTATAAAAGACCGTACTAAAGTTGAAGTAGAATTCAAAAGGAACTGTTGTAGCTTTGGATATAAAAACACAACATGTTGAGATACTGGCTGATAAACGCCAATAAAGCTACCCCAAAGAAAAGCCCTTACTATAATAAATGAAAGAGAATGCCTTTTTTTGAAGTAGCCTGCATGGTTAAAAAATGATGTTGATATAATTGGTCGTTGGTGAATTCTAAAATATCATTAGCAAAGTAAAGAGTAATTCCTTTTCTGCCCCAAAACCTGTAGAATCGAGGCTTCCAAGTGAGAAGCAACTGAAACGATGCAAATTCAAACAACTTTCTAACACATAAAACCAGTCAGTGTATACGTTACAATAATCCTTCTGAATAAAACAAATCTTGTCTGTTTAAAACTGTCACCTGGCATTACATTTGTCCAGGTTCATATTCACTGTACTGTGTACTGGGTTACATTTTGGTAAATAAAAAGCAGTATATTATTCTCACATTTGCCCCAACTTGATAGCCTTACTGTTACAAGAAACAAAGGCAGTACTAAAGTTGGAGATTAATTCAAAATAAAACGTTGTTGTAGGATACGATTGACAAACAACATTGATTTGAAGAGTTACTGGTTGAAATACAGCAATAAAGCTACCCCAAAGAAAAGCACTTACTACAAGAAAAGTAAAGTGAATGCCCCTTTTTGAAGTAGCCTGAAAGTGTTCATTTCTATCAAAAATAAAGCTGGAGATGGACTGTTCTCAATGGAGATAGACAGAGTGAAATATCTGATGAAAAAATCAACTACAGAGTACCCCAACAAAAAGCACTTACTTTTAAAAACAACGAGTTAGTGCTTAAGTTAAAGTAATCATTGTGACTATTACAATCTGTAAGTATTTCAACTCCTGGGACAATAAAGTGTTGTTTTAAAGAAATACAACTAAGACTTACTTAATTCCAGCATGTGCAAATCCTTGGTGAAACAAATCTTCCTTCTTAGTGGCAATGTCTTCTCCTTCTGGATACCTTGCAGGAATGTTCCTACTACAAAAATGCTCCCTTTTTATGTTCGGGTAGAAATCTGGCAAGAACGGGACTATTTGCAGCCAAGCCCCTTTCTTGCACCGTCGTTATATTTGTCTCAATGAAAATGATTTAACCTCCTTCTGCTTTACTAAACAAAAGATAGTGTTGAGTACCCAATCAGCAGTCTCACACATGTAGTTTCTATGTCAATACAAGTGTTAATACTTATTGAACCCATTGTCCATTTATTTGATAGATATGATATAACATTTTGTAAAATAACCCTTGTGCCCGCATTCTGATTGTTAAAACACATTATTGGTAAATTGAAAAAAAATACAGCCAAGATCTACCCCAACAAAAAGCACTTACTAATGCAATGAACGAGTTAGTGCTTTTGTTAAAGTAATCCTTGTGACTATAAGACATTTCTGGATCAGCCTTATCCTTTCACAGTTAATTTTGTGAAGATTTTCATTCATTTTTCGATTTTCTAATGTTTGGATGAGAAACAGCAGACAAGAGAAGCTTAGTATCCTCAAATTTTGCCCCAACTTGATAGCACTTACTCTTATTTATAAAAGACAGTACTAAAGTTGAAGTAGAATTCAAAAGGAACTGTTGTAGCTTTGGATATAAAAACACAACATGTTGAGATACTGGCTGATAAACGCCAATAAAGCTACCCCAAAGAAAAGCACTTACTATAATAAATGAAAGAGAATGCCTTTTTTTGAAGTAGCCTGCATGGTTAAAAAATGATGTTGATATAATTGGTCGTTGGTGAATTCTAAAATATCATTAGCAAAGTAAAGAGTAATTCCTTTTCTGCCCCAAAACCTGTAGAATCGAGGCTTCCAAGTGAGAAGCAACTGAAACGATGAAAATTCAAACAACTTTCTAGCACATAAAACCAGTCAGTGTATACGTTACAATAATCCTTCTGAATAAAACAAATCTTGTCTGTTTAAAACTGTCACCTGGCATTACATTTGTCCAGGTTCATATTCACTGTACTGTGTACTGGGTTACATTTTGGTAAATAAAAAGCAGTATATTATTCTCACATTTGCCCCAACTTGATAGCCTTACTGTTACAAGAAACAAAGGCAGTACTAAAGTTGGAGATTAATTCAAAATAAAACGTTGTTGTAGGATACGATTGACAAACAACATTGATTTGAAGAGTTACTGGTTGAAATGCAGCAATAAAGCTACCCCAAAGAAAAGCACTTACTACAAGAAAAGTAAAGTGAATGCCCCTTTTTGAAGTAGCCTGAAAGTGTTCATTTCTATCAAAAATAAAGCTGGAGATGGACTGTTCTCAATGGAGATAGACAGAGTGAAATATCTGATGAAAAAATCAACTACAGAGTACCCCAACAAAAAGCACTTACTTTTAAAAACAACGAGTTAGTGCTTAAGTTAAAGTAATCATTGTGACTATTACAATCTGTAAGTATTTCAACTCCTGGGACAATAAAGTGTTGTTTTAAAGAAATACAACTAAGACTTACTTAATTCCAGCATGTGCAAATCCTTGGTGAAACAAATCTTCCTTCTTAGTGGCAATGTCTTCTCCTTCTGGATACCTTGCAGGAATGTTCCTACTACAAAAATGCTCCCTTTTTATGTTCGGGTAGAAATCTGGCAAGAACGGGACTATTTGCAGCCAAGCCCCTTTCTTGCACCGTCGTTATATTAGTCTCAATGAAAATGATTTAACCTCCTTCTGCTTTACTAAACAAAAGATAGTGTTGAGTACCCAATCAGCAGTCTCACACATGTAGTTTCTATGTCAATACAAGTGTTAATACTTATTGAACCCATTGTCCATTTATTTGATAGATATGATATAACATTTTGTAAAATAACCCTTGTGCCCGCATTCTGATTGTTAAAACACATTATTGGTAAATTGAAAAAAAATACAGCCAAGATCTACCCCAACAAAAAGCACTTACTAATGCAATGAACGAGTTAGTGCTTTTGTTAAAGTAATCCTTGTGACTATAAGACATTTCTGGATCAGCCTTATCCTTTCACAGTTAATTTTGTGAAGATTTTCATTCATTTTTCGATTTTCTAATGTTTGGATGAGAAACAGCAGAGAAGAGAAGCTTAGTATCCTCAAATTTTGCCCCAACTTGATAGCACTTACTCTTATTTATAAAAGACAGTACTAAAGTTGAAGTAGAATTCAAAAGGAACTGTTGTAGCTTTGGATATAAAAACACAACATGTTGAGATACTGGCTGAAAAACGCCAATAAAGCTACCCCAAAGAAAAGCACTTACTATAATAAATGAAAGAGAATGCCTTTTTCTGAAGTAGCCTGCATGGTTAAAAAACGATGTTGATATAATTGGTCGTTGGTGAATTCTAAAATATCATTAGCAAAGTAAAGATTAATTCCTTTTCTGCCCCAAAACCTGTAGAATCGAGGCTTCCAAGTGAGAAGAAGCAACTGAAACGATGCAAATTCAAACAACTTTCTAACACATAAAACCAGTCAGTGTATACGTTACAATAATCCTTCTGAATAAAACAAATCTTGTCTGTTTAAAACTGTCACCTGGCATTACATTTGTCCAGGTTCATATTCACTGTACTGTGCACTGGGTTACATTTTGGTAAATAAAAAGCAGTATATTATTCTCACATTTGCCCGAACTTGATAGCCTTACTGTTACAAGAAACAAAGGCAGTACTAAAGTTGGAGATTAATTCAAAATAAAACGTTGTTGTAGGATACGATTGACAAACAACATTGATTTGAAGAGTTACTGGTTGAAATGCAGCAATAAAGCTACCCCAAAGAAAAGCACTTACTACAAGAAAAGTAAAGTGAATGCCCCTTTTTGAAGTAGCCTGAAAGTGTTCATTTCTATCAAAAATAAAGCTGGAGATGGACTGTTCTCAATGGAGATAGACAGAGTGAAATATCTGATGAAAAAATCAACTACAGAGTACCCCAACAAAAAGCACTTACTTTTAAAAACAACGAGTTAGTGCTTAAGTTAAAGTAATCATTGTGACTTACAATCTGTAAGTATTTCAACTCCTGGGACAATAAAGTGTTGTTTTAAAGAAATACAACTAAGACTTACTTAATTCCAGCATGTGCAAATCCTTGGTGAAACAAATCTTCCTTCTTAGTGGCAATGTCTTCTCCTTCTGGATACCTTGCAGGTATGTTCCTACTACAAAAATGCTCCCTTTTTATGTTCGGGTAGAAATCTGGCAAGAACGGGACTATTTGCAGCCAAGCCCCTTTCTTGCACCGTCGTTATATTTGTCTCAATGAAAATGATTTAACCTCCTTCTGGTTTACTAAACAAAAGATAGTGTTGAGTACCCAATCAGCAGTCTCACACATGTAGTTTCTATGTCAATACAAGTGTTAATATTTATTGAACCCATTGTCCATTTATTTGATAGATATGACATAACATTTTGTAAAATAACCCTTGCGCCCGCATTCTGATTGTTAAAACACATTATTGGTAAATTGAAAAAAAATACAGCCAAGATCTACCCCAACAAAAAGCACTTACTAATGCAATGAACGAGTTAGTGCTTTTGTTAAAGTAATCCTTGTGACTATAAGACATTTCTGGATCAGCCTTATCCTTTCACAGTTAATTTTGTGAAGATTTTCATTCATTTTTCGATTTTCTAATGTTTGGATGAGAAACAGCAGAGAAGAGAAGCTTAGTATCCTCAAATTTTGCCCCAACTTGATAGCACTTACTCTTATTTATAAAAGACAGTACTAAAGTTGAAGTAGAATTCAAAATGAACTGTTGTAGCTTTGGATATAAAAACACAACATGTTGAGATACTGGCTGATAAACGCCAATAAAGCTACCCCAAAGAAAAGCACTTACTATAATAAATTAAAGAGAATGCCCCTTTTTGAAGTAGCCTGCATGGTTAAAAAACGATGTTGATATAATTGGTCGTTGGTGAATTCTAAAATATCATTAGCAAAGCAAAGAGTAATTCCTTTTCTGCCCCAAAACCTGTAGAATCGAGGCTTCTAAGTGAGAAGCAACTGAAACGATGCAAATTCAAACAACTTTCTAACACATAAAACCAGTCAGTTACAATAATCCTTCTGAATAAAACAAATCTTGTCTGTTTAAAACTGTCACCTGGAATTACATTTGTCCAGGTTCATATTCACTGTACTGTGTACTGGGTTACATTTTGGTAAATAAAAAGCAGTATATTATTCTCACATTTGCCCCAACTTGATAGCCTTACTGTTACAAGAAACAAAGGCAGTACTAAAGTTGGAGATTAATTCAAAATAAAACGTTGTTGTAGGATACGATTGACAAACAACATTGATTTGAAGAGTTACTGGTTAAAATGCAGCAATAAAGCTACCCCAAAGAAAAGCACTTACTACAAGAAAAGTAAAGTGAATGCCCCTTTTTGAAGTAGCCTGAAAGTGTTCATTTCTATCAAAAATAAAGCTGGAGATGGACTGTTCTCAATGGAGATAGACAGAGTGAAATATCTGATGAAAAAATCAACTACAGAGTACCCCAACAAAAAGCACTTACTTTTAAAAACAACGAGTTAGTGCTTAAGTTAAAGTAATCATTGTGACTATTACAATCTGTAAGTATTTCAACTCCTGGGACAATAAAGTGTTGTTTTAAAGAAATACAACTAAGACTTACTTAACCCTTTGCGGTCCATTGTCGGACTGGGTCCGACATTGCAATTATTCCTCACAGGTCCTTTGTCGGACTGTGTCCGACATCATTATAGCAACGCAATAAACGGGTGTTTAGTCGTTTTTTCTCCGGAAAAAGCCGAGAAAACCATTCAATTGCCGAGTGGTAGCGACAGGAGCCGAGACAAGTCGGAAAAAAAAAAAAAAAAAAAAAAAGGCGTATTTCATGAATAGTCATACATGGTATCAGGTATCAGATAATGGGCGTCCATAATAAACAAGCTGGCTAAGTGCGTCAGCGCACTGAGACTATCATGGACATTTGCAGAGCTTTTTTCAGATGTTATAGTAATAAAATAATGACTTTGATCGCATTATTGAGGAGTTTGGTGATAAAACGAGTGATCTGGAGATGATCGATCGGTATGTACGACTATTATTATTATTATTATTTATTTCTTACACAGCTGAACGCTATAGCAAACAAAAGGCTGGGGAGGGGCTGGAGATGCCTAGTGTGTGCTTTGTTGATATGCAGGGCCATTTAAACCCGTTTGACTGTGAAAAAAAATACTTTTAAACAGCGCGTATAAAATTAACTGCGCGTGTGAAAATTAATTATTCCTGGCGTGCCTGACGCGCGATTAATAAATGGACCGCAAAGGGTTAATTCCAGCATGTGCAAATCCTTGGTGAAACAAATCTTCCTTCTTAGTGGCAATGTCTTCTCCTTCTGGATACCTTGCAGGAATGTTCCTACTACAAAAATGCTCCCTTTTTATGTTCTGGGAGAAATCTGGCAGGAACGGAACTATTTGCAGCCAAGCCCCTTTCTTGCACCGTCATTATATTTGTCTCAATGAAAATGATTTAACCTCCTTCTGCTTTACTAAACAAAAGATAGTGTTGAGTACCCAATCAGCAGTCTCACACATGTAGTTTCTATGTCAACACAAGTGTTAATACTTATTGAACCCATTGTCCATTTATTTGATAGATATGATATAACATTTTGTAAAATAACCCTTGCACCCGCATTCTGATTGTTAAAACACATTATTGGTAAAATGAAAAAAATACAGCCAAGATCTACCCCAACAAAAAGCACTTACTAATGCAATGAACGAGTTAGTGCTTTTGTTAAAGTAATCCTTGTGACTATAAGACATTTCTGGATCAGCATTATCCTTTCACAGTTAATTTTGTGAACATTTTCATTCATTTTTCGATTTTCTAATGTTTGGATGAGAAACAGCAGAGAAGAGAAGCTTAGTATCCTCAAATTTTGCCCCAACTTGATAGCACTTACTCTTATTTATAAAAGACAGTACTAAAGTTAAAGTAGAATTCAAAAGGAACTGTTGTAGCTTTGGATATAAAAACACAACATGTTGAGATACTGGCTGATAAACGCCAATAAAGCTACCCCAAAGAAAAGCACTTACTATAATAAATGAAAGAGAATGCCTTTTTTTGAAGTAGCCTGCATGGCTAAAAAATGATGTTGATATAATTGGTCGTTGGTGAATTCTAAAATATCATTAGCAAAGTAAAGAGTAATTCCTTTTCTGCCCCAAAACCTGTAGAATCGAGGCTTCCAAGTGAGAAGCAACTGAAACGATGCAAATTCAAACAACTTTCTAACACATAAAACCAGTCAGTGTATACGTTACAATAATCCTAGTGAATAAAACAATCTTGTCTGTTTAAAACTGTCACCTGGAATTACATTTGTCCAGGTTCATATTCACTGTACTGTGTACTGGGTTACATTTTGGTAAATAAAAAGCAGTATATTATTCTCACATTTGCCCCAACTTGATAGCCTTACTGTTACAAGAAACAAAGGCAGTACTAAAGTTGGAGATTAATTCAAAATAAAACATTGTTGTAGGATACGATTGACAAACAACATTGATTTGAAGTTACTGGTTGAAATGCAGCAATAAAGCTACCCCAAAGAAAAGCACTTACTACAAGAAAAGTAAAGTGAATGCCCCTTTTTGAAGTAGCCTGAAAGTGTTCATTTCTATCAAAAATAAAGCTGGAGATGGACTGTTCTCAATGGAGACAGACAGAGTGAAATATCTGATGAAAAAATCAACTACAGAGTACCCCAACAAAAAGCACTTACTTTTAAAAACAACGAGTTAGTGCTTAAGTTAAAGTAATCATTGTGACTATTACAATCTGTAAGTATTTCAACTCCTGGGACAATAAAGTGTTGTTTTAAAGAAATACAACTAAGACTTACTTAATTCCAGCATGTGCAAATCCTTGGTGAAACAAATCTTCCTTCTTAGTGGCAATGTCTTCTCCTTCTGGATACCTTGCAGGAATGTTCCTACTACAAAAATGCTCCCTTTTTATGTTCTGGGAGAAATCTGGCAGGAACGGAACTATTTGCAGCCAAGCCCCTTTCTTGCACCGTCATTATATTTGTCTCAATGAAAATTATTTAACCTCCTTCTGCTTTACTAAACAAAAGATAGTGTTGAGTACCCAATCAGCAGTCTCACACATGTAGTTTCTATGTCAACACAAGTGTTAATACTTATTGAACCCATTGTCCATTTATTTGATAGATATGATATAACATTTTGTAAAATAACCCTTGCGCCCGCATTCTGATTGTTAAAACACATTATTGGTAAATTGAAAAAAATACAGCCAAGATCTACCCCAACAAAAAGCACTTACTAATGCAATGAACGAGTTAGTGCTTTTGTTAAAGTAATCCTTGTGACTATAAGACATTTCTGGATCAGCATTATCCTTTCACAGTTAATTTTGTGAACATTTTCATTCATTTTTCGATTTTCTAATGTTTGGATGAGAAACAGCAGAGAAGAGAAGCTTAGTATCCTCAAATTTTGCCCCAACTTGATAGCACTTACTCTTATTTATAAAAGACAGTACTAAAGTTGAAGTAGAATTCAAAAGGAACTGTTGTAGCTTTGGATATAAAAACACAACATGTTGAGATACTGGCTGATAAACGCCAATAAAGCTACCCCAAAGAAAAGCACTTACTATAATAAATGAAAGAGAATGCCTTTTTTTGAAGTAGCCTGCATGGTTAAAAAATGATGTTGATATAATTGGTCGTTGGTGAATTCTAAAATATCATTAGCAAAGTAAAGAGTAATTCCTTTTCTGCCCCAAAACCTGTAGAATCGAGGCTTCCAAGTGAGAAGCAACTGAAACGATGCAAATTCAAACAACTTTCTAACACATAAAACCAGTCAGTGTATACGTTACAATAATCCTTCTGAATAAAACAAATCTTGTCTGTTTAAAATTGTCACCTGGCATTACATTTGTCCAGGTTCATATTCACTGTACTGTGTACTGGGTTACATTTTGGTAAATAAAAAGCAGTATATTATTCTCACATTTGCCCCAACTTGATAGCCTTACTGTTACAAGAAACAAAGGCAGTACTAAAGTTGGAGATTAATTCAAAATAAAACGTTGTTGTAGGATACGATTGACAAACAACATTGATTTGAAGAGTTACTGGTTGAAATGCAGCAATAAAGCTACCCCAAAGAAAAGCACTTACTACAAGAAAAGTAAAGTGAATGCCCCTTTTTGAAGTAGCCTGAAAGTGTTCATTTCTATCAAAAATAAAGCTGGAGATGGACTGTTCTCAATGGAGACAGACAGAGTGAAATATCTGATGAAAAAATCAACTACAGAGTACCCCAACAAAAAGCACTTACTTTTAAAAACAACGAGTTAGTGCTTAAGTTAAAGTAATCATTGTGACTATTACAATCTGTAAGTATTTCAACTCCTGGGACAATAAAGTGTTGTTTTAAAGAAATACAACTAAGACTTACTTAATTCCAGCATGTGCAAATCCTTGGTGAAACAAATCTTCCTTCTTAGTGGCAATGTCTTCTCCTTCTGGATACCTTGCAGGAATGTTCCTACTACAAAAATGCTCCCTTTTTATGTTCTGGGAGAAATCTGGCAGGAACGGAACTATTTGCAGCCAAGCCCCTTTCTTGCACCGTCATTATATTTGTCTCAATGAAAATTATTTAACCTCCTTCTGCTTTACTAAACAAAAGATAGTGTTGAGTACCCAATCAGCAGTCTCACACATGTAGTTTCTATGTCAACACAAGTGTTAATACTTATTGAACCCATTGTCCATTTATTTGATAGATATGATATAACATTTTGTAAAATAACCCTTGCGCCCGCATTCTGATTGTTAAAACACATTATTGGTAAATTGAAAAAAATACAGCCAAGATCTACCCCAACAAAAAGCACTTACTAATGCAATGAACGAGTTAGTGCTTTTGTTAAAGTAATCCTTGTGACTATAAGACATTTCTGGATCAGCATTATCCTTTCACAGTTAATTTTGTGAACATTTTCATTCATTTTTCGATTTTCTAATGTTTGGATGAGAAACAGCAGAGAAGAGAAGCTTAGTATCCTCAAATTTTGCCCCAACTTGATAGCACTTACTCTTATTTATAAAAGACAGTACTAAAGTTGAAGTAGAATTCAAAAGGAACTGTTGTAGCTTTGGATATAAAAACACAACATGTTGAGATACTGGCTGATAAACGCCAATAAAGCTACCCCAAAGAAAAGCACTTACTATAATAAATGAAAGAGAATGCCTTTTTTTGAAGTAGCCTGCATGGCTAAAAAATGATGTTGATATAATTGGTCGTTGGTGAATTCTAAAATATCATTAGCAAAGTAAAGAGTAATTCCTTTTCTGCCCCAAAACCTGTAGAATCGAGGCTTCCAAGTGAGAAGCAACTGAAACAATGCAAATTCAAACAACTTTCTAACACATAAAACCAGTCAGTGTATACGTTACAATAATCCTTCTGAATAAAACAAATCTTGTCTGTTTAAAACTGTCACCTGGAATTACATTTGTCCAGGTTCATATTCACTGTACTGTGTACTGGGTTACATTTTGGTAAATAAAAAGCAGTATATTATTCTCACATTTGCCCCAACTTGATAGCCTTACTGTTACAAGAAACAAAGGCAGTACTAAAGTTGGAGATTAATTCAAAATAAAACATTGTTGTAGGATACGATTGACAAACAACATTGATTTGAAGTTACTGGTTGAAATGCAGCAATAAAGCTACCCCAAAGAAAAGCACTTACTACAAGAAAAGTAAAGTGAATGCCCCTTTTTGAAGTAGCCTGAAAGTGTTCATTTCTATCAAAAATTAAGCTGGAGATGGACTGTTCTCAATGGAGACAGACAGAGTGAAATATCTGATGAAAAAATCAACTACAGAGTACCCCAACAAAAAGCACTTACTTTTAAAAACAACGAGTTAGTGCTTAAGTTAAAGTAATCATTGTGACTATTACAATCTGTAAGTATTTCAACTCCTGGGACAATAAAGTGTTGTTTTAAAGAAATACAACTAAGACTTACTTAATTCCAGCATGTGCAAATCCTTGGTGAAACAAATCTTCCTTCTTAGTGGCAATGTCTTCTCCTTCTGGATACCTTGCAGGAATGTTCCTACTACAAAAATGCTCCCTTTTTATGTTCTGGGAGAAATCTGGCAGGAACGGAACTATTTGCAGCCAAGCCCCTTTCTTGCACCGTCATTATATTTGTCTCAATGAAAATGATTTAACCTCCTTCTGCTTTACTAAACAAAAGATAGTGTTGAGTACCCAATCAGCAGTCTCACACATGTAGTTTCTATGTCAACACAAGTGTTAATACTTATTGAACCCATTGTCCATTTATTTGATAGATATGATATAACATTTTGTAAAATAACCCTTGCGCCCGCATTCTGATTGTTAAAACATATTATTGGTAAATTGAAAAAAATACAGCCAAGATCTACCCCAACAAAAAGCACTTACTAATGCAATGAACGAGTTAGTGCTTTTGTTAAAGTAATCCTTGTGACTATAAGACATTTCTGGATCAGCATTATCCTTTCACAGTTAATTTTGTGAACATTTTCATTCATTTTTCGATTTTCTAATGTTTGGATGAGAAACAGCAGAGAAGAGAAGCTTAGTATCCTCAAATTTTGCCCCAACTTGATAGCACTTACTCTTATTTATAAAAGACAGTACTAAAGTTGAAGTAGAATTCAAAAGGAACTGTTGTAGCTTTGGATATAAAAACACAACATGTTGAGATACTGGCTGATAAACGCCAATAAAGCTACCCCAAAGAAAAGCACTTACTATAATAAATGAAAGAGAATGCCTTTTTTTGAAGTAGCCTGCATGGCTAAAAAATGATGTTGATATAATTGGTCGTTGGTGAATTCTAAAATATCATTAGCAAAGTAAAGAGTAATTCCTTTTCTGCCCCAAAACCTGTAGAATCGAGGCTTCCAAGTGAGAAGCAACTGAAACGATGCAAATTCAAACAACTTTCTAACACATAAAACCAGTCAGTGTATACGTTACAATAATCCTTCTGAATAAAACAAATCTTGTCTGTTTAAAACTGTCACCTGGAATTACATTTGTCCAGGTTCATATTCACTGTACTGTGTACTGGGTTACATTTTGGTAAATAAAAAGCAGTATATTATTCTCACATTTGCCCCAACTTGATAGCCTTACTGTTACAAGAAACAAAGGCAGTACTAAAGTTGGAGATTAATTCAAAATAAAACATTGTTGTAGGATACGATTGACAAACAACATTGATTTGAAGTTACTGGTTGAAATGCAGCAATAAAGCTACCCCAAAGAAAAGCACTTACTACAAGAAAAGTAAAGTGAATGCCCCTTTTTGAAGTAGCCTGAAAGTGTTCATTTCTATCAAAAATAAAGCTGGAGATGGACTGTTCTCAATGGAGACAGACAGAGTGAAATATCTGATGAAAAAATCAACTACAGAGTACCCCAACAAAAAGCACTTACTTTTAAAAACAACGAGTTAGTGCTTAAGTTAAAGTAATCATTGTGACTATTACAATCTGTAAGTATTTCAACTCCTGGGACAATAAAGTGTTGTTTTAAAGAAATACAACTAAGACTTACTTAATTCCAGCATGTGCAAATCCTTGGTGAAACAAATCTTCCTTCTTAGTGGCAATGTCTTCTCCTTCTGGATACCTTGCAGGAATGTTCCTACTACAAAAATGCTCCCTTTTTATGTTCTGGGAGAAATCTGGCAGGAACGGAACTATTTGCAGCCAAGCCCCTTTCTTGCACCGTCATTATATTTGTCTCAATGAAAATGATTTAACCTCCTTCTGCTTTACTAAACAAAAGATAGTGTTGAGTACCCAATCAGCAGTCTCACACATGTAGTTTCTATGTCAACACAAGTGTTAATACTTATTGAACCCATTGTCCATTTATTTGATAGATATGATATAACATTTTGTAAAATAACCCTTGCGCCCGCATTCTGATTGTTAAAACACAT
This sequence comes from Acipenser ruthenus, assembly GCF_902713425.1. NCBI lineage: Eukaryota > Metazoa > Chordata > Actinopteri > Acipenseriformes > Acipenseridae > Acipenser > Acipenser ruthenus. Next base: position 3,346,346 of record NC_081244.1, read on the forward strand.
TATTGGTAAATTGAAAAAAATACAGCCAAGATCTACCCCAACAAAAAGCACTTACTAATGCAATGAACGAGTTAGTGCTTTTGTTAAAGTAATCCTTGTGACTATAAGACATTTCTGGATCAGCATTATCCTTTCACAGTTAATTTTGTGAACATTTTCATTCATTTTTCGATTTTCTAATGTTTGGATGAGAAACAGCAGAGAAGAGAAGCTTAGTATCCTCAAATTTTGCCCCAACTTATAGCACTTACTCTTATTTATAAAAGACAGTACTAAAGTTGAAGTAGAATTCAAAAGGAACTGTTGTAGCTTTGGATATAAAAACACAACATGTTGAGATACTGGCTGATAAACGCCAATAAAGCTACCCCAAAGAAAAGCACTTACTATAATAAATGAAAGAGAATGCCTTTTTTTGAAGTAGCCTGCATGGTTAAAAAATGATGTTGATATAATTGGTCGTTGGTGAATTCTAAAATATCATTAGCAAAGTAAAGAGTAATTCCTTTTCTGCCCCAAAACCTGTAGAATCGAGGCTTCCAAGTGAGAAGCAACTGAAACGATGCAAATTCAAATAACTTTCTAACACATAAAACCAGTCAGTGTATACGTTACAATAATCCTTCTGAATAAAACAAATCTTGTCTGTTTAAAACTGTCACCTGGCATTACATTTGTCCAGGTTCATATTCACTGTACTGTGTACTGGGTTACATTTTGGTAAATAAAAAGCAGTATATTATTCTCACATTTGCCCCAACTTGATAGCCTTACTGTTACAAGAAACAAAGGCAGTACTAAAGTTGGAGATTAATTCAAAATAAAACGTTGTTGTAGGATACGATTGACAAACAACATTGATTTGAAGAGTTACTGGTTGAAATGCAGCAATAAAGCTACCCCAAAGAAAAGCACTTACTACAAGAAAAGTAAAGTGAATGCCCCTTTTTGAAGTAGCCTGAAAGTGTTCATTTCTATCAAAAATAAAGCTGGAGATGGACTGTTCTCAATGGAGACAGACAGAGTGAAATATCTGATGAAAAAATCAACTACAGAGTACCCCAACAAAAAGCACTTACTTTTAAAAACAACGAGTTAGTGCTTAAGTTAAAGTAATCATTGTGACTATTACAATCTGTAAGTATTTCAACTCCTGGGACAATAAAGTGTTGTTTTAAAGAAATACAACTAAGACTTACTTAATTCCAGCATGTGCAAATCCTTGGTGAAACAAATCTTCCTTCTTAGTGGCAATGTCTTCTCCTTCTGGATACCTTGCAGGAATGTTCCTACTACAAAAATGCTCCCTTTTTATGTTCTGGGAGAAATCTGGCAGGAACGGAACTATTTGCAGCCAAGCCCCTTTCTTGCACCGTCATTATATTTGTCTCAATGAAAATTATTTAACCTCCTTCTGCTTTACTAAACAAAAGATAGTGTTGAGTACCCAATCAGCAGTCTCACACATGTAGTTTCTATGTCAACACAAGTGTTAATACTTATTGAACCCATTGTCCATTTATTTGATAGATATGATATAACATTTTGTAAAATAACCCTTGCGCCCGCATTCTGATTGTTAAAACACATTATTGGTAAATTGAAAAAAATACAGCCAAGATCTACCCCAACAAAAAGCACTTACTAATGCAATGAACGAGTTAGTGCTTTTGTTAAAGTAATCCTTGTGACTATAAGACATTTCTGGATCAGCATTATCCTTTCACAGTTAATTTTGTGAACATTTTCATTCATTTTTCGATTTTCTAATGTTTGGATGAGAAACAGCAGAGAAGAGAAGCTTAGTATCCTCAAATTTTGCCCCAACTTGATAGCACTTACTCTTATTTATAAAAGACAGTACTAAAGTTAAAGTAGAATTCAAAAGGAACTGTTGTAGCTTTGGATATAAAAACACAACATGTTGAGATACTGGCTGATAAACGCCAATAAAGCTACCCCAAAGAAAAGCACTTACTATAATAAATGAAAGAGAATGCCTTTTTTTGAAGTAGCCTGCATGGCTAAAAAATGATGTTGATATAATTGGTCGTTGGTGAATTCTAAAATATCATTAGCAAAGTAAAGAGTAATTCCTTTTCTGCCCCAAAACCTGTAGAATCGAGGCTTCCAAGTGAGAAGCAACTGAAACGATGCAAATTCAAACAACTTTCTAACACATAAAACCAGTCAGTGTATACGTTACAATAATCCTTCTGAATAAAACAAATCTTGTCTGTTTAAAACTGTCACCTGGAATTACATTTGTCCAGGTTCATATTCACTGTACTGTGTACTGGGTTACATTTTGGTAAATAAAAAGCAGTATATTATTCTCACATTTGCCCCAACTTGATAGCCTTACTGTTACAAGAAACAAAGGCAGTACTAAAGTTGGAGATTAATTCAAAATAAAACATTGTTGTAGGATACGATTGACAAACAACATTGATTTGAAGTTACTGGTTGAAATGCAGCAATAAAGCTACCCCAAAGAAAAGCACTTACTACAAGAAAAGTAAAGTGAATGCCCCTTTTTGAAGTAGCCTGAAAGTGTTCATTTCTATCAAAAATAAAGCTGGAGATGGACTGTTCTCAATGGAGACAGACAGAGTGAAATATCTGATGAAAAAATCAACTACAGAGTACCCCAACAAAAAGCACTTACTTTTAAAAACAACGAGTTAGTGCTTAAGTTAAAGTAATCATTGTGACTATTACAATCTGTAAGTATTTCAACTCCTGGGACAATAAAGTGTTGTTTTAAAGAAATACAACTAAGACTTACTTAATTCCAGCATGTGCAAATCCTTGGTGAAACAAATCTTCCTTCTTAGTGGCAATGTCTTCTCCTTCTGGATACCTTGCAGGAATGTTCCTACTACAAAAATGCTCCCTTTTTATGTTCTGGGAGAAATCTGGCAGGAACGGAACTATTTGCAGCCAAGCCCCTTTCTTGCACCGTCATTATATTTGTCTCAATGAAAATGATTTAACCTCCTTCTGCTTTACTAAACAAAAGATAGTGTTGAGTACCCAATCAGCAGTCTCACACATGTAGTTTCTATGTCAACACAAGTGTTAATACTTATTGAACCCATTGTCCATTTATTTGATAGATATGATATAACATTTTGTAAAATAACCCTTGCGCCCGCATTCTGATTGTTAAAACACATTATTGGTAAATTGAAAAAAATACAGCCAAGATCTACCCCAACAAAAAGCACTTACTAATGCAATGAACGAGTTAGTGCTTTTGTTAAAGTAATCCTTGTGACTATAAGACATTTCTGGATCAGCATTATCCTTTCACAGTTAATTTTGTGAACATTTTCATTCATTTTTCGATTTTCTAATGTTTGGATGAGAAACAGCAGAGAAGAGAAGCTTAGTATCCTCAAATTTTGCCCCAACTTATAGCACTTACTCTTATTTATAAAAGACAGTACTAAAGTTGAAGTAGAATTCAAAAGGAACTGTTGTAGCTTTGGATATAAAAACACAACATGTTGAGATACTGGCTGATAAACGCCAATAAAGCTACCCCAAAGAAAAGCACTTACTATAATAAATGAAAGAGAATGCCTTTTTTTGAAGTAGCCTGCATGGTTAAAAAATGATGTTGATATAATTGGTCGTTGGTGAATTCTAAAATATCATTAGCAAAGTAAAGAGTAATTCCTTTTCTGCCCCAAAACCTGTAGAATCGAGGCTTCCAAGTGAGAAGCAACTGAAACGATGCAAATTCAAATAACTTTCTAACACATAAAACCAGTCAGTGTATACGTTACAATAATCCTTCTGAATAAAACAAATCTTGTCTGTTTAAAACTGTCACCTGGCATTACATTTGTCCAGGTTCATATTCACTGTACTGTGTACTGGGTTACATTTTGGTAAATAAAAAGCAGTATATTATTCTCACATTTGCCCCAACTTGATAGCCTTACTGTTACAAGAAACAAAGGCAGTACTAAAGTTGGAGATTAATTCAAAATAAAACGTTGTTGTAGGATACGATTGACAAACAACATTGATTTGAAGAGTTACTGGTTGAAATGCAGCAATAAAGCTACCCCAAAGAAAAGCACTTACTACAAGAAAAGTAAAGTGAATGCCCCTTTTTGAAGTAGCCTGAAAGTGTTCATTTCTATCAAAAATAAAGCTGGAGATGGACTGTTCTCAATGGAGACAGACAGAGTGAAATATCTGATGAAAAAATCAACTACAGAGTACCCCAACAAAAAGCACTTACTTTTAAAAACAACGAGTTAGTGCTTAAGTTAAAGTAATCATTGTGACTATTACAATCTGTAAGTATTTCAACTCCTGGGACAATAAAGTGTTGTTTTAAAGAAATACAACTAAGACTTACTTAATTCCAGCATGTGCAAATCCTTGGTGAAACAAATCTTCCTTCTTAGTGGCAATGTCTTCTCCTTCTGGATACCTTGCAGGAATGTTCCTACTACAAAAATGCTCCCTTTTTATGTTCTGGGAGAAATCTGGCAGGAACGGAACTATTTGCAGCCAAGCCCCTTTCTTGCACCGTCATTATATTTGTCTCAATGAAAATGATTTAACCTCCTTCTGCTTTACTAAACAAAAGATAGTGTTGAGTACCCAATCAGCAGTCTCACACATGTAGTTTCTATGTCAACACAAGTGTTAATACTTATTGAACCCATTGTCCATTTATTTGATAGATATGATATAACATTTTGTAAAATAACCCTTGCGCCCGCATTCTGATTGTTAAAACACATTATTGGTAAATTGAAAAAAATACAGCCAAGATCTACCCCAACAAAAAGCACTTACTAATGCAATGAACGAGTTAGTGCTTTTGTTAAAGTAATCCTTGTGACTATAAGACATTTCTGGATCAGCATTATCCTTTCACAGTTAATTTTGTGAACATTTTCATTCATTTTTCGATTTTCTAATGTTTGGATGAGAAACAGCAGAGAAGAGAAGCTTAGTATCCTCAAATTTTGCCCCAACTTGATAGCACTTACTCTTATTTATAAAAGACAGTACTAAAGTTAAAGTAGAATTCAAAAGGAACTGTTGTAGCTTTGGATATAAAAACACAACATGTTGAGATACTGGCTGATAAACGCCAATAAAGCTACCCCAAAGAAAAGCACTTACTATAATAAATGAAAGAGAATGCCTTTTTTTGAAGTAGCCTGCATGGCTAAAAAATGATGTTGATATAATTGGTCGTTGGTGAATTCTAAAATATCATTAGCAAAGTAAAGAGTAATTCCTTTTCTGCCCCAAAACCCCAAACAACATTGATTTGAAGAGTTACTGGTTGAAATGCAGCAATAAAGCTACCCCAAAGAAAAGCACTTACTACAAGAAAAGTAAAGTGAATGCCCCTTTTTGAAGTAGCCTGAAAGTGTTCATTTCTATCAAAAATAAAGCTGGAGATGGACTGTTCTCAATGGAGATAGACAGAGTGAAATATCTGATGAAAAAATCAACTACAGAGTACCCCAACATAAAGCACTTACTTTTAAAAACAACAAGTTAGTGCTTAAGTTAAAGTAATCATTGTGACTATTACAATCTGTAAGTATTTCAACTCCTGGGACAATAAAGTGTTGTTTTAAAGAAATACAACTAAGACTTACTTAATTCCAGCATGTGCAAATCCTTGGTGAAACAAATCTTCCTTCTTAGTGGCAATGTCTTCTCCTTCTGGATACCTTGCAGGAATGTTCCTACTACAAAAATGCTCCTGTGACGGGGTACTGCCCGTCTTTATGATCAATGTTGGGACTGGCAGGGAGGGGGTTAAAATTCCTCCCTGCCAGGAAAACATGTGAGAATGTGGCTGGAGCCCTAATTGACTAATTAGCAATTATTGATTAATTGGGCTCCAGCCACAGGGAATAAAAGCCAGGGGAGAGGCCCTGGCTGGGGAGAGAGTTGAAGGAGAGATCTAGAAACAAGAGTGTGTTTGTATGTGTTGTTTTTCTGTTCCAGTGAAGGCAACGCCCAGCCTGGAAACCTTTATTTTTGTAAGTTTTGCTTTTTGCTTTGTGTGTATTTTGTGTTTAAAACCGTTTTGTTTGGCCCTTGTGCCTATTTATTTTGTATTTTTGTTTATTAAAAACTTTATTTTTGAACTTTAAAACTGTCTCTGAGTCTCAAACCTCGGTCCATCCTGTCACATTTGGTGTCAGAAGTGGGATAGCGCCACCTGGAGCCTCAGAGCAGTACATTTTTTTTTTTCTCTTGAATTTTGGGAGTTTTTTTTTTGGAAACTTGATTTAAATGGGGAGGAAGAGCAGACAGCGGCAAAGGCAGGAGATGCAGCAGCCGAAGAAATGTAGGCTGCTGCAACAACAGCCACCCCAGCTGGAGGACCCAGCCAGTCTTTTCCCCTGGTGCTCATGGTGCGAGATGCAGGACCATCGATGGAGATCCTGCCCAGAAGTGCTACCAGCGCACTGGTGTGGGTGCTGTGAAGTCTACGGCCACAACTGGGCAGGACGCCCCTACGCCCTGGCCCAGGAGGAGGCAGATGACGACGGGGAGTTGTTTTTAAAAAGTCTCGCGGCAGAGTTGTGCACTGGCTGTGGGGCATATGGGCACACAGTGGCCATCTGCCCCACGCAAATAGAGGGGAGAAGAAGGAGGCAGAGAGGAAAGAAGACATGGGAGGAAGAGGAGTGGTGCACCCAGTGCATGCAGTATGGGCATGAGGAGCACCACTGCCCGGAGGTGTTATCGGACACAGACCTGGAGTGGGAGGAGCCCGAACGTCCTGCGCCTGAGTGGGAGGAGCCCGAACGTCCTGCACCTGAGTGGGAGGAGCCCGAACGTCTTGCGCCTGAGTGGGAGGAGCCCGAACGTCCTGCGCCCCCAAAAGAGGGGGGAATCGGTGCGTCCAGAGCCCAAGAGGGGGGAGTCGGTGCATCCAGAGCCCAAGAGGGGGGAGTCGGTGCGTCCAGAGCCCAAGAGGGGGAAGTCGGTGCGTCCAGAGCCCAAGAGGGGGAAGGCCCAACGTCCACGGTCCAGGTGTCCACCAGCAGAGGGAGAGTTCCTGCTGGTTTTGCCTCCATCACCGTCACCAGCAGAAGGAGCATGCCTGCTGGTTCCCCTGCTGCCGCCGTCCCGAGAGCCAGAAGGGGAGGAGCTGCCGTCCCGAGAGCCAGAAGGGGAGGAGCTGCCGTCCCGAGAGCCAGAAGGGGAGGAGCCGCTGTCCCGAGAGCCAGAAGGGGAGGAGCCGCTGTCCCGAGAGCCAGAAGGGGAGGAGCCGCTGTCCCGAGAGCCAGAAGGGGAGGAGCCGTCGTCCCGAGAGCCAGAAGGGAAGGAGCCGTCGTCCCGAGAGCCAGAAGGGAAGGAGCCGTCGTCCCGAGAGCCAGAAGGGGAGGAGCCGTCGTCCCGAGAGCCAGAAGGGGAGGAGTCGCCTCCCGAGGGTCCGCCAGTAGAGGGAGACGAGCTGCTGTTCCCGCCTCCGCCAGCAGAGGGAGACGAGCTGCTGTTCCCGCCTCCGCCAGCAGAGGGAGACGAGTTGCTGTTCCCGCCTCCGCCAGCAGAGGGAGACGAGTTGCCGTTCCCGCCTCCGCCAGCAGAGGGAGACGAGTTGCTGTTCCCGCCTCCGCCAGCAGAGGGAGACGAGTTGCCGTTCCCGCCTCCGCCAGCAGAGGGAGACGAGTTGCCGTTCCCGCCTCCGCCACTAGAGGGAGAGGGGCCGCCGTTCCCGCCTCCGCCAGCAGAGGGAGCCGGGCCGCCGTTCCCGCCTCCGCCAGCAGAGGGAGCCGGGCCGCCGTTCCCGCCTCCGCCAGCAGAGGGAGCCGGGCCGCCGTTCCCGCCTCCGCCAGCAGAGGGAGCCGGGCCGCCGTTCCTGCCTCCGCCAGCAGAGGGAGCCGGGCCGCCGTTCCCGTCTCCGCCAGCAGAGGGAGCCGGGCCGCCGTTCCCGTCTCCGCCTCCCGAGGGTCCGCTGCTGCTGCCGTCGCCTCCCGAGGGTCCGCTGCTGCTGCCGTCTCCTCCCGAGGGTCCGCTGCTGCTGCCGTCGCCTCCCGAGGGTCCGCTGCTGCTGCCGTCGCCTCCCAAGGGTCCGCTGCTGCTGCTGTCGCCTTCCGAGGGTCCGCTGCTGCTGCCGTTGCTTGGGGTCTTCGGGGATCCTGCGTCGCCTGGGGTCGCTACACTGTGGTCGGAGCCCCACGGAGGGGAGTTGCTGACCATGAAGAGGGGGAGGGAGGTCAGGAGACCAGCTCCCCCAGCTGCACTTTCGCGGCAAGATGGTGTGTGGCCGGAGCCCCGGAAGAGGGAGCTGCTGGCCACGAAGAATTGGGTGGTGCCGGACGTCCCACCATGGCCACCCCCATGGACACTGTGCTTCCCCCTCTTCCGGGACTGAGACTGAGGGGGGAGGTGGCCATTTAGGCCATGTTGTGCTTGGCACAAGGGGGGGGATATGTGACGGGGTACTGCCCGTCTTTATGATCAATGTTGGGACTGGCAGGGAGGGGGTTAAAATTCCTCCCTGCCAGGAAAACATGTGAGAATGTGGCTGGAGCCCTAACTGACTAATTAGCAATTATTGATTAATTGGGCTCCAGCCACAGGGAATAAAAGCCAGGGGAGAGGCCCTGGCTGGGGAGAGAGTTGAAGGAGAGATCTAGAAACAAGAGAGTGTGTTTGTATGTGTTGTTTTTCTGTTCCAGTGAAGGCAACGCCCAGCCTGGAAACCTTTATTTTTGTAAGTTTTGCTTTTTGCTTTGTGTGTATTTTGTGTTTAAAACCGTTTTGTTTGGCCCTTGAGCCTATTTATTTTGTATTTTTGTTTATTAAAAACTTTATTTTTGAACTTTAAAACTGTCTCTGAGTCTCAAACCTCGGTCCATCCTGTCACAGCTCCCTTTTTATGTTCTGGGAGAAATCTGGCAGGAACGGAACTATTTGCAGCCAAGCCCCTTTCTTGCACAGTTAATTTTGTGAACATTTTCATTCATTTTTCGATTTTCTAATGTTTGGATGAGAAACAGCAGAGAAGAGAAGCTTAGTATCCTCAAATTTTGCCCCAACTTGATAGCACTTACTCTTATTTATAAAAGACAGTACTAAAGTTGAAGTAGAATTCAAAAGGAACTGTTGTAGCTTTGGATATAAAAACACAACATGTTGAGATACTGGCTGATAAACGCCAATAAAGTTACCCCAAAGAAAAGCACTTACTATAATAAATGAAAGAGAATGCCTTTTTTTGAAGTACCCTGCATGGTTAAAAAATGATGTTGATATAATTGGTCGTTGGTGAATTCTAAAATATCATTAACAAAGTAAAGGGTAATTCCTTTTTTGCCCCAAAACCTGTAGAATCGAAACTTCCAACTAAGAATAAGCAACTGAAACTATGCAAATTAAAACAACTTTCTAACATATAAAACCAGTCAGTGTATACGTTACAATAATCCTTCTGAACAAAACAAACCTTCACTATTTAAAACTGTCACCTGGCATTACATTCGTCCTGGTTCATATTCACTGTACTGTGTATTGGGTTACATTTTGGTAAATAAAAAGCAGTATATTATTCTCACATTTGCCCCAACTTGATAGCCTTACTGTTACAAGAAACAAAGGCAGTACTAAAGTTGGAGATTAATTCAAAATAAAACGTTGTTGTAGGATACGATTGACAAACAACATTGATTTGAAGAGTTACTGGTTGAAATGCAGCAATAAAGCTACCCCAAAGAAAAGCACTTACTACAAGAAAAGTAAAGTGAATCCCCCTTTTTGAAGTAGCCTGAAAGTGTTCATTTCTATCAAAAATAAAGCTGGAGATGGACTGTTCTCAATGGAGATAGACAGAGTGAAATATCTGATGAAAAAATCAACTACAGAGTACCCCAACAAAAAGCACTTACTTTTAAAAACAATGAGTTAGTGCTTAAGTTAAAGTAATCATTGTGACTATTACAATCTGTAAGTATTTCAACTCCTGGGACAATAAAGTGTTGTTTTAAAGAAATACAACTAAGACTTACTTAATTCCAGCATGTGCAAATCCTTGGTGAAACAAATCTTCCTTCTTAGTGGCAATGTCTTCTCCTTCTGGATACCTTGCAGGAATGTTCCTACTACAAAAATGCTCCCTTTTTATGTTCTGGGAGAAATCTGGCAGGAACGGGACTATTTGCAGCCAAGCCCCTTTCTTGCACCGTCGTTATATTTGTCTCAATGAAAATGATTTAACCTCCTTCTGCTTTCCTAAACAAAAGATAGTGTTGAGTACCCAATCAGCAGTCTCACACATGTAGTTTCTATGTCAATACAAGTGTTAATACTTATTGAACCCATTGTCCATTTTTTTGATAGATATGATATAACATTTTGTAAAATAACCCTTGTGCCCGCATTTTGATTGTTAAAACACATTATTGGTAAATTGAAAAAAAATACAGCCAACATCTACCCCAACAAAAAGCACTTACTAATGCAATGAACGAGTTAGTGCTTTTGTTCAAGTAATCCTTGTGACTATAAGACATTTCTGGATCAGCCTTATCCTTTCACAGTTAATTTTGTGAACATTTTCATTCATTTTTTCGATTTTCTAATGTTTGGATGAGAAACAGCAGACAAGAGAAGCTTAGTATCCTCAAATTTTGCCCCAACTTGATAGCACTTACTCTTATTTATAAAAGACAGTACTAAAGTTGAAGTAGAATTCAAAAGGAACTGTTGTAGCTTTGGATATAAAAACACAACATGTTGAGATACTGGCTGATAAACGCCAATAAAGCTACCCCAAAGAAAAGCACTTACTATAATAAATGAAAGAGAATGCCTTTTTTTGAAGTAGCCTGCATGGTTAAAAAATGATGTTGATATAATTGGTCGTTGGTGAATTCTAAAATATCATTAGCAAAGTAAAGAGTAATTCCTTTTCTGCCCCAAAACCTGTAGAATCGAGGCTTCCAAGTGAGAAGCAACTGAAACGATGCAAATTCAAACAACTTTCTAACACATAAAACCAGTCAGTGTATACGTTACAATAATCCTTCTGAATAAAACAAATCTTGTCTGTTTAAAACTGTCACCTGGAATTACATTTGTCCAGGTTCATATTCACTGTACTGTGTACTGGGTTACATTTTGGTAAATAAAAAGCAGTATATTATTCTCACATTTGCCCCAACTTGATAGCCTTACTGTTACAAGAAACAAAGGCAGTACTAAAGTTGGAGATTAATTCAAAATAAAACATTGTTGTAGGATACGATTGACAAACAACATTGATTTGAAGTTACTGGTTGAAATGCAGCAATAAAGCTACCCCAAAGAAAAGCACTTACTACAAGAAAAGTAAAGTGAATGCCCCTTTTTGAAGTAGCCTGAAAGTGTTCATTTCTATCAAAAATAAAGCTGGAGATGGACTGTTCTCAATGGAGACAGACAGAGTGAAATATCTGATGAAAAAATCAACTACAGAGTACCCCAACAAAAAGCACTTACTTTTAAAAACAACGAGTTAGTGCTTAAGTTAAAGTAATCATTGTGACTATTACAATCTGTAAGTATTTCAACTCCTGGGACAATAAAGTGTTGTTTTAAAGAAATACAACTAAGACTTACTTAATTCCAGCATGTGCAAATCCTTGGTGAAACAAATCTTCCTTCTTAGTGGCAATGTCTTCTCCTTCTGGATACCTTGCAGGAATGTTCCTACTACAAAAATGCTCCCTTTTTATGTTCTGGGAGAAATCTGGCAGGAACGGAACTATTTGCAGCCAAGCCCCTTTCTTGCACCGTCATTATATTTGTCTCAATGAAAATGATTTAACCTCCTTCTGCTTTACTAAACAAAAGATAGTGTTGAGTACCCAATCAGCAGTCTCACACATGTAGTTTCTATGTCAACACAAGTGTTAATACTTATTGAACCCATTGTCCATTTATTTGATAGATATGATATAACATTTTGTAAAATAACCCTTGCGCCCGCATTCTGATTGTTAAAACACATTATTGGTAAATTGAAAAAAATACAGCCAAGATCTACCCCAACAAAAAGCACTTACTAATGCAATGAACGAGTTAGTGCTTTTGTTAAAGTAATCCTTGTGACTATAAGACATTTCTGGATCAGCATTATCCTTTCACAGTTAATTTTGTGAACATTTTCATTCATTTTTCGATTTTCTAATGTTTGGATGAGAAACAGCAGAGAAGAGAAGCTTAGTATCCTCAAATTTTGCCCCAACTTATAGCACTTACTCTTATTTATAAAAGACAGTACTAAAGTTGAAGTAGAATTCAAAAGGAACTGTTGTAGCTTTGGATATAAAAACACAACATGTTGAGATACTGGCTGATAAACGCCAATAAAGCTACCCCAAAGAAAAGCACTTACTATAATAAATGAAAGAGAATGCCTTTTTTTGAAGTAGCCTGCATGGTTAAAAAATGATGTTGATATAATTGGTCGTTGGTGAATTCTAAAATATCATTAGCAAAGTAAAGAGTAATTCCTTTTCTGCCCCAAAACCTGTAGAATCGAGGCTTCCAAGTGAGAAGCAACTGAAACGATGCAAATTCAAATAACTTTCTAACACATAAAACCAGTCAGTGTATACGTTACAATAATCCTTCTGAATAAAACAAATCTTGTCTGTTTAAAACTGTCACCTGGCATTACATTTGTCCAGGTTCATATTCACTGTACTGTGTACTGGGTTACATTTTGGTAAATAAAAAGCAGTATATTATTCTCACATTTGCCCCAACTTGATAGCCTTACTGTTACAAGAAACAAAGGCAGTACTAAAGTTGGAGATTAATTCAAAATAAAACGTTGTTGTAGGATACGATTGACAAACAACATTGATTTGAAGAGTTACTGGTTGAAATGCAGCAATAAAGCTACCCCAAAGAAAAGCACTTACTACAAGAAAAGTAAAGTGAATGCCCCTTTTTGAAGTAGCCTGAAAGTGTTCATTTCTATCAAAAATAAAGCTGGAGATGGACTGTTCTCAATGGAGACAGACAGAGTGAAATATCTGATGAAAAAATCAACTACAGAGTACCCCAACAAAAAGCACTTACTTTTAAAAACAACGAGTTAGTGCTTAAGTTAAAGTAATCATTGTGACTATTACAATCTGTAAGTATTTCAACTCCTGGGACAATAAAGTGTTGTTTTAAAGAAATACAACTAAGACTTACTTAATTCCAGCATGTGCAAATCCTTGGTGAAACAAATCTTCCTTCTTAGTGGCAATGTCTTCTCCTTCTGGATACCTTGCAGGAATGTTCCTACTACAAAAATGCTCCCTTTTTATGTTCTGGGAGAAATCTGGCAGGAACGGAACTATTTGCAGCCAAGCCCCTTTCTTGCACCGTCATTATATTTGTCTCAATGAAAATTATTTAACCTCCTTCTGCTTTACTAAACAAAAGATAGTGTTGAGTACCCAATCAGCAGTCTCACACATGTAGTTTCTATGTCAACACAAGTGTTAATACTTATTGAACCCATTGTCCATTTATTTGATAGATATGATATAACATTTTGTAAAATAACCCTTGCGCCCGCATTCTGATTGTTAAAACACATTATTGGTAAATTGAAAAAAATACAGCCAAGATCTACCCCAACAAAAAGCACTTACTAATGCAATGAACGAGTTAGTGCTTTTGTTAAAGTAATCCTTGTGACTATAAGACATTTCTGGATCAGCATTATCCTTTCACAGTTAATTTTGTGAACATTTTCATTCATTTTTCGATTTTCTAATGTTTGGATGAGAAACAGCAGAGAAGAGAAGCTTAGTATCCTCAAATTTTGCCCCAACTTGATAGCACTTACTCTTATTTATAAAAGACAGTACTAAAGTTAAAGTAGAATTCAAAAGGAACTGTTGTAGCTTTGGATATAAAAACACAACATGTTGAGATACTGGCTGATAAACGCCAATAAAGCTACCCCAAAGAAAAGCACTTACTATAATAAATGAAAGAGAATGCCTTTTTTTGAAGTAGCCTGCATGGCTAAAAAATGATGTTGATATAATTGGTCGTTGGTGAATTCTAAAATATCATTAGCAAAGTAAAGAGTAATTCCTTTTCTGCCCCAAAACCCCAAACAACATTGATTTGAAGAGTTACTGGTTGAAATGCAGCAATAAAGCTACCCCAAAGAAAAGCACTTACTACAAGAAAAGTAAAGTGAATGCCCCTTTTTGAAGTAGCCTGAAAGTGTTCATTTCTATCAAAAATAAAGCTGGAGATGGACTGTTCTCAATGGAGATAGACAGAGTGAAATATCTGATGAAAAAATCAACTACAGAGTACCCCAACATAAAGCACTTACTTTTAAAAACAACAAGTTAGTGCTTAAGTTAAAGTAATCATTGTGACTATTACAATCTGTAAGTATTTCAACTCCTGGGACAATAAAGTGTTGTTTTAAAGAAATACAACTAAGACTTACTTAATTCCAGCATGTGCAAATCCTTGGTGAAACAAATCTTCCTTCTTAGTGGCAATGTCTTCTCCTTCTGGATACCTTGCAGGAATGTTCCTACTACAAAAATGCTCCTGTGACGGGGTACTGCCCGTCTTTATGATCAATGTTGGGACTGGCAGGGAGGGGGTTAAAATTCCTCCCTGCCAGGAAAACATGTGAGAATGTGGCTGGAGCCCTAATTGACTAATTAGCAATTATTGATTAATTGGGCTCCAGCCACAGGGAATAAAAGCCAGGGGAGAGGCCCTGGCTGGGGAGAGAGTTGAAGGAGAGATCTAGAAACAAGAGTGTGTTTGTATGTGTTGTTTTTCTGTTCCAGTGAAGGCAACGCCCAGCCTGGAAACCTTTATTTTTGTAAGTTTTGCTTTTTGCTTTGTGTGTATTTTGTGTTTAAAACCGTTTTGTTTGGCCCTTGTGCCTATTTATTTTGTATTTTTGTTTATTAAAAACTTTATTTTTGAACTTTAAAACTGTCTCTGAGTCTCAAACCTCGGTCCATCCTGTCACATTTGGTGTCAGAGTGGGATAGCGCCACCTGGAGCCTCAGAGCAGTACATTTTTTTTTTTCTCTTGAATTTTGGGAGTTTTTTTTTTGGAAACTTGATTTAAATGGGGAGGAAGAGCAGACAGCGGCAAAGGCAGGAGATGCAGCAGCCGAAGAAATGTAGGCTGCTGCAACAACAGCCACCCCAGCTGGAGGACCCAGCCAGTCTTTTCCCCTGGTGCTCATGGTGCGAGATGCAGGACCATCGATGGAGATCCTGCCCAGAAGTGCTACCAGCGCACTGGTGTGGGTGCTGTGAAGTCTACGGCCACAACTGGGCAGGACGCCCCTACGCCCTGGCCCAGGAGGAGGCAGATGACGACGGGGAGTTGTTTTTAAAAAGTCTCGCGGCAGAGTTGTGCACTGGCTGTGGGGCATATGGGCACACAGTGGCCATCTGCCCCACGCAAATAGAGGGGAGAAGAAGGAGGCAGAGAGGAAAGAAGACATGGGAGGAAGAGGAGTGGTGCACCCAGTGCATGCAGTATGGGCATGAGGAGCACCACTGCCCGGAGGTGTTATCGGACACAGACCTGGAGTGGGAGGAGCCCGAACGTCCTGCGCCTGAGTGGGAGGAGCCCGAACGTCCTGCACCTGAGTGGGAGGAGCCCGAACGTCTTGCGCCTGAGTGGGAGGAGCCCGAACGTCCTGCGCCCCCAAAAGAGGGGGGAATCGGTGCGTCCAGAGCCCAAGAGGGGGGAGTCGGTGCATCCAGAGCCCAAGAGGGGGGAGTCGGTGCGTCCAGAGCCCAAGAGGGGGAAGTCGGTGCGTCCAGAGCCCAAGAGGGGGAAGGCCCAACGTCCACGGTCCAGGTGTCCACCAGCAGAGGGAGAGTTCCTGCTGGTTTTGCCTCCATCACCGTCACCAGCAGAAGGAGCATGCCTGCTGGTTCCCCTGCTGCCGCCGTCCCGAGAGCCAGAAGGGGAGGAGCTGCCGTCCCGAGAGCCAGAAGGGGAGGAGCTGCCGTCCCGAGAGCCAGAAGGGGAGGAGCCGCTGTCCCGAGAGCCAGAAGGGGAGGAGCCGCTGTCCCGAGAGCCAGAAGGGGAGGAGCCGCTGTCCCGAGAGCCAGAAGGGGAGGAGCCGTCGTCCCGAGAGCCAGAAGGGAAGGAGCCGTCGTCCCGAGAGCCAGAAGGGAAGGAGCCGTCGTCCCGAGAGCCAGAAGGGGAGGAGCCGTCGTCCCGAGAGCCAGAAGGGGAGGAGTCGCCTCCCGAGGGTCCGCCAGTAGAGGGAGACGAGCTGCTGTTCCCGCCTCCGCCAGCAGAGGGAGACGAGCTGCTGTTCCCGCCTCCGCCAGCAGAGGGAGACGAGTTGCTGTTCCCGCCTCCGCCAGCAGAGGGAGACGAGTTGCTGTTCCCGCCTCCGCCAGCAGAGGGAGACGAGTTGCTGTTCCCGCCTCCGCCAGCAGAGGGAGACGAGTTGCCGTTCCCGCCTCCGCCAGCAGAGGGAGACGAGTTGCCGTTCCCGCCTCCGCCACTAGAGGGAGAGGGGCCGCCGTTCCCGCCTCCGCCAGCAGAGGGAGCCGGGCCGCCGTTCCCGCCTCCGCCAGCAGAGGGAGCCGGGCCGCCGTTCCCGCCTCCGCCAGCAGAGGGAGCCGGGCCGCCGTTCCCGCCTCCGCCAGCAGAGGGAGCCGGGCCGCCGTTCCTGCCTCCGCCAGCAGAGGGAGCCGGGCCGCCGTTCCCGTCTCCGCCAGCAGAGGGAGCCGGGCCGCCGTTCCCGTCTCCGCCTCCCGAGGGTCCGCTGCTGCTGCCGTCGCCTCCCGAGGGTCCGCTGCTGCTGCCGTCTCCTCCCGAGGGTCCGCTGCTGCTGCCGTCGCCTCCCGAGGGTCCGCTGCTGCTGCCGTCGCCTCCCAAGGGTCCGCTGCTGCTGCTGTCGCCTTCCGAGGGTCCGCTGCTGCTGCCGTTGCTTGGGGTCTTCGGGGATCCTGCGTCGCCTGGGGTCGCTACACTGTGGTCGGAGCCCCACGGAGGGGAGTTGCTGACCATGAAGAGGGGGAGGGAGGTCAGGAGACCAGCTCCCCCAGCTGCACTTTCGCGGCAAGATGGTGTGTGGCCGGAGCCCCGGAAGAGGGAGCTGCTGGCCACGAAGAATTGGGTGGTGCCGGACGTCCCACCATGGCCACCCCCATGGACACTGTGCTTCCCCCTCTTCCGGGACTGAGACTGAGGGGGGAGGTGGCCATTTAGGCCATGTTGTGCTTGGCACAAGGGGGGGGATATGTGACGGGGTACTGCCCGTCTTTATGATCAATGTTGGGACTGGCAGGGAGGGGGTTAAAATTCCTCCCTGCCAGGAAAACATGTGAGAATGTGGCTGGAGCCCTAATTGACTAATTAGCAATTATTGATTAATTGGGCTCCAGCCACAGGGAATAAAAGCCAGGGGAGAGGCCCTGGCTGGGGAGAGAGTTGAAGGAGAGATCTAGAAACAAGAGAGTGTGTTTGTATGTGTTGTTTTTCTGTTCCAGTGAAGGCAACGCCCAGCCTGGAAACCTTTATTTTTGTAAGTTTTGCTTTTTGCTTTGTGTGTATTTTGTGTTTAAAACCGTTTTGTTTGGCCCTTGAGCCTATTTATTTTGTATTTTTGTTTATTAAAAACTTTATTTTTGAACTTTAAAACTGTCTCTGAGTCTCAAACCTCGGTCCATCCTGTCACAGCTCCCTTTTTATGTTCTGGGAGAAATCTGGCAGGAACGGAACTATTTGCAGCCAAGCCCCTTTCTTGCACAGTTAATTTTGTGAACATTTTCATTCATTTTTCGATTTTCTAATGTTTGGATGAGAAACAGCAGAGAAGAGAAGCTTAGTATCCTCAAATTTTGCCCCAACTTGATAGCACTTACTCTTATTTATAAAAGACAGTACTAAAGTTGAAGTAGAATTCAAAAGGAACTGTTGTAGCTTTGGATATAAAAACACAACATGTTGAGATACTGGCTGATAAACGCCAATAAAGTTACCCCAAAGAAAAGCACTTACTATAATAAATGAAAGAGAATGACTTTTTTTGAAGTACCCTGCATGGTTAAAAAATGATGTTGATATAATTGGTCGTTGGTGAATTCTAAAATATCATTAACAAAGTAAAGGGTAATTCCTTTTTTGCCCCAAAACCTGTAGAATCGAAACTTCCAACTAAGAATAAGCAACTGAAACTATGCAAATTAAAACAACTTTCTAACATATAAAACCAGTCAGTGTATACGTTACAATAATCCTTCTGAACAAAACAAACCTTCACTATTTAAAACTGTCACCTGGCATTACATTCGTCCTGGTTCATATTCACTGTACTGTGTATTGGGTTACATTTTGGTAAATAAAAAGCAGTATATTATTCTCACATTTGCCCCAACTTGATAGCCTTACTGTTACAAGAAACAAAGGCAGTACTAAAGTTGGAGATTAATTCAAAATAAAACGTTGTTGTAGGATACGATTGACAAACAACATTGATTTGAAGAGTTACTGGTTGAAATGCAGCAATAAAGCTACCCCAAAGAAAAGCACTTACTACAAGAAAAGTAAAGTGAATCCCCCTTTTTGAAGTAGCCTGAAAGTGTTCATTTCTATCAAAAATAAAGCTGGAGATGGACTGTTCTCAATGGAGATAGACAGAGTGAAATATCTGATGAAAAAATCAACTACAGAGTACCCCAACAAAAAGCACTTACTTTTAAAAACAATGAGTTAGTGCTTAAGTTAAAGTAATCATTGTGACTATTACAATCTGTAAGTATTTCAACTCCTGGGACAATAAAGTGTTGTTTTAAAGAAATACAACTAAGACTTACTTAATTCCAGCATGTGCAAATCCTTGGTGAAACAAATCTTCCTTCTTAGTGGCAATGTCTTCTCCTTCTGGATACCTTGCAGGAATGTTCCTACTACAAAAATGCTCCCTTTTTATGTTCTGGGAGAAATCTGGCAGGAACGGGACTATTTGCAGCCAAGCCCCTTTCTTGCACCGTCGTTATATTTGTCTCAATGAAAATGATTTAACCTCCTTCTGCTTTCCTAAACAAAAGATAGTGTTGAGTACCCAATCAGCAGTCTCACACATGTAGTTTCTATGTCAATACAAGTGTTAATACTTATTGAACCCATTGTCCATTTTTTTGATAGATATGATATAACATTTTGTAAAATAACCCTTGTGCCCGCATTTTGATTGTTAAAACACATTATTGGTAAATTGAAAAAAAATACAGCCAACATCTACCCCAACAAAAAGCACTTACTAATGCAATGAACGAGTTAGTGCTTTTGTTCAAGTAATCCTTGTGACTATAAGACATTTCTGGATCAGCCTTATCCTTTCACAGTTAATTTTGTGAACATTTTCATTCATTTTTTCGATTTTCTAATGTTTGGATGAGAAACAGCAGACAAGAGAAGCTTAGTATCCTCAAATTTTGCCCCAACTTGATAGCACTTACTCTTATTTATAAAAGACAGTACTAAAGTTGAAGTAGAATTCAAAAGGAACTGTTGTAGCTTTGGATATAAAAACACAACATGTTGAGATACTGGCTGATAAACGCCAATAAAGCTACCCCAAAGAAAAGCACTTACTATAATAAATGAAAGAGAATGCCTTTTTTTGAAGTAGCCTGCATGGTTAAAAAATGATGTTGATATAATTGGTCGTTGGTGAATTCTAAAATATCATTAGCAAAGTAAAGAGTAATTCCTTTTCTGCCCCAAAACCTGTAGAATCGAGGCTTCCAAGTGAGAAGCAACTGAAACGATGCAAATTCAAACAACTTTCTAACACATAAAACCAGTCAGTGTATACGTTACAATAATCCATCTGAATAAAACAAATCTTGTCTGTTTAAAACTGTCACCTGGCATTACATTTGTCCAGGTTCATATTCACTGTACTGTGTACTGGGTTACATTTTGGTAAATAAAAAGCAGTATATTATTCTCACATTTGCCCCAACTTGATAGCCTTACTGTTACAAGAAACAAAGGCAGTACTAAAGTTGGAGATTAATTCAAAATAAAACGTTGTTGTAGGATACGATTGACAAACAACATTGATTTGAAGAGTTTCTGGTTGAAATGCAGCAATAAAGCTACCCCAAAGAAAAGCACTTACTACAAGAAAAGTAAAGTGAATGCCCCTTTTTGAAGTAGCCTGAAAGTGTTCATTTCTATCAAAAATAAAGCTGGAGATGGACTGTTCTCAATGGAGACAGACAGAGTGAAATATCTGATGAAAAAATCAACTACAGAGTACCCCAACAAAAAGCACTTACTTTTAAAAACAACGAGTTAGTGCTTAAGTTAAAGTAATCATTGTGACTATTACAATCTGTAAGTATTTCAACTCCTGGGACAATAAAGTGTTGTTTTAAAGAAATACAACTAAGACTTACTTAATTCCAGCATGTGCAAATCCTTGGTGAAACAAATCTTCCTTCTTAGTGGCAATGTCTTCTCCTTCTGGATACCTTGCAGGAATGTTCCTACTACAAAAATGCTCCCTTTTTATGTTCTGGGAGAAATCTGGCAGGAACGGAACTATTTGCAGCCAAGCCCCTTTCTTGCACCTTCGTTATATTTGTCTCAATGAAAATGATTTAACCTCCTTCTGCTTTACTAAACAAAAGATAGTGTTGAGTACCCAATCAGCAGTCTCAGACATGTAGTTTCTATGTCAATACAAGTGTTAATACTTATTGAACCCATTGTCCATTTATTTGATAGATATGATATAACATTTTGTAAAATAACCCTTGTGCCCGCATTCTGATTGTTAAAACACATTATTGGTAAATTGAAAAAAATACAGCCAAGATCTACCCCAACAAAAAGCACTTACTAATGCAATGAATGAGTTAGTGCTTTTGTTAAAGTAATCCTTGTGACTATAAGACATTTCTGGATCAGCCTTATCCTTTCACAGTTAATTTTGTGAACATTTTCATTCATTTTTCGATTTTCTAATGTTTGGATGAGAAACAGCAGAGAAGAGAAGCTTAGTATCCTCAAATTTTGCCCCAACTTGATAGCACTTACTCTTATTTATAAAAGACAGTACTAAAGTTGAAGTAGAATTCAAAAGGAACTGTTGTAGCTTTGGATATAAAAACACAACATGTTGAGATACTGGCTGATAAACGCCAATAAAGCTACACCAAAGAAAAGCACTTACTATAATAAATGAAAGAGAATGCCTTTTTTTGAAGTAGCCTGCATGGTTAAAAAATGATGTTGATATAATTGGTCGTTGGTGAATTCTAAAATATCATTAGCAAAGTAAAGAGTAATTCCTTTTCTGCCCCAAAACCTGTAGAATCGAGGCTTCCAAGTGAGAAGCAACTGAAACGATGCAAATTCAAACAACTTTCTAACACATAAAACCAGTCAGTGTATACGTTACAATAATCCTTCTGAATAAAACAAATCTTGTCTGTTTAAAACTGTCACCTGGCATTACATTTGTCCAGGTTCATATTCACTGTACTGTGTACTGGGTTACATTTTGGTAAATAAAAAGCAGTATATTATTCTCACATTTGCCCCAACTTGATAGCCTTACTGTTACAAGAAACAAAGGCAGTACTAAAGTTGGAGATTAATTCAAAATAAAACGTTGTTGTAGGATACGATTGACAAACAATATTGATTTGAAGAGTTTCTGGTTGAAATGCAGCAATAAAGCTACCCCAAAGAAAAGCACTTACTACAAGAAAAGTAAAGTGAATGCCCCTTTTTGAAGTAGCCTGAAAGTGTTCATTTCTATCAAAAATAAAGCTGGAGATGGACTGTTCTCAATGGAGAAAGACAGAGTGAAATATCTGATGAAAAAATCAACTACAGAGTACCCCAACAAAAAGCACTTACTTTTAAAAACAACGAGTTGGTGCTTAAGTTAAAGTAATCATTGTGACTATTACAATCTGTAAGTATTTCAACTCCTGGGACAATAAAGTGTTGTTTTAAAGAAATACAACTAAGACTTACTTAATTCCAGCATGTGCAAATCCTTGGTGAAACAAATCTTCCTTCTTAGTGGCAATGTCTTCTCCTTCTGGATACCTTGCAGGAATGTTCCTACTACAAAAATGCTCCCTTTTTATGTTCGGGTAGAAATCTGGCAAGAACGGGACTATTTGCAGCCAAGCCCCTTTCTTGCACCGTCGTTATATTTGTCTCAATGAAAATGATTTAACCTCCTTCTGCTTTACTAAACAAAAGATAGTGTTGAGTACCCAATCAGCAGTCTCACACATGTAGTTTCTATGTCAATACATGTGTTAATACTTATTGAACCCATTGTCCATTTATTTGATAGATATGATATAACATTTTGTAAAATAACCCTTGCGGCCGCATTCTGATTGTTAAAACACATTATTGGTAAATTGAAAAAAAATACAGCCAAGATCTACCCCAACAAAAAGCACTTACTAATGCAATGAACGAGTTAGTGCTTTTGTTCAAGTAATCCTTGTGACTATAAGACATTTCTGGATCAGCCTTATCCTTTCACAGTTAATTTTGTGAACATTTTCATTCATTTTTCGATTTTCTAATATTTGGATGAGAAACAGCAGAGAAGAGAAGCTTAGTATCCTCAAATTTTACCCCAACTTGATAGCACTTACTCTTATTTATAAAAGACAGTACTAAATTTGAAGTAGAATTCAAAAGGAACTGTTGTAGCTTTGGATATAAAAACACAACATGTTGAGATACTGGCTGATAAACGCCAATAAAGCTACCCCAAAGAAAAGCACTTACTATAATAAATGAAAGAGAATGCCTTTTTTTGAAGTAGCCTGCATGGTTAAAAAATGATGTTGATATAATTGGTCGTTGGTGAATTCTAAAATATCATTAGCAAAGTAAAGAGTAATTCCTTTTCTGCCCCAAAACCTGTAGAATCGAGGCTTCCAAGTGAGAAGCAACTGAAACTATGCAAATTCAAACAACTTTCTAACACATAAAACCAGTCAGTGTATACGTTATAATAATCCTTCTGAATAAAACAAATCTTGTCTGTTTAAAACTGTCACCTGGCATTACATTTGTCCTGGTTCATATTCACTGTACTGTGTACTGGGTTACATTTTGGTAAATAAAAAGCAGTATATTATTCTCACATTTGCCCCAACTTGATAGCCTTACTGTTACAAGAAACAAAGGCAGTACTAAAATTGGAGATTAATTCAAAATAAAATGTTGTTGTAGGATACGATTGACAAACAACATTGATTTGAAGAGTTACTGGTTGAAATGCAGCAATAAAGCTACCCCTATGCTACAAGTTGAAAAAATGACTATAGAATATAAAAAAATGAAAAGCGTTTGTTGTCTTTTTATGTATTTTTTCTGGATATCTCCTTCCAGTGTGGTACTGAGTAAGACTTTTATCACACCTGAGGTTTTAGTCTTGATGCCCAAGGGGTTACCTTGAATTCAAGCCCTGAACCATGCCTGTGCTGTCTATACTTTGGAAGATATTGTGATTTATTTAAGGGCACAGCCCCCCCAGGTGGAAATTGTCTGTGAGGGGCTGGGGTTTTGACAGGTTAAACTTGGTGTCTGTCTTGTCTTTTTCCACACCCTACCATAAGGGTGTATCTCAGCAATACACACAGACCCTGCACCACAGGGATAACTCATACATAAACAAACAATATAGCTGCTTCTGCATCCAGTGCTCAAAGAATATCACAGACATTTGCAGAGCTTTTTGAGATGTTATAGTAATAAAATAATGAATTGGATCACATTATTGAGGAATTTGGTGATAAAACGAGTGATCAGATGATTTATCGGTATGCACGACTATGAAGAGGTATGTGAAAAATACAGCGAACAAGTGGTAGGGCGGAGTTGGAGATGCAGTACTGAGTGTCCTGTTGATATGCAGTGCCTTTGAAACCTGTTTTACTGTGAAAAAAAATACTTTTAAACAGCGCGTCTAAAATAAACTGCGCGTGTAAAAATAAATTGGACCTGACGCGCCTGAGACACACTGAATAAATGGACCGCTAAGGGTAACGACTGATGATGGAAAATGGTTGGAACAGTTAGTGGTACCGGGGCCCTTTAACCCTTTGCAGTCCATTTATTAAGTGCGTGTCAGGCGTGTCAGGTCCAAATTATTTTCACACGCGCAGTTAATTTTAGACGCGCTGTTTAAAAGTATTTTTTCCACAGTCAAATGGGTTTAAAAGGCCTTGCATATCAACAAAGCACTCACTAGGCATCCCCAGCCCTGCCCACCCTTTCGTTCACTATAGCTTTCACCTATGCTAAGAAATAAATAATAATAATAATAATAATAGTCATACATACCGATCAGTCATCTCCTGATCACTCGTTTTATCACCAGACTCCTCAATAATGCGATCCAAGTCATTATTTTATTACTATAACATCTCAAAAAAGCTCTGCAAATGTCTGTGATATTCTCTGAGTGCTGATGCAGTATCAGCCAGCTTGTTTCCTTATGAATGCCCCTATCTTATGCCACGGGCAAGTATGACTATTCATGAGATACGCCCTTTTTTTTGATTTGTCTCAGCTCCTGTCGCTCCGACTCAGCCATTGAATGGTTTTCTCGGCTTTTCCGGAGAAAAAATTCTTCATTTGGCCCATAATCATTTGCTTGGGGGCCACTTGGGGGTGCATAAAACTAGGGAGAAAGTGCTGAGGAGGTTCTATTGGCCTGGAGTTTATAAAGAGGTAGAACAGTTCTGTATTGCCTGTCCAAATTGTAAATTGGTGTCAGGGCAGAAGCCCAAACAGGCTCCACTAGTTCCATTGTCGGTGATAGAGGTTCCGTTTGAGCGGATAGCAATGGACATAGTTGGACCCATAGAAAAATCCAAAAACGTTTACCAATATATGTTAGTAATTCTAGATTATTCTAGTTTGTGCCATTGAGAAATGTTAATGCTAACAATATAGAGGTCGCCCTAGTACAAGATTTTGCAATGGTGTGCCTACCAAAGGAAGTAATTACTGATCAGGTAACTCCCTTTATGTCTGTAGTGTTCAAACAGCTATGCAAACTGTTACACATAAAGAGCATTAACACTTCAATATACCACCCCCAAACAGACGGCCTAGTGGAGAGATTAAATAAGACTCTCAAACATATGTTAAGGAAAGTCATACACGAGGACGGGAAGGATTGGTAGTCTCCTGCCGTACTTAATGTTCACCATTAGAGTGGTTCCACAGGCTTCAACAGGGTTTTCACCTTTTGAGCTCCTGTATGGCAGACAACCAAGAGGTGTCTTAGACATAGTGTGGGAAGTCTGGGAGGAAAAGCCTGTTGTAGGTGTAAATGTGATTGATTACATTGTATCAATGAGAAACAGAATGGACAAAATTCAAAATTTAGTTTCTGAAAACTTAGTAAAAGCTCAAGAAAGCCAAAGGAAAGATTATAATATAGGTGCAGTGGGAGACAAGGTCTTCAAGCCAGTAATCTGTGACAACTGCATGGTGTGGGAAATCCGAGAAAACCCAACAGAGCTCAACCAAGTGTGTGTAAAGTGATGCAAAAAACAGGACTTGCTTAAACTAATAAGTGTGCTAGAAATGGAGCAGGGGGAAATGAGACAGCAACAGGAGCTTGAGGAGCTGGCACACCCACAATTCATGGAAGTCTGCACCCCTAGCAGACTGAAACCACCAGGGAGATGGAAGAGGAATGAAACAGCTGGGTTCGGATAGGCAGAAGCAGGGAAAAAAAGAAACTTCGTCAAACACAACCACCAGAAATCCAAACATCCAACAAATTTGAGCCACTTCAAAATTTTGATGACCAAAACCAACATCAAGAGAAAGAAAGGAACAACATCCAGGACCCTATAAACAGTGTTTGCCAGGAAGCAAAAAGAAGGGAGGTCATGATGGGGACTCCATATTGAGAAACACAGCAAGTTCAGTTAACAGTTTGGACCCCCTTACTACAACAGTGTGCTGCCTTCCAGGACCCTCTGTCAAGCACATGACTGAGAACGTGGACAGGCTCCTAGAACGAACAGGAGACGACCTGGTAGTAGTCGTCCACATCGGTACAAACAACATTGGAAGAGATAGGCCAAGATCCCTGCAAAACACATTCAGAGGAAGGAAATTAAAAGACAAAACCAAAACTGTGGTATTTTCTGGGATACTGCCGGCACCTTGCAAAGGACCATATGGACAGCTGGAAAAACAAAATCAAAATGCATGGCTGAAATCATGGTGCACACAGGGAGGCTTCACATTTCTTGAACATTGGAGCACATTCTACAACAAGGACTATCTATATAAGTGGGATGGACTGCACTTAAACGAAAAGGGAACCAATCTACTCAGAGAAAGCATCCTTGAGGAGGTCCAGAAGCATTTAAGCTAGAGAAAACCAAAAAAACAGAAGGGAGACGACATCAGAACAAAGGCAACAACTCAGGAAAGACAGCTATTAAATGTATTTATCTTAATGTTAGAATTCTCAATAACAAAATGTTGGAACTTAAAGCTACTGCACCAACAAGCAACTATGATGTGATAGGTGTTAAAGAAACGTGGTTGTCTGAGAGTGATGGAGACGAATATAATATTAGTGGGTATACACTGTATAGGAAAGACAGGCAGGACAGAAGAGGCAAAGGGGTAGCGCTATACATAAGAAATAGTCTTGAAGCCCAGGTGTTAAATCTGGACAAACAAAACAACGCCGAATCAATATGGGTCAGAATAATGGACAAAAATTCAGGGCATAATAATAGGAGCATGCTATAGACCGCCAAATTCAGACGCCAAGCGAAATAATCTGTTATACAATGACATTAGAAATGCGTGTAGAAAAGGAGAAGCCATCCTAATGGGGGATTTCAACTTCCCCCACATAAAATTGAAATGGTGGCAATGACAAATGACTGCTTCCTAACGCAATTTGTCAAGGCACCGACTAGAGTGGAGGCATGCCTTGATTTAGTCTTTTCAAATAACGAAGACAGAATAACAAAAACAGAGGTCAGAGAGCCATTGGCAAACTCAGACCACAACATGGTCTCATTTGAAGTGTTTTTTAAAACCCCAAAAGCAATGACTAAAGCTAAGGTTTACAATTTTAGAAAAGCAAACTATGAAGGTATGAAACAGAGACTAACAGAAGTAGATTGGAGTAAAATAGAGAAAACATCCACAGAAAAAAGGATAGCTGTTTTTTTTTAAAAATGTAGTACTAGAGGCACAAAACAATTACATCCCAAAAGTAGACAAATCTAAATCTAAAACAAAATGGCCCAAATGGTTTAATAGATCAATTAAAAAGAAAATTCAGCAAAAAGGCACTTTACAGAGTGTTTAAAAGGGACCAAAAACAAAGTACACAGAAAGAGTACTTGGAACTGCAAATACAAGTCAAAAAGGAAGTTGGAAAGGCCAAGAGAGAGATAGAAATCAATATTGCTAAGGGGGTTAAAAAAAATTCCAAAATGTTTTTCCAATATTATAACAGCAAAAGAACATTCAAAGAGGAGGTTAAAGGTCTAAGAGACACAAATGGCAAAATCACAGACGATGAAAAAAATAGCAAATATATTAAATGATTACTTTTCACAGGCTTTTACAAAGGAGGACACGGACAACATGCCCCACATGTCGACCTGTTCCTATCCAGTTTTAAATAACTTTAGCATAACAGAGGCAGAAGTGTTAAAGGGACTAGGAGCTCTTAAAATAAACAAATCAACTGGGCTGGATGAGATCCTCCCAATAGTACTCAAAGAAATGAAAGAAGTTATTTACAAACCGCTAACCAAGATCATGCAACAGTATCTTGACACAGGGGTTTTACCAACAGACTGGAAAATTGCAAACGTAATACCGATCCACAAAAAGGGAGACAAAACCGAACCAGGTAACTACAGACCAATAAGCCTGACTTCTATTATATGTAAACTTATGGAAACTATAATAAGATCCAAAATGGAAAATTACCTATATGGTAACAATATCCTGGGAGACAGTCAGCATGGCTTTAGGAAAGGGAGATTGTGTCTAACTAACCTGCTTGATTTTTTTGAGGATGCAACATGCAAAATGATCTAGACAGCATTCAGAACTGGGCAGACACATGGCAAATGACATTTAATATAGAAAAGTGTAAAGTATTGCAGACAGGCTAAAAGAATTGAATACATGGCGATCTGATTCAAGCATTCAAAATCCTAAAAGGTATTGACAATGTCGAACCAGGGGACTTTTTCAACCTGAACAAAGAAACAAGGACCAGGGGTCACAAATGGAGATTAGATAAAGTGGAATTCAGAACAGAAAATAGGTGGCGCTCTTTTACAGAGAATTCTGGGAGTCTGGAACCAACTCCCCTGTAATGTTGTTGAAGGTCTGACACCCTGGGATCCTTCAAGAAGCTGCTTGATGAGATTCTGGGATCAATAAGCTACTAACAACCAAAAGAGCTAAATGGGCCAAATGGCCTCCTTATGTTCTTATTTAATATTATTATTAGTTGTAGTATTATTAATGTACAGCCGTGGGGATGGATGTCACCGACAGGCTGGTTTGTTTTTCAGGTGAAGAAATATAGACACTAGAGAAACTTTTTTATTATTATTAGACTTTTTTACATTAAAAAAACACCCTGTTCACTTTCCATCGACTCTATATGATTATTTACAGTACGATCTGTACATAACAACGCTTTATTCTGGATACCCCCTTCAGTCATGACTCGAATTTATTATTATTATTAATTTGTCTTTTAGCACACACTTTTATCAAAAAAAGGGACTTACATAGACTAGGGGGTGAACTATACATCAATAACTTCTGCTGCAGAGTCACTTTTAGGACTGTGTTTGATTTACGTCTCATCCGAAGGACAGTGCACAAGGAGGTTAAGTGACTTCTTCAGGATCACACACACACAGTGAGTCAATTATACAGATAGGCACTCCTATAAGTGGCGTGCTGGTCATGGAGAAGGCAAACTTACTGTTAAAAAACAAACAGGGGTTCACTTGTACACAGAAAGTTACCGGATGTTATTATTAAGGAAATAGCATTTTTGTTTCCAAATCTAATGTACTGGGGTTGTGTCTTATTGTTGGTGTCGGTAGTTGCATGTCCACATTTGTGTTTTAACATTCAGGTTTGAACAATACCAGCGATGGGCCGACTCATCTGGTGAACAGGATCGACGACACTGCTAAGAACGCTGGTTTTCTGGCCTTTTGCTATTTGAGTTGTTAAAAGAAATTTAAAAGTAATTTTCTTATTCCTAGATGTTAAAATATAAAATATATTGTTACAGTAAATGTTTGTCATTCAATTAATTTGAGAAAGGAGAGAAAGATTCATGGGGCAGCAGTGTGGAGTAGTGGTTAGGGCTCAGGACCCTTGCCTGGAGGGTCGTGTGTTCAATCCCAGGTGGGGGACACTGCTGCTGTACCCTTGAGCAAGGTACTTTACCTAGATTGCTCCAGTAAAAACCCAACTGTATAAATGGGTAATTGTATGTAAAAATAATGTGATATTTTGTAACAATTGTAAGTCGCCCTGGATAAGGGCATCTGCTAAGAAATTAATAATAATAATAATAATGAAATTAATTGGAGACTTAAGTTGATGAGAAGCAATTACCCTCCACAGTACAAATTTAAAACGGTATACTGCTTCTATACAAAAAATGAGAAAAAGCGGGTTGCGTAGAGGATTTATATTGGACCCTGACACCCATGATAAAACGAGGGAGTGGTTGTACAGTATTTGTTAGCAAATTTGTTTTTCTGTGTCTCTTGCTATATCGCGGCCATCGATATATAGTGGATTTGCACTGGACCCCGACACCTGCAATATATATCAAGTGGGTGGTGTAGTTATTTTTCCCCCATACGGTTTATCATTTGCAAACTGTAGAATTCTCACCTGTCAGACAAAATAGGTACCGGATCTGAGATCTGGTTAAGTCCGGCACAAATGATCCCCAGATTGTACCATTCATTGTTAGGCCAGTTAATTTTAAGATATCTCAAAATAACCTCCTCTTCATTTAGATATCTCTAATTCATTTTGAGATTCCTTGAAATGACTTCCTGATCATTGAACGCTCTCTCTAAATGAACAGGAGGTCACCCAGGTAAGTGTTGAGTGGGGAAGGCAGATCCGCTCATTGAAGGCAAAGTTGAGGCTTTGTGTTTTGAACCCTCCTTCTTGCCTCAAACTCAGTTCTTTCTCTCACTCACAGAGAATGTAGAAGTCAATGAAGTCTTCAGGTAGAAACTGTTTTCTCTTTCCCTCAGTGAGAGAGAGCTGGAGATCTTTGCTGAATGAGGGAGACTTGGCAGGTCTGTGTAAATAATTGTCGATGCATAACATGAGAACTGCAATGCAATTTGTACAAAAACAAAGCACACTTGATATTTTAATGCTTAGACTGCACATGCTTTTAAAATGCAGAAAGGAAGAAAGTGCACTACATAGTGCAGGTGTTCCTAATGTTTTGGCCAGCTCTTTTGGACAGTGCTATATTGTGTGTATTTGCATGCTATGTGTATGGCAGGTGTTCCTATTGTAAATGGGCTAGCTCTTTGAACAGTGCTGTATTGTGTGTATTTGCATGCTGTGTGTATGGCAGGTGTACCGCCCTGTCTCTTTAAATTACAGGCTAACACTGTAGCCTGTAAGGTTTGTGGATTCAGGTAAACATGGAATTAATGACTTTGTTAACGCTATAAGGATAAGACCAGACCATGTTTCAAATCTTAACAATGCTTACCATTTATTAGTTCCAAACACGCACATTACATTCTACAATGAACGCTATTGTTCAGATGCTTTCCATTGATACTGCAGCAACTCCTTCTCTTTCATATTCTGGGTTTATGTGTAACTGGAAGTCACATTTGCCCCAACTTGATAGCCTTACTGTTACAAGAAACAAAGGCAGTACTAAAGTTGGAGATTAATTCAAAATAAAACGTTGTTGTAGGATACGATTGACAAACAACATTGATTTGAAGAGTTACTGGTTGAAATGCAGCAATAAAGCTACCCCAAAGAAAAGCACTTACTACAAGAAAAGTAAAGTGAATGCCCCTTTTTGAAGTAGCCTGAAAGTGTTCATTTCTATCAAAAATAAAGCTGGAGATGGACTGTTCTCAATGGAGACAGACAGAGTGAAATATCTGATGAAAAAATCAACTACAGAGTACCCCAACAAAAAGCACTTACTTTTAAAAACAACGAGTTAGTGCTTAAGTTAAAGTAATCATTGTGACTATTACAATCTGTAAGTATTTCAACTCCTGGGACAATAAAGTGTTGTTTTAAAGAAATACAACTAAGACTTACTTAATTCCAGCATGTGCAAATCCTTGGTGAAACAAATCTTCCTTCTTAGTGGCAATGTCTTCTCCTTCTGGATACCTTGCAGGAATGTTCCTACTACAAAAATGCTCCCTTTTTATGTTCTGGGAGAAATCTGGCAGGAACGGAACTATTTGCAGCCAAGCCCCTTTCTTGCACCGTCATTATATTTGTCTCAATGAAAATGATTTAACCTCCTTCTGCTTTACTAAACAAAAGATAGTGTTGAGTACCCAATCAGCAGTCTCACACATGTAGTTTCTATGTCAACACAAGTGTTAATACTTATTGAACCCATTGTCCATTTATTTGATAGATATGATATAACATTTTGTAAAATAACCCTTGCGCCCGCATTCTGATTGTTAAAACACATTATTGGTAAATTGAAAAAAATACAGCCAAGATCTACCCCAACAAAAAGCACTTACTAATGCAATGAACGAGTTAGTGCTTTTGTTAAAGTAATCCTTGTGACTATAAGACATTTCTGGATCAGCATTATCCTTTCACAGTTAATTTTGTGAACATTTTCATTCATTTTTCGATTTTCTAATGTTTGGATGAGAAACAGCAGAGAAGAGAAGCTTAGTATCCTCAAATTTTGCCCCAACTTGATAGCACTTACTCTTATTTATAAAAGACAGTACTAAAGTTAAAGTAGAATTCAAAAGGAACTGTTGTAGCTTTGGATATAAAAACACAACATGTTGAGATACTGGCTGATAAACGCCAATAAAGCTACCCCAAAGAAAAGCACTTACTATAATAAATGAAAGAGAATGCCTTTTTTTGAAGTAGCCTGCATGGCTAAAAAAT
This sequence comes from Acipenser ruthenus, assembly GCF_902713425.1. Lineage (NCBI taxonomy): Eukaryota > Metazoa > Chordata > Actinopteri > Acipenseriformes > Acipenseridae > Acipenser > Acipenser ruthenus. The sequence goes on from NC_081244.1 coordinate 3,378,564, forward strand.
GATGTTGATATAATTGGTCGTTGGTGAATTCTAAAATATCATTAGCAAAGTAAAGAGTAATTCCTTTTCTGCCCCAAAACCTGTAGAATCGAGGCTTCCAAGTGAGAAGCAACTGAAACAATGCAAATTCAAACAACTTTCTAACACATAAAACCAGTCAGTGTATACGTTACAATAATCCTTCTGAATAAAACATATCTTGTCTGTTTAAAACTGTCACCTGGCATTACATTTGTCCAGGTTCATATTCACTGTACTGTGTACTGGGTTACATTTTGGTAAATAAAAAGCAGTATATTATTCTCACATTTGCCCCAACTTGATAGCCTTACTGTTACAAGAAACAAAGGCAGTACTAAAGTTGGAGATTAATTCAAAATAAAACGTTGTTGTAGGATACGATTGACAAACAACATTGATTTGAAGAGTTTCTGGTTGAAATGCAGCAATAAAGCTACCCCAAAGAAAAGCACTTACTACAAGAAAAGTAAAGTGAATGCCCCTTTTTGAAGTAGCCTGAAAGTGTTCATTTCTATCAAAAATAAAGCTGGAGATGGACTGTTCTCAATGGAGACAGACAGAGTGAAATATCTGATGAAAAAATCAACTACAGAGTACCCCAACAAAAAGCACTTACTTTTAAAAACAACGAGTTAGTGCTTAAGTTAAAGTAATCATTGTGACTATTACAATCTGTAAGTATTTCAACTCCTGGGACAATAAAGTGTTGTTTTAAAGAAATACAACTAAGACTTACTTAATTCCAGCATGTGCAAATCCTTGGTGAAACAAATCTTCCTTCTTAGTGGCAATGTCTTCTCCTTCTGGATACCTTGCAGGAATGTTCCTACTACAAAAATGCTCCCTTTTTATGTTCTGGGAGAAATCTGGCAGGAACGGGACTATTTGCAGCCAAGCCCCTTTCTTGCACCTTCGTTATATTTGTCTCAATGAAAATGATTTAACCTCCTTCTGCTTTACTAAACAAAAGATAGTGTTGACTACCCAATCAGCAGTGTCACACATTTAGTTTCTATGTCAATACAAGTGTTAATACTTATTGAACCCATTGTCCATTTATTTGATAGATATGATATAACATTTTGTAAAATAACCCTTACTCCCGCATTCTGATTGTTAAAACACATTATTGGTAAATTTAAAAAAAATACAGCCAAGATCTACCCCAACAAAAAGCACTTACTAATGCAATGAACGAGTTAGTGCTTTTGTTCAAGTAATCCTTGTGACTATAAGACATTTCTGGATCAGCCTTATCCTTTCACAGTTAATTTTGTGAACATTTTCATTCATTTTTTGATTTTCTAATGTTTGGATGAGAAACAGCAGAGAAGAGAAGCTTAGTATCCTCAAATTTTGCCCCAACTTGATAGCACTTACTCTTATTTATAAAAGACAGTACTAAAGTTGAAGTAGAATTCAAAAGGAACTGTTGTAGCTTTGGATATAAAAACACAACATGTTGAGATACTGGCTGATAAACGCCAATAAAGCTACCCCAAAGAAAAGCACTTACTATAATAAATGAAAGAGAATGCCTTTTTTTGAAGTAGCCTGCATGGTTAAAAAATGATGTTGATATAATTGGTCGTTGGTGAATTCTAAAATATCATTAGCAAAGTAAAGAGTAATTCCTTTTCTGCCCCAAAACCTGTAGAATCGAGGCTTCCAAGTGAGAAGCAACTGAAACGATGCAAATTCAAACAACTTTCTAACACATAAAACCAGTCAGTGTATACGTTACAATAATCCTTCTGAATAAAACAAATCTTGTCTGTTTAAAACTGTCACCTGGCATTACATTTGTCCAGGTTCATATTCACTGTACTGTGTACTGGGTTACATTTTGGTAAATAAAAAGCAGTATATTATTCTCACATTTGCCCCAACTTGATAGCCTTACTGTTACAAGAAACAAAGGCAGTACTAAAGTTGGAGATTAATTCAAAATAAAACGTTGTTGTAGGATACGATTGACAAACAACATTGATTTGAAGAGTTACTGGTTGAAATGCAGCAATAAAGCTACCCCAAAGAAAAGCACTTACTACAAGAAAAGTAAAGTGAATGCCCCTTTTTGAAGTAGCCTGAAAGTGTTCATTTCTATCAAAAATAAAGCTGGAGATGGACTGTTCTCAATGGAGACAGACAGAGTGAAATATCTGATGAAAAAATCAACTACAGAGTACCCCAACAAAAAGCACTTACTTTTAAAAACAACGAGTTAGTGCTTAAGTTAAAGTAATCATTGTGACTATTACAATCTGTAAGTATTTCAACTCCTGGGACAATAAAGTGATGTTTTAAACAAATACAACTAAGACTTACTTAATTCCAGCATGTGCAAATCCTTGGTGAAACAAATCTTCCTTCTTAGTGGCAATGTCTTCTCCTTCTGGATACCTTGCAGGAATGTTCCTACTACAAAAATGCTCCCTTTTTATGTTCTGGGAGAAATCTGGCAGGAACGGAACTATTTGCAGCCAAGCCCCTTTCTTGCACCGTCATTATATTTGTCTCAATGAAAATTATTTAACCTCCTTCTGCTTTACTAAACAAAAGATAGTGTTGAGTACCCAATCAGCAGTCTCACACATGTAGTTTCTATGTCAACACAAGTGTTAATACTTATTGAACCCATTGTCCATTTATTTGATAGATATGATATAACATTTTGTAAAATAACCCTTGCGCCCGCATTCTGATTGTTAAAACACATTATTGGTAAATTGAAAAAAATACAGCCAAGATCTACCCCAACAAAAAGCACTTACTAATGCAATGAACGAGTTAGTGCTTTTGTTAAAGTAATCCTTGTGACTATAAGACATTTCTGGATCAGCATTATCCTTTCACAGTTAATTTTGTGAACATTTTCATTCATTTTTCGATTTTCTAATGTTTGGATGAGAAACAGCAGAGAAGAGAAGCTTAGTATCCTCAAATTTTGCCCCAACTTGATAGCACTTACTCTTATTTATAAAAGACAGTACTAAAGTTGAAGTAGAATTCAAAAGGAACTGTTGTAGCTTTGGATATAAAAACACAACATGTTGAGATACTGGCTGATAAACGCCAATAAAGCTACCCCAAAGAAAAGCACTTACTATAATAAATGAAAGAGAATGCCTTTTTTTGAAGTAGCCTGCATGGCTAAAAAATGATGTTGATATAATTGGTCGTTGGTGAATTCTAAAATATCATTAGCAAAGTAAAGAGTAATTCCTTTTCTGCCCCAAAACCTGTAGAATCGAGGCTTCCAAGTGAGAAGCAACTGAAACGATGCAAATTCAAACAACTTTCTAACACATAAAACCAGTCAGTGTATACGTAACAATAATCCTTCTGAATAAAACAAATCTTGTCTGTTTAAAACTGTCACCTGGAATTACATTTGTCCAGGTTCATATTCACTGTACTGTGTACTGGGTTACATTTTGGTAAATAAAAAGCAGTATATTATTCTCACATTTGCCCCAACTTGATAGCCTTACTGTTACAAGAAACAAAGGCAGTACTAAAGTTGGAGATTAATTCAAAATAAAACATTGTTGTAGGATACGATTGACAAACAACATTGATTTGAAGTTACTGGTTGAAATGCAGCAATAAAGCTACCCCAAAGAAAAGCACTTACTACAAGAAAAGTAAAGTGAATGCCCCTTTTTGAAGTAGCCTGAAAGTGTTCATTTCTATCAAAAATAAAGCTGGAGATGGACTGTTCTCAATGGAGACAGACAGAGTGAAATATCTGATGAAAAAATCAACTACAGAGTACCCCAACAAAAAGCACTTACTTTTAAAAACAACGAGTTAGTGCTTAAGTTAAAGTAATCATTGTGACTATTACAATCTGTAAGTATTTCAACTCCTGGGACAATAAAGTGTTGTTTTAAAGAAATACAACTAAGACTTACTTAATTCCAGCATGTGCAAATCCTTGGTGAAACAAATCTTCCTTCTTAGTGGCAATGTCTTCTCCTTCTGGATACCTTGCAGGAATGTTCCTACTACAAAAATGCTCCCTTTTTATGTTCTGGGAGAAATCTGGCAGGAACGGAACTATTTGCAGCCAAGCCCCTTTCTTGCACCGTCATTATATTTGTCTCAATGAAAATTATTTAACCTCCTTCTGCTTTACTAAACAAAAGATAGTGTTGAGTACCCAATCAGCAGTCTCACACATGTAGTTTCTATGTCAACACAAGTGTTAATACTTATTGAACCCATTGTCCATTTATTTGATAGATATGATATAACATTTTGTAAAATAACCCTTGCGCCCGCATTCTGATTGTTAAAACACATTATTGGTAAATTGAAAAAAATACAGCCAAGATCTACCCCAACAAAAAGCACTTACTAATGCAATGAACGAGTTAGTGCTTTTGTTAAAGTAATCCTTGTGACTATAAGACATTTCTGGATCAGCATTATCCTTTCACAGTTAATTTTGTGAACATTTTCATTCATTTTTCGATTTTCTAATGTTTGGATGAGAAACAGCAGAGAAGAGAAGCTTAGTATCCTCAAATTTTGCCCCAACTTGATAGCACTTACTCTTATTTATAAAAGACAGTACTAAAGTTGAAGTAGAATTCAAAAGGAACTGTTGTAGCTTTGGATATAAAAACACAACATGTTGAGATACTGGCTGATAAACGCCAATAAAGCTACCCCAAAGAAAAGCACTTACTATAATAAATGAAAGAGAATGCCTTTTTTTGAAGTAGCCTGCATGGTTAAAAAATGATGTTGATATAATTGGTCGTTGGTGAATTCTAAAATATCATTAGCAAAGTAAAGAGTAATTCCTTTTCTGCCCCAAAACCTGTAGAATCGAGGCTTCCAAGTGAGAAGCAACTGAAACGATGCAAATTCAAATAACTTTCTAACACATAAAACCAGTCAGTGTATACGTTACAATAATCCTTCTGAATAAAACAAATCTTGTCTGTTTAAAACTGTCACCTGGCATTACATTTGTCCAGGTTCATATTCACTGTACTGTGTACTGGGTTACATTTTGGTAAATAAAAAGCAGTATATTATTCTCACATTTGCCCCAACTTGATAGCCTTACTGTTACAAGAAACAAAGGCAGTACTAAAGTTGGAGATTAATTCAAAATAAAACGTTGTTGTAGGATACGATTGACAAACAACATTGATTTGAAGAGTTACTGGTTGAAATGCAGCAATAAAGCTACCCCAAAGAAAAGCACTTACTACAAGAAAAGTAAAGTGAATGCCCCTTTTTGAAGTAGCCTGAAAGTGTTCATTTCTATCAAAAATAAAGCTGGAGATGGACTGTTCTCAATGGAGACAGACAGAGTGAAATATCTGATGAAAAAATCAACTACAGAGTACCCCAACAAAAAGCACTTACTTTTAAAAACAACGAGTTAGTGCTTAAGTTAAAGTAATCATTGTGACTATTACAATCTGTAAGTATTTCAACTCCTGGGACAATAAAGTGTTGTTTTAAAGAAATACAACTAAGACTTACTTAATTCCAGCATGTGCAAATCCTTGGTGAAACAAATCTTCCTTCTTAGTGGCAATGTCTTCTCCTTCTGGATACCTTGCAGGAATGTTCCTACTACAAAAATGCTCCCTTTTTATGTTCTGGGAGAAATCTGGCAGGAACGGAACTATTTGCAGCCAAGCCCCTTTCTTGCACCGTCATTATATTTGTCTCAATGAAAATGATTTAACCTCCTTCTGCTTTACTAAACAAAAGATAGTGTTGAGTACCCAATCAGCAGTCTCACACATGTAGTTTCTATGTCAACACAAGTGTTAATACTTATTGAACCCATTGTCCATTTATTTGATAGATATGATATAACATTTTGTAAAATAACCCTTGCGCCCGCATTCTGATTGTTAAAACACATTATTGGTAAATTGAAAAAAATACAGCCAAGATCTACCCCAACAAAAAGCACTTACTAATGCAATGAACGAGTTAGTGCTTTTGTTAAAGTAATCCTTGTGACTATAAGACATTTCTGGATCAGCATTATCCTTTCACAGTTAATTTTGTGAACATTTTCATTCATTTTTCGATTTTCTAATGTTTGGATGAGAAACAGCAGAGAAGAGAAGCTTAGTATCCTCAAATTTTGCCCCAACTTGATAGCACTTACTCTTATTTATAAAAGACAGTACTAAAGTTGAAGTAGAATTCAAAAGGAACTGTTGTAGCTTTGGATATAAAAACACAACATGTTGAGATACTGGCTGATAAACGCCAATAAAGCTACCCCAAAGAAAAGCACTTACTATAATAAATGAAAGAGAATGCCTTTTTTTGAAGTAGCCTGCATGGTTAAAAAATGATGTTGATATAATTGGTCGTTGGTGAATTCTAAAATATCATTAGCAAAGTAAAGAGTAATTCCTTTTCTGCCCCAAAACCTGTAGAATCGAGGCTTCCAAGTGAGAAGCAACTGAAACGATGCAAATTCAAATAACTTTCTAACACATAAAACCAGTCAGTGTATACGTTACAATAATCCTTCTGAATAAAACAAATCTTGTCTGTTTAAAACTGTCACCTGGCATTACATTTGTCCAGGTTCATATTCACTGTACTGTGTACTGGGTTACATTTTGGTAAATAAAAAGCAGTATATTATTCTCACATTTGCCCCAACTTGATAGCCTTACTGTTACAAGAAACAAAGGCAGTACTAAAGTTGGAGATTAATTCAAAATAAAACGTTGTTGTAGGATACAATTGACAAACAACATTGATTTGAAGAGTTACTGGTTGAAATGCAGCAATAAAGCTACCCCAAAGAAAAGCACTTACTACAAGAAAAGTAAAGTGAATGCCCCTTTTTGAAGTAGCCTGAAAGTGTTCATTTCTATCAAAAATAAAGCTGGAGATGGACTGTTCTCAATGGAGACAGACAGAGTGAAATATCTGATGAAAAAATCAACTACAGAGTACCCCAACAAAAAGCACTTACTTTTAAAAACAACGAGTTAGTGCTTAAGTTAAAGTAATCATTGTGACTATTACAATCTGTAAGTATTTCAACTCCTGGGACAATAAAGTGTTGTTTTAAAGAAATACAACTAAGACTTACTTAATTCCAGCATGTGCAAATCCTTGGTGAAACAAATCTTCCTTCTTAGTGGCAATGTCTTCTCCTTCTGGATACCTTGCAGGAATGTTCCTACTACAAAAATGCTCCCTTTTTATGTTCTGGGAGAAATCTGGCAGGAACGGGACTATTTGCAGCCAAGCCCCTTTCTTGCACCTTCGTTATATTTGTCTCAATGAAAATGATTTAACCTCCTTCTGCTTTACTAAACAAAAGATAGTGTTGAGTACCCAATCAGCAGTCTCACACATGTAGTTTCTATGTCAACACAAGTGTTAATACTTATTGAACCCATTGTCCATTTATTTGATAGATATGATATAACATTTTGTAAAATAACCCTTGCGCCCGCATTCTGATTGTTAAAACACATTATTGGTAAATTGAAAAAAATACAGCCAAGATCTACCCCAACAAAAAGCACTTACTAATGCAATGAACGAGTTAGTGCTTTTGTTAAAGTAATCCTTGTGACTATAAGACATTTCTGGATCAGCCTTATCCTTTCACAGTTAATTTTGTGAACATTTTCATTCATTTTTCGATTTTCTAATGTTTGGATGAGAAACAGCAGAGAAGAGAAGCTTAGTATCCTCAAATTTTGCCCCAACTTGATAGCACTTACTCTTATTTATAAAAGACAGTACTAAAGTTGAAGTAGAATTCAAAAGGAACTGTTGTAGCTTTGGATATAAAAACACAACATGTTGAGATACTGGCTGATAAACGCCAATAAAGCTACCCCAAAGAAAAGCACTTACTATAATAAATGAAAGAGAATGCCTTTTTTTGAAGTAGCCTGCATGGTTAAAAAATGATGTTGATATAATTGGTCGTTGGTGAATTCTAAAATATCATTAGCAAAGTAAAGAGTAATTCCTTTTCTGCCCCAAAACCTGTAGAATCGAGGCTTCCAAGTGAGAAGCAACTGAAACGATGCAAATTCAAATAACTTTCTAACACATAAAACCAGTCAGTGTATACGTTACAATAATCCTTCTGAATAAAACAAATCTTGTCTGTTTAAAATTGTCACCTGGCATTACATTTGTCCAGGTTCATATTCACTGTACTGTGTACTGGGTTACATTTTGGTAAATAAAAAGCAGTATATTATTCTCACATTTGCCCCAACTTGATAGCCTTACTGTTACAAGAAACAAAGGCAGTACTAAAGTTGGAGATTAATTCAAAATAAAACGTTGTTGTAGGATACGATTGACAAACAACATTGATTTGAAGAGTTACTGGTTGAAATGCAGCAATAAAGCTACCCCAAAGAAAAGCACTTACTACAAGAAAAGTAAAGTGAATGCCCCTTTTTGAAGTAGCCTGAAAGTGTTCATTTCTATCAAAAATAAAGCTGGAGATGGACTGTTCTCAATGGAGACAGACAGAGTGAAATATCTGATGAAAAAATCAACTAGAGTACCCCAACAAAAAGCACTTACTTTTAAAAACAACGAGTTAGTGCTTAAGTTAAAGTAATCATTGTGACTATTACAATCTGTAAGTATTTCAACTCCTGGGACAATAAAGTGTTGTTTTAAAGAAATACAACTAAGACTTACTTAATTCCAGCATGTGCAAATCCTTGGTGAAACAAATCTTCCTTCTTAGTGGCAATGTCTTCTCCTTCTGGATACCTTGCAGGAATGTTCCTACTACAAAAATGCTCCCTTTTTATGTTCTGGGAGAAATCTGGCAGGAACGGAACTATTTGCAGCCAAGCCCCTTTCTTGCACCGTCATTATATTTGTCTCAATGAAAATGATTTAACCTCCTTCTGCTTTACTAAACAAAAGATAGTGTTGAGTACCCAATCAGCAGTCTCACACATGTAGTTTCTATGTCAACACAAGTGTTAATACTTATTTAACCCATTGTCCATTTATTTGATAGATATGATATAACATTTTGTAAAATAACCCTTGCGCCCGCATTCTGATTGTTAAAGCACATTATTGGTAAATTGAAAAAAATACAGCCAAGATCTACCCCAACAAAAAGCACTTACTAATGCAATGAACGAGTTAGTGCTTTTGTTAAAGTAATCCTTGTGACTATAAGACATTTCTGGATCAGCATTATCCTTTCACAGTTAATTTTGTGAACATTTTCATTCATTTTTCGATTTTCTAATGTTTGGATGAGAAACAGCAGAGAAGAGAAGCTTAGTATCCTCAAATTTTGCCCCAACTTGATAGCACTTACTCTTATTTATAAAAGACAGTACTAAAGTTGAAGTAGAATTCAAAAGGAACTGTTGTAGCTTTGGATATAAAAACACAACATGTTGAGATACTGGCTGATAAACGCCAATAAAGCTACCCCAAAGAAAAGCACTTACTATAATAAATGAAAGAGAATGCCTTTTTTTGAAGTAGCCTGCATGGTTAAAAAATGATGTTGATATAATTGGTCGTTGGTGAATTCTAAAATATCATTAGCAAAGTAAAGAGTAATTCCTTTTCTGCCCCAAAACCTGTAGAATCGAGGCTTCCAAGTGAGAAGCAACTGAAACGATGCAAATTCAAATAACTTTCTAACACATAAAACCAGTCAGTGTATACGTTACAATAATCCTTCTGAATAAAACAAATCTTGTCTGTTTAAAACTGTCACCTGGCATTACATTTGTCCAGGTTCATATTCACTGTACTGTGTACTGGGTTACATTTTGGTAAATAAAAAGCAGTATATTATTCTCACATTTGCCCCAACTTGATAGCCTTACTGTTACAAGAAACAAAGGCAGTACTAAAGTTGGAGATTAATTCAAAATAAAACGTTGTTGTAGGATACGATTGACAAACAACATTGATTTGAAGAGTTTCTGGTTGAAATGCAGCAATAAAGCTACCCCAAAGAAAAGCACTTACTACAAGAAAAGTAAAGTGAATGCCCCTTTTTGAAGTAGCCTGAAAGTGTTCATTTCTATCAAAAATAAAGCTGGAGATGGACTGTTCTCAATGGAGACAGACAGAGTGAAATATCTGATGAAAAAATCAACTACAGAGTACCCCAACAAAAAGCACTTACTTTTAAAAACAACGAGTTAGTGCTTAAGTTAAAGTAATCATTGTGACTATTACAATCTGTAAGTATTTCAACTCCTGGGACAATAAAGTGTTGTTTTAAAGAAATACAACTAAGACTTACTTAATTCCAGCATGTGCAAATCCTTGGTGAAACAAATCTTCCTTCTTAGTGGCAATGTCTTCTCCTTCTGGATACCTTGCAGGAATGTTCCTACTACAAAAATGCTCCCTTTTTATGTTCTGGGAGAAATCTGGCAGGAACGGAACTATTTGCAGCCAAGCCCCTTTCTTGCACCGTCATTATATTTGTCTCAATGAAAATTATTTAACCTCCTTCTGCTTTACTAAACAAAAGATAGTGTTGAGTACCCAATCAGCAGTCTCACACATGTAGTTTCTATGTCAACACAAGTGTTAATACTTATTGAACCCATTGTCCATTTATTTGATAGATATGATATAACATTTTGTAAAATAACCCTTGCGCCCGCATTCTGATTGTTAAAACACATTATTGGTAAATTGAAAAAAATACAGCCAAGATCTACCCCAACAAAAAGCACTTACTAATGCAATGAACGAGTTAGTGCTTTTGTTAAAGTAATCCTTGTGACTATAAGACATTTCTGGATCAGCATTATCCTTTCACAGTTAATTTTGTGAACATTTTCATTCATTTTTCGATTTTCTAATGTTTGGATGAGAAACAGCAGAGAAGAGAAGCTTAGTATCCTCAAATTTTGCCCCAACTTGATAGCACTTACTCTTATTTATAAAAGACAGTACTAAAGTTGAAGTAGAATTCAAAAGGAACTGTTGTAGCTTTGGATATAAAAACACAACATGTTGAGATACTGGCTGATAAACGCCAATAAAGCTACCCCAAAGAAAAGCTCTTACTATAATAAATGAAAGAGAATGCCTTTTTTTGAAGTAGCCTGCATGGTTAAAAAATGATGTTGATATAATTGGTCGTTGGTGAATTCTAAAATATCATTAGCAAAGTAAAGAGTAATTCCTTTTCTGCCCCAAAACCTGTAGAATCGAGGCTTCCAAGTGAGAAGCAACTGAAACATTGCAAATTCAAACAACTTTCTAACACATAAAACCAGTCAGTGTATACGTTACAATAATCCTTCTGAATAAAACAAATCTTGTCTGTTTAAAACTGTCACCTGGCATTACATTTGTCCAGGTTCATATTCACTGTACTGTGTACTGGGTTACATTTTGGTAAATAAAAAGCAGTATATTATTCTCACATTTGCCCCAACTTGATAGCCTTACTGTTACAAGAAACAAAGGCAGTACTAAAGTTGGAGATTAATTCAAAATAAAACGTTGTTGTAGGATATGATTGACAAACAACATTGATTTGAAGAGTTTCTGGTTGAAATGCAGCAATAAAGCTACCCCAAAGAAAAGCACTTACTACAAGAAAAGTAAAGTGAATGCCCCTTTTTGAAGTAGCCTGAAAGTGTTCATTTCTATCAAAAATAAAGCTGGAGATGGACTGTTCTCAATGGAGACAGACAGAGTGAAATATCTGATGAAAAAATCAACTACAGAGTACCCCAACAAAAAGCACTTACTTTTAAAAACAACGAGTTAGTGCTTAAGTTAAAGTAATCATTGTGACTATTACAATCTGTAAGTATTTCAACTCCTGGGACAATAAAGTGTTGTTTTAAAGAAATACAACTAAGACTTACTTAATTCCAGCATGTGCAAATCCTTGGTGAAACAAATCTTCCTTCTTAGTGGCAATGTCTTCTCCTTCTGGATACCTTGCAGGAATGTTCCTACTACAAAAATGCTCCCTTTTTATGTTCTGGGAGAAATCTGGCAGGAACGGGACTATTTGCAGCCAAGCCCCTTTCTTGCACCTTCGTTATATTTGTCTCAATGAAAATGATTTAACCTCCTTCTGCTTTACTAAACAAAAGATAGTGTTGAGTACCCAATCAGCAGTCTCACACATGTAGTTTCTATGTCAATACAAGTGTTAATACTTATTGAACCCATTGTCCATTTATTTGATAGATATGATATAACATTTTGTAAAATAACCCTTGTGCCCGCATTCTGATTGTTAAAACACATTATTGGTAAATTGAAAAAAATACAGCCAAGATCTACCCCAACAAAAAGCACTTACTAATGCAATGAATGAGTTAGTGCTTTTGTTAAAGTAATCCTTGTGACTATAAGACATTTCTGGATCAGCCTTATCCTTTCACAGTTAATTTTGTGAACATTTTCATTCATTTTTCGATTTTCTAATGTTTGGATGAGAAACAGCAGAGAAGAGAAGCTTAGTATCCTCAAATGTTGCCCCAATTTGATAGCACTTACTCTTATTTATAAAAGACAGTACTAAAGTTGAAGTAGAATTCAAAAGGAACTGTTGTAGCTTTGGATATAAAAACACAACATGTTGAGATACTGGCTGATAAACGCCAATAAAGCTACCCCAAAGAAAAGCACTTACTATAATAAATGAAAGAGAATGCCTTTTTTTGAAGTAGCCTGCATGGTTAAAAAATGATGTTGATATAATTGGTCGTTGGTGAATTCTAAAATATCATTAGCAAAGTAAAGAGTAATTCCTTTTCTGCCCCAAAACCTGTAGAATCGAGGCTTCCAAGTGAGAAGCAACTGAAACGATGCAAATTCAAATAACTTTCTAACACATAAAACCAGTCAGTGTATACGTTACAATAATCCTTCTGAATAAAACAAATCTTGTCTGTTTAAAACTGTCACCTGGCATTACATTTGTCCAGGTTCATATTCACTGTACTGTGTACTGGGTTACATTTTGGTAAATAAAAAGCAGTATATTATTCTCACATTTGCCCCAACTTGATAGCCTTACTGTTACAAGAAACAAAGGCAGTACTAAAGTTGGAGATTAATTCAAAATAAAACGTTGTTGTAGGATACGATTGACAAACAACATTGATTTGAAGAGTTTCTGGTTGAAATGCAGCAATAAAGCTACCCCAAAGAAAAGCACTTACTACAAGAAAAGTAAAGTGAATGCCCCTTTTTGAAGTAGCCTGAAAGTGTTCATTTCTATCAAAAATAAAGCTGGAGATGGACTGTTCTCAATGGAGACAGACAGAGTGAAATATCTGATGAAAAAATCAACTACAGAGTACCCCAACAAAAAGCACTTACTTTTAAAAACAACGAGTTAGTGCTTAAGTTAAAGTAATCATTGTGACTATTACAATCTGTAAGTATTTCAACTCCTGGGACAATAAAGTGTTGTTTTAAAGAAATACAACTAAGACTTACTTAATTCCAGCATGTGCAAATCCTTGGTGAAACAAATCTTCCTTCTTAGTGGCAATGTCTTCTCCTTCTGGATACCTTGCAGGAATGTTCCTACTACAAAAATGCTCCCTTTTTATGTTCTGGGAGAAATCTGGCAGGAACGGGACTATTTGCAGCCAAGCCCCTTTCTTGCACCTTCGTTATATTTGTCTCAATGAAAATGATTTAACCTCCTTCTGCTTTACTAAACAAAAGATAGTGTTGAGTACCCAATCAGCAGTCTCACACATGTAGTTTCTATGTCAATACAAGTGTTAATACTTATTGAACCCATTGTCCATTTATTTGATAGATATGATATAACATTTTGTAAAATAACCCTTGTGCCCGCATTCTGATTGTTAAAACACATTATTGGTAAATTGAAAAAAATACAGCCAAGATCTACCCCAACAAAAAGCACTTACTAATGCAATGAATGAGTTAGTGCTTTTGTTAAAGTAATCCTTGTGACTATAAGACATTTCTGGATCAGCCTTATCCTTTCACAGTTAATTTTGTGAACATTTTCATTCATTTTTCGATTTTCTAATGTTTGGATGAGAAACAGCAGAGAAGAGAAGCTTAGTATCCTCAAATGTTGCCCCAATTTGATAGCACTTACTCTTATTTATAAAAGACAGTACTAAAGTTGAAGTAGAATTCAAAAGGAACTGTTGTAGCTTTGGATATAAAAACACAACATGTTGAGATACTGGCTGATAAACGCCAATAAAGCTACCCCAAAGAAAAGCACTTACTATAATAAATGAAAGAGAATGCCTTTTTTTGAAGTAGCCTGCATGGTTAAAAAATGATGTTGATATAATTGGTCGTTGGTGAATTCTAAAATATCATTAGCAAAGTAAAGAGTAATTCCTTTTCTGCCCCAAAACCTGTAGAATCGAGGCTTCCAAGTGAGAAGCAACTGAAACGATGCAAATTCAAATAACTTTCTAACACATAAAACCAGTCAGTGTATACGTTACAATAATCCTTCTGAATAAAACAAATCTTGTCTGTTTAAAACTGTCACCTGGCATTACATTTGTCCAGGTTCATATTCACTGTACTGTGTACTGGGTTACATTTTGGTAAATAAAAAGCAGTATATTATTCTCACATTTGCCCCAACTTGATAGCCTTACTGTTACAAGAAACAAAGGCAGTACTAAAGTTGGAGATTAATTCAAAATAAAACGTTGTTGTAGGATACGATTGACAAACAACATTGATTTGAAGAGTTTCTGGTTGAAATGCAGCAATAAAGCTACCCCAAAGAAAAGCACTTACTACAAGAAAAGTAAAGTGAATGCCCCTTTTTGAAGTAGCCTGAAAGTGTTCATTTCTATCAAAAATAAAGCTGGAGATGGACTGTTCTCAATGGAGACAGACAGAGTGAAATATCTGATGAAAAATTCAACTACAGAGTACCCCAACAAAAAGCACTTACTTTTAAAAACAACGAGTTAGTGCTTAAGTTAAAGTAATCATTGTGACTATTACAATCTGTAAGTATTTCAACTCCTGGGACAATAAAGTGTTGTTTTAAAGAAATACAACTAAGACTTACTTAATTCCAGCATGTGCAAATCCTTGGTGAAACAAATCTTCCTTCTTAGTGGCAATGTCTTCTCCTTCTGGATACCTTGCAGGAATGTTCCTACTACAAAAATGCTCCCTTTTTATGTTCTGGGAGAAATCTGGCAGGAACGGAACTATTTGCAGCCAAGCCCCTTTCTTGCACCGTCATTATATTTGTCTCAATGAAAATTATTTAACCTCCTTCTGCTTTACTAAACAAAAGATAGTGTTGAGTACCCAATCAGCAGTCTCACACATGTAGTTTCTATGTCAACACAAGTGTTAATACTTATTGAACCCATTGTCCATTTATTTGATAGATATGATATAACATTTTGTAAAATAACCCTTGCGCCCGCATTCTGATTGTTAAAACACATTATTGGTAAATTGAAAAAAATACAGCCAAGATCTACCCCAACAAAAAGCACTTACTAATGCAATGAACGAGTTAGTGCTTTTGTTAAAGTAATCCTTGTGACTATAAGACATTTCTGGATCAGCATTATCCTTTCACAGTTAATTTTGTGAACATTTTCATTCATTTTTCGATTTTCTAATGTTTGGATGAGAAACAGCAGAGAAGAGAAGCTTAGTATCCTCAAATGTTGCCCCAACTTGATAGCACTTACTCTTATTTATAAAAGACAGTACTAAAGTTGAAGTAGAATTCAAAAGGAACTGTTGTAGC
Source organism: Acipenser ruthenus (assembly GCF_902713425.1). Taxonomy (NCBI): domain Eukaryota; kingdom Metazoa; phylum Chordata; class Actinopteri; order Acipenseriformes; family Acipenseridae; genus Acipenser; species Acipenser ruthenus. The sequence goes on from NC_081244.1 coordinate 3,394,339, forward strand.
TTTGGATATAAAAACACAACATGTTGAGATACTGGCTGATAAACGCCAATAAAGCTACCCCAAAGAAAAGCACTTACTATAATAAATGAAAGAGAATGCCTTTTTTTGAAGTAGCCTGCATGGTTAAAAAATGATGTTGATATAATTGGTCGTTGGTGAATTCTAAAATATCATTAGCAAAGTAAAGAGTAATTCCTTTTCTGCCCCAAAACCTGTAGAATCGAGGCTTCCAAGTGAGAAGCAACTGAAACATTGCAAATTCAAACAACTTTCTAACACATAAAACCAGTCAGTGTATACGTTACAATAATCCTTCTGAATAAAACAAATCTTGTCTGTTTAAAACTGTCACCTGGCATTACATTTGTCCAGGTTCATATTCACTGTACTGTGTACTGGGTTACATTTTGGTAAATAAAAAGCAGTATATTATTCTCACATTTGCCCCAACTTGATAGCCTTACTGTTACAAGAAACAAAGGCAGTACTAAAGTTGGAGATTAATTCAAAATAAAACGTTGTTGTAGGATATGATTGACAAACAACATTGATTTGAAGAGTTTCTGGTTGAAATGCAGCAATAAAGCTACCCCAAAGAAAAGCACTTACTACAAGAAAAGTAAAGTGAATGCCCCTTTTTGAAGTAGCCTGAAAGTGTTCATTTCTATCAAAAATAAAGCTGGAGATGGACTGTTCTCAATGGAGACAGACAGAGTGAAATATCTGATGAAAAAATCAACTACAGAGTACCCCAACAAAAAGCACTTACTTTTAAAAACAACGAGTTAGTGCTTAAGTTAAAGTAATCATTGTGACTATTACAATCTGTAAGTATTTCAACTCCTGGGACAATAAAGTGTTGTTTTAAAGAAATACAACTAAGACTTACTTAATTCCAGCATGTGCAAATCCTTGGTGAAACAAATCTTCCTTCTTAGTGGCAATGTCTTCTCCTTCTGGATACCTTGCAGGAATGTTCCTACTACAAAAATGCTCCCTTTTTATGTTCTGGGAGAAATCTGGCAGGAACGGGACTATTTGCAGCCAAGCCCCTTTCTTGCACCTTCGTTATATTTGTCTCAATGAAAATGATTTAACCTCCTTCTGCTTTACTAAACAAAAGATAGTGTTGAGTACCCAATCAGCAGTCTCACACATGTAGTTTCTATGTCAATACAAGTGTTAATACTTATTGAACCCATTGTCCATTTATTTGATAGATATGATATAACATTTTGTAAAATAACCCTTGTGCCCGCATTCTGATTGTTAAAACACATTATTGGTAAATTGAAAAAAATACAGCCAAGATCTACCCCAACAAAAAGCACTTACTAATGCAATGAATGAGTTAGTGCTTTTGTTAAAGTAATCCTTGTGACTATAAGACATTTCTGGATCAGCCTTATCCTTTCACAGTTAATTTTGTGAACATTTTCATTCATTTTTCGATTTTCTAATGTTTGGATGAGAAACAGCAGAGAAGAGAAGCTTAGTATCCTCAAATGTTGCCCCAACTTGATAGCACTTACTCTTATTTATAAAAGACAGTACTAAAGTTGAAGTAGAATTCAAAAGGAACTGTTGTAGCTTTGGATATAAAAACACAACATGTTGAGATACTGGCTGATAAACGCCAATAAAGCTACCCCAAAGAAAAGCTCTTACTATAATAAATGAAAGAGAATGCCTTTTTTTGAAGTAGCCTGCATGGTTAAAAAATGATGTTGATATAATTGGTCGTTGGTGAATTCTAAAATATCATTAGCAAAGTAAAGAGTAATTCCTTTTCTGCCCCAAAACCTGTAGAATCGAGGCTTCCAAGTGAGAAGCAACTGAAACGATGCAAATTCAAATAACTTTCTAACACATAAAACCAGTCAGTGTATACGTTACAATAATCCTTCTGAATAAAACAAATCTTGTCTGTTTAAAACTGTCACCTGGCATTACATTTGTCCAGGTTCATATTCACTGTACTGTGTACTGGGTTACATTTTGGTAAATAAAAAGCAGTATATTATTCTCACATTTGCCCCAACTTGATAGCCTTACTGTTACAAGAAACAAAGGCAGTACTAAAGTTGGAGATTAATTCAAAATAAAACGTTGTTGTAGGATACGATTGACAAACAACATTGATTTGAAGAGTTTCTGGTTGAAATGCAGCAATAAAGCTACCCCAAAGAAAAGCACTTACTACAAGAAAAGTAAAGTGAATGCCCCTTTTTGAAGTAGCCTGAAAGTGTTCATTTCTATCAAAAATAAAGCTGGAGATGGACTGTTCTCAATGGAGACAGACAGAGTGAAATATCTGATGAAAAAATCAACTACAGAGTACCCCAACAAAAAGCACTTACTTTTAAAAACAACGAGTTAGTGCTTAAGTTAAAGTAATCATTGTGACTATTACAATCTGTAAGTATTTCAACTCCTGGGACAATAAAGTGTTGTTTTAAAGAAATACAACTAAGACTTACTTAATTCCAGCATGTGCAAATCCTTGGTGAAACAAATCTTCCTTCTTAGTGGCAATGTCTTCTCCTTCTGGATACCTTGCAGGAATGTTCCTACTACAAAAATGCTCCCTTTTTATGTTCTGGGAGAAATCTGGCAGGAACGGAACTATTTGCAGCCAAGCCCCTTTCTTGCACCGTCATTATATTTGTCTCAATGAAAATTATTTAACCTCCTTCTGCTTTACTAAACAAAAGATAGTGTTGAGTACCCAATCAGCAGTCTCACACATGTAGTTTCTATGTCAACACAAGTGTTAATACTTATTTAACCCATTGTCCATTTATTTGATAGATATGATATAACATTTTGTAAAATAACCCTTGCGCCCGCATTCTGATTGTTAAAACACATTATTGGTAAATTGAAAAAAATACAGCCAAGATCTACCCCAACAAAAAGCACTTACTAATGCAATGAACGAGTTAGTGCTTTTGTTAAAGTAATCCTTGTGACTATAAGACATTTCTGGATCAGCCTTATCCTTTCACAGTTAATTTTGTGAACATTTTCATTCATTTTTCGATTTTCTAATGTTTGGATGAGAAACAGCAGAGAAGAGAAGCTTAGTATCCTCAAATTTTGCCCCAACTTGATAGCACTTACTCTTATTTATAAAAGACAGTACTAAAGTTGAAGTAGAATTCAAAAGGAACTGTTGTAGCTTTGGATATAAAAACACAACATGTTGAGATACTGGCTGATAAACGCCAATAAAGCTACCCCAAAGAAAAGCACTTACTATAATAAATGAAAGAGAATGCCTTTTTTTGAAGTAGCCTGCATGGTTAAAAAATGATGTTGATATAATTGGTCGTTGGTGAATTCTAAAATATCATTAGCAAAGTAAAGAGTAATTCCTTTTCTGCCCCAAAACCTGTAGAATCGAGGCTTCCAAGTGAGAAGCAACTGAAACATTGCAAATTCAAACAACTTTCTAACACATAAAACCAGTCAGTGTATACGTTACAATAATCCTTCTGAATAAAACAAATCTTGTCTGTTTAAAACTGTCACCTGGTATTACATTTGTCCAGGTTCATATTCACTGTACTGTGTACTGGGTTACATTTTGGTAAATAAAAAGCAGTATATTATTCTCACATTTGCCCCAACTTGATAGCCTTACTGTTACAAGAAACAAAGGCAGTACTAAAGTTGGAGATTAATTCAAAATAAAACGTTGTTGTAGGATACGATTGACAAACAACATTGATTTGAAGAGTTTCTGGTTGAAATGCAGCAATAAAGCTACCCCAAAGAAAAGCACTTACTACAAGAAAAGTAAAGTGAATGCCCCTTTTTGAAGTAGCCTGAAAGTGTTCATTTCTATCAAAAATAAAGCTGGAGATGGACTGTTCTCAATGGAGACAGACAGAGTGAAATATCTGATGAAAAAATCAACTACAGAGTACCTTAACAAAAAGCACTTACTTTTAAAAACAACGAGTTAGTGCTTAAGTTAAAGTAATCATTGTGACTATTACAATCTGTAAGTATTTCAACTCCTGGGACAATAAAGTGTTGTTTTAAAGAAATACAACTAAGACTTACTTAATTCCAGCATGTGCAAATCCTTGGTGAAACAAATCTTCCTTCTTAGTGGCAATGTCTTCTCCTTCTGGATACCTTGCAGGAATGTTCCTACTACAAAAATGCTCCCTTTTTATGTTCTGGGAGAAATCTGGCAGGAACGGAACTATTTGCAGCCAAGCCCCTTTCTTGCACCGTCATTATATTTGTCTCAATGAAAATTATTTAACCTCCTTCTGCTTTACTAAACAAAAGATAGTGTTGAGTACCCAATCAGCAGTCTCACACATGTAGTTTCTATGTCAACACAAGTGTTAATACTTATTTAACCCATTGTCCATTTATTTGATAGATATGATATAACATTTTGTAAAATAACCCTTGCGCCCGCATTCTGATTGTTAAAACACATTATTGGTAAATTGAAAAAAATACAGCCAAGATCTACCCCAACAAAAAGCACTTACTAATGCAATGAACGAGTTAGTGCTTTTGTTAAAGTAATCCTTGTGACTATAAGACATTTCTGGATCAGCATTATCCTTTCACAGTTAATTTTGTGAACATTTTCATTCATTTTTCGATTTTCTAATGTTTGGATGAGAAACAGCAGAGAAGAGAAGCTTAGTATCCTCAAATTTTGCCCCAACTTGATAGCACTTACTCTTATTTATAAAAGACAGTACTAAAGTTGAAGTAGAATTCAAAAGGAACTGTTGTAGCTTTGGATATAAAAACACAACATGTTGAGATACTGGCTGATAAACGCCAATAAAGCTACCCCAAAGAAAAGCTCTTACTATAATAAATGAAAGAGAATGCCTTTTTTTGAAGTAGCCTGCATGGTTAAAAAATGATGTTGATATAATTGGTCGTTGGTGAATTCTAAAATATCATTAGCAAAGTAAAGAGTAATTCCTTTTCTGCCCCAAAACCTGTAGAATCGAGGCTTCCAAGTGAGAAGCAACTGAAACGATGCAAATTCAAATAACTTTCTAACACATAAAACCAGTCAGTGTATACGTTACAATAATCCTTCTGAATAAAACAAATCTTGTCTGTTTAAAACTGTCACCTGGCATTACATTTGTCCAGGTTCATATTCACTGTACTGTGTACTGGGTTACATTTTGGTAAATAAAAAGCAGTATATTATTCTCACATTTGCCCCAACTTGATAGCCTTACTGTTACAAGAAACAAAGGCAGTACTAAAGTTGGAGATTAATTCAAAATAAAACGTTGTTGTAGGATATGATTGACAAACAACATTGATTTGAAGAGTTTCTGGTTGAAATGCAGCAATAAAGCTACCCCAAAGAAAAGCACTTACTACAAGAAAAGTAAAGTGAATGCCCCTTTTTGAAGTAGCCTGAAAGTGTTCATTTCTATCAAAAATAAAGCTGGAGATGGACTGTTCTCAATGGAGACAGACAGAGTGAAATATCTGATGAAAAAATCAACTACAGAGTACCCCAACAAAAAGCACTTACTTTTAAAAACAATGAGTTAGTGCTTAAGTTAAAGTAATCATTGTGACTATTACAATCTGTAAGTATTTCAACTCCTGGGACAATAAAGTGTTGTTTTAAAGAAATACAACTAAGACTTACTTAATTCCAGCATGTGCAAATCCTTGGTGAAACAAATCTTCCTTCTTAGTGGCAATGTCTTCTCCTTCTGGATACCTTGCAGGAATGTTCCTACTACAAAAATGCTCCCTTTTTATGTTCTGGGAGAAATCTGGCAGGAACGGGACTATTTGCAGCCAAGCCCCTTTCTTGCACCTTCGTTACATTTGTCTCAATGAAAATGATTTAACCTCCTTCTGCTTTACTAAACAAAAGATAGTGTTGAGTACCCAATCAGCAGTCTCACACATGTAGTTTCTATGTCAATACAAGTGTTAATACTTATTGAACCCATTGTCCATTTATTTGATAGATATGATATAACATTTTGTAAAATAACCCTTGTGCCCGCATTCTGATTGTTAAAACACATTATTGGTAAATTGAAAAAAATACAGCCAAGATCTACCCCAACAAAAAGCACTTACTAATGCAATGAATGAGTTAGTGCTTTTGTTAAAGTAATCCTTGTGACTATAAGACATTTCTGGATCAGCCTTATCCTTTCACAGTTAATTTTGTGAACATTTTCATTCATTTTTCGATTTTCTAATGTTTGGATGAGAAACAGCAGAGAAGAGAAGCTTAGTATCCTCAAATGTTGCCCCAACTTGATAGCACTTACTCTTATTTATAAAAGACAGTACTAAAGTTGAAGTAGAATTCAAAAGGAACTGTTGTAGCTTTGGATATAAAAACACAACATGTTGAGATACTGGCTGATAAACGCCAATAAAGCTACCCCAAAGAAAAGCACTTACTATAATAAATGAAAGAGAATGCCTTTTTTTGAAGTAGCCTGCATGGTTAAAAAATGATGTTGATATAATTGGTCGTTGGTGAATTCTAAAATATCATTAGCAAAGTAAAGAGTAATTCCTTTTCTGCCCCAAAACCTGTAGAATCGAGGCTTCCAAGTGAGAAGCAACTGAAACGATGCAAATTCAAATAACTTTCTAACACATAAAACCAGTCAGTGTATACGTTACAATAATCCTTCTGAATAAAACAAATCTTGTCTGTTTAAAACTGTCACCTGGCATTACATTTGTCCAGGTTCATATTCACTGTACTGTGTACTGGGTTACATTTTGGTAAATAAAAAGCAGTATATTATTCTCACATTTGCCCCAACTTGATAGCCTTACTGTTACAAGAAACAAAGGCAGTACTAAAGTTGGAGATTAATTCAAAATAAAACGTTGTTGTAGGATACGATTGACAAACAACATTGATTTGAAGAGTTTCTGGTTGAAATGCAGCAATAAAGCTACCCCAAAGAAAAGCACTTACTACAAGAAAAGTAAAGTGAATGCCCCTTTTTGAAGTAGCCTGAAAGTGTTCATTTCTATCAAAAATAAAGCTGGAGATGGACTGTTCTCAATGGAGACAGACAGAGTGAAATATCTGATGAAAAAATCAACTACAGAGTACCCCAACAAAAAGCACTTACTTTTAAAAACAACGAGTTAGTGCTTAAGTTAAAGTAATCATTGTGACTATTACAATCTGTAAGTATTTCAACTCCTGGGACAATAAAGTGTTGTTTTAAAGAAATACAACTAAGACTTACTTAATTCCAGCATGTGCAAATCCTTGGTGAAACAAATCTTCCTTCTTAGTGGCAATGTCTTCTCCTTCTGGATACCTTGCAGGAATGTTCCTACTACAAAAATGCTCCCTTTTTATGTTCTGGGAGAAATCTGGCAGGAACGGAACTATTTGCAGCCAAGCCCCTTTCTTGCACCGTCATTATATTTGTCTCAATGAAAATGATTTAACCTCCTTCTGCTTTACTAAACAAAAGATAGTGTTGAGTACCCAATCAGCAGTCTCACACATGTAGTTTCTATGTCAACACAAGTGTTAATACTTATTGAACCCATTGTCCATTTATTTGATAGATATGATATAACATTTTGTAAAATAACCCTTGCGCCCGCATTCTGATTGTTAAAACACATTATTGGTAAATTGAAAAAAATACAGCCAAGATCTACCCCAACAAAAAGCACTTACTAATGCAATGAACGAGTTAGTGCTTTTGTTAAAGTAATCCTTGTGACTATAAGACATTTCTGGATCAGCATTATCCTTTCACAGTTAATTTTGTGAACATTTTCATTCATTTTTCGATTTTCTAATGTTTGGATGAGAAACAGCAGAGAAGAGAAGCTTAGTATCCTCAAATGTTGCCCCAACTTGATAGCACTTACTCTTATTTATAAAAGACAGTACTAAAGTTGAAGTAGAATTCAAAAGGAACTGTTGTAGCTTTGGATATAAAAACACAACATGTTGAGATACTGGCTGATAAACGCCAATAAAGCTACCCCAAAGAAAAGCTCTTACTATAATAAATGAAAGAGAATGCCTTTTTTTGAAGTAGCCTGCATGGTTAAAAAATGATGTTGATATAATTGGTCGTTGGTGAATTCTAAAATATCATTAGCAAAGTAAAGAGTAATTCCTTTTCTGCCCCAAAACCTGTAGAATCGAGGCTTCCAAGTGAGAAGCAACTGAAACGATGCAAATTCAAATAACTTTCTAACACATAAAACCAGTCAGTGTATACGTTACAATAATCCTTCTGAATAAAACAAATCTTGTCTGTTTAAAACTGTCACCTGGCATTACATTTGTCCAGGTTCATATTCACTGTACTGTGTACTGGGTTACATTTTGGTAAATAAAAAGCAGTATATTATTCTCACATTTGCCCCAACTTGATAGCCTTACTGTTACAAGAAACAAAGGCAGTACTAAAGTTGGAGATTAATTCAAAATAAAACGTTGTTGTAGGATACGATTGACAAACAACATTGATTTGAAGAGTTTCTGGTTGAAATGCAGCAATAAAGCTACCCCAAAGAAAAGCACTTACTACAAGAAAAGTAAAGTGAATGCCCCTTTTTGAAGTAGCCTGAAAGTGTTCATTTCTATCAAAAATAAAGCTGGAGATGGACTGTTCTCAATGGAGACAGACAGAGTGAAATATCTGATGAAAAAATCAACTACAGAGTACCCCAACAAAAAGCACTTACTTTTAAAAACAACGAGTTAGTGCTTAAGTTAAAGTAATCATTGTGACTATTACAATCTGTAAGTATTTCAACTCCTGGGACAATAAAGTGTTGTTTTAAAGAAATACAACTAAGACTTACTTAATTCCAGCATGTGCAAATCCTTGGTGAAACAAATCTTCCTTCTTAGTGGCAATGTCTTCTCCTTCTGGATACCTTGCAGGAATGTTCCTACTACAAAAATGCTCCCTTTTTATGTTCTGGGAGAAATCTGGCAGGAACGGAACTATTTGCAGCCAAGCCCCTTTCTTGCACCGTCATTATATTTGTCTCAATGAAAATTATTTAACCTCCTTCTGCTTTACTAAACAAAAGATAGTGTTGAGTACCCAATCAGCAGTCTCACACATGTAGTTTCTATGTCAACACAAGTGTTAATACTTATTGAACCCATTGTCCATTTATTTGATAGATATGATATAACATTTTGTAAAATAACCCTTGCGCCCGCATTCTGATTGTTAAAACACATTATTGGTAAATTGAAAAAAATACAGCCAAGATCTACCCCAACAAAAAGCACTTACTAATGCAATGAACGAGTTAGTGCTTTTGTTAAAGTAATCCTTGTGACTATAAGACATTTCTGGATCAGCATTATCCTTTCACAGTTAATTTTGTGAACATTTTCATTCATTTTTCGATTTTCTAATGTTTGGATGAGAAACAGCAGAGAAGAGAAGCTTAGTATCCTCAAATTTTGCCCCAACTTGATAGCACTTACTCTTATTTATAAAAGACAGTACTAAAGTTGAAGTAGAATTCAAAAGGAACTGTTGTAGCTTTGGATATAAAAACACAACATGTTGAGATACTGGCTGATAAACGCCAATAAAGCTACCCCAAAGAAAAGCACTTACTATAATAAATGAAAGAGAATGCCTTTTTTTGAAGTAGCCTGCATGGTTAAAAAATGATGTTGATATAATTGGTCGTTGGTGAATTCTAAAATATCATTAGCAAAGTAAAGAGTAATTCCTTTTCTGCCCCAAAACCTGTAGAATCGAGGCTTCCAAGTGAGAAGCAACTGAAACATTGCAAATTCAAACAACTTTCTAACACATAAAACCAGTCAGTGTATACGTTACAATAATCCTTCTGAATAAAACAAATCTTGTCTGTTTAAAACTGTCACCTGGTATTACATTTGTCCAGGTTCATATTCACTGTACTGTGTACTGGGTTACATTTTGGTAAATAAAAAGCAGTATATTATTCTCACATTTGCCCCAACTTGATAGCCTTACTGTTACAAGAAACAAAGGCAGTACTAAAGTTGGAGATTAATTCAAAATAAAACGTTGTTGTAGGATACGATTGACAAACAACATTGATTTGAAGAGTTTCTGGTTGAAATGCAGCAATAAAGCTACCCCAAAGAAAAGCACTTACTACAAGAAAAGTAAAGTGAATGCCCCTTTTTGAAGTAGCCTGAAAGTGTTCATTTCTATCAAAAATAAAGCTGGAGATGGACTGTTCTCAATGGAGACAGACAGAGTGAAATATCTGATGAAAAAATCAACTACAGAGTACCTTAACAAAAAGCACTTACTTTTAAAAACAACGAGTTAGTGCTTAAGTTAAAGTAATCATTGTGACTATTACAATCTGTAAGTATTTCAACTCCTGGGACAATAAAGTGTTGTTTTAAAGAAATACAACTAAGACTTACTTAATTCCAGCATGTGCAAATCCTTGGTGAAACAAATCTTCCTTCTTAGTGGCAATGTCTTCTCCTTCTGGATACCTTGCAGGAATGTTCCTACTACAAAAATGCTCCCTTTTTATGTTCTGGGAGAAATCTGGCAGGAACGGAACTATTTGCAGCCAAGCCCCTTTCTTGCACCGTCATTATATTTGTCTCAATGAAAATTATTTAACCTCCTTCTGCTTTACTAAACAAAAGATAGTGTTGAGTACCCAATCAGCAGTCTCACACATGTAGTTTCTATGTCAACACAAGTGTTAATACTTATTTAACCCATTGTCCATTTATTTGATAGATATGATATAACATTTTGTAAAATAACCCTTGCGCCCGCATTCTGATTGTTAAAACACATTATTGGTAAATTGAAAAAAATACAGCCAAGATCTACCCCAACAAAAAGCACTTACTAATGCAATGAACGAGTTAGTGCTTTTGTTAAAGTAATCCTTGTGACTATAAGACATTTCTGGATCAGCATTATCCTTTCACAGTTAATTTTGTGAACATTTTCATTCATTTTTCGATTTTCTAATGTTTGGATGAGAAACAGCAGAGAAGAGAAGCTTAGTATCCTCAAATTTTGCCCCAACTTGATAGCACTTACTCTTATTTATAAAAGACAGTACTAAAGTTGAAGTAGAATTCAAAAGGAACTGTTGTAGCTTTGGATATAAAAACACAACATGTTGAGATACTGGCTGATAAACGCCAATAAAGCTACCCCAAAGAAAAGCTCTTACTATAATAAATGAAAGAGAATGCCTTTTTTTGAAGTAGCCTGCATGGTTAAAAAATGATGTTGATATAATTGGTCGTTGGTGAATTCTAAAATATCATTAGCAAAGTAAAGAGTAATTCCTTTTCTGCCCCAAAACCTGTAGAATCGAGGCTTCCAAGTGAGAAGCAACTGAAACGATGCAAATTCAAATAACTTTCTAACACATAAAACCAGTCAGTGTATACGTTACAATAATCCTTCTGAATAAAACAAATCTTGTCTGTTTAAAACTGTCACCTGGCATTACATTTGTCCAGGTTCATATTCACTGTACTGTGTACTGGGTTACATTTTGGTAAATAAAAAGCAGTATATTATTCTCACATTTGCCCCAACTTGATAGCCTTACTGTTACAAGAAACAAAGGCAGTACTAAAGTTGGAGATTAATTCAAAATAAAACGTTGTTGTAGGATATGATTGACAAACAACATTGATTTGAAGAGTTTCTGGTTGAAATGCAGCAATAAAGCTACCCCAAAGAAAAGCACTTACTACAAGAAAAGTAAAGTGAATGCCCCTTTTTGAAGTAGCCTGAAAGTGTTCATTTCTATCAAAAATAAAGCTGGAGATGGACTGTTCTCAATGGAGACAGACAGAGTGAAATATCTGATGAAAAAATCAACTACAGAGTACCCCAACAAAAAGCACTTACTTTTAAAAACAATGAGTTAGTGCTTAAGTTAAAGTAATCATTGTGACTATTACAATCTGTAAGTATTTCAACTCCTGGGACAATAAAGTGTTGTTTTAAAGAAATACAACTAAGACTTACTTAATTCCAGCATGTGCAAATCCTTGGTGAAACAAATCTTCCTTCTTAGTGGCAATGTCTTCTCCTTCTGGATACCTTGCAGGAATGTTCCTACTACAAAAATGCTCCCTTTTTATGTTCTGGGAGAAATCTGGCAGGAACGGGACTATTTGCAGCCAAGCCCCTTTCTTGCACCTTCGTTACATTTGTCTCAATGAAAATGATTTAACCTCCTTCTGCTTTACTAAACAAAAGATAGTGTTGAGTACCCAATCAGCAGTCTCACACATGTAGTTTCTATGTCAATACAAGTGTTAATACTTATTGAACCCATTGTCCATTTATTTGATAGATATGATATAACATTTTGTAAAATAACCCTTGTGCCCGCATTCTGATTGTTAAAACACATTATTGGTAAATTGAAAAAAATACAGCCAAGATCTACCCCAACAAAAAGCACTTACTAATGCAATGAATGAGTTAGTGCTTTTGTTAAAGTAATCCTTGTGACTATAAGACATTTCTGGATCAGCCTTATCCTTTCACAGTTAATTTTGTGAACATTTTCATTCATTTTTCGATTTTCTAATGTTTGGATGAGAAACAGCAGAGAAGAGAAGCTTAGTATCCTCAAATGTTGCCCCAACTTGATAGCACTTACTCTTATTTATAAAAGACAGTACTAAAGTTGAAGTAGAATTCAAAAGGAACTGTTGTAGCTTTGGATATAAAAACACAACATGTTGAGATACTGGCTGATAAACGCCAATAAAGCTACCCCAAAGAAAAGCACTTACTATAATAAATGAAAGAGAATGCCTTTTTTTGAAGTAGCCTGCATGGTTAAAAAATGATGTTGATATAATTGGTCGTTGGTGAATTCTAAAATATCATTAGCAAAGTAAAGAGTAATTCCTTTTCTGCCCCAAAACCTGTAGAATCGAGGCTTCCAAGTGAGAAGCAACTGAAACGATGCAAATTCAAATAACTTTCTAACACATAAAACCAGTCAGTGTATACGTTACAATAATCCTTCTGAATAAAACAAATCTTGTCTGTTTAAAACTGTCACCTGGCATTACATTTGTCCAGGTTCATATTCACTGTACTGTGTACTGGGTTACATTTTGGTAAATAAAAAGCAGTATATTATTCTCACATTTGCCCCAACTTGATAGCCTTACTGTTACAAGAAACAAAGGCAGTACTAAAGTTGGAGATTAATTCAAAATAAAACGTTGTTGTAGGATACGATTGACAAACAACATTGATTTGAAGAGTTTCTGGTTGAAATGCAGCAATAAAGCTACCCCAAAGAAAAGCACTTACTACAAGAAAAGTAAAGTGAATGCCCCTTTTTGAAGTAGCCTGAAAGTGTTCATTTCTATCAAAAATAAAGCTGGAGATGGACTGTTCTCAATGGAGACAGACAGAGTGAAATATCTGATGAAAAAATCAACTACAGAGTACCCCAACAAAAAGCACTTACTTTTAAAAACAACGAGTTAGTGCTTAAGTTAAAGTAATCATTGTGACTATTACAATCTGTAAGTATTTCAACTCCTGGGACAATAAAGTGTTGTTTTAAAGAAATACAACTAAGACTTACTTAATTCCAGCATGTGCAAATCCTTGGTGAAACAAATCTTCCTTCTTAGTGGCAATGTCTTCTCCTTCTGGATACCTTGCAGGAATGTTCCTACTACAAAAATGCTCCCTTTTTATGTTCTGGGAGAAATCTGGCAGGAACGGAACTATTTGCAGCCAAGCCCCTTTCTTGCACCGTCATTATATTTGTCTCAATGAAAATGATTTAACCTCCTTCTGCTTTACTAAACAAAAGATAGTGTTGAGTACCCAATCAGCAGTCTCACACATGTAGTTTCTATGTCAACACAAGTGTTAATACTTATTGAACCCATTGTCCATTTATTTGATAGATATGATATAACATTTTGTAAAATAACCCTTGCGCCCGCATTCTGATTGTTAAAACACATTATTGGTAAATTGAAAAAAATACAGCCAAGATCTACCCCAACAAAAAGCACTTACTAATGCAATGAACGAGTTAGTGCTTTTGTTAAAGTAATCCTTGTGACTATAAGACATTTCTGGATCAGCATTATCCTTTCACAGTTAATTTTGTGAACATTTTCATTCATTTTTCGATTTTCTAATGTTTGGATGAGAAACAGCAGAGAAGAGAAGCTTAGTATCCTCAAATGTTGCCCCAACTTGATAGCACTTACTCTTATTTATAAAAGACAGTACTAAAGTTGAAGTAGAATTCAAAAGGAACTGTTGTAGCTTTGGATATAAAAACACAACATGTTGAGATACTGGCTGATAAACGCCAATAAAGCTACCCCAAAGAAAAGCTCTTACTATAATAAATGAAAGAGAATGCCTTTTTTTGAAGTAGCCTGCATGGTTAAAAAATGATGTTGATATAATTGGTCGTTGGTGAATTCTAAAATATCATTAGCAAAGTAAAGAGTAATTCCTTTTCTGCCCCAAAACCTGTAGAATCGAGGCTTCCAAGTGAGAAGCAACTGAAACGATGCAAATTCAAATAACTTTCTAACACATAAAACCAGTCAGTGTATACGTTACAATAATCCTTCTGAATAAAACAAATCTTGTCTGTTTAAAACTGTCACCTGGCATTACATTTGTCCAGGTTCATATTCACTGTACTGTGTACTGGGTTACATTTTGGTAAATAAAAAGCAGTATATTATTCTCACATTTGCCCCAACTTGATAGCCTTACTGTTACAAGAAACAAAGGCAGTACTAAAGTTGGAGATTAATTCAAAATAAAACGTTGTTGTAGGATACGATTGACAAACAACATTGATTTGAAGAGTTTCTGGTTGAAATGCAGCAATAAAGCTACCCCAAAGAAAAGCACTTACTACAAGAAAAGTAAAGTGAATGCCCCTTTTTGAAGTAGCCTGAAAGTGTTCATTTCTATCAAAAATAAAGCTGGAGATGGACTGTTCTCAATGGAGACAGACAGAGTGAAATATCTGATGAAAAAATCAACTACAGAGTACCCCAACAAAAAGCACTTACTTTTAAAAACAACGAGTTAGTGCTTAAGTTAAAGTAATCATTGTGACTATTACAATCTGTAAGTATTTCAACTCCTGGGACAATAAAGTGTTGTTTTAAAGAAATACAACTAAGACTTACTTAATTCCAGCATGTGCAAATCCTTGGTGAAACAAATCTTCCTTCTTAGTGGCAATGTCTTCTCCTTCTGGATACCTTGCAGGAATGTTCCTACTACAAAAATGCTCCCTTTTTATGTTCTGGGAGAAATCTGGCAGGAACGGAACTATTTGCAGCCAAGCCCCTTTCTTGCACCGTCATTATATTTGTCTCAATGAAAATTATTTAACCTCCTTCTGCTTTACTAAACAAAAGATAGTGTTGAGTACCCAATCAGCAGTCTCACACATGTAGTTTCTATGTCAACACAAGTGTTAATACTTATTGAACCCATTGTCCATTTATTTGATAGATATGATATAACATTTTGTAAAATAACCCTTGCGCCCGCATTCTGATTGTTAAAACACATTATTGGTAAATTGAAAAAAATACAGCCAAGATCTACCCCAACAAAAAGCACTTACTAATGCAATGAACGAGTTAGTGCTTTTGTTAAAGTAATCCTTGTGACTATAAGACATTTCTGGATCAGCATTATCCTTTCACAGTTAATTTTGTGAACATTTTCATTCATTTTTCGATTTTCTAATGTTTGGATGAGAAACAGCAGAGAAGAGAAGCTTAGTATCCTCAAATTTTGCCCCAACTTGATAGCACTTACTCTTATTTATAAAAGACAGTACTAAAGTTGAAGTAGAATTCAAAAGGAACTGTTGTAGCTTTGGATATAAAAACACAACATGTTGAGATACTGGCTGATAAACGCCAATAAAGCTACCCCAAAGAAAAGCTCTTACTATAATAAATGAAAGAGAATGCCTTTTTTTGAAGTAGCCTGCATGGTTAAAAAATGATGTTGATATAATTGGTCGTTGGTGAATTCTAAAATATCATTAGCAAAGTAAAGAGTAATTCCTTTTCTGCCCCAAAACCTGTAGAATCGAGGCTTCCAAGTGAGAAGCAACTGAAACGATGCAAATTCAAATAACTTTCTAACACATAAAACCAGTCAGTGTATACGTTACAATAATCCTTCTGAATAAAACAAATCTTGTCTGTTTAAAACTGTCACCTGGCATTACATTTGTCCAGGTTCATATTCACTGTACTGTGTACTGGGTTACATTTTGGTAAATAAAAAGCAGTATATTATTCTCACATTTGCCCCAACTTGATAGCCTTACTGTTACAAGAAACAAAGGCAGTACTAAAGTTGGAGATTAATTCAAAATAAAACGTTGTTGTAGGATACGATTGACAAACAACATTGATTTGAAGAGTTTCTGGTTGAAATGCAGCAATAAAGCTACCCCAAAGAAAAGCACTTACTACAAGAAAAGTAAAGTGAATGCCCCTTTTTGAAGTAGCCTGAAAGTGTTCATTTCTATCAAAAATAAAGCTGGAGATGGACTGTTCTCAATGGAGACAGACAGAGTGAAATATCTGATGAAAAAATCAACTACAGAGTACCCCAACAAAAAGCACTTACTTTTAAAAACAACGAGTTAGTGCTTAAGTTAAAGTAATCATTGTGACTATTACAATCTGTAAGTATTTCAACTCCTGGGACAATAAAGTGTTGTTTTAAAGAAATACAACTAAGACTTACTTAATTCCAGCATGTGCAAATCCTTGGTGAAACAAATCTTCCTTCTTAGTGGCAATGTCTTCTCCTTCTGGATACCTTGCAGGAATGTTCCTACTACAAAAATGCTCCCTTTTTATGTTCTGGGAGAAATCTGGCAGGAACGGAACTATTTGCAGCCAAGCCCCTTTCTTGCACCGTCATTATATTTGTCTCAATGAAAATTATTTAACCTCCTTCTGCTTTACTAAACAAAAGATAGTGTTGAGTACCCAATCAGCAGTCTCACACATGTAGTTTCTATGTCAACACAAGTGTTAATACTTATTGAACCCATTGTCCATTTATTTGATAGATATGATATAACATTTTGTAAAATAACCCTTGCGCCCGCATTCTGATTGTTAAAACACATTATTGGTAAATTGAAAAAAATACAGCCAAGATCTACCCCAACAAAAAGCACTTACTAATGCAATGAACGAGTTAGTGCTTTTGTTAAAGTAATCCTTGTGACTATAAGACATTTCTGGATCAGCATTATCCTTTCACAGTTAATTTTGTGAACATTTTCATTCATTTTTCGATTTTCTAATGTTTGGATGAGAAACAGCAGAGAAGAGAAGCTTAGTATCCTCAAATTTTGCCCCAACTTGATAGCACTTACTCTTATTTATAAAAGACAGTACTAAAGTTGAAGTAGAATTCAAAAGGAACTGTTGTAGCTTTGGATATAAAAACACAACATGTTGAGATACTGGCTGATAAACGCCAATAAAGCTACCCCAAAGAAAAGCTCTTACTATAATAAATGAAAGAGAATGCCTTTTTTTGAAGTAGCCTGCATGGTTAAAAAATGATGTTGATATAATTGGTCGTTGGTGAATTCTAAAATATCATTAGCAAAGTAAAGAGTAATTCCTTTTCTGCCCCAAAACCTGTAGAATCGAGGCTTCCAAGTGAGAAGCAACTGAAACATTGCAAATTCAAACAACTTTCTAACACATAAAACCAGTCAGTGTATACGTTACAATTATCCTTCTGAATAAAACAAATCTTGTCTGTTTAAAACTGTCACCTGGCATTACATTTGTCCAGGTTCATATTCACTGTACTGTGTACTGGGTTACATTTTGGTAAATAAAAAGCAGTATATTATTCTCACATTTGCCCCAACTTGATAGCCTTACTGTTACAAGAAACAAAGGCAGTACTAAAGTTGGAGATTAATTCAAAATAAAACGTTGTTGTAGGATATGATTGACAAACAACATTGATTTGAAGAGTTTCTGGTTGAAATGCAGCAATAAAGCTACCCCAAAGAAAAGCACTTACTACAAGAAAAGTAAAGTGAATGCCCCTTTTTGAAGTAGCCTGAAAGTGTTCATTTCTATCAAAAATAAAGCTGGAGATGGACTGTTCTCAATGGAGACAGACAGAGTGAAATATCTGATGAAAAAATCAACTACAGAGTACCCCAACAAAAAGCACTTACTTTTAAAAACAACGAGTTAGTGCTTAAGTTAAAGTAATCATTGTGACTATTACAATCTGTAAGTATTTCAACTCCTGGGACAATAAAGTGTTGTTTTAAAGAAATACAACTAAGACTTACTTAATTCCAGCATGTGCAAATCCTTGGTGAAACAAATCTTCCTTCTTAGTGGCAATGTCTTCTCCTTCTGGATACCTTGCAGGAATGTTCCTACTACAAAAATGCTCCCTTTTTATGTTCTGGGAGAAATCTGGCAGGAACGGGACTATTTGCAGCCAAGCCCCTTTCTTGCACCTTCGTTACATTTGTCTCAATGAAAATGATTTAACCTCCTTCTGCTTTACTAAACAAAAGATAGTGTTGAGTACCCAATCAGCAGTCTCACACATGTAGTTTCTATGTCAATACAAGTGTTAATACTTATTGAACCCATTGTCCATTTATTTGATAGATATGATATAACATTTTGTAAAATAACCCTTGTGCCCGCATTCTGATTGTTAAAACACATTATTGGTAAATTGAAAAAAATACAGCCAAGATCTACCCCAACAAAAAGCACTTACTAATGCAATGAATGAGTTAGTGCTTTTGTTAAAGTAATCCTTGTGACTATAAGACATTTCTGGATCAGCCTTATCCTTTCACAGTTAATTTTGTGAACATTTTCATTCATTTTTCGATTTTCTAATGTTTGGATGAGAAACAGCAGAGAAGAGAAGCTTAGTATCCTCAAATGTTGCCCCAACTTGATAGCACTTACTCTTATTTATAAAAGACAGTACTAAAGTTGAAGTAGAATTCAAAAGGAACTGTTGTAGCTTTGGATATAAAAACACAACATGTTGAGATACTGGCTGATAAACGCCAATAAAGCTACCCCAAAGAAAAGCACTTACTATAATAAATGAAAGAGAATGCCTTTTTTTGAAGTAGCCTGCATGGTTAAAAAATGATGTTGATATAATTGGTCGTTGGTGAATTCTAAAATATCATTAGCAAAGTAAAGAGTAATTCCTTTTCTGCCCCAAAACCTGTAGAATCGAGGCTTCCAAGTGAGAAGCAACTGAAACGATGCAAATTCAAATAACTTTCTAACACATAAAACCAGTCAGTGTATACGTTACAATAATCCTTCTGAATAAAACAAATCTTGTCTGTTTAAAACTGTCACCTGGCATTACATTTGTCCAGGTTCATATTCACTGTACTGTGTACTGGGTTACATTTTGGTAAATAAAAAGCAGTATATTATTCTCACATTTGCCCCAACTTGATAGCCTTACTGTTACAAGAAACAAAGGCAGTACTAAAGTTGGAGATTAATTCAAAATAAAACGTTGTTGTAGGATACGATTGACAAACAACATTGATTTGAAGAGTTTCTGGTTGAAATGCAGCAATAAAGCTACCCCAAAGAAAAGCACTTACTACAAGAAAAGTAAAGTGAATGCCCCTTTTTGAAGTAGCCTGAAAGTGTTCATTTCTATCAAAAATAAAGCTGGAGATGGACTGTTCTCAATGGAGACAGACAGAGTGAAATATCTGATGAAAAAATCAACTACAGAGTACCCCAACAAAAAGCACTTACTTTTAAAAACAACGAGTTAGTGCTTAAGTTAAAGTAATCATTGTGACTATTACAATCTGTAAGTATTTCAACTCCTGGGACAATAAAGTGTTGTTTTAAAGAAATACAACTAAGACTTACTTAATTCCAGCATGTGCAAATCCTTGGTGAAACAAATCTTCCTTCTTAGTGGCAATGTCTTCTCCTTCTGGATACCTTGCAGGAATGTTCCTACTACAAAAATGCTCCCTTTTTATGTTCTGGGAGAAATCTGGCAGGAACGGAACTATTTGCAGCCAAGCCCCTTTCTTGCACCGTCATTATATTTGTCTCAATGAAAATTATTTAACCTCCTTCTGCTTTACTAAACAAAAGATAGTGTTGAGTACCCAATCAGCAGTCTCACACATGTAGTTTCTATGTCAACACAAGTGTTAATACTTATTGAACCCATTGTCCATTTATTTGATAGATATGATATAACATTTTGTAAAATAACCCTTGCGCCCGCATTCTGATTGTTAAAACACATTATTGGTAAATTGAAAAAAATACAGCCAAGATCTACCCCAACAAAAAGCACTTACTAATGCAATGAACGAGTTAGTGCTTTTGTTAAAGTAATCCTTGTGACTATAAGACATTTCTGGATCAGCATTATCCTTTCACAGTTAATTTTGTGAACATTTTCATTCATTTTTCGATTTTCTAATGTTTGGATGAGAAACAGCAGAGAAGAGAAGCTTAGTATCCTCAAATTTTGCCCCAACTTGATAGCACTTACTCTTATTTATAAAAGACAGTACTAAAGTTGAAGTAGAATTCAAAAGGAACTGTTGTAGCTTTGGATATAAAAACACAACATGTTGAGATACTGGCTGATAAACGCCAATAAAGCTACCCCAAAGAAAAGCAATTACTATAATAAATGAAAGAGAATGCCTTTTTTTGAAGTAGCCTGCATGGTTAAAAAATGATGTTGATATAATTGGTCGTTGGTGAATTCTAAAATATCATTAGCAAAGTAAAGAGTAATTCCTTTTCTGCCCCAAAACCTGTAGAATCGAGGCTTCCAAGTGAGAAGCAACTGAAACGATGCAAATTCAAATAACTTTCTAACACATAAAACCAGTCAGTGTATACGTTACAATAATCCTTCTGAATAAAACAAATCTTGTCTGTTTAAAACTGTCACCTGGTATTACATTTGTCCAGGTTCATATTCACTGTACTGTGTACTGGGTTACATTTTGGTAAATAAAAAGCAGTATATTATTCTCACATTTGCCCCAACTTGATAGCCTTACTGTTACAAGAAACAAAGGCAGTACTAAAGTTGGAGATTAATTCAAAATAAAACGTTGTTGTAGGATACGATTGACAAACAACATTGATTTGAAGAGTTACTGGTTGAAATGCAGCAATAAAGCTACCCCAAAGAAAAGCACTTACTACAAGAAAAGTAAAGTGAATGCCCCTTTTTGAAGTAGCCTGAAAGTGTTCATTTCTATCAAAAATAAAGCTGGAGATGGACTGTTCTCAATGGAGACAGACAGAGTGAAATATCTGATGAAAAAATCAACTACAGAGTACCCCAACAAAAAGCACTTACTTTTAAAAACAACGAGTTAGTGCTTAAGTTAAAGTAATCATTGTGACTATTACAATCTGTAAGTATTTCAACTCCTGGGACAATAAAGTGTTGTTTTAAAGAAATACAACTAAGACTTACTTAATTCCAGCATGTGCAAATCCTTGGTGAAACAAATCTTCCTTCTTAGTGGCAATGTCTTCTCCTTCTGGATACCTTGCAGGAATGTTCCTACTACAAAAATGCTCCCTTTTTATGTTCTGGGAGAAATCTGGCAGGAACGGAACTATTTGCAGCCAAGCCCCTTTCTTGCACCGTCATTATATTTGTCTCAATGAAAATTATTTAACCTCCTTCTGCTTTACTAAACAAAAGATAGTGTTGAGTACCCAATCAGCAGTCTCACACATGTAGTTTCTATGTCAACACAAGTGTTAATACTTATTGAACCCATTGTCCATTTATTTGATAGATATGATATAACATTTTGTAAAATAACCCTTGCGCCCGCATTCTGATTGTTAAAACACATTATTGGTAAATTGAAAAAAATACAGCCAAGATCTACCCCAACAAAAAGCACTTACTAATGCAATGAACGAGTTAGTGCTTTTGTTAAAGTAATCCTTGTGACTATAAGACATTTCTGGATCAGCCTTATCCTTTCACAGTTAATTTTGTGAACATTTTCATTCATTTTTCGATTTTCTAATGTTTGGATGAGAAACAGCAGAGAAGAGAAGCTTAGTATCCTCAAATTTTGCCCCAACTTGATAGCACTTACTCTTATTTATAAAAGACAGTACTAAAGTTGAAGTAGAATTCAAAAGGAACTGTTGTAGCTTTGGATATAAAAACACAACATGTTGAGATACTGGCTGATAAACGCCAATAAAGCTACCCCAAAGAAAAGCACTTACTATAATAAATGAAAGAGAATGCCTTTTTTTTAAGTAGCCTGCATGGTTAAAAAATGATGTTGATATAATTGGTCGTTGGTGAATTCTAAAATATCATTAGCAAAGTAAAGAGTAATTCCTTTCCTGCCCCAAAACCTGTAGAATCGAGGCTTCCAAGTGAGAAGCAACTGAAACGATGCAAATTCAAATAACTTTCTAACACATAAAACCAGTCAGTGTATACGTTACAATAATCCTTCTGAATAAAACAAATCTTGTCTGTTTAAAACTGTCACCTGGCATTACATTTGTCCAGGTTCATATTCACTGTACTGTGTACTGGGTTACATTTTGGTAAATAAAAAGCAGTATATTATTCTCACATTTGCCCCAACTTGATAGCCTTACTGTTACAAGAAACAAAGGCAGTACTAAAGTTGGAGATTAATTCAAAATAAAACGTTGTTGTAGGATACGATTGACAAACAATATTGATTTGAAGAGTTACTGGTTGAAATGCAGCAATAAAGCTACCCCAAAGAAAAGCACTTACTACAAGAAAAGTAAAGTGAATGCCCCTTTTTGAAGTAGCCTGAAAGTGTTCATTTCTATCAAAAATAAAGCTGGAGATGGACTGTTCTCAATGGAGACAGACAGAGTGAAATATCTGATGAAAAAATCAACTACAGAGTACCCCAACAAAAAGCACTTACTTTTAAAAACAACGAGTTAGTGCTTAAGTTAAAGTAATCATTGTGACTATTACAATCTGTAAGTATTTCAACTCCTGGGACAATAAAGTGTTGTTTTAAAGAAATACAACTAAGACTTACTTAATTCCAGCATGTGCAAATCCTTGGTGAAACAAATCTTCCTTCTTAGTGGCAATGTCTTCTCCTTCTGGATACCTTGCAGGAATGTTCCTACTACAAAAATGCTCCCTTTTTATGTTCTGGGAGAAATCTGGCAGGAACGGAACTATTTGCAGCCAAGCCCCTTTCTTGCACCGTCATTATATTTGTCTCAATGAAAATTATTTAACCTCCTTCTGCTTTACTAAACAAAAGATAGTGTTGAGTACCCAATCAGCAGTCTCACACATGTAGTTTCTATGTCAACACAAGTGTTAATACTTATTGAACCCATTGTCCATTTATTTGATAGATATGATATAACATTTTGTAAAATAACCCTTGCGCCCGCATTCTGATTGTTAAAACACATTATTGGTAAATTGAAAAAAATACAGCCAAGATCTACCCCAACAAAAAGCACTTACTAATGCAATGAACGAGTTAGTGCTTTTGTTAAAGTAATCCTTGTGACTATAAGACATTTCTGGATCAGCCTTATCCTTTCACAGTTAATTTTGTGAACATTTTCATTCATTTTTTGATTTTCTAATGTTTGGATGAGAAACAGCAGACAAGAGAAGCTTAGTATCCTCAAATGTTGCCCCAACTTGATAGCACTTACTCTTATTTATAAAAGACAGTACTAAAGTTGAAGTAGAATTCAAAAGGAACTGTTGTAGCTTTGGATATAAAAACACAACATGTTGAGATACTGGCTGATAAACGCCAATAAAGCTACCCCAAAGAAAAGCACTTACTATAATAAATGAAAGAGAATGCCTTTTTTTGAAGTAGCCTGCATGGTTAAAAAATGATGTTGATATAATTGGTCGTTGGTGAATTCTAAAATATCATTAGCAAAGTAAAGAGTAATTCCTTTTCTGCCCCAAAACCTGTAGAATCGAGGCTTCCAAGTGAGAAGCAACTGAAACGATGCAAATTCAAACAACTTCCTAACACATAAAACCAGTCAGTGTATACGTTACAATAATCCATCTGAATAAAACAAATCTTGTCTGTTTAAAACTGTCACCTGGCATTACATTTGTCCAGGTTCATATTCACTGTACTGTGTACTGGGTTACATTTTGGTAAATAAAAAGCAGTATATTATTCTCACATTTGCCCCAACTTGATAGCCTTACTGTTACAAGAAACAAAGGCAGTACTAAAGTTGGAGATTAATTCAAAATAAAACGTTGTTGTAGGATACGATTGACAAACAACATTGATTTGAAGAGTTTCTGGTTGAAATGCAGCAATAAAGCTACCCCAAAGAAAAGCACTTACTACAAGAAAAGTAAAGTGAATGCCCCTTTTTGAAGTAGCCTGAAAGTGTTCATTTCTATCAAAAATAAAGCTGGAGATGGACTGTTCTCAATGGAGACAGACAGAGTGAAATATCTGATGAAAAAATCAACTACAGAGTACCCCAACAAAAAGCACTTACTTTTAAAAACAACGAGTTAGTGCTTAAGTTAAAGTAATCATTGTGACTATTACAATCTGTAAGTATTTCAACTCCTGGGACAATAAAGTGTTGTTTTAAAGAAATACAACTAAGACTTACTTAATTCCAGCATGTGCAAATCCTTGGTGAAACAAATCTTCCTTCTTAGTGGCAATGTCTTCTCCTTCTGGATACCTTGCAGGAATGTTCCTACTACAAAAATGCTCCCTTTTTATGTTCTGGGAGAAATCTGGCAGGAACGGAACTATTTGCAGCCAAGCCCCTTTCTTGCACCGTCATTATATTTGTCTCAATGAAAATTATTTAACCTCCTTCTGCTTTACTAAACAAAAGATAGTGTTGAGTACCCAATCAGCAGTCTCACACATGTAGTTTCTATGTCAACACAAGTGTTAATACTTATTGAACCCATTGTCCATTTATTTGATAGATATGATATAACATTTTGTAAAATAACCCTTGCGCCCGCATTCTGATTGTTAAAACACATTATTGGTAAATTGAAAAAAATACAGCCAAGATCTACCCCAACAAAAAGCACTTACTAATGCAATGAACGAGTTAGTGCTTTTGTTAAAGTAATCCTTGTGACTATAAGACATTTCTGGATCAGCATTATCCTTTCACAGTTAATTTTGTGAACATTTTCATTCATTTTTCGATTTTCTAATGTTTGGATGAGAAACAGCAGAGAAGAGAAGCTTAGTATCCTCAAATTTTGCCCCAACTTGATAGCACTTACTCTTATTTATAAAAGACAGTACTAAAGTTGAAGTAGAATTCAAAAGGAACTGTTGTAGCTTTGGATATAAAAACACAACATGTTGAGATACTGGCTGATAAACGCCAATAAAGCTACCCCAAAGAAAAGCACTTACTATAATAAATGAAAGAGAATGCCTTTTTTTGAAGTAGCCTGCATGGTTAAAAAATGATGTTGATATAATTGGTCGTTGGTGAATTCTAAAATATCATTAGCAAAGTAAAGAGTAATTCCTTTTCTGCCCCAAAACCTGTAGAATCGAGGCTTCCAAGTGAGAAGCAACTGAAACTATGCAAATTCAAACAACTTTCTAACACATAAAACCAGTCAGTGTATACGTTATAATAATCCTTCTGAATAAAACAAATCTTGTCTGTTTAAAACTGTCACCTGGCATTACATTTGTCCTGGTTCATATTCACTGTACTGTGTACTGGGTTACATTTTGGTAAATAAAAAGCAGTATATTATTCTCACATTTGCCCCAACTTGATAGCCTTACTGTTACAAGAAACAAAGGCAGTACTAAAATTGGAGATTAATTCAAAATAAAACGTTGTTGTAGGATACGATTGACAAACAACATTGATTTGAAGAGTTACTGGTTGAAATGCAGCAATAAAGCTACCCCTATGCTACAAGTTGAAAAAATGACTATAGAATATAAAAAAATGAAAAGCGTTTGTTGTTTTTTTATGTATTTTTTCTGGATATCTCCTTCCAGTGTGGTACTGAGTAAGACTTTTATCACACCTGAGGTTTTAGTCTTGATGCCCAAGGGGTTACCTTGAATTCAAGCCCTGAACCATGCCTGTGCTGTCTATACTTTGGAAGATATTGTGATTTATTTAAGGGCACAGCCCCCCCAGGTGGAAATTGTCTGTGAGGGGCTGGGGTTTTGACAGGTTAAACTTGGTGTCTGTCTTGTCTTTTTCCACACCCTACCATAAGGGTGTATCTCAGCAATACACACAGACCCTGCACCACAGGGATAACTCATACATAAACAAACAATATAGCTGCTTCTGCATCCAGTGCTCAAAGAATATCACAGACATTTGCAGTGCTTTTTGAGATGTTATAGTAATAAAATAATGAATTGGATCACATTATTGAGGAATTTGGTGATAAAACGAGTGATCAGATGATTTATCGGTATGCACGACTATGAAGAGGTATGTGAAAAATACAGCGAACAAGTGGTAGGGCGGAGTTGGAGATGCAGTACTGAGTGTCCTGTTGATATGCAGTGCCTTTGAAACCTGTTTTACTGTGAAAAAAAATACTTTTAAACAGCGCGTCTAAAATAAACTGCGCGTGTAAAAATAAATTGGACCTGACGCGCCTGAGACACACTGAATAAATGGACCGCTAAGGGTAACGACTGATGATGGAAAATGGTTGGAACAGTTAGTGGTACCGGGGCCCTTTAACCCTTTGCAGTCCATTTATTAAGTGCGTGTCAGGCGTGTCAGGTCCAAATTATTTTCACACGCGCAGTTAATTTTAGACGCGCTGTTTAAAAGTATTTTTTCCACAGTCAAATGGGTTTAAAAGGCCTTGCATATCAACAAAGCACTCACTAGGCATCCCCAGCCCTGCCCACCCTTTCGTTCACTATAGCTTTCACCTATGCTAAGAAATAAATAATAATAATAATAATAATAGTCATACATACCGATCAGTCATCTCCTGATCACTCGTTTTATCACCAGACTCCTCAATAATGCGATCCAAGTCATTATTTTATTACTATAACATCTCAAAAAAGCTCTGCAAATGTCTGTGATATTCTCTGAGTGCTGATGCAGTATCAGCCAGCTTGTTTCCTTATGAATGCCCCTATCTTATGCCACGGGCAAGTATGACTATTCATGAGATACGCCCTTTTTTTTCGATTTGTCTCAGCTCCTGTCGCTCCGACTCAGCCATTGAATGGTTTTCTCGGCTTTTCCGGAGAAAAAATTCTTCATTTGGCCCATAATCATTTGCTTGGGGGCCAATTGGGGGTGCATAAAACTAGGGAGAAAGTGCTGAGGAGGTTCTATTGGCCTGGAGTTTATAAAGAGGTAGAACAGTTCTGTATTGCCTGTCCAAATTGTAAATTGGTGTCAGGGCAGAAGCCCAAACAGGCTCCACTAGTTCCATTGTCGGTGATAGAGGTTCCGTTTGAGCGGATAGCAATGGACATAGTTGGACCCATAGAAAAATCCAAAAACGTTTACCAATATATGTTAGTAATTCTAGATTATTCTAGTTTGTGCCATTGAGAAATGTTAATGCTAACAATATAGAGGTCGCCCTAGTACAAGATTTTGCAATGGTGTGCCTACCAAAGGAAGTAATTACTGATCAGGTAACTCCCTTTATGTCTGTAGTGTTCAAACAGCTATGCAAACTGTTACACATAAAGAGCATTAACACTTCAATATACCACCCCCAAACAGACGGCCTAGTGGAGAGATTTAATAAGACTCTCAAACATATGTTAAGGAAAGTCATACACGAGGACGGGAAGGATTGGTAGTCTCCTGCCGTACTTAATGTTCACCATTAGAGTGGTTCCACAGGCTTCAACAGGGTTTTCACCTTTTGAGCTCCTGTATGGCAGACAACCAAGAGGTGTCTTAGACATAGTGTGGGAAGTCTGGGAGGAAAAGCCTGTTGTAGGTGTAAATGTGATTGATTACATTGTATCAATGAGAAACAGAATGGACAAAATTCAAAATTTAGTTTCTGAAAACTTAGTAAAAGCTCAAGAAAGCCAAAGGAAAGATTATAATATAGGTGCAGTGGGAGACAAGGTCTTCAAGCCAGTAATCTGTGACAACTGCATGGTGTGGGAAATCCGAGAAAACCCAACAGAGCTCAACCAAGTGTGTGTAAAGTGATGCAAAAAACAGGACTTGCTTAAACTAATAAGTGTGCTAGAAATGGAGCAGGGGGAAATGAGACAGCAACAGGAGCTTGAGGAGCTGGCACACCCACAATTCATGGAAGTCTGCACCCCTAGCAGACTGAAACCACCAGGGAGATGGAAGAGGAATGAAACAGCTGGGTTCGGATAGGCAGAAGCAGGGAAAAAAAGAAACTTCGTCAAACACAACCACCAGAAATCCAAACATCCAACAAATTTGAGCCACTTCAAAATTTTGATGACCAAAACCAACATCAAGAGAAAGAAAGGAACAACATCCAGGACCCTATAAACAGTGTTTGCCAGGAAGCAAAAAGAAGGGAGGTCATGATGGGGACTCCATATTGAGAAACACAGCAAGTTCAGTTAACAGTTTGGACCCCCTTACTACAACAGTGTGCTGCCTTCCAGGACCCTCTGTCAAGCACATGACTGAGAACGTGGACAGGCTCCTAGAACGAACAGGAGACGACCTGGTAGTAGTCGTCCACATCGGTACAAACAACATTGGAAGAGATAGGCCAAGATCCCTGCAAAACACATTCAGAGGAAGGAAATTAAAAGACAAAACCAAAACTGTGGTATTTTCTGGGATACTGCCGGCACCTTGCAAAGGACCATATGGACAGCTGGAAAAACAAAATCAAAATGCATGGCTGAAATCATGGTGCACACAGGGAGGCTTCACATTTCTTGAACATTGGAGCACATTCTACAACAAGGACTATCTATATAAGTGGGATGGACTGCACTTAAACGAAAAGGGAACCAATCTACTCAGAGAAAGCATCCTTGAGGAGGTCCAGAAGCATTTAAGCTAGAGAAAACCAAAAAAACAGAAGGGAGACGACATCAGAACAAAGGCAACAACTCAGGAAAGACAGCTATTAAATGTATTTATCTTAATGTTAGAATTCTCAATAACAAAATGTTGGAACTTAAAGCTACTGCACCAACAAGCAACTATGATGTGATAGGTGTTAAAGAAACGTGGTTGTCTGAGAGTGATGGAGACGAATATAATATTAGTGGGTATACACTGTATAGGAAAGACAGGCAGGACAGAAGAGGCAAAGGGGTAGCGCTATACATAAGAAATAGTCTTGAAGCCCAGGTGTTAAATCTGGACAAACAAAACAACGCCGAATCAATATGGGTCAGAATAATGGACAAAAATTCAGGGCATAATAATAGGAGCATGCTATAGACCGCCAAATTCAGACGCCAAGCGAAATAATCTGTTATACAATGACATTAGAAATGCGTGTAGAAAAGGAGAAGCCATCCTAATGGGGGATTTCAACTTCCCCCACATAAAATTGAAATGGTGGCAATGACAAATGACTGCTTCCTAACGCAATTTGTCAAGGCACCGACTAGAGTGGAGGCATGCCTTGATTTAGTCTTTTCAAATAACGAAGACAGAATAACAAAAACAGAGGTCAGAGAGCCATTGGCAAACTCAGACCACAACATGGTCTCATTTGAAGTGTTTTTTAAAACCCCAAAAGCAATGACTAAAGCTAAGGTTTACAATTTTAGAAAAGCAAACTATGAAGGTATGAAACAGAGACTAACAGAAGTAGATTGGAGTAAAATAGAGAAAACATCCACAGAAAAAAGGATAGCTGTTTTTTTTAAAAAATGTAGTACTAGAGGCACAAAACAATTACATCCCAAAAGTAGACAAATCTAAATCTAAAACAAAATGGCCCAAATGGTTTAATAGATCAATTAAAAAGAAAATTCAGCAAAAAGGCACTTTACAGAGTGTTTAAAAGGGACCAAAAACAAAGTACACAGAAAGAGTACTTGGAACTGCAAATACAAGTCAAAAAGGAAGTTGGAAAGGCCAAGAGAGAGATAGAAATCAATATTGCTAAGGGGGTTAAAAAAAATTCCAAAATGTTTTTCCAATATTATAACAGCAAAAGAACATTCAAAGAGGAGGTTAAAGGTCTAAGAGACACAAATGGCAAAATCACAGACGATGAAAAAAATAGCAAATATATTAAATGATTACTTTTCACAGGCTTTTACAAAGGAGGACACGGACAACATGCCCCACATGTCGACCTGTTCCTATCCAGTTTTAAATAACTTTAGCATAACAGAGGCAGAAGTGTTAAAGGGACTAGGAGCTCTTAAAATAAACATATTCCCTGGGCCGGATGAGATCCTCCCAATAGTACTCAAAGAAATGAAAGAAGTTATTTACAAACCGCTAACCAAGATCATGCAACAGTATCTTGACACAGGGGTTTTACCAACAGACTGGAAAATTGCAAACGTAATACCGATCCACAAAAAGGGAGACAAAACCGAACCAGGTAACTACAGACCAATAAGCCTGACTTCTATTATATGTAAACTTATGGAAACTATAATAAGATCCAAAATGGAAAATTACCTATATGGTAACAATATCCTGGGAGACAGTCAGCATGGCTTTAGGAAAGGGAGATTGTGTCTAACTAACCTGCTTGATTTTTTTGAGGATGCAACATGCAAAATGATCTAGACAGCATTCAGAACTGGGCAGACACATGGCAAATGACATTTAATATAGAAAAGTGTAAAGTATTGCAGACAGGCTAAAAGAATTGAATACGTGGCGATCTGATTCAAGCATTCAAAATCCTAAAAGGTATTGACAATGTCGAACCAGGGGACTTTTTCAACCTGAACAAAGAAACAAGGACCAGGGGTCACAAATGGAGATTAGATAAAGTGTAATTCAGAACAGAAAATAGGTGGCGCTCTTTTACAGAGAATTGTGGGAGTCTGGAACCAACTCCCCTGTAATGTTGTTGAAGGTCTGACACCCTGGGATCCTTCAAGAAGCTGCTTGATGAGATTCTGGGATCAATAAGCTACTAACAACCAAAAGAGCTAGATGGGCCAAATGGCCTCCTTATGTTCTTATTTAATATTATTATTAGTTGTAGTATTATTAATGTACAGCCATGGGGATGGATGTCACTGACAGGCTGGTTTGTTTTTCAGGTGAAGAAATATAGACACTAGACAAACTTTTTTATTATTATTATTAGACTTTTTTACATTAAAAAACACCCTGTTCACTTTCCATCGACTCTATATGATTATTTACAGTACGATGTTAGCACACACTTTTATCAAAAAAAGGGACTTACATAGACTAGGGGTTGAACTATACATCAATAACTTCTGCTGCAGAGCCACTTTTAGGACTGTGTTTGATTTACGTCTCATCCGAAGGACAGTGCACAAGGAGGTTAAGTGACTTCTTCAGGATCACACACACAGTGAGTCAATTACACAGATAGGCACTCCTATAAGTGGCGTGCTGGTCATGGAGAAGGCAAACTTACTGTTAAAAAACAAACAGGGGTTCACTTGTACACAGAAAGTTACCGGATGTTATTATTAAGGAAATAGCATTTTTGTTTCCAAATCTAACGTACTGGGGTTGTGTCTTATTGTTGGTGTCGGTAGTTGCATGTCCACCTTTGTGTTTTAACATTCAGGTTTGAACAATACCAGTGATGGGCCGATTAATCTGGTGAACAGGATCGACGACACTGCTAAGAACGCTGGTTTTCTGGCTTTTTGCTATTTGAGTTGTTAAAAAAAATTTAAAAGTAATTTTCTTATTCCTAGATGTTAAAATATAAAATATATTGTTACAGTAAATGTTTGTCATTCAATTAATTTGAGAAAGGAAAGATTCATGGGGC
Organism: Acipenser ruthenus; assembly: GCF_902713425.1. Lineage (NCBI taxonomy): Eukaryota > Metazoa > Chordata > Actinopteri > Acipenseriformes > Acipenseridae > Acipenser > Acipenser ruthenus. Next base: position 3,426,393 of record NC_081244.1, read on the forward strand.
AGCAGTGTGGAGTAGTGGTTAGGGCTCAGGGCTCTGGACCCTTGACCGGAGGCCAGTTAATTTGAAGATATCTCAAAATAACCTCTTCATTTAGATATCTCTAATTCATTTTGAGATTCCTTGAAATGACTTCCTGATCATTGAACACTCTCTCTAAATGAACAGGAGGTCACCCAGGTAAGTGTTGAGTGGGGAAGGCAGATCCGCTCATTGAAGGCAAAGTTGAGGCTTTGTGTTTTGAACCCTCCTTCTTGCCTCAAACTCAGTTCTTTCTCTCACTCACAGAGAATGTAGAAGTCAATGAAGTCTTCAGGTAGAAACTGTTTTCTCTTTCCCTCAGTGAGAGAGAGCTGGAGATCTTTGCTGAATGAGGGAGACTTGGCAGGTCTGTGTAAATAATTGTCGATGCATAACATGAGAACTGCAATGCAATTTGTACAAAAACAAAGCACACTTGATATTTTAATGCTTAGACTGCACATGCTTTTAAAATGCAGAAAGGAAGAAAGTGCACTACATAGCGCAGGTGTTCCTAATGTTTTGGCCAGCTCTTTTGGACAGTGCTATATTGTGTGTATTTGCATGCTATGTGTATGGCAGGTGTTCCTATTGTAAATGGGCTAGCTCTTTGAACAGTGCTGTATTGTGTGTATTTGCATGCTGTGTGTATGGCAGGTGTACCGCCCTGTCTCTTTAAATTACAGGCTAACACTGTAGCCTGTAAGGTTTGTGGATTCAGGTAAACATGGAATTAATGACTTTGTTACGCTATAAGGATAAGACCAGACCATGTTTCAAATCTTAACAATGCTTACCATTTATTAGTTCCAAACACGCACATTACATTCTACAATGAACGCTATTGTTCAGATGCTTTCCATTGATACTGCAGCAACTCCTTCTCTTTCATATTCTGGGTTTATGTGTAACTGGAAGTTACATACAACATTTAAAAACTCAAGCACAATGTTACACTAGAACTAAAAAGAAATATGAGGCAATGTTTTGAAATTGGTGTCCTACACAAAATACACTGTCAGAGTCTTCTAGTCTCTTTAGACACATTATGAAATGAATTCAGTGTCACAAAGACAGGGTTTACTCAGATTATTTCTCTCAATCTTGAAGTTCATCTGAACACAATTAACACACAGCTTACTAATCATACTAATAGAAACCCTTCTTACTGATTAAAACAGCTTCTTATTTTCATTCAAATGCAGTTTATTATGTTAGGAAGTTAAACAGATATTAGCAGGAAAGACAACAGGCTATGTATTAAACCTAGTTCAAATGGGACATTTTAAAAGAGAATGATGTTTTTATCTATATATTGAATATGGGTATGTAGTAAACAGCGGCATAAAGGGTTAATGAAAAACACAGTTTAAGTCATTTATTTGTGTTTTATTCATCGTGTGTTAACATTTTATACAATTACAGGTTTGAAAACATTATTATTATTTTCAAAACCTTGTACCTGGGAAGGGGTTTCATTTTTACATCTGGAGTTGAAGTGGTTAAATACCAATAAAAAAACGCAAAAAATATTTTTTTGTTTTTACTCTGTTCACTATGAATAGCGAAAAAAAGTCGCTACGTGACTCATTTAGGACTACAGGGGGGTCTTTGTCCTCGAGCGTTTGTTTTCAGTAGCAGGCTCTATAGACTCAAGGAAGGGGACAAGCCTAAACCCAGAACATGTTGACATGCTGGTGTTCTTGCACTCAAGTACTGCGGACTACGAAAAATGCAACTTTGTATTGCAAAGTGACACCTGAAGAGACCAAATATAATGAATATCTTTAATTTCCTCAAAAAATTATTATTTAAAAGGGCTATTAATATTTGAAAACAAAACAGAACAAAACAGGTTATTTGTTTAACCCTTTGCCGTCCTATGTCGGACCTGGTCCAACATTGCAATTATTCCTATCAGGTCCAATGTCGGACCCAGTCCGACATCATCAAAAAGACGCAAAAAAACGGGTTTTTAGTCGTTTTTTTCTCCGGAAAAGCAGAGAAAACCATTCAATGGCCGAGACAAGCCGGAAAAAAAAAAAAAATCTCATGATTAGTCATACTTGCTCCTGGCATCTGATAATGGAGTCCATAAAGAAACAAGCTGGCTGTGACTGCATCAGCGCTCAGAGAATATCCCGGACATTTGCAGAGCTTTTTTCAGATATTACAGTAATAACATAATGACTTGGATCGCATTATTGAGGCGTTTGGTGATAAAAACGAGTGATCAGGAGATGATTGATCGGTATGTATGACTATTATTATTATTATTATTATTATTATTTATTTCTTTGCATATGTGAAAGCTATAGCAAACAAAAGGGTGGGGTGGGGCTGGAGATGCCTAGTGAGTGCTTTGTTGATATGCAGGGCCATTTAAACCCGTTTGACTGCGGGAAAAAAAATACTTTTAAACAGCGCGTCTAAAATTAACTGCGCGTGTGAAAATAAATTGGACCTGACGTGCCCTTAATAAATTGACTGCAAAGGATTAAAGTACATCCTGCTGCGAAATGCAATACTGTACAGAGAAGTTAGGTCATTTTTGCTTTACAAGAAAATTACTTTTTTTTCATGTCATCCCATTGTTGTTAGAAAAAGCAATAATTAACATATATTGTTGTTGTTAGAAAAAGCAATAATTAACATATATACAGTAGTTGTTTTTTGTCTTATGTGGTCAACTTAAAAATAAATAGTTTCTGCTTGTAAAGTTATAAAGATAATTTGTTTAATGGTCTCAATGCGTCATTTAGCTGCCATCATTTGACCTTGGCAGTTGCTTTCAGAAGGCTACTTTATTTAATACTTTACTATATTTTACATACTTTAGATATTGTAGAGTATTTTGTGTTGCTGAAATAGAGAAGCAAAGCATGTGCAATCATCTCGAGACATATACTGTACTGGGTACATAAAAATCTGTTTAAAATGGTTCAACTTGCTAGCTATTGAGTGATTAGTCGGATGAATAACAAGACATCGATTAATCAAAGCAACAGTCCATAGATTAATCAATTGCATTAATAATCGTTTCATGCAGCACTAGTCAGCAGATATTTGGTTTCTCTCCACTGTGAATTCGCTGGTGAAGTTTCAATTTGTCTATCCGGCTGAAACACTTCCCAGTCATTACAGTGGCTTCTCTCCTGTGTGAATTAACTGGTGTTTTTTAAGATTTGATAAGTGATTGAAACCTTCCCCACATTTAATACACGGATATGCCTTATCTCCAGTGTGGATTCGCTGGTGTATTTTCAAATGGCTTGACTTACTGAAACTCTTCCCACAGTCAGCACAGACATATGGTTTCTCTCCTGTGTGAATTCGCTGGTGCATTTTCAAGTTGCTTGACTGTCTGAAACTCTTCCCACAGTCACCACAGACATTTGGTTTCTCTCCAGTGTGAATTCGCTGGTGGTCTTTAAGATGTCCTAATGTCCTGAAACTCTTCCCACAGCCAGCACATACATTTGGTTTCTCACCAGTGTGAATTCGCTGATGTATTTTCAAATTGCTTGACTGACTGAAACTCTTCCCACACTCAGCACATACATTTGGTTTCTCTCCAGTGTGAATTCGCTGGTGGTGTTTAAGCTCTCCTAATCTCCTGAAACTCTTCCCACAGTCAGCACAGACATGTGGTTTCACTCCTGTGTGGATTCGCTGGTGCATTTTTAAGTTGCTTGACTGACTGAAACTCTTCCCACAGTCAGTACAGACATTTGGTTTCTCTCCAGTGTGAATTCTCTGGTGGTCTTTAAGAGATCCTAATCTCCCGAAACTCTTCCCACAGTCAGCACAGACATTTGGTTTCTCTCCAGTGTGAATTCTCTGGTGTTTTTTCAAGTTGCTTGACTGACTGAAACTCTTCCCACAGTCAGCACAGACATGTCGTTTCTTTCCAATGTGGATTTGCTGGTGCAGTTTCAGGTTTTGTAACCGACTGAAACTCTTCCCACATTCTGTACAGGACAGAGAGCCCTGCAAGCCTCTTGTTTTAAAATGGTTACCCTCCTCTTTAACATGGACAGGTTCTACTTTAGGAAGTTCATCTTTAATATAGATGGATTCTAGTACAGGACTCTCCTCTTTAATATAGATGGATTCTAGTACAGGACTCTCCTCTTTAATACGGACTGATTCTAGTACAGGACTTTCCTCTTTAATATGGACTGATTCTCGTACAGGACTCTCCTCTTCAATATGGACTGATTCTAGTACAGGACTTTCCTCTTTAATATGGACAGGTTCTACTTTAGGAAGTTCCTCATTAATATAGATGGATTCTAGTACAGGACTCTCCCCTTTAATATGGACTGATTCTAGTACAGGACTCTCCTCTTTAATATGGACTGATTCTAGTACAGGACTCTCCTCTTTAATATGGACTGATTCTAGTACAGGACTTTCCTCTTTAATATGGACTGATTCTAATACAGGACTCTCCTCTTTAATATGGACAGGCTCCATCAGTGAATCTTCTCTTTACAAGGATAATCCAGGTTTGTCTTCTGAACAAATATCCTAAAAAAAAAAAAAAAAAAAAAAAAGTTGAAATACAACCAGTTCACAAATGTGTTGTACCGAGTGAGATGAAGGAGACTTTCTATAACAAGGAGGAAGGAGAGCTGGACCAAAATCACAGAAACAAAGACAGTACTAAACAAAAAAAAAATATATCAAAATATGAAAAAAAAAACACCCACAGTTAACCTCTCAAGCATAAGATCCTCAGGAATACTTCTTATAAAATGACAGCATACAGTATTGTTGAAAAGTTTGACAGATTTTATAATGAAGTTTATTTTTAGTACTATGAAAGATTTGCATTTATACTTATTGGTGCTTGTAAGCACCCACAGAACTATCCAGGCAAGAGATGTAATAAACATTAATATACTGATGCACAATGAAAATGCAACAGTCTAAGTTTACATCAATAGCTCATTGGGCACATACATAATGTTATTTACATTATAAACAGTGAGCAGATTGTTGAGTGTTTGAGTAGTATTGTGCCTTGGGATAACAAAATACAGAGCTCAAGTCACGTGATTTCATGAAAACGCCAGGTGCTCAGTTTTTGGTATTTGAGTTGATTTAAAATTGCCAAAATGAGTTGATTAAAAATCTGTATAAATAGCCATTCAAAAAGACATGATTTTAATTAACGCAAGAACAGCGAAAGATACGACCATGCCCCGCTTGAGCAATGAAGATCGCCTGGTTGCTATCGGCATGATTGAAGGTGGCCTGTCTGTGAGAGAAGTTGCCCGGAGAATGAGATGTTCTGCTTCAACAATCAGCAAACTAGTCTAGAGAAACCAGGAAACCGGCTCTGTGAGGGACAGGCCACGTCTATGGAAGACAGAGGGTCACCACATCGGCCGACCACATCGTGGTGAGCGTTATGCTGACTGTTGTTAGTAGCTTATTGATCCCAGAATCTCATCAAGCAGCTTATTGAAGGATCCCAGGGTGTCAGCTTCAACAACATTACTGGGGAGTTGGTTCCAGACCGTTGGGGCGATGGAAGTGTGATGATGTGGGGAGGAATCTCCTTTAACACAGAAAAGACTTTGGTGCAGATTGAGGGTAACAATACTGCTCAACGATACAGTGACGAAGTCCTTGAGTCAACAGCAACTTACTTGCTTTTATCTGCTCCCTATTTTACTGCATTTAATCCTGTACTTTAGAGTACTGTAATCAGTCACAAGTGTTATTCAATCTGTAGTATTTTGTATTTAATTATATCCTGATGTAACTATCACTGACACTTATCTGCTCCGTTATTGAATCGTATTTTGTCATATACTTGTACTTGCTAGAACCAAAGTCATTGTATTTTATCTTGCTCTTAATTGTATTAATACTTGTACTGTGATTCTTGAAATGTATTTTGTTTATGACTGTAAGTCGCCCTGGATAAGGGTGTCTGCTAAGAAATAAATAATAATAATAAAAATAATAATAATAATAACAGTTTTTCCCTTCCTGCAAGCCAATCCGGAAGTGTCAATTTTCCAGCAGGACAAGACTACACAGTGCTAGGATTACAATTGCATGACTTCAAGAAAACAATGTCAAGGTCTTGCCATGGCTAGCTTTTTCTCCTGACCTTCCAATTGAACATTTGTGGGACCAAATCATCACTGCCATCCACAGGAGACAACTGTGACCAGCCAACCTTCGCCAGCTGGCTGGAGCTGCACAGGAAGAGTGGCGTAACATCCCACAGCAGTCTATCCAGAGGCTGATCAGGTCTATGTGTCAATGCTGCCAGGATTGTGTTAATGCTCAGGGAGGTCATACCCGATACTAACTTTGTAATGCTTTCATTTTGACAGTGTCAAGTTTCATACTGAAAACGTGTCATGATTCTTTGATCTGTATTTTTGTTCACATTTTCTGTGATTTTGTTTGATATCTATGTTTAAAATATTTGATTAAATCCATTAGACCTGAATGTTGCATTTCTTTTGTGCATCAGTATATAAAGTTTGTAAACCCCCACATTAGATTTTTTTTAACACTAGAACTACCGGACATACATATATACCCAGAACTAACGGAGCAGTCTTTTTAACTGCTATATTAAAATGTGTATAAAACTACAGCAGCGTTGCATGCTACGAAACTGTTCTGTGTTAAACAAAATTAGAAGTACAGATAGGACTATCAAACGCAATCATTTCGGATTGTGTTTGTGACACTGTTTTTGCAGCCTGCTTGGTACACGTGATGGACAGCAGGCTTGGGGGTAGTGTTGGAAGGGGAGTTCTGATTGGTTGCATTATGCAAAATGTTGCACATGTATGCAAATGCTGGGCTATAAAATGGGGTGGTTTTAGCAGCTTAGAGACGACTTTTGAGATGCAGCAGGAGCTTATCACACTGCGGAGCAGTAGAGAATTACAGTGCCCACATTTATTTGAGTGTTTTATTTTATACAAGTATTTTCTGTTTACCCGTCTTATTTTGCTTGAGTTCTGTTGGCTATTCAACAGTAATTTCCATCTCCAGTCTTGCAGCAGCTGGCTTGCTACACTATTATTCCTAACTTTATTTTTGTTTTGTAATATAATCATGCACAACAGGACTACATTAAAAAGTGTTCAAAAGCTCAAAGAATGGAACTTACAACTCTTCAAAGGATGTAACTTACAGCTGTTTAAAATGTGGATTGTTCAACTGTTCAAAAGATGGAATGGTAAAACTGATAAAAATGGGCATTGTTCATATATTCAAAAGATGGAACGTACAACTGTTAAAAAGATGGAAACTTATAACTGTTCAAAATGTGGAATGTAAAAAAAAGTACTTTGTGGAGTTTAGTTTGTGCAATCAACACAGACATGTGCAGTGATTGCCACACACTGCCTACTGTACATGGCACAACTGTCATTTGTCTGGTCTACTATATCAACTCCAAACTTCATGGAATAATAAAACTGTACAACCTTTGGGATCTTCTTTGCGTCATTCCCAATGGCAACGGATGGATGAAGCGTGCTCAGCATTTTTTTTTTTTTCTTGGTTTGCACTTGTAAACCGTTAGAGCAGCCCTTCTGCATCCAGAAGTTGACACATGACCCACTGATCGACCTCTGTCTAAGGTAGGTAATTGCTGCCTCCCGGGTGGTAACAAACATCTAACTTGAGTATGCAGCTGTGGCTATGTTTGTCTAAAATTTCTCCAACTTGGAGACTCTTTTGATTTTCAACTTCTACAACTTAGATCAGACTTGTGTTCGGTATTAAATAAACTGATAAGACTAGAAACACAGAATCAAAAACAGAGAGGTGAAGCTGAATTAGGACTGAAGAGTAAAACAATAAGGAACTTACTTCTGGTATTGTCAGCAGGATATCTGCAGCACGGCTCTGGCAGTCTTGTTTCTTCCCAGGTAAACAGGCATCTAAAAGCAACAGCAACAGTTCATAGATGTGGACTCCGCTGCACCACATTGACTACTTCAACCCCTGGGTCTGGGAGTGCTAAGAACACTGACCCCAACTCCTCAGCCAATCCCCAGCTGCTAGCATTCTTGTCACAAAACAGAGATATTAATATAGATAAACCATGTATAATCCTTCTCTCAATATGCTTTCCTGTTCTGATACAGATGTGATGCATTGAAACAGATTGGGAGTATTCTAAGACTTGTTATTTTAAAATCTACATATAAATATTTATACTTAATATATATATATATATATATATATATATATTATATATATATATATATTGGGTTTTATAGACAAATTATGGTAACTCAATTATTTTTCTGTGCGAGGTCTGTATGTCAAAATGTTAAAAAATGCAGATAATGTTAACAAAAAATATATATGTAGTTAAAACATGATGTTTACTATACTATTATTGATATACATCCATTTGAGTTGTTTTATTATTATTTATCTGTAATAAAACGAAATAAAACAAAATTTGTGAAAAGTAAAACGAAAAATTATTAAAAAATAAAATGAATTTCATGGGTCTCATTATTATTAGTATAGCTATGTTAAAGATACAACACCATTTCTGAAAATAATGAATAGAATAAAGACTACACTTCCAAAGAATGCTGTTTTATCTTGCATGGATGTAAAATCCCTGTACCCCAGTGTTCTTAGGAATGAAACGTTTGAGGCATGTAAAGAAGGATCAAATAACAGAAAAGAGAACACAATACCTACAGGAGAAATATTAAACATGATAGAAAAAAAGTTATTTTACATTTGGAAACAAAAGATGCACGCAGAATGACGGCCCAGCTCAAAACAAGGCATGCATTTTGCAAGCACATATCTGGACAAATGGGAATAAATGTTATTGAGTAAACTAGACAAGAAACCTTTAGAATACATAATATATGTGGAGGACATATTTGAACTATGGACTGTGGTGGGGTGCCCCACCCCTGTGCGTAGTTTCTGTTTTCTGTTGTATGTAGTGTGTTATTTGTTGGTGTGTATGTATTGGTTCTTTTGTGTGAAGTATTTTTTGTTTAAACCTTTTTGTTTTATAATAAACCAGTGCAACAGCACATTCACTCACCAAACTGTGTCGTGTCTCTTCCAGGTCAGATGTCACCACACAAGCCATCCGGGTCACAGGACACATGGAGAATAATCTGTTTTCCAGTTTCATAAAGTAGCAAATAATATCCAGCCTAACATTTCAGTGGATCTACGGTGGACAAAATGTGAAATTGAAATCTTAGATACCTTGGTTAAACTTGATCAAGGATCTATTAAAACAGATCTTTATTGGAAACCTACTGATATGCATCAGTACCTACATATGTCATCTGCACATCCGATCCATACTAAATAAAGCCGTGCCTAAAGGACTGCGTATAAGAATTAAATGAATCTGTTCTGATGAAAATGACTATAACAAACAGAAAAAGGAATTGAAAATAAATCTTAAACAAAGAAGGCATAAAGAACAGGTTATTAAGAGAGAGAATTAAAGAGTTGACAAACTGAATAGAAATAAACTACTTGAGTACAATAAGAGAGAAAAGAAGGTTGAAAGAATACCATCAATAACTACATATTCTAAATTATTACCCAATATTTAAAAAATAGTTTGGAAGCATTTACGTATACTTCATAATTCAGACTAAATGAAAAAAAAAAATCTAAAAGCGCTGGTAGTGGCTTTTAGAAGAGATGCAAATTTAGCTGACATTTTGGTCCACAGTAAACGTAAAGAGACACATTAAAGGACATTAAAACCTGTAAAAGCTCATGTAGCCTAATGTATGAAAATATTTGTAAAGATACAAGTGAAATCGCAAATAGAGAAAATAGATATTCAATAATAAGTAACTCAGCATGCAAAACTAGCAATCTTGTTTATGGTATATTTTGCAAACAAAATTAACAAAATAAAACCTGTAGGAGGGACAGGTACAGCATTAGAGACAAGAATACAGAATCACCTCTCAAACATAATACAAAAGTAAATTAACCAATAGTTCAACTCTTTACAAAAAATGAACACAACATGAATGACCGACAATTGAGATAATGTACAATACAGAAGAATAAAGGAAAATAAATAAATACATAGACTCAATACCACAATGTCTGCAGGTTTAAATAAAAAGGAACAGTAGATCGTTACATCACAGGAAATGACAAGTACCTCCACTGTTTATTTTCAAACACACAAAGGTGTTAACCATACAGAAACATTGGGTATCATTTTATATATATATATATATATATATATATATATATATATATGATTTAGTTTGTATTCTCTTTGCTGGTCCGTCTTTAATTATCGCTATAATTTATGCAACTTGACTTTTTTAAAAGCACAAAAGCTGCAATGGTGAAAGACTTACAATCATCAGATGCATTTAACCCTATTCATGAATGTTTTCTGCACAAACAACCATCCCTTGTCCAAGAAATACAGTGATGTAAACAAGTCAAACTTTTATACATGCATACAAACTACATTTTAACCGGTAAATTAATGAATCTGTAAGTTTTCTGCCAGTTCCGTTGCCCAGGTGAGGTCAACAACACACACATAAATTAAATGCGCAGGCAGCTTTTCACAAAATGCAAACAAACTAAGCATTCCAGTAAAATCCTAGGGGTGTGCCGATTCATCGATCCGCATAGTGAACCCTGATATTTTTCTTGATGATACGATTATCGATACAGTGACCCTGGGATCGGGACTGTAATCTGCTAACATAAACATGAGCATGCATTGATTCGTGTCTACACTGATAATTAAAGAATACTATTTATTAGCATGTACTCTAGCAACCTCACCTACCAGTCACTGTGTGTTAAAGCATAAGTAGCAGGGTTCAGAAAAATGTAATGTTACAAGTCCCCATGTGTTGCTACAACTGTTTAAATAACGTACCTGTCAATTATTTTTTCATTGTTAACATCCTGACAACTTTTTACACTTAAATCTTTAAAGTATGTTTCAAAGCTTTTTTCAAAAGGTCTGCTCTAGTGCACTGGGGTTTGAGATCTGTCTTCTTAATCAGCAGGAATTATTATAATAAAAACATAAGTGCTCTGGATTTTTTGTTCCGATCAAGGATCGTTATTGCTGTGCTATCTGTTTCAGAATGTAGGCAATAACCCTTACAGTATCAGTGTACTAGTTAGTGCCCATTTTGAAAAGAGCTTTGAAACAGACTTTAAAGTTATAAGTGTAAAAAGTTGTCAGGATGTCAATGAAAAAAAAATTAAAAATAATAGACACAAAAAAATGTTGCACACGTGCCATTAACAAAATGTCCAGAAAACTTAAAATAATGAAAATAATTATAACGAAGGGCTGAAACACAGGAAAGAGCTCAATAAACAAAGGAAGTGAAAAGGTTACTGTATCAAGCTGAAAAAAACGTTATCTTTGTGAACTCCAATAAACCAATGTTATCTTTCACCAGTTAAATTGTAGGGTGCCTAAATAAAGTTTTGAGTCAACACGAATAGATTTTTTTCATCTGTTGCATCTTCTTTAGCAACCGCACCATCGCAGATATAATAGAATTAGTAATATTGTTTACTGTCAGGAGTTTAAGGATGATTTCATTGCGCAGCAGATTCACCAGTTAGATGATGTGCTGATAATCTCTCTTCAGCCAAAGAAACAGGCATAGTAATTTAAGACATTACCTCAATGAAAAACAGTAATGTAGTGTGAGTTTTGTACTAAAGCAGGATCAGCTGCTGCAGGGAAAACAAAGTTTATTTCTCAAACTGACCATTTTAAGAAAGGTGAAAGCAGTATGCATAGAACTACTTGGGGCTGTAATTAGGAAGTGTACTGGTGAGAGAGAAAAAAAAACATTAAGGAAAATGAAATGGACTGCAGCTTGCTTGGTTGCAGTAAAAGAAACCTGCTATTCACTAAATTTAGTTCTTAGATTGTGTTAATGAAAATATCTCAAATATATGACAATGTACTTCCTGCGGTGTATTTAATATCGTAAATAGCACAACGAACTCACTGCAATTTAAACTTGTTTGTACTGAACAATAAACGGCTATGTAATCATAAGAGCTGTCTGTGTTACATGCTGTCAGATTAGGACTTCACTAACACTGAGCATGGGTGCTGCAGCACGCTGTTTCCAGTATCACTTTAGTGTCTGAGCACGTTGTTGTATTTTAAGCAGTTGAATATGATAGCAACCAGCTTGCTCCTGAAGCGGCACCAGCAATTGGATTTGGCTGAAGGCCATTGGCTCTAAAGGCAAAAACTGTGTCTGGAGCCCTGATTTGTAATTTTGCTTTAAAGAAATGGATTTTAAAGAATAAGCTTATTTGATCAAAAGTGTTTTACCAGTGTTACTGCAAACACTTGCACAAGCAAATGAGACAATTGTGTGATTTCTATGTTTCATGCTTCTGTTCTTGTTTGCTTCTTTTTTAAGTCCAACCTCATCCATCAGAGATGTCTTTTCCATGCCCACAGTTTGCTTCTGTTTCAGTCGTTTTTGCTTGTTCACATAGTCATGATATTTCTGTCTGGCTCCTGAGGTTGACATCAGGCGCTCTTTTGTCATCTCTACATGTCTAACTCCTCCAACAGCTTTAACATCACCATCAATGACTCTCTGTGCCACCAGTGACTGCTCCTGGAGATTCTCCACAACCAATTCTTTATGTTGGTATGCGAAGGTAAAGCCAACTCTCACGTTTTTGTATAAAGTTTCTCCACACACACACACACACACACACACATTTAAAACATTTGTACTGCGACCATTGGTATGCATTTATGAAGTTATTGATAATGTGACATTTGACTATACATTTTAAACTAGTGTGATTATATTGAGAGTAAACTATTGAGAAGCACTAAATTGATACTTAACTACAAATACGGTATGGTTTCGATACGCATTTTCTTTTAAACTATGCAATTCTGCTGCCAATAGTGAAACAACAGGGCCAAATGAGAAGTATTCACATTGTACGTGATTATTTTGATTAGAGTAACTACTTGCAAGAGCGAAATAAAATACTACTGTGCTAGTAACATCTGTTAAGAAACACTGACTAAACAATACAATGTTACGTTTACATGTCTATCTAGATAATATATCGTGTTATCAGAATATATATATATATATATATATATATATATATATATATATATATATATACACACACACACACACACTGCTGTGCTAGACATGTTGCATTGTTCTACTCTGATAAGCCTCCACTAGTGTTTTCTACAACAACCTTGACTTGCATGATAAAGAAGGAAAAACACTGAGTGAAATCGAGCGTCCTTCTTCATGCAAGTTCAGTGTACAGTACTGCAGAGTCTGCAGTGGAGTGGAGCGTGACCTTACCCTAAAAAATACCTGTGTTTGTTATGTGGTGGTGCGCGGCGCGCGAAAGCAATCGGTCCCGTGCAGGGCTGACGGCTGGAGCTGTTACTTGTTTTTAAAAAAATGTATAAATGTTGGGTATTAATTTATCAGAATTGTGTTTGTTTGTTTGTTTGTTTGGCCAGGTGCAGAGGGCAGCAGAAATGCCCCCGGCCTCCCCGCCCTCGAGGTGGGCCTCTGTGTGTATATACAATTATTTTCTTTAAATAGTATTAGATGAAGCAAATTGTTTTCAGTACAACTAATGCATGTAAGTGTCTGTACCGGTTAACAAATGTGATCAAACAATTTTATATTAAAAAACTTACTCATTCATTCAGCTACGCCAGTCTCCTCTCTCTCCTTCAGATATTTTTTTAAAAAAAAAAAAATATTGAGGAGAAACGACGCAAAAACAAACTCTCCCCCACTCTTGCCTGCCATTGGTTGAAGCATCATTCTGAGCCGAGGAGCCCTCCGGTGATTGGACGCCCTGGGGCTCTCCTAACCAATAGAGGATTAGTTCTGTTGCAGTTTACCAGATGCATTCATGTATTTAAAACAAGCACTATTAGCTTTATTCATTTTATCAAAAGTGGATAAAAGCTAATCTGTCAGCTAATAAAAATGACAAGGAAATGTTGGTTAATTTATAGAATAGCCGGTTCATTTATAAAGTTGCAAATGGCTAATAATACTTTTAATTGCTGTCATATATAATACAAACACACGAGTTAATACACTAATACATTTTAATTCGAGTATTAACTTTCTAGATACCGTTTTGAGACACAATAGTTTCTCTCCCATTGAAATGAATGAAAAAGCATTCCCTGCTGTTCTCACGTCTCTCAGTAGATGGCACCAGGCTTCCACGCAAGTACTGTCTGCAGGCAAACGACACAGCGCCGGTGTAACAAATCTGTGCGCAGTTTCACAGTAAATACGATTGCATGGGTGCATGTCTAATAAGTTGTTACACTAGACTTCAGTTTAACAGTAGTTTTGTTTCAGTCTAATCAATCGTGGGAAACCACTGAATCTACAATTGAATAAGTGCTTCTACAGAAACTACAATCTTATTCCTGGGTGAATGTTTGCTACTTTTTTACCAGAGTTCAGGTTTCTGTGCATAACCAGTTCATCAGAAACTAGATTGATGACTTTCCAGTTAGTTTAAATTCCCCATTCTAGTTCCAGGCAGGCAAAGCATTGCTTAAATAGCTGTTTTTATTGTATTCTAAACTCTTTTCAGAATGTAGTAAACTAACACAGGCACCAAGAACAAGCAATTATATTGTAGTGTCAAACTTAACAATATTGTGGGACTCTCTCTGTCTCTCTGTCTGCCTGTCTGTCTGTATCTGTAGTATAAAAAAAAACTGTAATTCTTCATATCCAGGCAACTGAATATGTGTGTGACAGGGCAGAGGCACCGCACAAGCAAAATATGTGTTTGTTGATTACAAGTTTAATTGTATGATTGTTCAGTTGTTTTATCAGATCATTGAAAAGTGTGTAATGTGGCCAGGTGGTGATTGATTTATTGCTTGTCCAATCACCCCTGGCCACACCCTATATAAAAGTAAATTAAATGTGTGCATGTGGAGAGCCCATGGAGAGAGCAGGGCTGAGATCAGGACTGAGAGCAGGACTGAAAGCACATGGAGAGAGCAGGGCTGAGAGCAGGGTTGAGAGTAGGGCTGACAGCACATGGAGAGAGCAGGACTGAGAGCAGGATTGAGAGCAGGGCTGAGATCAGGACTGAGAGCAGGGTTGAGAGCACATGGAGAGAGCAGGGCTGAGAGCAGGGTTGAGAGCTGGGCTGAGAGCAGGGCTGAGAGCACATGGAGAGAGCATAGCTGAGAGCAGGGCTGAGATCAGGGCTGAGAGCAGGGTAGAGAGCACATGAATAGAGCAGGGCTGAGAGCAGAGCTGACTGCAGGGTTGAGAGAAGGGCTGAGAGCAGAGCTGAGAACAGACTGAGAGCACATGGAGAGAGCAGGGCTGAGATCAGGGCTGAGATCAGAGCTGAGAGCAGGGTTGAGATCAGAGCTGAGAGCAGGGTTGAGAGCAGGGCTGAGAGCACATGGAGAGAGCAGGGCTGAGATCAGGGCTGAGATCAGAGCTGAGAGCACATGGAGAGAGCAGAGCTGAGAGCAGGGTTGAGAGGGCTGAGAGCAGGATTGAGAGCAGGGCTGAGAGCACATGGAGAGAGCAGGACTGAGAGCAGGGTTGAGAGCAGGGCTGAGAGCACATGGAGAGAGCAGAGCTGAGATCAGGGCTGAGATCAGAGCTGAGAGCACATGGAGAGAGCAGAGCTGAGAGCAGGGCTGAGAGAAGGGCTGAGAGCAGGATTGAGAGCAGGGCTGAGAGCACATGGAGAGAGCAGGACTGAGAGCAGGATTGAGAGCAGGGCTGAGAGCACATGGAGAAAGCAGGGTTGAGAGCAGGGCTGAGAGCAGGGTAGAGAGCACATGAATAGAGCAGGGCTGAGAGCAGAGCTGACTGCAGGGTTGAGAGAAGGGCTGAGAGCAGAGCTGAGAACAGACTGAGAGCACATGGAGAGAGCAGGGCTGAGATCAGGGCTGAGATCAGAGCTGAGAGCACATGGAGAGAGCAGAGCTGAGAGCAGGGCTGAGAGCACATGGAGAGAGCAGGGTTGAGAGCAGGGCTGAGAGAAGGGCTGAGAGAAGGATTGAGAGCATGGCTGAGAGCACATGGAGAGAGCAGGATTGAGAGCAGGGCTGACAGCAGGGCTGACAGCACATCGAGAGAGCAGGACTGAGACCAGGGCTGAGAGCAGGGCTGAGAGCAGGATTGAGAGCAGGGCTGACAGCAGGGCTGACAGCACATGGAGAGAGCAGGACTGAGAGCAGGGTTGAGAGCAGGGCTGAGAGCACATGGAGAAAGCAGGGTTGAGACCAGGGCTGAGAGCAGGGCTGATAGCAGGATTGACAGCAGGGCTGACAGCAGGGCTGACAGCACATGGAGAGAGCAGGACTGAGAGCAGGGTTGAGAGCACATGGAGAGAACAGGACTGAGATCAGGGTTGAGAGCAGGGCTGAGAGCACATGGAGAAAGCAGGGTTGAGAGCAGGGCTGAGAGCAGGGCTGACAGCACATGGAGAGAGCAGGACTGAGAGCAGGGTTGAGAGCAGGGCTGAGAGCACATGGAGAAAGCAGGGTTGAGACCAGGGCTGAGAGCAGGGCTGATAGCAGGATTGACAGCAGGGCTGACAGCAGGGCTGACAGCACATGGAGAGAGCAGGACTGAGAGCAGGGTTGAGAGCAGGGCTGAGATCAGGACTGAGAGCAGGGTTGAGAGCAGGGCTGACAGCAGGGCTGACAGCACATGGAGAGAACAGGACTGAGAGCAGGGTTGAGAGCAGGATTGACAGCAGGGCTGAGAGAAGTGGGTTGTGCATGTCACCCTGCACTAGGACAGCTGTTGGTGAGAATAGTTTGTTTGATGTAAGAGTTTTGTTTAAATATTTTATTTGTGAATTAATAAAGTGCATGGAAGTGCTTAAAACTGCAATTCTGTGTCTGAGGTGTGCTACTTTTGCCGCTGACCAGCCTTGACCGCCCACCACTACGGCACAAAGTGCTCCTATTGAAATGATCATGACTAAAATAATCCAAATGGAAACTACAGCTCCCAGCATACCTCTGCATTGGCAGCAACAGGGAGGGATGACGGGACTTGTAGTTTATATAGGGATCTGTTGATGCAGAGAGGAGATGTCACTGACAGGCTGATTATTATTATTAGGCTTCCCAGCCTAATAAGCCATTTTCTTTAACCACTGGACCACAAAATTTCAAATATTCGCTACACATACTCATTTGGACCAATAAGAGCACAGAAATTACTACATGTACCAACTTTAATTGGCACGTTTTCTAAAAAAAAAAATGACACAAGCTACTTATTTCCTATGTTGGTGTCTAGTCATTTTATATTAGTATTTATCTTGCTCTTAATTGTATTATTACTTGTACTGTGATTCTTGAAATTTGTAATTGCTTCTTATGCACAATGTAATTGGCCACAGTAGCCAATAACCTTTGGTGTATCAATTTAGACAAGAAGACATCAATATAAAATAAGGAATAAGGGGCCTTGTTCATTATCAAATATAATACATTTGTAAATAATTGTTATCTCTCAGTCTCCTGCTTTACCATCAAAAACAGTAAGGGTCTTCACAATCTATTATTATTATTATTATTATTATTATTATTATTATTATTATTATTATTATTATTATTATTATTATTATATAAAAAAATATTTTGTATAGCGCCGGGGGCGTTTCTTTACAATATTTGCCAGAAGCCCCGCCAACTATGGAGACCCAGCGTTCATTATGTATTACTAACATCTTCAAATACTTCACATGCAATACACTACGCATTCTATTTTGTTAGCTACACATAAAAATGTGGGCCAATCCGTTCTTTAGAAATGAAATATGAGCCAATGAATTTAAAGAAATTAGTATGTGTACTAAACAATCCAATAAAAAGCCGCCTCGCATTTTCCATTCCCAAGTGATTGGGAATCTGAGTCTTTGACTATTTTTAAAAGCCGTCTCAAAACATACTTTTTTAAACTTGCCTGTCCAATTTTTTAACTTCTGTTTGCACAATGTTTTTTATATGCCTTTACTTTTCCTGTATTATGTTTTTTTTTCTGTCACCTACAAATTCCAATAATCACCGAGTCTTTTTTAAACGGCGAGTTATGAATAATAATACAATGCACGTCATATACTAGATGTGGTCTTTATAGTGGATTTGATTGTTTTTATTATTATTAACAGTGGTCGATGCAATTCAGTTTTTCAATGCGGATTCGTTCTTCTGCTTGTACATTTTCAAACGTTTTGCATATCCTTGTTTACTTTTTCTTTATATTTTTGTACAATACAATGGCATTGTGTTATAAAATAAAACTGTTACTCATTCACTCACACAACCTTTTAACGATGTTGCTGGAATGTTGCAATTTAGTTATGTTAATGCTATAAGGTTGTATGTTAGTGGCTTCTCCATGATTGCATCTGAAGTATTTGAAGATGTTAGTGATGTTACATAGTAAACGCTGGGTCTCAATAGTCGGCGGGGCTTCTGGCAAATATTGTAAAGAAACGCCCCGAGTAAAACAGCACGGTCTGCTTCTGAAATGTCCGTACCAAGTGTCTAGAGTTTAAAACATTAAAATGTCCAATAAAAAAAGAATACAAAGCTTGACTATTGGCTGCTG